>NW_026775572.1:113342687-114037853 GCF_030987335.1 Cornus florida
GGTGATGAACCATTGTCAGTTAGGAACGTTGAGCGCAGAACTTCTCGCCGAGTCAATGATTTGCAGTAAGTCATTCCTTGAAATTCTGCTGCTCTTTTTTTAATCAGATTCTTGTTTGCTTCAGCTCTTGTTTTATGCTCATCCTTCAAAGTAGCACTTTGTTGTTTGGTTTGACTTGATAATCTTCAAGATTGTATCAATTTAATTTGATTTTGATCTGCATTTGTCTTTTTGAACCGCTTAGACAAAAAACGAGAAAAGAGCAGTACATGTTGTGTTGTGTTGTTTCACATTTTAAGTGGTAGTAAGTTTCATACAATAAAATAGATACTCCAGTCTTAAGTGGTAGGAGTAATAAAGAATAGGAATAGGATCAGAGCAATGATGGTAACATGCCATGAGAGATTAGAAGGAGAACAAAATAATTGAAATCAGATAAAAATGAGTTGCGGTAAGCAGAACGAATTGGAGATTCTGTTTCTCTTGGTTTTCCTTGGGTATTTATCAATCCAGTTTATAAAATTTAATTGCCAAAATTCACCCCTCCTTGGTATAAAGTGGGATGTGCTTAGAATTTGTGTTTGTGTGTGTCTATATTATATATATATTGCTACTTTTGGAACTCATTATCTGTTGACCAAAGAGTATTTCATTATTTTTTTTTTTATTTTTTTTTTTCTCTGTTGTTGATGTTATCAGATACCAAATAGGCCTCCGTTATGCTGGTGGTGCTCGTATGCTGTTAATGCTATCATTGAAATTTGGCATTATCCCTGTTGTCGTGCCAGTTGGTGTCCGAGATTTTGACATTGATGGGGAACTTTGGGTCAAATTGCGATTGATACCATCAGAGCCTTGGGTGGGAGCTGTTTCATGGGCTTTTGTTTCTCTTCCAAAGATAAAATTTGAACTGTCACCATTTCGTTTGTTCAATCTAATGGGTATGTCATTATTTCATGGCTTTCAAGAGATGATCTTATTTCTGCATCAAAGTTTGAAGATTATATTTATATGTGATTTCTAGTATCAAATATAAGAAAAATAAAAAATTGAGTCAAAAGTGGAAGGAAATGAGAAACAAAAGAAAGAGGAAATTTTTGCAATGTTTAGGAGTAAATTTACCAAGCCCAGTAAATGATAAATAGATTGATCCTTTCTTTGGTAGAGTATCTTCATTTTTGCTGGCATTACACTCCCGGAGAAGGGTAAAGGTAGAATCTTTATAACAAGGGAGAGATTGTGGAACAAGAAAAAGAAAAAGAAAAAGCAAAAGCGATGGTTAGCCGTTGCACTGGCCTAATGATCTGCTAAAAGAGCAGAAGTTGGGAAACAAAAGAAAAAGAAGAGGGAAGATAAGAAAGAAAAGAAAAAAGATGAAAGGATGTATCAAATTATTTTCTCTTCCACCCTTTTGCTTATTTTCAATGCTTAAAGTTTCCATATCTCCATTCAGCTTGTGTTTCTATGCAAAGATATTGCTGAGGTTGACCACCTTGGTGTTCCTCTGAATAATCTAGGATTAGCTTGGTTTTGAATATATCTGATCTTGATTAATGCCCCGTCTCAAATAAGGTTCTAGAAGACTTATCAAAAAAAAAAAAAAAAGGTTCTAGAAGACTGATTCAACTTCTTACATACGTTTTCTTCACTACGGTGTACTCTTAACCCAGGTGACGGTGTCATGTGTTCCTCTTCCACATCTTTAAAGGAAAACTCATTTCTAACGTTCAGATAAACCAGAGGCCAAGTTGCACAAGCTCCTGCTGACAACAACATTTTGTATGACTTCATTTTAGAAGGGTCTTATGCTTATATACTCCATATGTCTGTTCCACATAGTCTACTAGCATTTGACTGAAACCTTAGGCAACCAATCATACTTTATCTCCATATTATCTATGTTTTGCAGATAAAGTAGCACATTGCTGTTGTGATGTCAGAGTTAACAATAAAGGTTAATACCCTAGCTATTTGTGTTCAGGAACAAAGTTCTAAAACACGGTACACAAAATGAATTTAGTGATAGCCATTTGTGTTCAGGAATAAAGTTCGAGAACATGGTACACATACATGGAATTGCAATACCAAAACTATTTTCCTACTTCTTCCTTTAATGTTCTTGTTTAGATGAAGATGTAGATTAGATGAATTATAACAAGATAGGGTTATATTTTGTGACCATTCACATCCAAGTACATCAGATTATACGCATCTCATGACTAATTTAATAGTTTTCAAAATGATTTTTAGTTATACTTGATTCAAAATGATCTTAACTATCATTAAATCAACTTATTAAGGTACTAATTCACAAATTGATATAAAGATATAAAGTGAGATCAACTTTCCTGGGTTTTGTTTATAAATTCTTTTTTAGTATTCTTCTCCTTCGGCTGCCTCCTTCAAGCCTGCCTTCTTCAGTTTCTCTCCCCCTTAGACATTTATTCCCCAATTTGTATTGCTCTCTCTCTCTCTCTCTCTCCAACCGCTATATTAGGTGGAAAGGTTACCTATTTTAGTTGACAACTTGACTTCTTCTTCTAAGATTATCAATAGTGAGGATGCTTCCCAAAGCAGTTGTCCACGAGAAAAAAGCTACCTTCAGTGGTGCTTTTGTCCTCCAAATAGCTTTCCAAGGAAAAACAGGGCAAGAAGCTCCACCTTACTAAAATAGAAGGACTTGACCTCGAACACCCCTCTCGAGGAACCCACCCACACTATCTCATCCATGCCCACCCCGACCACCATCTGGCTATAGATGAAAGCCAGAAGATCTGTAACCTCCAATAGTTCCCAATCACGGAACTGTCTACGAAACTGTAAATCTCAAGTCACCAATCCATTATCAAGACGATAATAATCAGCAACTAAAGCATCTCTACACATAGCAATTTGCTAAATTTGAGGGAACGTACGGGCCAAAGCCAAATCCCCACACCATATGTCTTCCCAAAATCTGACATTTCTTCCGCTTTGAACAACCTTGAACCGAATCCTTTTAGAAAATTCATCCCAACCTTTACGGATAAGTTTCCAAGAGCCCATACCCTTTGGGAATCTAACCTCCCTAGACTACCATCCGCCAACACCCTCCCCGTATTGACAAGCGATGACACGCCTCCAAAGCTTGGTCCTCTCTCTCCCAAATCTCCATAACCACTTTCCCAACAACGCCTTGTTAAACACGTCCAGCCTTCGAATGCCTAAACCACCCATTTTAATAGGGGAATGCACTTTACTCCAGTCAACCAAGTGATACTTGAACTCATCTCCTAAACCGCCCCACAAGAACTTCTGAGTAACATTAAGTCTTCTAATAACTATCTTTGCACATCGGAAAAAGTGACAAAAAATAGGTCAGAAGGTTTGAGAGTGTGCTTTTCATAAGAGTAACCCTCCCCCCTTTTCGACGAGGCTCCCAAAGGGAGTCCCAAGTAGGAGATCAGAAAAGAGCCAACACCACATCCCAGCGTATCAGCCAGAACACGAATATCTTCCACCACCCTAATTAGGACAATCTCACTTTTTCCAATATTTATCTTCAAACCAGAAATAACTTGGAAACATGCCAACATGCACCTTAAATACCTCAGCTGACTAAGATTAGCATCACAAAAGACAATGGTATCATCCAGCAAAAAGCAGGTGGGAAATGACTAACTGGTTGGGGGCTCTACCCACTGAGAATCCCTGAATAAACCCAAGCTTCCCCACCCTGCCTATCAAACACCTAAAAGCCTCCATAACAATAATAAACAAGAATGGGGAGAGAGGGTCCCCCTGCCTCAAGCCTCGAGAACTAGCAGAGAAACCAACCGGTGATCCATTCACTAAAACAGAGAACCATGTTGTTGAAATGTAGAAAAAAATCCACGCCCTCCACTTTTGACCAAAGCCCATTCTCTTCATCATATACATCAAAAAAATCCCAGTAGACATGATCATAAGCCTTTTCAATATCTAATTTGAACACGACCCCCGGAATTCCACTTTTTGCCCTAGCCTCAATACACTCACTGGCAATCAACACTGAATCCAGAATTTGACGCCCTTCCAACAAAAGCATTCTGAGAATTTAAAATTACCCCATCAAGCACTCTCCTCAGTCGAATGGCTAGCACTTTCACAATAACCTTTATACACAACCCCAACAAGGCTAATGGGTCTGAAATCCTGAGCCTCAATTGCTCCACCCTTTTTTGGGACAAGAGTAATAAAGGAAACATTGAGACTCTTCTCAAACAATCCATGTAGGAAAAAGGAACCAATTGCCCCCATCACCTCAACTTTCACCACCTCCCAATTATGCTGAAAGAAAGCTAAAGTAGAACCATCCGGTCCAAGAGCTTTATCCCCATCACAGCTCCTCACAGCCGCCAACACCTCCTCCTCCCCAAACTGCATCTCAAGCCAGTCTCTATCACCATCCGAGATAACCGCAAACTCAATCCTATTAAGCAAAGGCCTCCAAGAAGCAGTCTCCTCAAAGAGTTGCTTGAAAAAAGACATGAGCCCATTCCGGATATCATCATTTGCAGATACCGTAAAACCCCTCAACAAAACCTTTTTTCCCAACTACTTGGGGTCGGCTACATTTAAAAAAAAAAAAAAAAAAGAGCCCAGTGCACGAAGCTCCTGCCTCTATAGGGAGCGTCAATTTCTAGCCTCACCTCTACATGCGGGGAGGCTGTTTCTCGTTTTGAACCGGCGACTTCCACGTGGCAATGGAGCGACCTCACCATTGCGCCAAGGCCTGCCCTCCATCTGGAGTTGGCTACATGAATCCTATTTTCTTTTTCAAACTATAAAGTTTTATCACTAACTAACAATAGTTAGAAGGATTAGTCTTAAATATATATAAAAGAGCGAGACATGTAAATGGATTATCATGTTATTCTTATTTTTAATAAAATAGCCATTAATTTAATATATTTATATACCTCAAGTGTCATTAAATTAACACTTCCATTTTAATCATTCCGTTATTCAATCTTACTATGTATGTTACTGAACATGTCAATTAGAGAGGATCAAGAATATCATATTAATGCAAATAAATTCTAAACACGCATCCAAAATCCATTTTGAACATTTAAATCTCTAACAATCCATTAAATTATTATTATTATTTTTTGAGTATTCATTAAAGAGTGCCCAAAAGGGGGGCGCGGTCCAGAACAAGATGCATAAAAACCTATAGCCTTAAGCTATCCACAAAATCCAAAAGAATCTCCAAAGATTTTCAATTAGAGCCCTAGATCCAAAAGAATAGAGAACAAATAATAGAAAATCTAAGCACTGCCCAAGGAGACTTCACCCCATCAAAGGATCTCCTATTCCTCTTTTTCAATAAGGCCACCAAAAAGGGGGGCAGTCCATGCATCTCTGACTTGGGAATGCACTTGGCAACTATCCCAAGCATCAATCAAACTCCTCGCGAACTTTGGCATTACTCACTGGACCCAAAGATGGCACTTAACATATCCCACCCATCCTTTCCTCTAGGGAAATGAAGGAGGAGATGATCCACCATCTCCTCATCCCTCTTGCACGTAGAACACCAATTGATAAAAATCTGACTACCCCTTCTCAAATTCTCAATGGTCAAAATCCTCCCCAAAGCTGCTCTCCAACGAAATAATCCATTAACCGTACTCGGTCACATTCAAACACTGTTATTAAAAAGAAATGAATAATCATTATTACAAGAATCAAATTTAAGAACTATTAGGAAATTCTAACAATTAGTTTTTAAATTTTCATAATTATATGTACTACTAAGATATTAATCCTCATAATCATCATAAAAGTAAGACATGGAAAATTTATTTATTTTTTTATAAATAAAATCTATTAGAAAGCGTACAAAAGGGGAACACATCCCAAGAGATATACAAGAAACCAAACAAAAACCCTATGGACCCAAAGCCCCCCAAAAGTCCACAATCTCATCTAAAGATATACAATTTCTGCCCATCACCTAACTGAAAAGAGAACTAATAATAGCAAATTTCAGCGCCCCAATGAGGTTTCCTCTCCATCAAAAGATCTTTTATTTCGCTCTTTCCAGATGCTCTACCAAACGCAAAGGGGGGTCTGTTGACTTTAAGATATAAACAAATCAAAAGTAAGTGATAAAGAAGAAGAAGAAAAAGAGAAGAAAACGGATGAGAGAAAAAGAGAAAGAGATGGGGAAAGAGAGAAAGAATAAAAGTATACTTTCATCCTTCCACCACATTCTATTTATAACAACAAGTTTCAGAAATTACACATAAGCCCTAACATTATATAAGTAATAACAAATAAGCCCCTGACAGCACTCCCCCTTAAGTTGGTGCAAAGATATCTATCATGCCTAGCTTGACTAACATATTTTGCAAGCAAGTCTTGCTCACACCCTTCCTCAAAACATCAGCAACCTGATCATGTGTATTGACGTATGGAGTACAAACCAACCCATGATGAAGCTTTTCCTTGATGAAGTGTCGATCGACTTCAATGTGCTTTGTCCTGTCATGTTGAACTGGATTGTGGGCAATGCTAATAGTAGCCTTGTTGTCACAATACAACTTCATTGACTCGCGAACAGGATAACCCAACTCACCTAACATCATACGTAGCCATAACAACTCACAAACTCCATGTGCCATGGATCTGAACTTAGCCTCTGCACTAGATCTAGCTACTACAGATTGTTTCTTGCTTCGCCATGAAACAAGATTACCTCCAACAAATGTGCAATATCCTGAAGTAGAACGTCGATTTGTCACAGACCCTACCCAATCAGTATCACTATAGGCTTCAACACGCAAGTGGCCATGACTGCCAAACAATATTCCCTTACCAGGCGAACCCTTGAGGTAGCGAAGAACATGGTGAGCTGCCTCAAGGTAAGGTGTACGTGGAGCATGCATAAGCTGACTAATCACACTAACAGCATAGACAATATCCGGGTGCGTGAGAGATAAGTAAATCAGTCTCCCAACCAATCATTGAAATCTTCCCACATCATTTACATCATTAAGCTTATGGTTCTGCTCAATGGGAATATCAATTGGTTTAGCTCCGAGTTTGCCTGTTTCAACCAACATATCTAACACATACTTCCGTTGAGAAATGAACACCCCTTTCTTCGATCTGCACACCTCAATGCCAAGAAAGTATCTTAATGATCCGAGGTCTTTAACCTCGAACTCTGTCTCCAAGAATGACTTCATTCGATGAATCTCTTTTGGATCATTTCCAATGATAACAATATCTTCAACATATACAATAAGGGCAGTGGTGTAGCCCTGGTGCTTGTTGATGAAGAGTATGATCTGCCTGACTCTGTGTGTACCCTACTCTTTTCACAGCAGTGCTGAACCTCTCAAACCAAGCACGTGGCGATTGCTTTAACCCATACAAAGCTTTATTTAGCTTGTACACTAAATTTGGACCATTAACAAGCTTAAACCCTGGTGGCATAGTCATATACACCTCTTCCTCCAAGTCACCATGAAGGAAAGCATTCTTTACATCTAGCTGATGTAAGGGCCAATTCAAATTAGCTGCCAAAGAAAGAAGAACACGTATAGAGTTCATCTTGGCAACTGGAGCAAATGTTTCCAGATAATCAACTCCATAGGTCTGAGTGAAGCCCTTTGCAACTAACCGAGCTTTATATCTCTCAATTGTTCCGTCTGCATGATACTTTATTGTGTCGACCCATTTGTAGCCTATTAGTTTCTTACCCCCAGGTAATGGAACAATATCCCAAGTACCATTTTTCTCAAGGGCCTTCATTTCTTCAAGCATAGCTTTCTTCCATGGAGTTTGACTGAGAGCATCTGAAACACTAGAAGGAACACATATAGAGGAGATACACGAAGTGAAAGCACGATATGTTGGAGATAAGGCATCATACGATACAAACTGAGATATGGGATGCTTTGTACAACTACGAACACCCTTACGATAGGCAATAGGGACATCAAGATCAACAGGAATGCTATTGGGAAACGAATCAGGAGTATCAATGTCAATTAAGGAACTACTTGGATCGAGGGAGACTTTTTGGTCCTGGGGTGAGTCAATAACTTGTTTTGCCCTCCTAGTGTAGACAATTGGATGCTTCCCCTGCTACAAATCATTAGTGTTAGGAGGACTAGACATAGACATCTCAGTAAGAAGCTCCCCTTGAATGGGAACATGCGAAGGAAGGGGGTATTCCCTCTGAATGGACAACGAATTCTCTACCTGTATAGTAGTCTCCCCCTGTAGAGAATTCCGAGTAGTGGAAAAAAGGGAATAGACTCAAAGAATGTAACATCCATGGATACAAAGCGACGACGAGTGGTAAGGTTATAACACCAATACCCTTTCTGAGTGGCAGAGTATCCAAGAAAGACACATCGGATTGCCTTAGGGTCCATTTTGCCCTTGCGATGATGAATGTGAACATAACAAACACAACCAAACACTTTTGGAGGAATAGTAAACAAGGCAGTGTCATGGTGTAAGACAGAGAAGGGGGATCGATAGCCAAGAACCTTAGAAGGCATGCGATTGATAAGGTATGTAGCTGTTAAAGTTGCATCAGCCCAATAACTTTTAGGCACTTCCATTCCAATTAGAAGAGAACGGGTCACCTTTGTAATACGACGGTGTTTTCTTTCAGCTACACTGTTCTGTTCTGGTGTATCGACACAAGAGGTTTGATGGATAATCCCGTTATCAGCAAAAAAGGAGGCAAGACCACCATACATAAACTCTCCTCCATTATCAGATCGAAGGATTTTGAGGGGACAACCAAACTGAGTACATACCATCCTATGAAAGGTTTTAAAAATGGAATGAACTTCATCTTTGGTTTTCATAAGATAAAGCCAAGTACATCAACTAAAGTCATCAACAAATTGAAAACCAAGTAACGAAGTAGTAGATTCAGGACCCCACACATCAGAATGAACAAGCTGCAAAGGAGCTGTATTTTTATTAATACTAGTAGGATAAGAAACACGTCATTGTTTGGCAAGAACACATGTTTCACAATTTAACTCAAGATTCAACAGAAGCAAACTGGGGAAGCACATGCTTCAAAACTGGAAGAGGTAAATGACCTAGTTTATTATGCCATTGCATTAACAGATCTTTATTGACATTACCATTCCTAACACTAGATTGATTTGCAGCATAATAAGAAGTTGGCTTCGCGTTCAGCAAATACAAGCCATTGTCCTCACGTCCACTTCCAATCATCTTCCCCGTGTTCAAGTCCTGAAACACACAATGAGATGGAAAAAAAGTTACACTACAATTTAAGCCTTTTGTAATGTGACTGACAGAAAGGAGGTTATTGGTAAACTTTGGGACATGATAAGATTAGGAGAGGCAAAAATAGTGCCTTTCCTCGTAATGGAGGTGAAGGTGCCATCAGCCACTCTAACCTTATCCTTACCAAAACATAAACTGTACGTACCAGTTATGTGATCAGTGGTTCTTGAATCAATGATCCAGGGTGCTCCACCAGATAATGTGGAAACTTGATGTGCCGAATGATAGGTACCTGTCTGAGCGAAGTTAGAGGTGGAAATGGAGGAATGTTGTGATAGTAGATTTCGGAGAGAATCAAGTTCAGCCCCGGACAAAGAATTCGGTGGCCCTGAGGAGGCATGACCAATAGAAGCAATCTCACGCTCTACAGTATGTGCCGTAGATAACCTCCTAAATGGACCAGGCCTTGGCCTAGCATTCACATTAGCAAGAGCTGGAAGTAGGGCGACTGTGTAGATTCTGGCATGTTTCCCTAGTGTGGCGCGTACGCCCACAGTGATCACACCTTAACTTGCTTTTGTCATCCTGTTTCCCTCCTTTTGGTGGATTGGGCTTGTTCCATTATTGTGTGGCAAGAGCAGACCTGTCAGACAATGGTAATTCTGGCTCAGGCTTAGTGTATACAAGTGCAGACATAGCCTTCATTCTACTCTCCTCTGCCTGGATATACGAAAGCACATCTCTAACAAAAGTAGGGGTTGGATACCTGCGTAACACTTTTTTTTTTTTTTGATAAGTAAATATGTATTAGAAAATGTTCAAAAGGGGTACACGTCCCAAGAGCTGTACAACCTGCCTAACACTTGTACCCTGGCATGCTCGTATCTCGGATGCAGACTACCCAAGAACTAATAGATTCAATTCCTTTCTACCATAGCATGAAATACTTTAACATCAGCTGCACACACATATATGTAGTCTTGGTAGTGATCTAACTCTTCCCATTTACCACATAGAGTGTGGTAATATGTAGCAAGAGTTTGGTCTTCTTGCTTGAATCTTGAAATTTGTTGTTGGAGTTCATACAGTTTTGCAAAATTACCAACTGAGGAATATGTCTTTTCCACAGCTGTCCATAGTTTTTTAGCTGTTTTCACAAACAAAAACCCTTTGCTGATTTGTGGCTGCATGGACTGCAACAACCACGTCATAACTAGCTCATTATTTGCACTCCACTCTTTGAATTTAGGATCGCTCTTGAAGGGATACGTGACAGTCCCTTCGATATGGTCGATCATCCTACGACCAGTGATATGCATACGAGCAGATTGAGCCCACTCCATATAGTTCGTCTCATCCAGCCTAACAGTCGTAATACAAAGGCCTGGATGGTGATCACTACTATCTCTCAATACTGGAGTCAGACTAGGAGAAGACCCAAATTCTTTTGAAGTCACCTTTGAGCCAAACATATTATCAAACAATTTCTGGGTATACAATCCTCAGAAACAAAAACAGCAACAAAACACGTAGAGAACCACCTTTCTAACACAGGAACTTCAACTAAAAAGATTACTGTCTTCTGAAATGCATAAAAAAGTGACTACATAGTCACCACACAAACCCTAGAAAGCAACAAAGTAGACTATACCAGAATTGCGAACGACGAAGAAAAAGCCGTTGTTGTAGAACCCCGCGAACACAAAAAAAACACCGATCGAGATTGCAATAGCTTAAAAAAAAAAAAAAAAACCCTTCCTTGCAAACAAATCCCATCTTAGAATCTTTTCAAAACCCTTCACACCCACTAGGGTTTACACAAACTTGCCCTAGGGTTTCAACTACAAACCTAGAGCTTTACAAACCATGCTCTAATACCATGTTGACTTTAAGATATAATCAAATCAAAAGTAAGTGATAAAGAAGAAGAAGAAAAAGAGAAGAAAGCGGATGAGAGAAAAAGAGAAAGAGATGGGGAAAGAGAGAAAGAATAAAAGAATACTTTCATCCTTCCACCACATTCTATTTATAACAAGAAGTTTTAGAAATTACACATAAGCCCCAACATTATATAAGTGATAACAAATAAGCCCCTGACAACAGGGTCACCCTCCAATAGACAAGAGCATGGGCCCCTACCCTTTGGCCCCGCCAAATGTCAATTAACTCCCTTGAAGACCGTGACATAATCCAGTGGGTGCCAAAAAGACCAAAAATAAGACTCTAGCAATCATAAGCGATAGGACAATGCAAGATGGTCTTCCAGGCCGGTTAGATCTGTTGCTGGCGTGGGAGTGTGGAAATTTATTCGCAAGGGGGGACAAGCTTTCTAAGCATATTAGGTTCAAAGTTGGGGAGGGCAGGGATGTTTGGTTCTTGAAGGATTATTGGTGTGGGGGATTGCTCGTTGTCTCGGTTGTTTCCGAGACTTTTTAGGATTGTTGCGGATAGACATGCTACGGTAGCGGACTGTTATCGGCTTGATAGCGGAAGGCTTACGTGGGATGTGCATTTTCGGCGTTCTTTTCAGGATTGGGAACTTGAGGATGTCCTTGGCCTTTTCGATCTTTTGTATAGGCAGGACATGAAAAATTTATCAAGAATAAACTTAGATATTTATCCTCATAGTTATCATAAAGGTACAACAAAAAAAACAACCAAGACTTTTCCCAATTAGTTGGGATCGGCTACATGAATCCCATGTTTCCATTCTGCTCTATTTAAGTCCATAGTCTCAGTCAATCATATGCTATCATATCTTTCTTTACCACCTCTACCCATGTTTTTTTTTTTTTTTTGATAGGTAAAGATGTATAAACAAACATGCTCAGAGGGGAGCGAACCCTTACAAAACAAAACAAAAACGCAAACGCATCAATACAACGATAAGTTGTCAACAAAATCCAAAAAACCAATCTACAGATGGGCAGTTTTTCCCATTAACCCAAGAATAAAGAGAATGCAAAATGTTTGCCTTGATAACCCACACTGACGATTCCTGTCCTTCGAAAGATCTCCTATTCCTCTCATGCCACAACCCCCACCAAATACAAAGAGGTGCAACCCTCCACGCCTTCCTAACCTGACTTTCTACTCTATTCCCTCTCCAAGCTTCTAACATATCCCTCGTATTACTTGACACTACCCATTCCACCCCAAAAACATTCAGCATCAGACTCCACACATCCGCTGCCACCCTACAATGCAACAAGAGATGATTGACCGATTCACCCGCCTTCTTACACATGCAACACCAATTAACTGTAATTTGGCGTCTTTTTCTGAGATTATCCAAAGTAAGAATGCTGCCAAGTGCCGCTGTCCACGTGAAAAATGCCACCTTTATTGGAGCTGAAGTCCTCCAAACAGCCTTCCAAGGAAACCCATTGCTCATCGAACTCGTAAGACTTTTATTAAACAGCCCCACCTTAAACACCCCTCTAGAATCCCCCTTCCACACCATCTCATCCCTTCCTCCCCCCTCCACCACTTGGCTATAGATTAATCCCATTAACTCGGTAAACTCCAACAACTCCCAATCATTAAAATTTCTACGAAATCTCACATCCCAAGTAGCTCTCCCATTCTCTAACCTAAAATAATCTGCCACCACCGCATGCTTCACCTCAACCATCCTATAAAGTCTAGGAAACCTACAAGCCAACGCCACATCCCCACACCAAACATCTGTCCTTACCCTCAATGCGGACTATGTCACTTTTCCTAGCCGGCGTACTTAAAGGTTTTCTTTGCACATGTCCAAACCATCTTAACTGTCGCAATAATCATAAAGGTTCTTGGAATTTACTTTTTAATAGACATTCTGAATAAACTTACTTATCAAAAAAAATATATACATTCTGAATAAACTTAAATTTTCTTCGTGAAGATTACCTATTTTAATAGAAGTCTTGTAGTTTTAATGTTAATTTATCGCCACTCCTATTTAAACTATACTACTAATCCATTATTTTACTCCTATTTAGACTATACTAATTATTCATTCAATCTTTAAAAAAGGTTCCTTGACCTTATGATGTATATTAAATCATGTTTACTCCTTTTTGAGTACATTACTTGATATCAAATTTCAATGTTTCACATTATTATTAAGGGCAATATGGTTTAATACTGTGTGTTATGTAAAACTTCTGGTTTGAATGTAAATCTTCTGGAATTGAAAATACTAATGTGTTCTGTTCTCTCTTCCTCTTATGTGCATGTATTGGGCAATACCAGCAATTCCCGTCCTCTCAATGTGAGTGGTCTTTTTATCTCATCTATGCACACACAATAATGTTTACTTTCTCCCTATTGCTCTTTTTACTTTTTAATTTCTTTTTTCATTTTTTGCACCAAGTATCTCCACCCCACACCCCCCTCCCCCCCCATCATTGTTGTATTAGTAGTTGTTTTCATTATGTTTTCTGTTTATTTATTCCAATTTTCATATGGATACTTAAATGATTTGCTCATATGCATTTAAGACACATTATTCTTCATATTAATTTTGTATACTAGATCAAATGTCATGCCACATGGATCAAGTACCTGAATTTTCTGTGAATTATGGTGTAATTTGTTTCGATGTTTGAAGCCGTTTGATGGCCCTTTTCTATTGTTCGAAGGATTTAAATATTAAAGTTACACCCTCTCTAATAGTTTTAAGGGTTTTTTATTTTTTATTTTTTTTCCCCTAAATCGTTTAAGCTTCTTTTAGAGTAGATGGTTGTTAACATGGTATCAGAACAGTCAAGGTCCTGTGTTCTAACCTCACTATCACCCTGATAATTACAATTGAAATGTGTGTTGGACCAAAAGAAGGCCACACACGAGGGGGCGTGTTGAAGGGTTTAAATATTAATTTTACACCCTCTCTAATAGTTTATGCTTTTATAGTAGATGGTTGTTAACATCTGTTATTGAATTACTTACTGAATTTCGGGACTGATTTATTTGGACCAATCCAATCCTATGGGGTGCGCATAGGGCTGGTGAGTCTTCTTGGATGATTTCGGGTCAATCAAATTGAGATAAGCGCAAGTCCTACCAGTAACAGTGAAGGTGGATTGTGTTGTGTCGAGACTCTTGGTGATAATCCCTCCCTTCAAATTAGTCCTGTGAAATTGGATGGAAGCAATTACTTATGTTTGCTATCGGTCAAGGCTCGTGGCTTATATTGATATTTGACCGGAGCATGTAAGCAGCCCAAACCTTCAGAACCCTTTTTTGATCAATGGGTATCTGAAATTCCTTGGTCATATATTGGGTAGTTAACTCCATGCAGCCACATATCAGTTGTGGCTATCTTCTTGATTCCACGCTTGCCATTAGACTTCTGTAGCTTAGACCTATTCTCAGATTGGGAATGACGCATGAGCCTATGAATTGAGGAAGAAAATTTGTGAGACCAAACAAGGAGCTATCTCTATTGCGCAACATTATACTGATCTTAGAAGTATGAGGAAAGTGTTGGGCTATAATCAGGATGTTGAGGCAGATTGTGCCAATGATGGTGCCAAATTTCAAAAACTACCAGACAAGGAGCATGTGTATTATTTCCTAGCTGGGCTTCACATGGAGTATGGCCAAATCCATGTTCAGGTGCTTGGTAGGGATCCATCTGTTCCCGTCTTTGTGCAGGCTTATGCATATGTTCAGCAAGACTTATCAAACAAAAAAAAAAAAAAAATGCATGTGTTCAGCAAGAGGAGAGTCGTAGGAGAGCTATGATTCACACTATGACTCAGGATTGCTCTGTTCTAGCTTCTATTCCTCAGAGAGATCAGAAAATCAGGATAACCTAGGAAATAGTGAGGGCTCTGGAGAAGGAGCAATTTAAGTGGGATTTATGCAGGAAGATGAGGAACACTAGGGATCATTGTTGGAAACCCAATGGTTGTTGCTTGGTCTGGATTCCCTCCTAGTCTTATGCATGTCTAGGAAGAGGAGAGCCGTAGGAGTGCTATGATTCACACTGTGACTTAGGCTTGCTCTGTTATAGCTTCTATTCCTCAGATACATCACACAAGGGTAGATTAGAAACCTCTGGTAGAACTGTAGAAATTCTCTCTGTAAAATATTCTGCCTCATCTATTAACATTAACATCTTGTACAAGTATATATAGGAAAGAGGGAAAGCTATACAAGGAAAGGAATAAAAAATATTCCTACAAATCTGTTCCTAATTTAAAGCAATCAATCTATCCTAATTTACTGCAATTAATCTGTCCTACAATCTTGTTCTAATTTACCATAGTGAGAAATCAATCAAATCCCTAAAATCAAGGGAAATAATATATATCTTCCAACACTCCCTCTCAAGCTGGAGCATAGATGTCTCGAATGCCCAGCTTGTCAAGTGCCAAATTGAAAGTCGTACTTGACACTCCCTTTGTCAAAAGATCAGCAAGCTGATGTTCTGTCTTCACAAACGGAGTGCAAATTAATCCACCTATCAACTTCTCCTTGATAAAGTGTCTATACACTTCAACATGTTTAGTACGATCATGTTGAACTGGATTGTGTGCAATGCTAATGGCAGCTTTGTTATCACAAAAAAGTTTCATTGGATCCCTAGAATTAAAGCCCAACTCCTTTAACAAAGCCTTTAGCCACAACATCTCACAAATACCATGAGCCATGGGTCTAAATTCTGCTTCAGCACTGGATATGGCCACAACAGATTGTTTCTTACTACGCCACGTGACTAGATTCTCTCCCACAAAGGTGTAGTATCCTGAAGTTGATCTTCTATCTATTACACATCCTGCCCAATCAGCATTTGTATATCCTTCCACTTCGAGATGACCATGGTTGGAGAATAGTAGACCTTTCCCAGGGGCTGATCTTAAATACCTGAGAATCCTGTGTACAACCAACATGTGTGTTTCGTAAGGAGCATGCATGAACTGACTTACTACACTCACCGCATAGGCTATGTCAGGGCGAGTATGTGCCAAATATATTAGCTTCCCAACCGACCTTTGGTATCTCTCTTTGTCTATAGGTGTATCATTTGTGCATTCACCTAACCTATGATTTTGTTCAATTGGAGTATCAATAGGTTTGCAAGCCAACATTTTCAGTCTCAGCCAATAAGTCTTAAGACATATTTTCGTTAGACATATTTTCGTTGGGAAACAAAGATCCCCTTCTTTGACCTAGCAACTTCAATACCCAAAAAATATTGTAAAGACCCAAGGTTTTTGATCTCAAATTCTTTTGCCAAATATGCTTTCAGCTTACCCATCTCCTCACCATCATTACTAGTCACCACAATATCATCCACGTACACGATTAAGGCAGTAATCTTACCTACAAGTGAATGTTTGAGAAAGAGAGTGTGATCTGACTGGCTCTGGTGGTATCCATATTTCTTCATGGCCTGAGTAAACTTGCCAAACCAAGCTCTACATGATTGCTTGAGTCCATATAAGGATTTCCTCAATCTGCATACGTTACCTCTTTTAGAGGAATTAACAAAGCCTGGAGGAAAGTCCATGTATACTTCTTCCTCTAAATCGCCGTGAAGAAATGCATTCTTCACATCAAACTGCTGAAGAGGCCACTCTAAATTTGCAGCCAAGGATAAGAGGACCCTTATTGTATTTATCTTCGCCACCAGTGCAAATGTTTCCTGGTAGTCTATCCCATAGGTTTGGGTATAACCTGTAGCTACCAATCTTGCTTTGAACCTCTCCACTGAACCATTTACCTTATGCTTCACTGTGAATACCCATTTGCAACCAACTGTCTTCTTTCCCTTTGGTAGCTCAAGAATTTTTCTGTAAAGCTTCCATTTCTTCAATCATGGCAGCTTTCCACTTGGGGTTGTCAAGAGCTTCTTGTAACTTATTAGGGATTGTCACGGATGATAACTGGTTTGCAAATATTTTATAAGATGAAGATAAACGATGTGAAGATGCAGAATGAGAGATGGGATATTTTACAAATGAAAAACTAAAACGAGAGGGAGGTTTTCTTTCTCGAGTGGGATAACGTGCCTAATTCTCAATAACTAATTCAGTAGCATCATGTGGTTAATCAAGTTGATCAATAGGTAAATGAGCTGACTCATTAATAGAAGTACAATAAAGCGTTTAGAGGAAGGAACTACCTCAGTATTACTAGTCACAGGAGCGCTTAATTAGTCATTGGGTTGATGAAGAGGTGGCTGAGTTGTCTGTGTCTTCTCCCTTCTTGAGTGTACAAATCTGTGTGGCTCAAGGAATTTCTTTGAAGTCGGTGTAGAATTTGCAGGAGATTCCTTCGAAGTCGATGCAGAAGTTTCAATAGATGATGATACATTGGTTAATGGTAGTGGCAACACCTCCCAAGACTTCTCTTCATTTCCCAAATTCTTCCCCTGAAGAGAAGCATTTGAATCTCCCCCTGAATAGTAAGCCTGATTTTCAACAAAAATAATGTCCATGGAAACAATTATCTTTGCTGAAGGAGGGTGATAGCATTTGTATCCCTTTTGTGTGGTAGAATACCCCAAGAAAATACACTTTAGTGCTCTCGGATCCAGCTTACTCCGTTGTTGTTTGTGGATATGAGTATAACAAACACAGCTAAACACTTTGGGTGGAATGTGAAGAAGAGTTGGAATAGTGTGTTTTTTTTTTCGATAAGTAAAAATTAAATAAAAAGGCGTTCAAAAAGGGAACGCGTCCCTTATACAAAAGTGGAACCGGGGTCTAAGGCCCCAGAGAATCCAAAAAAATGATTAAATCATCGGAAATGGAGTAAGAACTCCTCTTCACATAACTGAAAAGAGAGCGAACAATATAAAGTTTCAGCGTCGCCGTGGACGACTCCTTCCCTTCGAACATTCTTCTATTCCTCTCCTTCCAAATGCACCACCATACGCAATGTGGAACAATTCTCCAGTAATCGCTTACACCACTTCTCACACGACATCCTCTCCAAGCATGAATCAAATCCTTAGAGGAACGTGGCATTACCCAAAGCATGCCAAACAAACCAAGTATAAGATTCCAGCACCACGGGGCAATACATGAGGATATGATCAACTGACTCACCATCTTGTTTGCACAGGCAACACCAATTAACAAAATAGTTACCTCTCTTCCTCAAATTGACGATTGTCGTATGCCACGGGGCAATGCATGAGGATATGATCAACTGACTCACCATCCTGTTTGCACAGGCAACACCAATTAACAAAACAGTTACCTCTCTTCCTCAAATTGTTAATCGTCAGGATCTTTCCCCATACAGCTGACCATACAAAGAATGCCACTCTAGTTGGAGCAATAGAACGCCAAATGGTCTTCCACGGGAAGTCAAGGCTATCAAAGTTTGAAATTGAAGAATAGTGTGTGTTTTGGATAATGTCTGAAGATGAGTTTGAAACTGAAGGACTTTTGAAGGCATTCTATTAATGAGTTATGTTGCAGTAAGGACAACAACTCCCCATAAAGTTTTAGGAACGTTCATAGCAAAGAGTAATAACCTAGCAACAAGAGATGGCGATTCTTACGCTCTGCTACTCCATTCTGCTGGGGTGTGTCAACACACGAAGTTTGATGAATGATGCCATGAGCTTGAAAATAGACACTAAGCCCTCTCTTAAAATACTCCCCTCCATTATATGATCGTATAACCTATGCTTGTGTTAAACTGGGTCAAAACCATTTGGTGAAAGGTTTGGAAGGTGGCAAAAACATCACTTTTTTCTTTTAACAAATAGATCCATGAAACACGAGTGCGATCATCAATAAAGGAAACAAACCATTTAGAACCTAAATGATTAGGAACACGAGATGGCCCCCACACATCACTGTGAACAATTGAGAAAGGCGTAAATTTTTTATTAAAACTTGAAGGAGAAGAGTGCGATGGTGTTTGGCTAACACACAACTATCACAATGAAAATTAGAGACATCAATTTTGGAGAATAAGGATGGAAACAACTTATGCAAGTAGCTAAATGAGGGGTGTCCTAATCTTTTGTGCCATAGCCAAATCTGCTCTTCTGATGTTGACTTGCCAATTATTTGATTTGTTTTTCCATTCGAAGCCCAGTTCATATCTAAGTAGTACAAACCACCTCTTTCTCTACCAAGACCAATCTTTGCTCCCGTAAGTAGGTCCTAAAAGACACAATGAGTATCAAAGAATGTTACGGAACATTTAAGAGCCTTAATAATTTGACTAATGGACAATAGGTTATCAGATAAACATGGAACATGTAAGACACTTGAAAGAGACATCGAAGAAGTAATTGGAATGGAACCTTCCCCAGACACAATAGAAGTAGATCCATTTGCTGTTTTAACACTCTTTGTACTAGGATAAGTGTTATAAGAAGAAAAAAATCTAGATTCACTTGTCATATGATCAGTAGTACCTGAATTAATAATCCAAGATGACTCAACATAACCAGAAGTGTTCAAGGCTAATCCACAGTTACCTGTATTGGCTGAGTTACATGAAGCCTCTTTTAAGGATAGCTTCTGAGCATGCTTTTGAGCATACTCTTGCATTTTTTTATCTACCTAAGCTTAAGAATATTGTGGCTGGGCTGCAAAAGAAGATTGTGCATCAGACTGCACATCAAAGGTTGTATGATGTGCTCTAGAATTTGAGTTATCCCCCTTATTTTCACCTTTCTTACGGAACCAGTTTGGATAACTTCCAGCTTAAAACAAGTCTCTCGAGTATGTCTAGCCTTATTACAGTGGGTACAAAACAAAGACTCTTTGTTCTCAGGTTTCCTCGAGAAAGAGGTAACCAGTGCAATTGGAGTCTGCATAGTAGCCAAGGCTGAACTCTCCTGTGAGATACCTGTAAGCATGGTGGCCTGATGGAGCTCCTCACGTCGAACATAGGCATATGCATCGCGAAGATTAGGAAGAGGATCATGCCCTAAAACCTGTACTCTGATCTGATCAAACCCTGGGTCGAGGCCTGCTAGGAAATCGTAGACCCTTTCATTCTCAATTCTCTTCTTTAGCTTTGTTGTATCCCCAACACACTCCTTATCACATGGCTGGAGAAAATCCAGCTCCTGCGAAATGGCCTGCAAAGCAGAAAAATAGCTAGCCAATGTCTTCCCTTGCTATCGAGTCTCATTTGCTCTGTGCCTCAGTTCATAAATCTGAGAAGCAACACTACCATCAAAATAGGTTTGAGCCACGGCTTCCCAAATAGCATGAGCTGTGGGAAGTCAAAGAAAATTGGCACTAATATTCGGAGTTGTTGAGTTAAGAAGCCATGACATCAACATGGCATTCTCCTCTAACCAAGTAAAGAAGGAAGGTTCAGTATCCGCCGGCTGTTTCTTCACTCCAGTCAAGTACCCAACTTTCCCTTTCCTGTGATGTACAACTTCACAAACTGGGACCAGGCATAATAATTTGTCCCATCAAATTTGTAAGAAGTCATATGCACACTTAAGTTATCAAGTTGATTTGTCACAATCGAAGGAATGGGCGGTGCTGTACTAGAATCAGAAGATTTAGAGGTAACGACAGACATGTTTTGATGTGTATGGTGTTTAGAATCTAGGCTTTAGGGTGTTGTCCAAGACAATTGCACACCAAGAGAACAAGAATAGGAGGACAAAGAGAATAGGTCAGCGGTAATCGCTCAGACCCGTGAAACTTCTCTCTTTCTCTCACAGTATTGCTCTGATACCATGTAGAAATTCTCTTTGTAAAATATTTTGCCTCATATATTAACATTAACATCTTGTACAAGTATATATAAGAAAGAGGGAGGGCTCTGAGAAGGACCAATTCAAGTGAGATTTATGTGGGAAGACGAGAAACAATAAGAATTATTGTTCCAAACTCCATGGTCGTTGCTTTGTATGGATTCCCTCCTAGTTTTATGCATATGTCCAGCAAGAGGAGAGTTGTATGAGTGCTATGATTCACATTATGACTTAGGGTTACTCTATCCTACCTTCTATTCCTTAGAGAGATTAGCAATAAGGATTTAGGGTAAGAGCGGGGGCGTTGAGAAGGACCAACTGAAGTGTGATTTACGAGGGAAGACAGGAAACACTAGGGATCATTGTTGGAAACTCCATGGTCGTCCCATTAGAGGACAAGGTGGTGGTCGATCTCGCACATGCTCATATTTTAAAGGTCTCAAAGGCTGTATCCTAGCGTACAATTGGGATACTACCATTCTTTTTGCAGGTGAGTTGTTAACACTTCGATTCTTGATGGCTCGTCTTAATACTCCATCTGCCTTAACTTCTATTATTGCCTCATTTTCTTCTAACTTTGCTCACCTAGGTATATCTACAAGTGCTCTTAGTGTGTTTCCACCCTCCCATCCATGGGTTATCGATCTAGGAGCCACTGATCATATGACAGGTTCTTCTGATTTTCCTCTTATTGCAAATGTTCTCGTAGGATGAAGGTTAGAGTTGCAAATGACTCTTTCTAGTCCATCTCTGGAATGGGACTTATGCAATGCTCCATGTCCGTGTTACTTTCTTCTGTATTACATGTTCTAAATTTCTTTACCAATTTGTTTTCTGTTAGTCGTACCACCAAGTCTTTTAATTGTTTAGGTGCCTTTTTTCCTACCCATTGTTTGTGTTAGGAATTGGGGATGGGAGAACGATTGGCAGTGATAAAGCATATGATAGTCTATATATTTGCTAGAGACCTCTTCCACTAAGAGTGAGGTATTTACATGTTTTCAGACATTCAATAAGATGACATGAACTCAGTTTGATGCCAAGATTAAGATAATTAGAACTGATAATAGAATAGTGTACGCTGAAAGCACTTTAAATTCTTTACCATGTTTGAACTTAGTCAAACTGCAGTGTGTTCCAAAATCATGTGTTTCTCTTGTAGTGGGATTTCCATAACATCAAAGGACAATGAAATGTCTAAATCTTGAGTGTTATATCTGAAGGTGAGAAAGCATATTACTAGATTTGGTCAAATTTCATACTTGAAATTGGAGTTTTTCATTATATTTGGGCAAATGACATGAGAGGATTCTTCAATAAAAAGGCATTTTGTAGTCAAGTTCCGAGCAAAGTGATCTGGTCTTTGTGTCATGTAAAAAAAGAGAAAAGTCTCCTAAAAAAGTCAATATTAAGATTCAGATGAAAGTGGCAAGAGAATTAACGGACAATTTCATCTAAAGGAATCACTGGTTTTCCTAGGTCACTAAGGTTTCACTCCTGAACTCACTTTCTTGAAGTTTCATTTCTTGAGCTTGATTTTTGGAAGTCCCTGATAAGAAACAAACTGGGCAGTAGGGTGATTAGTCACACAAGTCCGTACACCTCGATTCGGCGGTCAATCGATTTGGTGAATGCTTCTCTCAACGAATGCCATTAAAGGCGATTTCCTCTAATTATGAGAAAAGTGATTTCATTATAAGTGACGTGCTCTACTTATCAAAAAAAAAAAAAAGATGTGCTCCAATGACAAAAGTTATCTAGAATAGAGATTATTTGGCTGATCTTCTCACAAATCCCTTGTCAGCCTCTGGAAGTACATGCCCCCTATTTTATTATTCCTGGCACATTGGGCTAGGTTAACAATAGTAGTCATAATTCTTGTTGTAAGGCATAAAACGGAAGCGAAGAAATAAATAAAACAAGTAGAACACACAGATATTACGTGGTTCAACCATTAGGGCCTACATCCACAGCACAAATATCCCAAAGGGCTACATCACTTTTATAATACTCTCTCAATTCATATACAATACGATGGTGGAGGCTCCTTGATATAGGAGAAGAAATTATGAGAATGGAAAGAATTAAAAAATAGGAAACAAGGAGGATTTTTCTCCATTGATTCCTCTAGTAACACCAAATCTTCAATAATGGGAAACAACATCAATTACTAAAAGATTTTCCTCCATTGATTCCTCCATTAAATCTTCAATACTCTCCCTCAAGTTGGAGCATGAATGCCCAACTTGCCATTGAGAAGACGAGTAATAACAAGTGTGAATGATGAAGAGAGGAGAGAGAAGACGAAGAACAATGCCACCGAACACACTGACAGCCCAAATGAGTCAACAAAAAACTACTGGAGAAACGGCAAAGGCAAGGACAATACTACTGAACACACCTGCAGCCCAAACAAGTTGATAAAAACTGCCAGAAACATGGCAAAGACAAAGACAATGCTACCGAACACACCGGCAGCCCAAACAAGTCAACAAAAAACTGCTGGAGATGATCGGTTGATCAACTATACATCAACCTTCGCAGTAGCACGAATCATTGTAAAATAGGGCTATTGGTCGGGTAAGTCGAACCACTGGGACTACGCTAGTCTAAGGCAACCTAAATGTCTAGAATCATTCTTAGAATGATAAGGGGTAATAAGGGTTTGTTTTTTTTTTTGTCACTTAAGCTAAGAATATTGAAATTGCATAAATTAGAAACTTGCAAGAATTAAAAAAGAGATGAAATACAAGTAGAGAAAAACTAGGGAAGAGACTCCACAACCATCAATAAGCATGTTAGGATATGATTTACTTAGGGGAATAACATATATGTATAACCATGGGATGCAACAACACAAATTATTACATTCCCTTCAAGAAATTTATGAAATCAATAGGTAAGAATAACCTATCAAAGCATTGCATGTTTTGGTTACCTAAACTAGGTTGTAACCTTAGACATACTCACTAAGCATAGAGTTATCAAGCCCTTAATCACATAGTAGAAGCACATGACATAGAATCCAAGAATAATCTATCAAAGGAAGATCCTAAGCAATAGATTATCAAATCTCCTAAATATCATGCCATTAACAACACTTCCATAAACTCCATTCCATTGTCACTATGAAAATGTAGCAATATAATCATAGGAGAAAAACCATCTAAGACAAGATATTTAACTCAAGATGATTATGTATAGATATTGAAATTCATTACATCAAATAAAGAGCTATAGTTCATGGACGGATTACATACATATATTAACCCCCAAATATAAATCAAAACAAAGCAAAGCTTACAAAATGGAGCTTCATCACCTCCCTAGAAGAGGTTTAGTTACCCATGGTGGCCCTAGATGAAGGAAGAAGCAAGGCTTTCCCCTCCATTTTCGAGCTTCCTCCTTGAAGCTTCAAGAACTCCTCCTCTTTGCTCTCTTCTCCCTCCTCTAATCTTGTAGAAATGAAGCTTAATGATTTTGTGTGGCCTTGCTTCCCTTTATTAGATATCTTATCCACTCCAAGAGGCTACCAACCAACATCTCCAACCACTTCATTAAAGAGAAAAACAAAATGAAGAAACCAAGGTGCAAGTGGGCTGAAATGAGCCATTTCCGAAGGGCATTCTGCCCAAAATTCGAGCACTCTAAGCAAGGCCTCGAGCACTCGAATTTAGTGTAAAAAGCTCCATGCTTCACTTGCTCCGCCCAGACCTACTTTGATGGAATGGCCATAACTTTGCGCTCCGAACTCCAAATGACGAACCGTTTGAAGATTTGGAGAGCTAATTCAGAGCTTTAAATACTTCATGTTTTGGTGGAGATCCAATTCTCAAGGATGGTTGGTCGAAAATGAAGATCAAGGCAGAATTTCATTGCTGCCAGGCAGTTCTGCGCACCTCTGGTAACAAGGCCATAACTCTCTGCTCCGAGCTCCGAATGACAAACCGTTTGAAGATTTGGAAAGCTGATTCAGAGCTCTAAATCTTTCATGTTATGAGGGAAGTCCAGTTCTTGAGTTTGCTAGGTCGAAATGGCGAGCAAAGTCCTGGCTCCACTGCTGCCAGAAATTCAGCCTTGTGCCTTTTGATGGTCTAAAATCCACAAAGTCTTATTTGTACTCCTTTTTGGCAAAAGGACCTGAAAATATATACAAACACACAAATGGGGATAATCTACATAAAATAAGCAAACAATGGACTTAAATAATGCAATTAAGGGCGCTTGAACATGCAATATTCGGCGCTTATCATACCCCCAAGCTTACATTTTGCTAGTCCCTTAGCAAAATTAGAATGAAAAACTTAATGAAAAGACAACCATGGGCATGCTACTACAAAAATATCATCCATGGTAAAATGAGACATATACATAGCTCAAAAATAACTTGAAACAGAAAAAGAGCTGGAGATGGGGTCATTGGGAAGACTACCTTGCATATATGAAGCATTGATACTAAACACATTTCAACATGCATGCATCAACATCATAGTCCATATAAATAATTCAATTGTCATCTCTTAAATGGAAATAACTCAAACTCTAGTGAAAGTGAATTGAATTCTCAACATGCGGCTTTTACTTTATTTTCCAATTCCAAGACACAAGTTTTCAAATCAATGAATTCCCCTTTACATGAAGTCCCTAAGGCATGATTTTATTTTCAAGACAACTTTTGTTGCCTGTTAACAATTTATTGTAACTCATAAGCGAAACATAGAATGGTTGTGCAATGCTGAAGTCCCTTAAGCTTTCTAACCAACCTATGTAGCAAGCGTTAGGCCAACAGCTCCCAAACCAGATGGCTTTAGGTTATTAAGTGTAGAGACACTCCAAAGGGCTTAATAGCTCAAGTTGGAAAGGTTACGAACTCCAGCAAACCATGTTTATTACAATTTTTTTTTTGAATGACCGTGCAATGTTTAAGTCCTTTAAGCTTTCTAACCAACCCTTGTAGCAAGCGTTAGGCCAACAACTCCCAAACCAAACGGCTTTAGGGTGCTAAGTGTAGAGACACTCCTAGGGCTTAATAGCTCGAGTTGGAAAGGCTACGAACGTCAACTGGTCATTTTTTTCTTTCTTTCTCAGTTTTTTTTTTATTTTTTAGACAACTTAAATCATGCCAAAGATATTCATCTATCAGGTTCATCAAATCAAATTAACTAGGCCAAGGTCAAGGTCGATCAAGTTGCATGCCTCACAGTTAAGTTTCCAATGTGCATTTGTGCATTGTGAAGCTTAAAAGAGTGTCAAATCCAGCGAGAATCTAATTGAGACATTTATATAGGCTGATTTGAATCCACATGATCATTTCAACTCAAATTTTTCTTTATTTTCAAAAATGTCAATTGCTTCTATACACAAGGTATTAAACATATGCTTCATCTCCAACTAGTGTCAAGTTATACAATCATTGCTTAGCAAAAATGCAAAACCAAAAATGTCCTAATGCACCCCCAAACTTGAATGTCACATTGTCCTCAATGTGTGAAGACAAGTGAAACAAAATAAGAGCAAAGAAGGTAAAAGAACAATATTACTAAGTAGAGTGACGAATGCAAAAATATCCATCGATGTAAATGCGCAAACGCGTCCCCCAAACTTGGATATGAAGACCTATCCAAACACAACTAATGTACACAGGTAAAAGCACAGGTCTTTTAAGAAAAATCAAAACATAAATAAGAATACAAACATGAATGTTAATGCAAGATAGAGATTTATACAAATTCTTCTTCTTCTCTTTTTTTTTTTTTTTTGTGAAGCATGCATGAGGTTGGTTTGGTGCCGAGGGGGTTAGAGGAAGAGGGTGGTTTGTATTCTTTTTTTTTTTTTTTGATGCATGGTTTGCATGGCATGAGGGTGAGAGAGAGAGATGCCGAGAGGTGATGGTGTTGGTGGGTTTGTGGGCATGCAGGGTGAGAGGTTGGTCGTACATGGTGTGTTGCAGAGATGGTTTTGGGTTCTAGAGGAAGGTGAAGGAGAGTTTGTTGGGATGGTTTGGGTGCATGCATGAGGTTGGTTTGCATGGGTTGAGGGTGGTTTGGTGTGGCTCGGGTTTGTGAGGTTGAAGTTGAGAGTGAGGAGTTGGTGTTATGCTGTGCATGGCTTGCAAGCACGGTTGCTTGCTTGCATGGTGAAGTGGAGAAATGCCGAGAGAAGGTTGCATGGTTGTTGGCTTGGGTGAGAAAGAGATTTCGAGTGCTCGATTTGAAGACAGAGAGTTCGGTATGTTGGGTTGCAGTGGGATAGCAGCTGCGAGCACTCGAACCTTGGCCTTCGAGTGCTCGAATTGGAGACAGTGGTTGCGGGATGTTGGGCTGAAAATTTAGAGCACTCTAAATGGAAGCTAGAGTGCTCTAAATGAAGGCAGTGAGCTTGGGATTGATGGTTCACATTTAGAGCACTCCAAATGGGAGTTAGAGTGCTCTAAATGAAGGCAGTAGCTTGGGATGAGATTGGTTCACATTTAGAGCACTCCAAATGGGAGCTAGAGTGCTCTAAATGAAGGCAGTAGCTTGGGATGAGATTGGTTCACATTTAGAGCACTCTAAAATGGAATTAGAGTGCTCTAAATACAAGTAGCAGCCTCGGAATGATGGTGGAGAAGTTTGGAGCAATCCAAATGGAAGCTAGAGCGCTCCAAACTTGGGCAGTGAGCATGCAAAATTGGTGTGGTAATTTGGAGCAATCTGAATGGGATTTGGAGGGCACGAAATTGGCTCAGTAGCTTGGAAATGAATTGGCACTTGGAGATTGAATGTTTCAGCCAACTTGAATGCATAGAAGATCTTGCATGGATAGATTTTGAGTGCATGGATGAAATGGATTGAAATTTTTTTTGCATGGATGGAAATTTTTTTCAATCTTTGCACTGCACACAATGCATGTATGAGTTTAAGAAAATTTTCAAGCTTTTTGCAACATGATGCAAAATGGATAGAATTCTCAAAAATGAAAATTTTAAGCATAGAGAATTTTTGAAAATTTGCATGTCAGTCCTAAATTCAAGCCATGCATGGAAAATTTGAAACTTGACACATTATTCCAATCCAATGCATGGATGGATTTTGAGAAAATTTTCAAGCCTTGGAACATCTCTTCAATACATGGATGGGATTTGGTCTCTTCAAATGCATGGATGAATGTAGGAAATTTTTTTTTTAAACCTTGCACTTCATCTCCAATGCATGGAAAATTTTGGGGAACCGTGATCCAACAATGCGTTGAAAATGAGAGGTTGTGCACATGAGTTGCATGCCAAAGATCCTATGAAATTGCGCAAAAGCGATGGAAATTTCCGGGAATGAAAATTAGAGTTGAGAAGGTCTAAGAAGCCAGTCTAAAATTTTGGAACACGACTGAAGAGATTTCCAGAAAAATTAAATTTTTGGCTTTTCTTAACCATTTCCCAGAAAATTTCAAGGCACAAGCAATTTGAGAAGGTAGGGAAGCTTGGAACATCGAAAGAATTTATTCCCTTGCTTTGTTAAATTTAATGTCGATAGCTAGACGAAATTAGAGCAGGTACTAATCCTCAAAAATCTCGATAGCTAGACACACCGAGATCAGGTTAGTCCTCCTTACCCTATACCATGTCTCTCAAGAGATTCAAGCTTCCCCAAATAGGATAATTCTTTTAAAAGCGAAGGAGGAAGAGCTTGAAGACAAAAGTGGAAAAGAGGTAGCGGAAAGACCTCAACCCACTCTTCATCCTCAATGAAGAACTTTGGATTATGGGGCTTATTTGGATTATAGGAAGATGGAGTAGGTGAGAGTGCACCTAGCAAAGGCTTTTGAAGGGTCATATTGAGCACGGGAATGCTCGACAACTTATCCTTCAAAATTTCAACATCCTCCTCACACTTATCCGGCGGTTTGGGCTCAACAACTTGAGACAACTCAAGTGAGGGAATGGGATGAGATGCAAGCTCCCAAGAAAGAGATACATTTGATGTTGACCAAGGAAGAGAATGAATAGGTGGATGAATATTAAGCAAAGAATTCACCTCCGAAATGGAATTGTCAACATTAAAATCCTCACAATTGAAATGAGCCAAACAAGCTTTTAGAGGATCCTCCATTGAAGGAGGTGCATCAAGCAAAGGATTATTTAGGGGTTGTTCTGGAGTTTTAAAGGATGCAATCTCATCATCTTTTTCCTCATTTTTAACCACAAATTCTTCCATTTTATGAGTGGCAACAATTTGATCTTCAACCACCATTTCATCATTTTCACATGTAATAACCACTTGATCATTCTCATGATGAAAGTTACTAGGAGTAATCTCATTATTCGTAGAATTTTCTTTTGGATTGGCCATAAATTCAAATGAAAATGTTTCCTCCTCTTCATGATTTTTAGCATTAATCCTTTGTTGAATTTGAGATATTTGGTCATCTATCATTGCACTAACTTGGGACTGGTGATATGGTACCACTTGATTGATAGACTCTACTGTGGATTGCATGCTAGCAAGGGAGGCCAATAGTTGATTGTTGGAGTCCATCATTTGCGTGTGCATAGACTCCATCATTTGTTTGTTAGCAACAATTAGCTCATCCAATGGAGATGGTGGAAAAGGAGAAGAGGGCTGGAAATAATGATCATTGGGTTGAAAATTGGCTTGAAAATGTTGCCCATGAGATTGTGGGGCTGAATTTTCCATGTCATGCCACAAGAAATTTTGGTGATCTCCCCTACCCGAGTCATAACCATTGAAGTATGGATCACTACCCGGTTCAGAGAAATTTGCATTTGGTTGCTCTAGATAAAAATCCGAGAATTGTCTCGTTGGAAGACAATCTCTTGTATGATGTGTATTACTAGAGCAAAAAGCACAAAATGCATGTGGTGTGTAGAATTGAGTTGGGAGATAATTATTCTCCATCTAGGAGTTAAACATCAACAACATACAACATAATCAACACAACAATTCTTTATCATCAACTTCACATACAATGATATTCCCTTTCTCCTCAATTATCAAGACAAAAATTAAAATGGCCACGACAAGGACCGATGCTTGGAATTGAAAATACACAATTGAAATAGCCTCGACAAGGGCTTGCAATTTATCTACTTCTAAGCTTAACACATGCACGATATTCACAATTCGAAACTAGAAGGTCAAGAGACTTACCCGGGGTCCTCTAGACTTACGATTTGCTAGCATTCCCACGGCGAGCTTTGAGTTCCTAGAATCTCACTTACAACTTAAAGATGATTAAAACACACAAGGAATATTCACAAAACACGATATTCACAATCAAACTAAAATTTAACCCTAGAAACTTCGGTTGCTAAACCGTTTGCAGTCCCCGGCAACGGCGCCAAAAATTGATCGGTTGATCAACTATACATCAACCTTCGCAATAGCACGAATCATTGTAAAATAGGGCTATTGGTCGGGTAAGTCGAACCACTGGGACTACGCTAGTCTAAGGCAACCTAAATGTCTAGAATCATTCTTAGAATGATAAGGGGTAATAAGGGTTTGTTTTTTTTTTTTGTCACTTAAGCTAAGAATATTGAAATTGCATAAATTAGAAACTTGCAAGAATTAAAAAAGAGATGAAATACAAGTAGAGAAAAACTAGGGAAGAGACTCCACAACCATCAATAAGCATGCTAGGATATGATTTACTTAGGGGAATAACATATATGTATAACCATGGGATGCAACAACACAAATTATTACATTCCCTTCAAGAAATTTATGAAATCAATAGGTAAGAATAACCTATCAAAGCATTGCATGTTTTGGTTACCTAAACTAGGTTGTAACCTTAGACATACTCACTAAGCATAGAGTTATCAAGCCCTTAATCACATAGTAGAAGCACATGACATAGAATCCAAGAATAATCTATCAAAGGAAGATCCTAAGCAATAGATTATCAAATCTCCTAAATATCATGCCATTAACAACACTTCCATAAACTCCATTCCATTGTCACTATGAAAATGTAGCAATATAATCATAGGAGAAAAACCATCTAAGACAAGATATTTAACTCAAGATGATTATGTATAGATATTGAAATTCATTACATCAAATGAAGAGCTCTAGTTCATGGAAGGATTACATACATATATTAACCCCCAAATATAAATCAAAACAAAGCAAAGCTTACAAAATGGAGCTTCATCACCTCCCTAGAAGAGGTTTAGTTACCCATGGTGGCCCTAGATGAAGGAAGAAGCAAGGCTTTCCCCTCCATTTTCGAGCTTCCTCCTTGAAGCTTCAAGAACTCCTCCTCTTTGCTCTCTTCTCCCTCCTCTAATCTTGTAGAAATGAAGCTTAATGATTTTGTGTGGCCTTGCTTCCCTTTATTAGATATCTTATCCACTCCAAGAGGCTACCAACCAACATCTCCAACCACTTCATTAAAGAGGAAAAAAAAATGAAGAAACCAAGGTGCAAGTGGGCTGAAATGAGCCATTTCCGAAGGGCATTCTGCCCAAAATTCGAGCACTCTAAGCAAGGCCTCGAGCACTCGAATTTAGTGTAAAAAGCTCCATGCTTCACTTGCTCCGCCCAGACCTACTTTGATGGAATGGCCATAACTTTGCGCTCCGAACTCCAAATGACGAACCGTTTGAAGATTTGGAGAGCTAATTCAGAGCTTTAAATGCTTCATGTTTTGGTGGAGATCCAATTCTCAAGGATGGTTGGTCAAAAATGAAGATCAAGGCAGAATTTCATTGCTGCCAGGCAGTTCTGCGCACCTCTGGTAACAAGGCCATAACTCTCTGCTCCGAGCTCCGAATGACAAACTGTTTGAAGATTTGGAAAGCTGATTCAGAGCTCTAAATCTTTCATGTTATGAGGGAAGTCCAGTTCTTGAGTTTGCTAGGTCAAAATGGCGAGCAAAGTCCTGACTCCACTACTGCCAGAAATTCAGCCTTGTGCCTTTTGATGGTCTAAAATCCACAAAGTCTTATTTGTACTCCTTTTTGGCAAAAGGACCTGAAAATATATACAAACACACAAATGGGGATAATCTACATAAAATAAGCAAACAATAGACTTAAATAATGCAATTAAGGGCGCTTGAATATGCAATATTCGGCGCTTATCAGGAGACAAGGCAAAGGCAAGGATAATGCTACCAAACACACTGGTGGTCGAAACAAGTAAATAAAAACTGCCGGAGACACGGCAAAGGCAAAGAACATTACTGCCGAACAAACCGGTAGCCCAAACAAGTCACAAATAGCATGGAGAAACCCTTAGCAACATTTCAGATGCTAAAGGAATACCCCAAAATTGGGGTCCAAACCTAAGAAGAGAAATTAGGCTCTGATACCATGTTGTAAAGCATAAAACGCAAGCGAAGATATAAATAAAACAAGTAAAACACACAGATATTACGTGGTTCAGCCACTAGGGCCTACATTCACGGCACAAAGAGCCCAAAGGGCTACATCACTTTTATAATACTCTCTCAATTCATATACAATACAATGGTGGAGGCTCCTTTATGTAGGAGAAGAAATTATGAGAATGGAAAGAATAAGAAAATAGGAAACAAGGAGGATTTTTCTCCATTGATTCCTCTAGTAACACCAAATCTTCAATAATAGGAAACAACACCAATTACTGAAAGATTTTCCTACACTGATTCCTCCATTAAATCTTCAATAATTCTGAGGTATAATATCTGCTGATTCATTGATATGTTTTTGTTAGCATTTATGATACCACGATTTACGGTATAACTTACTATAATAGCAGAGATTTGACTATGCATATAATAGCATATATATGATATCACGATTTATGGTATGACTTACTATAATAGCAGAGATTTGACTGTGCTATAGAATATGCCATAGAATATACTTTAGAATAAGTTGTGATTTGATTTTGATTTGATTTAGTTTCCTTTCTTGTAATATGAGCATGTGCTCATTTTATCTAGAAATACTAGAGCTGTGAATGAGTAATTCATCTCATTCAAGCCTTTACGCAATTCGCTCTTTTCTTTTCTTTTTATATATTTCTACTTGGTGTCAGAGCCAACACCTTTCCACACCTTTCAACAGCCTTGCTACTTGTGCGACAGCTACCTTAGGCTGTTTGTGACATCGTGTGACGTTGCCTACACATGTTTTTCTGTGTTGCTATTTTGTGATCGAAAACAGGTATTTTTAAGTTTTACAATTTCTTTTTCACTCTTCTAGGGTTGGGTAAATTGGGATAGTTGGTTTCCAACACCTAGAAGGGCTTGGGTAAAAAAAAAATTAGTTTACAAAGAGGTTCCGAATATTAAGAAGGAGGCTGCCTGGCTATATGTAAGCGGGCAGCGCTCCTTAAAAAAGGTATGTATTTGGATTTTTCGGGAATGGTCTGAGGAGACATTGTTTATGGTTTGAGGAGACCCTTTAATTTATTAACAGAATTTGTAGTGTTTTTGGAGTTTTTTTTTATTATTTATTGTTGTGTGACAGATTATGGCAGATTCAGGGTCCTCGACTGTTAATTCTCTTGGCTTACGTTCTGTGGGTGGTGGTGCCATTTTTCCCACCAACTCATAAAAAATCCAGGACTTCAAATCACCACAGTGAAGTTGGATGGTTCCAACTATTTGATTTGGGCACAGTCTGCCAAGATGTTCATTGGTGGCAAAGGCAAGATTGGCTATATTACTGGTTCTGAGAAAGAGCCAGCTGAGTCAGAGAAGGCATATCCACAGTGGTTTGCAGATAACGCTATGGTTATGTCTTGGCTAGTTAATTCGATCTAACCAAACATAGCTGTTGGCTATATGTTTATGAAGACTGCTAAGCAGATTTGGGATTCAGTTCAACGCACTTATTCTCAAAGGCAGAATAATGCACGAATTTTCTAGCTGGGGCGAGATATCACCAGGATTTCTCAGGGTGACTTGACAGTTTCAGGTTACATCGCCAAGCTTCGTTCTATTTGGGAGGAGATATCATATTATGATTCCTTCCACTCTTGGAAGGATCCAGATGATGCAGTTTTATATACAGGAATTGTGGAGAAGAATCGAGTGTTTTAGTTTCTTGCCGGGTTGAACGACGAGTTTGAGTATGCTCGTGTTCATTTATTAGGCTTATCTTCATTCCCTACTTTTGAGGATGCATATTCCTATGTGTTGTCAGGTGAGAGCCACCGGACTCATCCATTAGGTGTTGCTTCTGTTGATCGTTCTGCTATGACAGTTCGGATTCCCAACCTTTCAGGAACTTCACCATCCCAGTCAGTTCAGAGCACTACCACCGGTCCTCCTTTGAGACGACAACGTGGACGATGTGACCATTGTCGAAAAATTGGTCACATTAAATCTCGTTGTTATGCTCTACATGGACGTCCACCGCAACAGAAACAATAGCCTCGATCCTCTGCACATTCTGTTACACAACCAGTCTCGTTGTCAACTCCTGACAACCCTGCCTCTACATCTTCTGCCACAGTTACCTTGACTCAAGCTGATTTGGACAAGTTTACGCAATTCTTTAACCAAATGGAGGCATCATCTCAGCCAACCTCCACTTATGCCCACTCAGGTACTATTGCGTCTGCACATAGCGTATCTACATCTTCAAAACCATGGATTATTGATTTTGGTGCTTCAGACAATATGCATGGTATGTCCTCACTCTTCCAATCCTATAGTATCTGCTCTGGCCAACGCAAGGTCCGCCTTGCAGATGGCTCTCCATCTTCCATTGCTGGGAAGGGTCACATATCAGTTACTCCTTCATTAACTTTGTCAAATACACTTAATGTTCCAAAGTTGACTACAAATCATATTTCTGTTAGTAGCGTTACCAAACAATTAAATTGTAGTGTAACGTTCTTTCCCTCTCATTGTATTTTTGAGGATCTGGTGTCGAAACGGACGATTGGCAGTGGGAGTGAAGTGGACGGTTTATTCCTGTTGGATGCTCCTTTGTTACCTCAAGCACATTCAGCTTCATTTTCTAATATTGTTTCATCTAATAAAGCCCAGCTTATGCGTTGGCACATTCGTTTAGGACATATTTCTTTTGGTTATTTGAAACATTTATTTCCTTCCTTATTTTGTAACGTGGCAGTGTTAGATTTATCTTGTGAAACATGTCATATGGCTAAACATGTTCGTTCCAATTATCTTGCTAGTAGTAATAAATCTGCTTTAACACCTTTTAAACTTGTTCATTCAGATGTGTGGGGTCCTTGCCCAGTTATTTCTAGTCTTGGATTTCGATATTTCGTGTTGTTCATTGATGATCATAGTCGTGCTACTTGGGTTTATCTTATGAAAACCAAAAATGAGGTATATACCATTTTTAAAAATTTTATGACAATGGTTCAGACTCAATATGGTTGTACCATTAACAAATTCCGATCTGACCAGGGTACAGAGTACACTTATGGGGAGGTACAACGGTTATGTACAGAATTTGGGATTGAGCATCAGCTGGCTAATGTTAAAACTCCTTAACAAAATGGTCGTTCTGAGAGAAAGAATCGCCATATCCTTGACTTAGCCAGAGCAATCTGCATTGGCAATCGCCACATCCTTGACTTATAATCTGCATTCTGGGGAGATGCAGTTCTTACCGCTGTTTACATCATTAATAGGACTCCTTCTAGGATTCTTAACTTTGCAGCCCCACTCTCAATCTTACATCCCAATTCATCTTTATTTTTGATTCCTCCGCGAGTCTTCGGGTGTGTGAGCTTTGTTCAACAGTTGGGGCAAACTCGTACAAAGCTTGACCCCAAGGCTTTGAAGTGTGTGTTTTTGGGCTATTCTCACTCTCAAAAAGGTTATAGGTGTTACCATCCTCCCAGTCGTCGGCGGTTTATATCCATGGAAGTTTCTTTCTTTGAGCATACACCATACTATAGTGGTTCAGTTGGTTCTCAGAGTGAATGGTTCCCATTGAATATAATGGATGATCACCTTCTTCCGTCTTCGACTCCTCTGCCATTACTTGTTTCTTCTTCTATAATTCCTCCTCGTGATACCCCTTCAGCAGGGGGAATTGCTCCTTTTTCACAGGTTTATAGTCGGAGACAATTAGGTACAAGCTTCTACTCCCACGATCGACTACCCTGTTCCTTCGGCACCAGCTCTGCCTTCCCAAGCTATTGTTTCGCTTGATGATCGCTCATTGCTCTTCGAAAGGATAAACGTTCTTGTACTTGCCCTATTTCTAATTTTGTTTCTGATTATGCTCTCTCACCCTCCTATCAGAGTTTTCTTGTTTCTGTTGCCTCGGTTCCTGTTCCTTCTAGTGTTGCAGATGCACTAGCACAACCTCAATGGCGTGATGTTATGACAGAAGAACTACAAGCACTTGAGAAAAATCAGACTTGGGACATGGTTCCGCTTCCTATTGGACGAAAGGCTGTGGGTTGTCGTTGGGTGTTTACAGTTAAGCATAATCCAGATGGGTCAGTTGCTCGTTACAAGGCCCGATTGGCTGCCAAGGGTTATGCTCAGACTTATGGCATAGATTATCAAGAGACTTTTGCCCCTGTTGCCAAGATGAATACCATCCGTGTATTATTTTCCGTTGCTACAATTCGATCTTGGCCGTTATTTCAGTTAGATGTCAAGAATGTCTTTCTTAATGGTGATTTGCAGGAGGAGGTGTACATGGTTCCTCCTCTAGGCTTTCGTTCTCCTGCTCATTCTGGTATGGTATGTCGTCTTCGTCGTTCTCTATATGGCCTCAAGCAGTCTCCTCGAGCTTGGTCTAATCGCTTTGGCACTGCGATGCTCAAGTTTGGTTTCCATCAAAGTGCAACTGATCATACCTTGTTTTTACGTCATTCAGGTAGTAAGACAGTTGCTCTTATTGTGTATGTCGATGATATTATTCTTACCGGCGATGATACTACCGGAATTAATGAGGTTAAGAGCTATCTTGGCCGTCAGTTTGAGATTAAGGATCTTGGTCCCCTTCGGTACTTCTTGGGCATTGAGGTGGCTCGCTCTAAGACTGGCATTTTCATCTCTCAACGCAAGTATGTTCTTAACTTGCTTTCTGCTTCTGGTCAGCTTGGCGCTCGTCCTACTGATACTCCGATTGAGCAGAATCATCGGTTGGCTGATTCTGAGGGGGAGTTGTTGTCAGATATTAGTCAGTATCAACAACTTGTGGGGAAGCTCATCTATTTGTCCATGACTCGACCTGACATTGCTTATGCCGTTAGTGTCGTGAGTCAATTCATGCATTCTCCTCGTGCCCCACACCTTGATGTAGCTATTCAATTTCTTCGCTACTTAAAAGGGTGTCCAGACCGTGGTATTTTGTTTGCTAATCATGGTCACTTACTTGTTGAGGCTTGGACAGATGCTGATTATGCAGGATTAATTTCAGATAAGAGGTCTACTTCAGGTTATTGTACCACTATTGGTGGTAACTTGATTACTTGGCGCAGTAAGAAGCAGGATGTTGTCTGTCGATCTAGTGCAAAGGCAGAGTATAGGGCTATGGCTCTTGAGGTAGGTGAGTTGCTTTGGCTAAAAACCTTAATGACAGACTTGTGCCTTCCAGTGTCGCTTCCATTCTCACTCTACTGCGACAACAAGTCTGCCATTAACATAGCAGCAAATCCCGTTCAGCATGACAGGACTAAGCATATAGAGGTGGACCGTCACTTCATTCGAGAGAAGATCATCTCTGGTCAAATTTGCACTCCATTTGTCACAAGCTCTCAGCAGCTTGCAGACATTCTTACAAAGGGCGTCAGCAAGATTGTGTTTGAGAATGCATTGTCCAAGTTGGACGTTTCAGATATCCACGCACCAACTTGAGGGGGAGTGTTAGCATTTATGATACCACGATTTATGGTATAACTTACCATAATAGCAGAGATTTGACAATGCATATAATAGCATATATATGATACCACGATTTATGGTATGACTTACCATAATAGCAGAAATTTGACGATGCTATAGAATATGCCGTAGAATATGCTTTAGAATAGGTTGTGATTTGATTTTGATTTGATTTAGTTTCCTTTCTTGTAATATGAGCATGTGCTCATTTTATCTATAAATACTAGAGCTGTGAATGAGTAATTCATCTCATTCAAACCTTTACGCAATTCTCTCTTTTCTCTTCTTTTTATATATTTCTACTGTTTTTATGCTGGTTTGAATGATTTCAGCTCCACGCTTTCTTTCCTTTCAATGTGTTAAGTCCATACTTATTTATGATGGTGTTGAGATGAAATAACGAAAGATATCCAAAAAGACATTCCATGGTGTTTTGTTGTTTGCGGATGACATAGTCTTAATAGATACGTCGAAAGAAGCTTTAGCAACAAAGTTAAAAACATGCAGAAAAGTGTTAGAAGCAAAAGGCCTAAAAATTAGTGAAACTAAAATAGAGTATATGAGATGTAATTTTGATAAAGCAACAGAAGAAGATTATATTACAAATTCAAGACCAAATAATTACTCAAAATAACTATTTTTGCTATTTAGGTTCAATATTACGACAAGATGGGGAGATAGATGGTGATGTAGTAAGTAGGATTGGAGCAGGGTTGGCAAAATGGAGGCAAGCTAGTTGCATTCTATGTTACATATGAATCTCAAATAAATTAAAAGGAAAATTCTATAGCATGGTTATTAGGCCGGCTATGTTGTGTTGGGCGTTGAAAAAGAAACAAGAACAACACATTCATGTAGCAGAAGTAAGGATGTTACGAGTAATTAGATGCGATAGGATTAGTAATGAATGAGTGAGGGGTAAGCGGGAAGTAGCTCCTATTAGTGATAAAATTAGAGAAAGTAAGCTTAGGCGGTATGGTATACAACGTAAAGTGGAAGATGTAATAGTTAAAAGAGGAAGGGTTGTTTTCCTAGAAGGTGAGGAACAAAGAGGGCAGCTAAAACATACATGGGATGAAATAATTAAAAATGTTTTTTAAAAACCAAATATTGTAAGTGGCATGGTTTATAACAGGAAAAAATAGAAAAGGAGAATCATTTGGTTGACCCCATTCATATGGGACAAAGGCAAAGATGATGATGATGTTGCTTTCTTTCATTTGAATCAAAATTCAATCAATTAAATCATTAAGTTAGAAGTATCTTATTGTAGCAAACAAGTAGCTAGTTTATGAAATCAAAGTGAGAATTAAAAGACATCGAGTTTTCTTTTGTCACATAAGATCTAATTGTAGAAAGAATCACACGTTGTAGATAATTATTTTTCTTTTTGAAGCTTTGGTTAAGATAAAGCAATGAATTATTCTCTTCACTAAATTAGGCAAAAATGATGAACTTGATTTTCCCTTTTTATGTATGTATTTGTACAACCACCACCACCAATCCTTTTTTCCAACTACTTGGGGTCGGCTATATGAATCATATGTTTTCATTCCGTTCTATCTAAAGGCGCAGCATCCGTCAAACCACATGCTATAATATCTTTCTTAACTAACTCTACATACGTTAACTTTGGTATTCCTCTTTCCTGGTATAACTCTCAATGTGACTATGTCACTCTTTCTAACTGGCGCACTTAAAGGTCTTCTTTGCACATGTCCAAACCATCTTAACTAATTTTCTCTCATTTTAACTCCCATTTGTGCTGCTCCAACCATCTCCCGAATGTGATCATTTTATCTCCAATTTATGTTAGGGTTAAGTGCACTAAACCCCCCTGAACTATCAAAAAGACACTTAACCCCTTAAACTATATCTTTTGTTGCAAATCGTTAATTTGGTGTCTAAAATTTAACGCTAAAGACACACGTGAGGGGAAAATTTTATAAAGACAGAAATAGCCCTAATGACTGTTATATATATATATATATATATATATATATATATATATATATATATATATATATTATATACACATGTTATATGTATACAAAATCCACGGGTAGGGATGGTACAACAGGAGAAAGGGGTGCCCATCCACCACCTGAAATTTCTCCGCCGACCAACACAGATAGATAGCCCACACAAAACACTCTATTTCTTCCTCTCCAACAGACCTAGCTCCGCACCACTCTTGCTATTGAGACAACCAATTATCGGCAACACCACCGGCAATCACTAGATCGGCGACGATGGCTACAACACCGGCTATCACCAGATCAATGACGACTGATAGGGTTAAATGATAGATCTGAATTTTTTTTCAATCAAAATCGCAATTGAATAGCACTTCGGGTCTGCAATCGCTGACTAGAACTCATCACTTTGACCTTCAATTCCTCAAATAGAGGGCTGAATTCCGAACCAAAGTATTGTACATAGGGCTGCAAATGAACAGAGCTGTTCATGAACAGCTCGGGCTCGGCTCATTAAAAGCTCAGTTCGGGCTCGTTCGTTTAGTAAAGCTCAATTTTTAGGCTCATTTAGTAAACGAGCCGAGCTTGAACAATGTTAAGCTCGGCTCGTGAGCATGCTCGTTTACATAAATATATATTTATAATATAAATTATTATATTTTAAAACTAGCCCATATATATAATTCCAGCCCAAATTCATAGAAGTATATTTTCATTAGCCCATTTAGTGTTGGGGCATTGAGAAGCCCATCTAATTAAGTAGCCCACTAACTAATCATAGATTCATCTCAGCCATTTGACTGAACTTATAATTCTTTAAGGGTTAGATAAAGAAACCCTAAAAGTAGCCGCAAGATGTTGCAACGGCTTCTCCAATCCAATTGGCGGCAATGGAAATCCAGTTAGTGCAACATCCTTCTACTCCTTAGGCGGCTGTATTCTACTCCTAAGGCGACATCAGTTTAGGTCTATTTCTTCCCCCTCTCTCTCTCTCGTTTAATATTATTCATAAATCTGATAAATCAAACATTGATTAACTTGAAGCTAGTGAAGGAGATTTTGAAGAATGGAGAAGATGAGTGTTTAACATGTGAATTGATAGTGACATTTTTCTGTTTCAAAATGGTTCTCCTCGATCCATTTGATAGATAAGTGCATACACACACACACACACACACATCTCAACATACAAGCCCGAGCCGAGCTTTGCTCAGGCTCGTCAAAAATTTACCGGGCTGAGCTTGAGCCTTGCTGGGCTAAGCTTGGCTGAGCCCGAGCAACACTCTGACTTAGGCGAGCCGAGCCCAAGTAGCCTAAAGCTCAGCTCGGCTCGGCTCATTTGCAGCCTTAATTGTACATCTTCTCCGAGGAGGTGGAGAAATTTCCCACTACCCAATCGCAGCCTTATGCCCGTCTGTCACTGTTCATCTTCTTCAACGCACAGCCCTAAACAATGTGCAAGACCCAATTGCTCTAAACACAATTACAGGAGCCGCAAGACCCAATTGCAAAACCCTTACACCAATCGCAGTCCAACACTCAAGAAAATATAGAGTTCTGTATCTTTCTATATTTCATCAGATCCTCATTTCACCAACCTGATTGGTCGGATTCTAACAAATGTTTGGGTAATTTGTAAGAAACTTTTTCTTTAATTTAATCAAAAAGATAATTAAAAAGGACAATATTAATTATCTTTTTTTTCCTAGTTGGTACTCACACACACTTGTCTTTTCTGAGACTTAAACTCCTGACCTCACTTTGGGAAGTAAGAGGCTGATAACGCTAGGCCATTGGCCCATTGGTCAATATTAATTATCATATATATATTTCATGTAGAAGATGGTTGGCTGTTTCATTGATGTGTTATGGTCTGGCTGTTTATAGACACTCATTACTACCTTAAAATCTCTACAGTTTTATGAATTTTTGGATGATTTTTTGGCGAGTTTGGGTTTTTTAATTTTTCAGAGTTGACTATGATTTCTCCTGGTTATTCCATCCCTGCTCATTTTTGTTTTCTTTTCCTTTTGTAAGTGATGCATACTTTCTGTTGTTCTGTTGTATGGTGCTTTTTCCTATCAGTATCTCTTGTAGTCTCCAATGCTGATCTTCTAAAACCAAATATTGACTTGGGTTCTCTTCTAGGTTTTTAACTAAACTTCTCACTGAAGATTTGCCTCGGCTATTTGTACGTCCAAAGAAGATTGTTCTAGATTTTCAGAAGGGGAAAGCAGTTGGTCCTGTTCCAAATGTTTTCAAGTCAGGGGAAATGCAAGGAAATACAGATTTTGCTGGAGAATTATCTGTTACTCTTGTAGATGCTCAGAAGCTTTCTTATGTTTTCTATGGTAACAACTTTTTTCTTTTCTTGTATAACTGTGAAAGTTATCTCATTCCATAGTCCACCTTTAATATAGACTTTAAGTTATGTGTTTTCTGCAAAAAAAAATGACTTTTGCTTATCTTTGAATGCAATTTTCCATTTGTAATATATCCCTTCCTTATTCCATACTCACTGGTCCCCTGCATTATCCAGGCAAAACTGATCCCTATGTTATTCTCAGCCTGGGAGATCAGATTATACGTAGTAAGAAGAACAGTCAAACCACTGTCATTGGACCTCCTGGTGAGCCAATTTGGAATCAGGTAAAGTTTCTAAGCATTTACTTTTTGCCGCAGTGCTTCATATACTTGCGGAAATCTGTTTAACTAGCAGGATGTAATTTTCACCTGAAGTTCCAGCTCCCGTCAATGATAAGGTATTCTTGCTTTCTTGCAGGATTTTCATATGCTAGTTGCAAACCCTAGAAAACAGAAGCTGTACATTCAAGTGAAGGATTCCCTTGGGTTCACAAATTTGACTATTGGTTCTGGAGAGGTAAAGCACTTTAGAATTTTGGGAAATAATTTTAACTTGGACCAGAAAAGGTGCTGGCATGCGATATGTCTAGGAATAAGTGGAGCATGGATTTTTTGGAATGGCACAAGGTCTTATAAAGCAGAGTTGGTTTTTGATAAAAAAAAAAATAAAAATAAAAAAGAAAAAAAAAAGAAAAGGAATTTATAGAAAAACGTAGTCAGCAAGGTACAAGACAAAGGAGGCAGACAATTGAAGCATAGAAACAAATATGGGAAACAGACATGATACCATACATATATGACAATGTGAAAAATTCGTAAAAAGTAGGATATGGATTAGGAAAGAACACAACAAATTAATGTGTACATATCATAGTAATGTGGATATGCATAAAAATTAATATATATGTATATGTATAAATGAAAATTATTGTTTTTCAGGTTATATAGATTGTTATTTACATTTTCTTTCAAGCTAAGAGTTATATTGCATGGACATAAATTTTGGACTAAGTTATACATTATCATTATATCACAATACTTCTTTTTTGAAAAAAATTTGAAACTTTATGTATACTATGATATTATAGTTAGAAAGTTTACATTTTAATATTTAAGACTTGTTAAACATGTTTCTTGAAGCATCTAAGAAGTATCCTATATGCGGTTAAAGAATTGAATTCATGTTCAAAATAATAATAAAAAAAATTATTTTAAAATTATGGATATGTTTAGGAAATATAGGATACCTATCTGCAAGTATGTGTAGAGTGTCCATCTGAGCTTCATTGGAGGCAAACCTCTGCCAAAAACGAAAAGAGAGGGACAAGGAGGGAAAACCTATTATAGAAAAGAAGGTAATACATCACGCCATCCAAATGAAAGTGTCAGTCTGCAAAATCTCAATTGATTTTCATTATTAACTAAATGAGAAAATTACATCCTTTTTTGTAGGCAATATTGTATTAAAAATTTCTACTGATCAAAAGTCATGAAAAGTAATACACAGTCAGTCAGTAAAGGAGTGTGAAAAATACTTTACATACTGTCTCCAAATTCCTAATGTTTAGAAATGAAAAATACTTAACACACTGTCTCCAAATTCCTAATGAAGTCACTTTACCAAATTTTGAAAGTTTTCCTAATTTAAAATATAGATTTGTATTAAGTACAATCAATAACAAATCATCAGCTACCGTAGATGGTATGCCTTTGGACAGATCAATTTTTTCTGACGGATGCAGCTAGATGCTCAACTTCAACAGTATGTTTGCTTTATCAGACTTTTTGTTGCAGTGAAGTAAAAAGGACAGGCTGATGCAACAAAGAGTAAAGGAATGGAGTTGTTGTCAGGTGTAGCAGCATCTTCTATAGCATAAGGAAACAAAATATTATTTTGTATTATTTAGCGGAGGTTTTAATGTATTATTGCCAGTTCTTTGTTGATATGGAAGGAACTTTAGCCCTTTTGCTCAAACAGTTTATTTGCCTTTGTTATGACAAACACTGCTTACCAAGAACACAATCAAGAATCATGACAGAAAAGTAAACATGCCACACACAAAGAACACAAAGATTTACGTGGCTTGGCGTAACCCCATGTCCTCCGACAAAAAAATTCACTATGTGAAAAACAGGAGATTACAAGTTGTAGTCCCCAAACCCTAGTCCTCTTTCTCACTGTCTTTCTTGCAGCTTTCATTGTTCTCTCATAACACACCCCAAACCCTAAACACCCTTATATACTGGGTTGCAAGAGAGTCCTAAACAGGGTCCAAGACCTGGAAGAGAAAACGGGTCAATAAAATTTTCCCAGGGGCACTGGCCCTGGACCCCGTGGCTTTGGTGGGCTTAGGCCCACACAAAGCCCAATTTTCAGGTCGAAACCAGGTTGCAAAAACCGTTAAAAGGAAAGGAGGGGGAGACGAGCCAAATGTATGGCCGTGTTAATGGCTTCCTTCTAAGGTCTCTGAACCATAAATCCTATAAAAGGAAAGGATAGTATTCCTTGTTGTGTTGTTATGTTTTTTTCCCCCTAGTTGTGTTGTTATTAAATCATTATATATAAATTATAGCTACAGTAATGCCTGTGAAATTTGACTCTCTGCAATGTTAACTCACAATTCAAAATTTAATTATAATGTTGTCATGGTGATATTCTTTTCATTCCCTGCATGTAAATATATATATATATAAACAAAATACTGTTTACCAGGTTGATCTGGGGTCTCTGCAAGATACTGTACCAACAGATAGGATCGTGGTCTTGCGAGGCGGTTGGGGACTGCTTAGAAAGAAACCTTCTGGGGAAATACTACTTCGACTGACATATAAAGCATATGTTGAGGATGAAGAAGATGAAAGGACCGAGCCAAAATCTATGGATACAGAAGCTTCAGAAGATGAGTTGTCTGATACAGATGAATCAGATGCTACTTATGAGCAGCGTGAAAGGGATTCCTCAAATGGAACAGAAAATGAATCCTTTATGGATGTTCTAGCAGCATTAATTGTCAGTGAGGAATTTCAAGGGATTGTGGCCTCTGAAACAGGAAATCCCAGATCTGCTGATGATGTCAAAACCACAGCAACAACAACATTAAGACCACGCGGTCTTAGTGCTGAAACCATTCAGTCATACCCTGACAGTGGTTCTGAAGGTTCTGGAGGTAGTGCACTTTTAAATTGTCTCTAATTTGATGCTATAATTTCTGAACTTCATTATAGTATAGTTCTTTTTCTTCTTGTTTGGATGCATCATAAACAAATTATCATTTGCAGGATCAGCTTTGTTTTGGCTTGCAGTGCTTACTAGTATCTTGGTGCTCATTGCTATTAATATGGGTGGTTCAAGCTTTTTCAATCCTTAATATAATGTGACAGAGCTTCTAGAGAACTGGTATTCAGTGCTTCTGTTTGATCAAGTAATTCTCTCGACTGCTTCTTGTTTGTGGCTTTAAAAAAAAATAAAAAAATCCTTATGCAGTTCCTTTATATGAATTAATCTTTTTTTTTGTTTTTTTTTTTCTCCTATTGAAGTTGTTGCTTTTCTCATTTCAAACTGTAACTTTGTCATAAGTTGTCTGTGGTGAAATGTATGTTTCTTGTCCTATAAAATTATTTCTTCTCTCATTCATCTTACTTGTAATGCACGAGTGTATCTCTGTTGTATGATCCATATGATTAAATTCTCACAATTTTTTGCTGATATCCTTTTGCTCTATCATGTCCATCCAGAAAGTTAGAAAACGAGAGTTACTCCTAGTTAGAACGTTCTATGGTGCAGTTTTTTTTTGTAATTATCAGTTATTTAGTAATATAAATATATGTCGGCATAAGGTGGTGAGTAATGTAATCTTCTAATCCTTTTTTACCCTCTCTCCTCTGTTCTCCTCTTCTTTTTCTTTCTTTTGACCCTACCGTCAGTTAGTAATTAGTATCACATTCCTACTTGGAATCAGAGGACCTGATCAAAATCTTGAAGCCATCACAATTTTTTGGATCACATTGAAAACATTGGAGGTGTGCTGACTTCAACATCCATGAGATGACCCCATGCTCACAATAACATCTGTATGGACTAGTCACGATGATGTTGAGATTTGTTTCTTTGGGAGTGCCTGGGTTGGAATTTTTGGTTCAACTCAGTCCCCAAAGCCTCTGCCTCTGGCATAAAACACAACCTTTTCAAAAACTTAAAAGGTTTTGGACCTTGGAGCAGTTAGAAGCCCATTTGATCACTGTTGGAGAATATCATTATAGGAACCCTTCAATTACTCCTTGACAGAATATTGATATGAGAAGATCATAGGAGTAATTGAAGGGTTCCTATAATAGTATTCTCTAACAATCACCAAACCATAATGATATGAGAATGATGCAGCCGACAGAGAGATTTTGGAATCTATAAAATCATTAACCCAATCAGAATTGACAAAGGCTCTATCAAGCCTAGCCATAATCCTTCTAGCAATAACCTGTTTATTTGACCAAGACCACGATCCATTGTTCACTGGTAAATCATCAAGGCCCACAACATCCAACATTCCATTAAACTCATCTAATAACGGTTGAGGAATTCTCAAACTTCCCACTTTTTCATTATGTAACCTAACCATATTCCGGTCCCCAAGAGCAAGCCAAGGACCACTTATAGCAGAACCACGATCCTTCAAACTTTGCCACAAAAACCTTCTTTAGCTACCGTATTTGCAGCATACACAGCAGAGATAAAACAGCGTTGATCAGTTCCTAGAACCTTACACTTAACTAAGACATGTTGAGCATCAGAATGAATAACATCAACATCAAGCACAGCAGAATTCCACCCTATCGAAATCTTCCCACCAGAATGGGACTCATAATTAGCTTTCCAGCTCCAAATAGGATTTATTTTCTTGCAATCTTTAGGAATTTAGCTTCTCTAAATCTAGATTCTACAAGCACAGCAAGATAACATTTCTCCGCAGAAAGCTAGTGCCTGACTCTGGGATTAATTTTCTTGCAATCATGTTTACTCATTTGGCATTGTTCCTTCTAAATTTTTTTGAATGCCTTGCTTATTAATTTTTTTTTTTAATGCCATTCAGTTCCTACCTTTTCTAACTTTTTCTATGCCTTAAGTATACTATCCAAACCAACCACTTTATCATTTTTCAATTTTTAAAATGTGTCCTCTACATCCTAATTATTGATTTATTTAGCATTCCTATATTAAATTCATTACGTACCACTTCATCTCTTGAAAATTCCTCATTTAATAGGCGTCGAAAGTAATATCTCCATCTATCTAATATGTCGTTCTCTTTAAGTAATATTCTATGATCTGAGTTCTTGATACATCTAATTTGATCCTTGTCTCTACTTGACTTATCTCTACTTTTTGCCAATCTAAAAATCGCTATTTCACCCTCTTTTGTGCCTAGTTTTTCATTTAAGTCCTTTAATGCATTTTGTTTAGGAATACTTACTATTTTCTTGGCTTCATATCTGAATTTCTTATATTTCTCTAAATCCTTTTTATTGTTTACTTTTTTGCCATTCTTTAAAAATCTTCCTTCAGGAGATGAATAAGCTATCAGTTTCATGTCAAAAGAAGTTTCTGTGGCCAAGCCTAAGTAGGTTGTCTTTTGAAGATTAAAAACCATGTCGCAAATCTCAGATGATGTGTTGCTTGACTTGCTTTGAAACAATTCTTGGTCCATACCCTTCTGTATATAGTTCCCTTCCAACATTATTTGAATACCAATTCATTTTCACTAAAAAGATATGCTGGAAACAATGTATAGAAAATTTAATTTCTTTAGCTTGCTCATCATATGCTCTAGCATTTATACTCATTTAAATTAGACTGCTTACCAGATAAACTTGTTTCTTGCAGGCTGGCTGGCACCATACTTAATTATTGAGGCGTACACATCCTGTGGATCCAATTTTTCCTTGTATCCACTAATCTTCAATTATTTGAATTTGTGGTTATAAACAGAGGAATGTTCTTTTGGCGGCAGAAAGTTTTGGCCTTTTTCTCCTCGAGCAGTAATGGTATGAAATATTGCTGATATGTTTTCATTGTTAATATTCTATATCGTTATACCAGTCATTCTTAAATTTTCTTTCTTCATTTTTTTTCTTTCTTTCTTTTCATTAGGCAGGCAAGTTTTTTTTGGAAAAGTGTGTAGGTTCTCTCATTTACAAGTTATATATATATTCCAATGAAATGAGTTTATACTAGGTTTAGAAAATTGCGTGGTTGAAAAAGTGACAATATAAATGTAATAATTTTTTTACCTTGTCTGTAGAAGAAAAAGATGTAGAAACTGATGTTTGGAAAGATGAGGAGATTAATAGTGTGTCCACAATGATAGGGACTCACAAGCATGCATGTTTTTGTGTGCTCTACACCAGGCTAACGTTTTCCAGATTTTAGCGTCTCTCGCACACCAGCCTCGAAAGATTTGAGGATTCTTGATCCTTTTCCTCTTTGGCTACATACATTATATGCGCATATCTTTGTAAACCTATTGTACCAAAATGTTACGCCATAACCGTTTATTAAATAATGTAGAATAAGAAAATGTTGGACAGTGAATGATGGGAGGGAAGGAGATGCATGGGAACACATTTTACTAAATTCAATTTGTTTTTACTTCAATCCGAAAATACGTTTCCAAATTCCATTCGGCAATCCCCGTCACTGGATGAGAGCAGCCATCCAAGTTCCCCCGTGTTGCATTCAGGGAGTTCTATAACTTTACTTTCAAGTAAACATTCCAAGATGCCAGGAACATCGGAATCGGGGAAGGGGTATTCTTTCTTCTCTAACTCCTTTAGCGTAGGACGCTGTCTCTCCCTCTCTTGAAACTGGCGAGGCTTTTTATCATCCTTCTTGTCATCTCTAACAGATATCTTGATTGGGGTGGTTGAGATAGCCATTGAATCTTTAGCCGCATTTTTTGATGACTTGTCGCCCTTCTTCCAGTCCTTCTTATCTTTGCGTGGTTCTATAGTCAAGGGACTTTTGCCGTCATGGGATTTCATACTGATCTCCATGTCATGGGCACGCGTAGCCAATTCCTCAAATGTGCGAGGTTTTATGTCTTGCAGAATGTAGAGCAGGCCCCAATGCATTCCCTGCATACACATCTCCACAGCAGATACTTCTGACAAACGGTCCTTGCAGTCAAGACTGAGGGCTCTCCACCGATTAATGTAGTCGATTACAGGCTCATCCTTCCATTGCTTCGTGTTAGTCAACTCTATCATACTAACAGTACGACGAGTGCTATAGAACCTATTCAAGAATTCTCGTTCCATCTGATCCCAACTATCAATTGATTCTGACTTTAGGTCAGTGTACCACTCGAACGCGTTTCCTTTAAGGGACCGGACAAACTGTTTGACTAGTAAGTCCCCCTCTGTTCCGGCATTGTTACAAGTTTCGACAAAATGGGCAATGTGTTGCTTGGGGTTACCTTTTCCGTCAAATTGCTGAATCTTCGGAGGTTGGTATCCTACATGCATTCTCATACTGTCGATTCTCCTTGTATAGGGCGTTGAGTACATGAGAGTGCTCTGTGAGACACCACCATATTGAGCTCGAATTGTATTCGTTATCATATCTTGCAATTGTTCGACAGATAATGAAGAGACTAAAGAAGAGGTATGATTGGTTTGACCAGTCGCCTGTTCTATCCTCGGCGTCTGGTTTTGACTGGTCGCTTGTTCTGTCACCGGCGTCTGTTTGGGATTCTCCCTGTGAGTACCTTGTGCTGTAGAATTAGGATTCTCCGTTAGTATTGCTGTGGAAGATGTAGGTTTCCCAGACGGTAGTGGTGTGAAAGTTGCACGATTCCCGGATGGCATTGGTGTTTCACCGAAGGTCTGAACTTCCAATTTATTCATTAGTGTAGCGATTTGCAAGTCCTTTTCTTCAATAGTCTTTGTGAGGTTCTCAATGGAATGAGCCATAGTTGCTAGTTGTTCCTCCACCGTAGCAGCTCCAGTCATCATAGCAGCAACCACATCTAAGTATGATAGGCCTTGAGAATCCACGTTCCTTGAAGTGATTGATTGCTCCGAAGTCTGACGTGGTGACTCTGGGGGTGAACCGACATTAGAGTGAGCATCATAGATAGAACGAAGTGAATCTGGTGGTGGAGCCTCCACTGGAATAATGTCAAGGTTTTTGACATGTTGAGTTTTCACGTTCGCCGGTGTTGGAGGATTAGTTTTCACCACATCTTGCTGAAGTTTGAATGACGCCATCGCCTGGGACTTGCTACGTGTCACAGGGCCCGTCAAGGTACTTCCATCGCTTAATTTGGTCTTCGTGCCACTTTTCATGGTGGCTTTAGCGTCGACCTTTGCAATAGCGATGTTCTTTTGGGCTTTCTTGTCTGTCTGAATCTTAATGGGAGCCATAGAATCTGATAGAGAAGAAACTTGATGGTAGGAGAAAGAGATGAGAGGCAAAGGAGGTCCCACCGGGCGTGCCACAAATTTGTACACACAAATTTTGTAAGTCTGCAATAGAAACAATGTGGAGTACAGTCCTTTGTAATATCTTTTACAAAAAAAGAATGGTCATATGATTCGATCTCCTTGTTTTTGGTTGGTTGGATCCAAGGGTTGCATGAGCTTGTTCTTGAATCACTGTGGAATTTGTTGAAGAACGGCACGTCGTTGGATGTGCTTGATGTTCTTCACTTTTGGGTTTCGATTCTGAATTTGTGTCTGAATTCTGAGTCTCTGGATTTCTGAGTTTCTGAATTCTGAATTTGTGTTTGAATTTGTAGACTTCTGAATTCTGAATCCTCTCCCTTTCTTCCTCTAGGCCTCTATTTATAGGCTTCTTGGATTAATAGGATGATGACACGTGTCATCTCCTGATAAGGATAAAACTATAACTGGGTCGGGCCGGTTATATTGTGATAATTATCCTTAAAGATAATTATTCAAAATATATTTTATTAGGAATAATTATCGTTTTATTTAATTATCTGGGCTGGGAAAATTAAATAATTTAAGTGGACCAAGCCTGGTAAATTAAATAATTTATTTAAACATTAGGCCTATATTTAATGGGTTCATTCGTTAAAACTAAAGCCCACCAAATTTTAGTGTCTACACCCCGGAAAATGCAATACCGGAGGACCCAAAATTCCTCCTATCGCTTTCTACGCTCTAGCTGCTTTGCTTTCCCTCTCATTTCACAAGGCCATTCCGCTGAGATATGATGTAATACCGACCCCAGCCGATTCACACCCAAAAGGAGGATTGGTCTTTCTGCATACGCACTCGGCTTGATTTTTTGGTTTGATCATTTTGCCAACTTTCATGATTCATTTTGGGACTCTGTGAAGGGCTTCTCCGCTAGTTTTGACCCCCAGAGGTCCATTCTTTCTAGAGCCTGAGGTTGATTCTGATGTGGTCGCCATCCCTCGCAAACCTAACTCCCCGGCTTCTCATTGAGAGGGGCGATACTCGTACTCATTCATAGGGTATGACAGTAACACCAGTTCGTCATCAAAGTGGAACCTTTGGTCCCAACACATACTCACAAAGCCCCCTGTTAGTTGTCGGAAGTAGACTTATCCTGCAGCTCTCTTGGGATGTTTGCGTTGCTCGTATGTCCTGCGAGTGACTTTACCTCTTCAGGTTCCTGCAAGTTTTCACATTTTCCTCCATTTCCGCTTATGACACATATATATGCAAGAGAGAGATCGATGTCCGATTCTCTTTCTTATTGTACTCATTTTTTTGACTAAATTTTTACTACCTATGTCTCGTAAAAGATGTCCTGTTAAACACGGAGTATTATCATGTGTTACTCCATTAATCAATATATATATATATATATATATATATATATATATATACATATAAACTCCACCCCTCGCCTATAGTTCCATATTTGCTGCTATATGCAGAATAGACAATCCAGAACTTGAGTTAAAAGAACAATTCGCGGCAATTGAGTTTCAAGAAATACGTGGCACTGAGACAATAAATCTAAAAACGACCATAATCTAAAAACTGGGAATTAAGGTGAAAGTAAGAAATCAGAAAAGCAATGAAAACATAAATAGTTATCTGACCCATTTATGATTTGGGGATTTCTATGACATGATCTAAAAATCCATAGACCTGTTACTCGATTACCAAACACTCATTCTCGTCTAGTGGGGTCCGATTCGTAAACTTTGTTTGGATCTTTTACCACTCAATTTGGGAATTATACCCCTTCGCCATATCTGAAGGAGATCACAAACAACCATGAATAAGTAGGGTTGCAACTTGGCCGCTCGAAATCAGTCCGAAAATTTTGGGTCTTGGACTTTTAAATTTACAAATAGGAATCAAATTGGATTGAATTTTCTCAAAATTCAACTATGTTCGGGTTCGACCCGACCCAAACCCCCAATTTTTTAAAATATATATATATATCTGCACTTTCCAGATCATGGAAACCAGAAATTAAAAAAAAAAAAGGATAAATTACACTGACTTCTTTTGAAGTTTGGTTAATTTACATTGACCTCCCTTCTTGTTTGTCAAATAACAATGACCTCCCAAGTCAGAATTGTTGGAAGAACAGTGTTAACGGTTCTAATGAAATTACTTTTATACCTTTTTATATTTATATTGTATTTTATTAAAAACACAATGTAATTTGAAAAGACAAAAATGCCCAAAAACCCCATCCGTCGTTCTCGTTGGGTGCTCCATCCGTTGCTGTCATACCCATGCCATCATCTTCACCATCGCCGGCCCCATCAACCAGCGGCCATCGCCGAACACAAAGCTCACTGTATTCTATGGGAATCACGAACAGAGATAATAATGAATCAATGAATTTTCAGAGATTCGGAGGTGAATTGAACGATATTGATGATTGTGACACATTTCAGTCTCCTCACCCGAGTCCGTTGTTGCGATCTTCAAGTTCAGTGATATAATAGCACTCCGACGAGCAAGAGCGGGACGGAGAACAGATCGTCGTCGGTGGTGTTTGTGTTGGAGTCTCATCCGATGAGAGGAGAGAGAAGACAAACACTTTTTCTCTCTACTGGTTTAACCTAAGCATGAACTGCGGCGGAGAGTAGTGACTCCAAGATGAGGCCGGATTGAACTTATCGGCCGACCGAATGACGACGACGCTATGATGATGTGAGCAAGGAATCCGGCAATTGGGCAAACACCGCAAGCTCGAGGGAGTGGCTGAACCATAGTCGGTCGGTGAGAATGAGATCCGTTTCGCGATCTTGCACCATTGAAACAATCTTCTGATGTGGGTGATTTTTTGGAGCTTGCGGATCCAAGTTGGGATTTTCCGAACATGGGTGGTTTCTTTGAGCTCCTTGTTGGGTCAGTTAGATAGGTTGATGTCGCTCTGTTTCATTTTGGGTCGATGAAACTTGTCGAAAAAACTGGGTTTGGCTCGCCGGAAAGTTGTCGTCGCCGAGCACCTCCACCGCAACCCTCCAAGAACACTATTTAATCTCGTCATCCAATCGACCTCTCACGAACCTTTTCACAGACCCGTTAATAACAATCCCCAACCCAGAACATATTTATGCAGCTGCATAGATTGAGAGGGACGAATAGATATATGTTTAATTTGTCAACTTTTCAAGTTTTAGGTTGTACAAATGGTATGCTAACTGTATACTGAAATTTGTTATGTGATATGATAGTGTTAGACTGGTTTGAATGTCTTCAGTTGTATGGAACTGATTTCTGGATTACCATGATAGCCTTGCATTGGTTTTGGCACTTGGTAGTTGTAGTAGTATTCTGATTGGGGTGTTTTTACATTTTATGGTTTGCAGCTGGAAAAGAAAATTAAGGCTTTGGTAACGGGAAATGAGTTTTCAGAGAGAAAGGGAGAGTTTAAAGAGGAAGGGATTTGCAGAGAGGGAGATTTTAGACATTTCAGTTAATTTATTATATATCCTTGAGGGATAGAATGGGAATATAAAAATAAAAAATTGATGACATCATCATTTTTTGTTAGTAAAGTATTTTCCGTTAATGGAGGGGAGATCCTTCTTATACGTATACAAATCTCAAGGGAAGTTATTGTTATTTGACAAACAAAAGAGGAGGTCAGTATAAAATTTCATGCTCCAAATCCTTTTGCTTTTTGCACCTTCCAGATCATGGAAACCGAAATAAAAAAATAAATCCAAATCTCTGTTTTTTTTTTTTTAGACTCCATAGTTGCTCTAACTATAATAAATTCAGGATCCTAAAGAAAAAGGAGTTGTTCTTTGATATATATATATATATATCGGAAAAAAAAAGAGAAAAATTTCCAAATCCTTTTGCTTTTTGCACCTTCCAGATCATGGAAACCGAAATAAAAAAATAAATCCAAATTTTTTTTTTTTTGGCATCTTCCAGATCTTGGACACCCGAAATTAAAAAAAAAAAATTCAAAATCTTTTTTTATTTTTTTTCACAATATGGTTAATATTCTATGAGAAGTGTGCATCATGTTTTTAATCCTAGACTCCATAGTTGCTCTAACTATAATAAATTCAGGATCCTAAAGAAAAAGGAGTTGTTCTTTGATATATATATATATATATATATATATATATATATATATATATATATACATATGTGATTGCAGGTGTTGATGGAGATAGAGAGAGAACCTTAATGAATAGAGTACATAGAGCAACGGGTATTAAGGAATCGCCGGTAGCCTGTGCGTATTTGGAGGCGATAGAGGAGGAAACAACCTGCAAGTTACTTCTCTCTCTTTCTTACCTTTTGTTCAAAGCGTTTTGGTTTGTTTTCCGCGGCTTGTGTTAGGGTTCTTTTATTTTTTTTGTTTTAATGAAAATAAAATTAGAGTTGGAAGCACACACAAAAATTAATAATTAAAATCAGACCCGAAAAAAATAACAGGGCAGTAATGAATTGAAATTTTAAATTTTCTCAAAAAATTTGATATTTTCAAAGAAAGATGTTATTTGCATATTTGGAAGAAAAAAAATAAACGGTAAAAGAATTTGGACGGGTCAACCCGTCCGGCCTGGAATGGGTTCAGGTTACTTGGAGCCCATATTTGGGTTGGCGTTGGGCCGGCCCAGCCCAACCCCGATTTTAGGTTAAGATCAGGTTGGGTTGGACCTGCCCAACTTGCACCACTATAATATTAATATTGTGCGTGATTTGGCCCAACTCGTCTATAGTGAAGAAATTTTAAGAAGAAATATACTACTATAGAGAATGCTCTCACTCACTCGCTACCTCATGGGAAATAAAACCAGTAGAGGCGAACCCATGTACTCACTCTCTACTCAGATATGATGTTAGATACTTGAGCCTTTCACGATCTACCGATGTTTTACCCATTACCTTGCATCTATTTATAAAGTTCCAAACATAATTTCTTATTGAACAAAAAAAAAAAAAGAATTACAATTCTCTGGAATCAAATTCCAATTTTTTTCCCTTTCAAAATTTCTCATTTTTCTTTCCTTTTTACATTTTTTGTTAATTGTTTATTTTTCTTAAATTATTCATTGATTGATAATTTTTTTTGAATAATTTTTTTTCTTTTATCTCTTCATTTATAAAATCTATATTTATTGTCGTAATTATTAATTAATTAATTAATTTTTATTATTATTATTTTTTTTACGCTGAGCCTTTCCGGAATTTAATTTCTAACTGCAAGAGGGGGAGGAGGAGAGATATTTGTGATGCTACTACATGACCATTTTGTCTCACTGTACTTCATGTGGCCTTTTTTGTCTCACTCTTAATTCTTCAAACAACTGAAGCCGGTAGCAATCGTTGATCTCTATCTCCTCTCCCAACTTATAGTGGAAAATGCAATCCAATAAATAAATAAAAAAAAAAACCTAAATAAGAAATTAAGAAAAACTGAGGAAGTAATAGTTATAGGTAAAAAAAAAAAAAAAAATGTAAAAAAATCATTGTTTAAGAATTAAATTTTATTCAATAATTGTTTCAACTTTTTAAAAACAAAAATTTGATTATTTTAATTCTACTTTCAGAAATATATGTCATTATTACATTGATGAAAAATATTAAGAGAAAAAAATATAACATTTTACAAAAACTAAAAGTTAACAAAACACGTTTGGTAGAAACAAAAATATTAGTATATAAAACAAAAAGTTTGGACGGATGGAAAAATTCCTTCTTAGTCCTACTTTTACACTAAAAAGGCAATTAAGCCCTAAAAAAGATTTATAACAAACAAGTTCTGCTTTTACAATTTATTTCCATCAAAGTTCAAAAATTTTTTTTTTTTTTCCCAAAGGTTACCATTATTATTAAAGTACCAATCATCTCCAAGTATGAGAATTGCAGTGTCGGGCAGGATTGCAGGTCCTTTGCTTTCACTGGAGAATAATCAATCCAACAAGCTCCCTTCCTTTACACGGTCTTCCCATTTTTTGTGTAACAATCCAACAAGCTCCCCTATCGACTCTCATGGTGTCCGACTGTTGGCACATAAAAGTGGCAGTCCAATGGGTAACCACTTCAATGATGGCATGGTGCAATGAAAAGAGGACAAATGTATTAAATTATGGTCCAATGCTGAAGAAACATATGTATAAAGTCATGGTATATATATACATACAAATATATGTACATCTATATACATTCAGATAAGGAGTTAAAGGAACGTGGGATACATAGCAGTAGTGGAAGAAGTTCACAGATCGTGGGGTTGGAAGTTGGATTTCTGCAACTGAAACATGGGACAAGTGTTATGCAATGTAAAATTAGGAAGTTGCTTAAGAAGACATGGGTCCTTCTTGTAAGGCTTGTAGTGCCTATAAATAGTTTACTTAGGACTATATTTTAAACTCTCTCAACGACATCAATCAACATGCAATACTTTGTATTTCAATTCAAGCAATTTCAATACAAGTCTTTTCAATTCTTTTATATTCATGCACTTACTTTTAGTATTGCATTTCAATTCCTTAGATAGCATTATAGTCTTAACTAAAAGTCCTTTCATCGAAAGCAAATCCGAAACCTCACAATCGCTTGATCATTCCAAAAGCTGGAAGAGCCAAAAGAAGAAGTTCAGCCAACTAAAGCTGGAAGTTTTAATCCTGGTCCTAAAGAATCAGGAGTAAGTGCCGAGATGCAATCACTGGTTGTACCCTTGGCCGATGCATTGGGTAGATTATCTGCCCACCTTAATGACATGGATCGTAAGTCCTTTCAGAGCTCTTAGAATATTGCTCAAAGTATCGTTCAACTGTCAACTGTCATTTATAATCGACCGGCTCAGGCTGGAAGTTCGAATGCTCAAGAATCGGTACCTCAGCCAGTTCCCGTAGTGAGTCTTCCACAAAACTCACCAGTGACTTGGCCAGAATTTTCAATGTTTTCATAGCCACCGGTACAACAGCCATTTCCACAGCCACCGTACCAGCCACCTCCAAAACCTGAAGTGTTTCCTCTGAATTTCCCTGGAAGATATTATCTTGACCCGGGGTGTAATTATGGAAGATGGAGGAATAACCTACCATTCCCACCAGTGCCACAACCCGTGGTGCCCGGGGGACAACCAATGGCCAATCCTCCAGTTTTGCCAGAGAATTATTTACCACCAGCGGCCAATCAACTGCCAGGAATTAATCAACTGGCCCAACTAATTCTTTTGGATAGAGGCCAGTTGACGAAATTGATAGATCGGGAATTTGGTTTAGCTGCCAGACGAGTAAGCTGACTGGCTTATAGAAAGTCATACCCGGAAATAGTTGATGAATTTGAATTCCCTAGAAAGTACAAAGTTCCAGATTTTGTAACCTTCAATGGAGAGGGGAACCAATCTACTGTAGAACACATTGGCAGGTTCACTATTCAATGTGGGGAAGCAGGAGCAAGTCCGTGGTTGAAATTGAGGCTTTTCCCAAACTCCCTCACGGGATCAGCCTTCTCTTGGTATATTCATTTACCACCAGATGTTGTTCATTCTTAGCAGCAGATCGAAGAGCTCTTCCATACGCAGTTTTACCGAACAGAATCAGAGGCAACTCTGGCCGATATATCTCGGCTATGCCAGATGGCCAATGAATCTGTAGAAACATTTATTACCAGATTCAGAAGGGCTAAACTTAAGTGTTGTGTTTCTCTTCCAGAAAGGGAGTATGTTAGGCTACCCCACTCCGGAAGAGGTTTGAAGGAATAAAGTTCAGAGACTTATTTAAGTTGGCTGACATGGCCAGCAGATTTGAGTCTATACTTAAATAAGAAAAGGACAGGAAGAATTCTTCCAAAGGAACTTACTACAGAGATACTAACTATGAAGTTTTCTCAATAGAGTTAGAAGATGATCTGGAAGCTAATGTGGTAGATGTTCATATCAAGAAACCATATGTTTGTGAGGTGTTGGTCAAATCAAAATCTTCCACAAGTGGCAAACAAGCATCTACCTCTTCGGCCAAGAAAGGAATGGCCGTTTCTGGAAAAGTTTTTACTTTCGGCCTATCCAAAACAGAGCAAATATTCGATCATCTTATGGCCGATAAACAAATATCGTTGCCTACGGGACATATTATTCCTACGGCTAATGAGCTGAAGGAAAAGAGTTCTGCAAATACCATAATTCCTGGAATTATTGTACTAATAATTGCTTTGTATTCCGAAATGTTTTGCAGAAAGCCATTGATAAAAGAACGCTGAAATTTCCAGAAAAAAAACTGGAAGTAATGGGAGTAGACAGTGACCTATTTCCTACCATTGTTATTAGTAATATGATTAGCCTTATTCCAAACTTTCCAAGGAAGAAAATTGATATTGGGGATGAGAAGCAGATGCAGGAAGTTTAAGGTAATAGCAAACTTGGAAAAGAAGTTGAGAGAAACTCAGATTGCTCTTATTAATCACGGTCGATGCCCAGACTGTCATGGCCGTGATAATAGAAAACACCACCATGATCATAGAAGGGATTCTTATTCTTCTAGAAGAAGTATTCTTGACCAGTTGATGGATGTACAGCCGATTCATGATTGGCAGAAGGGAATTACAGTGGTATGTTCAAGCCAACAATTTCCTATTTTTAAAAGGAGACCGTAGATTCAATCTGAGGTTTGGGTACAAAAAGGGGATGTTTCCCACAAGTTCCAAATGGTAAGGTCACCTGTTTCTATGCCCGAAAGATGGAAGAGACTGGAATATCCAAAATTCCTAAAAGTAAGGCCTTCGGCCAAGTATGGCTTCACTCAGACCCGGAAAAAAAGGCTACAACGCAGAAGGGCTGAAGGGCGAAAGAAGGAAGAATCTCATAACTGCTGTTCTAAATTGGCCGAGAACATAGATAGGGAATCAGAGCAGTAACCAGAAGACATAGACACAACCATTGCCTTTGATGATGAAGTTGCACTTGGGGGGCGTGAAACTGATACAGATGTAGATCCCAAGTATACTCTTAAGTATAAAATTCATTTTGGAAGTTTTTCGGAAGAAGTGGCTTGCAATATGGCTTTTGTTCTGCTAGCAGTCTTTGAGGCTACTCCATGTCAGTCAATGACAATGGAAGAAAGCCTTAAGATGGAAGAACCACTAAGAGCTGCTGAGGAAGTGATAGTTGTTAATTCAACAATGAAGAGCACTGATTCGGCCAAGAAGGGATGGGTTACTACGGAAGTAACAGGAGTTACTATAACGACCCGTACCGGGGGTCCGGATCGTTAAACAGATCCTTAACCAAACCCGAGGACACACTAGGGGTAAAATGGTCATTTTACATTATGAGAGGGTAATAAGACTTTAAACTAGTCAAATGAGGTCTAAACCAATTATTATAGACACTATCTATGGTTACCAGATAGTTATAGACACTATCTATGGATACCCACCGAAGTACAACATGTTTTCATATAGCAATTGTAGCAAGTTGACAACACAATAAGCATAGAAAATTAACATTTAAGCATGCTTCTCATATAAACCAACTTGTACACATATTCATGAACTTCATACACATCAAATAAATCATTTTAGAGGTAATCAACACAAAATAAGCATACTAGGCAACAATTAATAAAGGAAATTCACAAAGGAACAAGAATTTCATGGATTAGGAACCCCTACCTCAAGACAAGCCAAAAACCCCCAATTTCCTCCTCAAACCCTAGGATTAGAGATTCCCCAAATGGTGGCCAAATGAAGATTGGCTCCGATCAACTCATAGGTCTCGTTGTGGGCTTTAATTTGTCGCAAACAGCTTTTAAAAATTCCAAGGATTGGAGGAGAAATCAAGCTCTAAAGCTTTGATTGAAAAAGAAAAAGAAAAAGCAAAGTAAAGGGGAGAGAAAGTGAACCAACGGGGAGAGAGAGTGAAGAGTGAGAAATGAGGCTAGAATGTGGTCTCATGACCACTTAAGAGAATTTTATGGGTCCCACCAAATTTATTTTATTTTATTTTATTTTTTTTTAATTCTCACCACATACATATATAAATATACATTTAAATTACAATCACTTAAAACACAATACTTAAAAATAAATATAATGCAAATGGATCCAATCAAAATACTCGTATGCAACAGTCCCTGTTGTGGGTCCCACACGGGACCATACGGCCCGAAAAACTGAGAAAAAACGTCAGAATGATCGCCCTTGCATTTCAAAGAGTCCTAAACTCAATGAATTGCTCGAAACATCTCTCGGATACAACCGGCACACTCCACAGTGTCCGGTACAAAAAAGGCAAAAAGATGAAAATGCCCTTGCAACGACAAAAATTTCAAAAAAAATGAAAAATAGCGAAAAATGAAAACATCATAATCTACCCTCCTTAAAGAGATTTCGTCCTCAAAATCTACCCTCCTTAAAAGAAGGAGGCACACAACCACACACTTTTCGAAAACACCTCACAAAACCTCGAGACTACGAACCCAACAACCATATTGCCTTTGACACCGACGCCAATAGGCAATTACACTTTGCCGCCAGAAAACCCAATGATTACCACCCTATGAGGGTACTCATCACTCACAACATCATACATAAAATCCGCTGAAGTCTACACTCGACTTAAAGCCAACACTGGTCCCCGTTACACTGCTACACAAAGCTTGAAAGAAGATTGGTCATAAGACCCCTGAACATGACAACATCCTATCACAACTCATCCCTTTAAAGGACAAACCAGACCCTAAACGAGGAATCCCATCTATCACACAATCAAACTCAAACTCAGATCAACATATCTCTATCAAACCAACACTTGCCATCCAACATACAGCTATACGATGACATAATCATACAACGACCACCAATCACACCAACCGGCAATTATTATACTGATCAACCTAAAAAAAAACTAAATAATGAATCTCCCAACAACTATACAATCATGAGTCACCAAACCAATAAAGCGTACTATCCTGTACCCAGGACTCAAATTCTCAAAACAAGATCTTTAATAATCAAACAAATTGGACACTGGGTCCCACCTATTACACCTCTTCACCTGAGACAACTTCCTGAATCCACATAATCACACTGACACAATACCCAATACCATACTCTCACTATTTATGACAGCTTGAAACATTCATTAACCTTTGACCCGACATCGTGCTAAGAGGGATTGATTCAGGAGAAATGGTTGGCCGGACCATTCCTATCCTCAATCTGACTTCGGCATAGACATCGTTCCTGTCCTCAGATCCAAACCTCAAACACAGTCTCACACAGTCTACAAAACAACCACGAGATCGACTCTCTAATCAATCCGTCACTCTAAATAACCTCAACAACTATACAATCACTTACTAGTACTAAGAATCTCAATCATTCCTCGATCATACAACTCATAACAAGGTAAAACAACACGGCACCAAACGTCACAATCCTCAACCAGCACAAGGGATCTCTAATTTCCTCATAACACCCATACCAGGTAAACAATTCATAATATTACTCAATCCAAGTCTTAAGTCATCAAAACAAACACTACGACCATCTCACACCGAAAACCTCAAAACCAAAGTCAATCATTCCTATTACTCCTCAATAGAATCACACATTTTCTTTCTCTAATCACAAAATTCTAAGGCAACATCGACACTTGTCCTCAAAGCACTGCTTAAATCAGATATCTATAAAAACACAGAGCACATAACTCACATCAGATCACCTAATCATCCTCAATTTGTCGTTCACGACACATTCTCAAGCCATCACCGCTAGTACCAAGCACCAGAGACAAAATCCCTATTCGGCAACTTGTGCCTTACTCACCACCTGTCAAGAACACTCTCAGAACAAGCACCACAAAACCAAAGACTTCACCTCCCTCCGTGGAAGTGAGTCGACCTATTCAACCAAACCTTTCCAGTGGACTCTAACAGCGTGACAAACCATATATAGGTCCGTCTATTCGCGAATGCACACAACACCTAGATAGAGGACAAGACATACGACAAATGATGTCCTTGCTAGGACTAGAACAAACAAAAAGGGTAACAAACCCCGTACTCACAAGAGACTGACAACTCGTACTCGAATGCATCCGACAACTTGTCACACGCTACTCATCGTTCATCCAATCATGGACACCCAATCTCACTTGAGATGAAATGAACTCCTTATACATAAGGGGAAGAACCAACTGGAAACACATATGGGACTACAAACATAAATTTAGGCGACTTCGCCACCAATGGACCATCATACACTATGAACACCGGAACCTCACATACACTACTCCACAACACCTACATTAATCAAAACCAACAAGATAAGAGCACCAATGCTCACGGCACACTAACACTAAAAACAATCACAGCCCTTAGGACACCACGTCCCGTTCTACCTAGAATCAGTCACTTCCAATAGATAACCTCAACGCCTTAGACCTCAGTCATAACAAAGCCACTGACTCGTCAAAAGAAAAAGATGCCCACATGGCAACACTGCTCTCATTGGCTCTAAAGACTAAACTATCCGCAATCACCTCAACTGGTGCACAATCCCATCACTTACCTGTCAGCACACAACAATAACTCATAATCCCTAAGTCACATTCGGATCACGCCTTAAACCATTTTGCTCTTCAACACTAATCATCACACCATAACACCTTCACTGCCACTCATTCTTTCCAAACAATAATCCAAACCTATTGTCCCCGAGGACTATCAAGCCATTACTAAGCGATTCTTCCTTAAACATCCTTGAGACATTACTATCCTAACAAGAAAATGACCATGACTCCTGATACTCCCCCACAACCACTATTCACCACTAGGAAAGAACCTCCATATGGCAATGCCATGCCAACAAATTCTCAAATGAAAATGAGCAAAATCCAGACTGCTCAACACTCATTTATTCCCTTAAAACCGCCAACGATGCAGTCAATCACTACTTCTTTCCCGAATACTGGGGTCACCCCTAAACTGACTTACCCTCCAAAACAGGAACCTTAAGTACAACACCCCCATGATCACCCTTCGCAAAATTAACTACACACACTTTAATCCCTTGGAAACAACAAGCCTCCACTACCAACTGCTCATTCAAAAATGGTACCAACCCGACATGAAACACACATCACTCATGATACTCGACACCATAGTCAACAACCCGTTACAAGAAAATAAGAATCCTACGCGGCAACGCTACAGGAACAATCCCTAAGTGTAATACCCCGTATTTTTAAAGAGTTTATTTAAATTAATTATGTATTGGGTTAATTATTTAATGTGTAGATTTATTCACCCATTAATTGTGTATGCTAAATTATTAAATTAATTTTATTTATTTGTGCATGTAAAATTGATTGTATGTTCTATATATTATAATGTTAGTTTATATATTTTTTGGCTAAGTTTTTATTAATTAATATTAGTTAATTAATGTATTATTACAAATAAAAAAAATAAAAAAAATAAATGTCATGATGTAAATTAGATATTAGTTTGAAGGATCGGATTTCATTTACTATGATATAAATTTATGTTAGATAGGTTGACTAGAATTCATTGCCTTAAATTAGATTAGGTAGGAATGTTTTGATAGTTAATATAAAGTTAGATATTTGTATTATATATATTATATTAGTTAGTATATATATTATAGCTTACCATTTGAAGGAACTCACGTAAGTAAAAGAGAAAAAAATAACAGTGAGTTATGTTAGAAAGGTGAAAGGAAAAGAGAGAGAAAAAAACTTGGACCGGTGTAGGTGATTTTACCCGACTACGCACAACCGGTGGGTTTGTTTCAAATCCTTAAGGCAAGTTACCATCTAATTTTCCCCTTTGAATCCATAAATCATTCATTGAATTTATTCGGCTATTTTTGAGGTTAGAAACCATGCTAGGACAATGATAAATTAAATTTTAGTTTATTAAATTAATGTGATATCAATTATCTAGGATGTTAGACAATTTATTATTGACCTATGTAATTAATTAAAGCTTAGGAATAATTATTTAAGGCTTTAGGGATTTTTATAGAATTTTCTGGGATTTTTCTGTAAATTCCAGCGAGGTTTTCGGCCACCGGCACTGAGGAAGGTGACTGGAGTGATTTTATGTGATGCGGCGCAGAAAGGTTACTATGCGCGTACATCAGCAGCCGTTAGATTAGCTTATGATCAATAGATCAATCCAGTGTAGCGCGCCCACAGAGACGCGGTGCAACTGACCAATCAGCACTAGTCGCGTCAGCAGGGAATTAGTGCGCGCGCGTGGCAGACTCCAGACGCGTGTGGAGGCGCGTGTAAGTGTGTGCGCGTGAGAGAAAAAGTGGCAGCGTGTGTGGGGACTTTGGGAGGCGCGTGAGGGCGCGTGTGGCACCTCTACAGCTATTGGAAAAGTTCAGAATACCACTAGGGACTATTTTATAATTTTCAGAACCTTAAACTTTCATTTTTGGGCCTATGGTTGGTATTTATGGGTTTAACGGGACATTAAATTAGTATTTTATTACCCGTTAATTATGATTATGTCCGATTATTATTTCTAAATATTAATTGTATCATTTACAGTACGGATCGCTATTAAACAGATGTAATTAATTTAATGACATTGTTAATTATTAATTATGTTATTATTTTATTAAATGGTATTAATCATTAATGTTAAATTAAATGATTTCATGATTTTATTCATATAAATTGTCCATTATACATTATGGGATTATTTATGTTGTTAAAGATATATAAATCATCATTATTATGCTGTGTGCATTTCAGGTAGTAAGTGGACTGCTTAATAAATTAAGTCGCATTTATATTATATGGATGTGTTGCCATATAGAACCATATGAGCTGACTAATAAGTTTAGACTCATTTATACCTTATGCATTTGTTGCCATAGACAGATGTGTGACTGTTGGGGTATGTGGTTTAATATTATTGGCATGTGTTGCCTAAGTGATATGCTCAGTATATTCATTAGTACCTTGAGATGTGTTACTACTGTGTAGGATTTATAGTATGTGTGGTTAGTACTGTGCACTGTGTATTAATAGCTGATTTCCCAGGTAGGGAAAGGAGACACTTAACCACCTCGTGTGAGTCTAAGTGATCACCGTCTATTCTGGTTGAGGTCATATTATACATTGTTTAGTTCATTAGGGTGTACACAGATATAGTATACTTCCGAATAATAATGATTAATTTATTTGATTCTCTGATTTGGGTCATAGTAGAGAGAACTTGCTCGTGGGTTTGACCCACCATTGTTGTATTTCAGGACCCTGTCAGTACCCGTTTCAAGGTTGAGGCTTAGCAGTGTGGGACCACCATCCGAACTCATCTACTCTTACGGTCTTGTTCAGGGTAGAATTTTTATGTATTATTTTGATTCCAGTTTTATTTACTTCCGACGTTGAACTTTCAAGTTTATATTTAGGGATCCTTGATATAGGATTTCCAAGTTGTATAAAGGAGTATTGTATTTAATAAAGGATGGATGGATGTTTTATTATTTAGTTTTCATTTCCTGTCTAAGTTCTTCAATTATTATTATTTTGTATTCCATGCTTGTATATTACCAATTGTTTTTGATATCTCTCATTTTTTGTGTATAAGCCTGATCAACTTATGCGTGGAAAATGTTGGGGTATCTCAGTTGGTATTAGAGCATTCCAGATTCGAGTGTCTTAGGGATCTGTGGTTACTATACTTCCGCGTTGTGTATTCTGATAATTAGAGCCTAAGTATTAGGGTTCTTTGTACTCTTTTAGTTAGTCCATTATAATGTACTGACGTTAGATTTTTCTAATTTGGCAGAAGGATAGTTAGACGTGGGACTAGGAGTGCGAACAGAAATCGCAGTATTTCCCCAAATCAAGATGAGAATCAGGAATTTACTCCTCAAATTGCTGATATCATTGCACGAGCTGTAGCAGCAGGAGTAACATCTGCTCTACGAAACGAGTAACCTCCTCAGATGGCACTTGCACCTGAACTAGTAGCACAGCCAATGTCATGGGATAAAACTCGTCACTCGTTCATAAGAGGGAATCCACTATCATTTGCAAGGTCCACGGATGTCGTGTTAGCATATCGGTGGAAACAGGAGAGCAAACATCATTTTCGGATGGTAGTGTGTACCGAAGTGCAGAAACAGATGCTAGTTACTTTTATGCTGATAGGGAATGCGTTGCAGTGGTGGGAGTCTATCACTACCATTGAAGAGAGGACTAGATTGACATATGCTTAATTTCAGACTCGCTTTGATAGAAAGTATTTTCCCTTGTCAGTAAAATCAACAATGAAGACCGAATTTCTAGATCTATAGTAGGGGGATAAGACCGTGGCCGAATATGAACAGAAGTTCATCAATTTGTCTTTATTCGCACCAGAGGAGGTGGATACTGAAGAAAAGAAGAAAGACTGTTTTGTTAAGGGGTTAATCTGGCCTATTAAAATGGTAATCGTAGGTAGTCCTGCATATATTAGTTACATACAGGTGGTTAATGCCGCTTTACAACATTGCCAGATAAGGAGTGATTACCGAAAATCCAAGGGAAATAAGCGGGCTGACCGAGACTTCATTCACCAGACAGTGGAGAAGGGAAGCAGTAGTGGTACCAAGTTCAATGACCGGGGCAGATTTCAAGGACATCAACCTTGGAAGAAAAACAAAGGAAACACAGATGTGCAGAGAGATGGGGTTCCTAATCAGGGTAGGCAAGTTAGAGCACCTCAGACTGGACATGAACAGTTTTTGGGAAATCAACAGAGGAGGCAGACAGGTCCTTTTCAGGGATGTTGTTATCACTGTAGAGAGATTGGGCATCCAGCCAAGATGTGTCCCAAAGCTAAACAGGGACAGTATGGTAGCTGAGACCTAATCAGCCATTATCTTTACCGTCCCTACAGACACCACGTAGGCAAGTTCAGAACTTTCCGACACTTCTAGCACCACCACTTCCTCAGGGACAACCTTCATAACAGTTGCAGCATGGCAGGGTATAGAACGTCATGCCATATCATGTGCAGTCTCCTCAGGCTATTGAGGGTATGTTTTCTATACATGGTAAATCTGCTCGTATATTGTTTGACACTGGTGCATCACATTCTTTTGTGTCTAGATCTTTTGTTATCTTATCTGGTATGGTGACTCAGTTTTATGACTAACCTCTCAATATTTATACACTATTAGGAGTTGGCGCAATTTTATGAGAGAGTTGCGGTGATATCCTTATAGATATGGGCCGACTTCGATTTCTTGCAAATTTGTTAGTTTTGGATATGCATTCTTATGATGTTATACTTGGGATGGACTGGTTATCTCAGTACCATGCTCAGGTTAACTGTTACGAAAAGTTTATTGTATTTGTTATACTAGGACAGGAGATGTATCTTATTATTGTACCACGACCTGATAGAGGGCCTAGCACTTATTTATTCTTTATTGAAGAGGACTCATAGGAAGAAACCGCAGTATCTCTTGATAGTATTCCGATAGTATAGGAATTTCAGGATGTTTTCCAGGAAATTCCAGACTTGCCACTGAGTCGGGAGATAGACTTCGTCATTGATTTAGCTCCAGGCACTACGCCTATTGCTAAGGCGCCATATAGAACGGCACCAGTGGAGATGCGAGAGTAGTTGCTCAGCCAGGGATTTATTCACAGGAGTACTTCACCATGGGGAGCACTAGTATTGTTTGTTAAGAAGAAGGATGGATCTCTTCGTCTTTGTATTTATTACAGAGAACTGAACAAGGTCACTATTCGCAATAAGTACCCGTTGCCCAGAATTGATGACCTGTTTGATCAATTGAAGGGAGCTACTTACTTCTTGAAGATAGATTTGAGATCTGGTTGTCATCAGCTACGAGTCAAGAACAAGATGTTCCAAAGACAGTATTTCTCACAAGGAATGGATCTTACGAGTTTCGTGTTATGCCTTTCGGCTTAACTAATGCCCCAGCTGTCTTTATGGACTTAATGAACAAAGTATTCAGAGAGTATTTAGACCAGTTTGTCATTGTTTTCATCGATGATATTCTGGTTTACTTTAAGTCGAAGAAGGACCATGCTAGACATTTACGCACCGTCTTGTAAACACTTAGAGAACATCAGTTGTTTGCAAAGTTTAAGAAGAGTGAATTTTGGCAGAAAGAGGTCAAATTTCTGGGCCATGTAGTGTCAGAAGAAGGGTTAGCAGTAGATCCAGCCAATGTTGCGGCAGTTATGGAGTGGGGACAGCCTACTTAACCGATAGAGATTTGCAGTTTTCTGGGATTGGCGGGGTATTACCGCAGGTTCATCTAGGGATTTTCCAAAATTACAGGTCCACTTACTCATATGACCAAGAAGAATGTACCATTCGTATGGGATGATTCTTGTCAGATCGCTTTTGCTAAACTGAAGAGTAAGTTAACTTCTGCACCTGTCTTAGTCACACCTCAGAGTGGAATCGAGTATTTAGTATATACCGATGCTTCTCTGAAGGGTTTGGGTTATGTGTTGTTGCAAGAAGAACGACCAGTTTCTTATGGGTCCCGGAAGCTTAAGCCTCATGAGCTTAATTACCTGACTCACGATTTGGAGTTAGCAGCAGTGGTTTTTGCCTTGCGTATATGGAGGCATTATCATTTGGGGGAGACTTTTCGATTGTTTAGTAATCATAAGAGTTTATAGTATCTGTTCACATAGAGGGAACTGAATATGAGACAGCGCAGATGGTTAGAGTTCGTGAAAGATTATCACTTCTCTATTCAATATCATCCAGGGAAAGCGAATGTAGTAGTAGATGCACTCAGTCGCCGACCCTATGTCAACCTTTCAGCTTTGTTTACAACAGAGTGGGATGCTTTGAGGCTGTTGATGAGTTAATAGATGCTTTTACGGCATATGTGGTAGTAACTCCTGCTATCATTCACTAAGTCATTAAAGCTCAACTCTTAGATCAACAGTGTATTGATCAGGTTTTGGAGTTAGCTTCAGGAGATGTTCCTTTTTATTCTATGGGTATCGATGGAGGATTGGGGTACAAGGGACGCTTAATTGTTCCTTCAGCTGACAATTTGAGAAATGTTGTGATGAGAGAGACACACACTTCTCAGTTCTCTGTACATCCAGAAGGAGACAAGATGTATCAGGACATGAAACGCCAGTTTTGGTGGGCCGGCATGAAGAGAGATATAACTATCTTTGTCTCTAAATGTAGCACTTGTCAGATGGTTAAGATTGATCATCAGAGACCGCCAGGATCTTTACAGCCATTTCCCATACCAGAGTGGAAATGGGAGAGTATTTCTATAGACTTTATAGAGGGATTACCTACTTCACATCGTAATCACAATTCTATTTAGGTCATTGTTGATAGATTGACCAAGTTCGCTCATTTTTTGCCTATTCGTACAAACTTTACGTCAGAACAGTATGCTAAGCTTTATATTGCAGAAATGGTAAAACTTCATGGTATACCATTGTCCATCATATCGGATAGAGATCCGAATTTTGTATCAGGATTTTGGAAGAGCTTTCAGCAAGCGTTAGGTACAGAACTTTATCTTAGCACTGCCTATCATCCTCAGACAGATGGACAGACTGAGCGAGTTAATCAAATTTTAGAAGACATGTTGCGGGCATGCGTTCTTGATTTTAAGGGCAATTGGGAGGAATATTTGCCGCTTTCAGAGTTTGCTTATAAAAATAGTTATCAGAAAACTATTGGTATGGCACCATTCGAGGCTTTGTACGGTAGACCGTGTAGGTCTCCTATTTGTTGGCTTGGAGTCGGCGAGAACAGATTTTTGGGTCCTAAATTTATTAAGGACACGTCAGAAAAGATCGCTATCATTAGGGATCGGATGCGTACAGCTCAAAGCAAACAGAAAAGTTATGCTGATCGTCGAACTCGTGTTTTGGAGTTTAAGGTTGGTGATCAGGTTTTACTTAAGGTTTCTCCCATAAAGGGAATAATGCGGTTTGGGTCAAAGGGTAAGTTATCGCCTCGTTTTGTGGATCCTTTTATGATTACAGATCAGATTGGGGCAGTAGCTTATCGTCTGGCTCTACCAGATAATCTTCATAGGGTATATAATGTTTTTCATGTATCCATGCTGCAAAAATTTCTACGGGAAGAAGACAAATATCAACACATTGATGTGGGTGAGATTGAGTTGCAACCCGATGCAACCTATTTAGAACAACCTTACTGTATTCTCGATCGTAGGAATCAGATACTGCGCACGAAGACTATTCCATTAGTATGTGTACAGTGGAGTCATCATGGTGAGATAGATTCTACTTGGGAACGGGAAGATATTATTCATGCCAAGTATCCAGAGCTCTTTAATACAGGTATGTAGTGAATTTTGGGGACGAAATTCCTTTGTTAGGGGGGAAGAATGTAATACCCCGTATTTTTAAAGAGTTTATTTAAATTAATTCTGTATTAGGTTAATTATTTAATGTGTAGATTTATTCACCCATTAATTGTGTATGCTAAATTATTAAATTAATTTTATTTATTTGTGCATGTAAAATTGATTGTATGTTCTATATATTATAATGTTAGTTTATATATTTTTTGGCTATGTTTTTATTAATTAATATTAGTTAATTAATGTATTATTACAAATAAAAAAAATAAAAAAATAAATGTCATGATGTAAATTAGATATTAGTGTGAAGGATAGGATTTCATTTACTATGATATACATTTATGTTAGATAGGTTGATTGGAATTCATTGCCTTAAATTAGACTAGGTAGGAATGTTTTGATAGTTAATATAAAGTTAGATATTTGTATTATATATATTATATTAGTTAGTATATATATTATAGCTTACCATTTGAAGGAACTCATGTAAGTAGAAGAGAAAAAAATAACAGTGAGCTTTGTTAGAAGAGTGAAAGGAAAAGAGAGAGAAAGAAGCTTGGACCGATGTAGGTGATTTTACTCGACTACGCGCAACCGGCGGGTTTGTTTCAAATCCTTAAAGCAAGTTACTATCTACTTTTCCCTTTTGAATCTATAAATCATTCATTGAATTTATTCGGTTATTTTTGAGGTTAGAAACCATGCTAGGACAATGATAAATTAAATTTTAGTTTATTAAATTAATGTGATATTAATTATTTAGGGTGTTAGATAATTTATTATTGGTCAATGTAATTAATTAAAGCTTAGGAATAATTATTTAAGGCTTTAGGGATTTTTATAGAATTTTTTGGGATTTTTCTGTAAATTTTAGCGAGGTTTTTGGCCACCGGCACTGAGGAAGGTGACCGGAGTGATCCCATGTGATGCGGCGCACAAGGGTTACTATGCGCGTGCATCAGCAGCCGTTAGATTAGTTTATGATCAATAGATCAATCCAGTGTAGCACGCCCACAGAAACGCGGTGCAACTAACCAATCAGTACTAGCCGCATCAGCAAGGAATTAGTGCGCACGCGTGGCAGCGCGTGTGAGCGTGTGGCAGACTCCAGACCCGCGTGGAGGCGCGTGTAAGCGCGTGCGCGTGAGAGAAAAGTGGCAGCGTGTGCGGGGACTTTGGGAGGCGCGTAAGGGCACTTGTGGGACCTCTATAGCTATTGGAAAAGTCCAGAATACCCCTAGGGACTATTTTATAATTTCCAGAACCTTAAACTTTCATTTTTGGGCCTATGGTTGGTATTTACGGGTTTAACAGGACATTAAATTAGTATTTTATTACCCGTTAATTATGATTATGTCCGATTAATATTTCTAAATATTAATTGTATCATTTACAGTATGGATCGCTATTAAACAAATGTAATTAATTTAATGACATTGTTAATTATTAATTGTGTTATTATTATTTTTTTCTTAGTTAATTGTGTTATTATTTTATTAAATGGTATTAATGATTAATGATTATTTTATTAAATGGTATTAATCATTAATGTTAAATTAAATGATTTCATGATTTTATTCATATAAATTGTCCATTATACATTATGGGATTATTTATGTTGTTAAAGATATATAAATCATTATTATTATGCTGTGTGCATTTCAGGTAGTAAGTGGACTGCTTAATAAATTAGGTCGCATTTATATTATATGGATGTGTTACCATATAGAACCATATGAGCTGACTAATAAGTTTAGACTCATTTATACCTTATGCATTTGTTGCCATAGACAGATGTGTGACTGTCGGGGTATGTGATTTAATATTATTGGCATGTGTTGCCTAAGTGATATGCTCATTATATTCATTAGTACCTTGAGATGTGTTACCACTGTGTAGGACTTATTGTATGTGTGGTCAGTACTGTGCACTGTGTATTAATAGCTGATTTCCCAGGTAGGGAAAGGAAACACTTAACTTCCTCGTGTGAGTCTAAGTGATCACCATCTATTCTGGTTGAGGTCTTATTATACATTGTGTAGTTTATTAGGGTGTACACAGATATAGTATACTTCCAAATGATAATGATTAATTTATTTGATTCTTTGATTTGGGTCATAGTAGAGAGAACTTGCTTATGGGTTTGACCCACCATTGTTGTATTTCAGGACCCTGTCAGTACCAATTTCAAGGTTGAGGCTTAGCAGTGTGGGACCACCATCCGAACTCATCTACTCTTACGGTCTTGTTCAAGGTAGAAGTTTTATGTATTATTTTGATTCCAGTTTTATTTACTTTCGACGTTGAACTTTCAAGTTTATATTTAGGGATCCTTGACATAGGATTTTCAAGTCGTATAAAGGAGTATTGTATTTAATAAAGGATGGATGGATGTTTTATTATTTAGTTTTCCTTTCCTGTCTAAGTTCTTCTATCATTATCATTTTGTATTCCATGCTTGTATATTACCAATTGTATTTGATATATCTCATTTTTCGTGTATAAACCTGATCAACTTATGCGTGGAAAATGTTGGGGTATCTCACTAAGAATGGAACGACCCGGTCATTTGCCTTCTTTTCCTTTTTCCTGAAATTTTACGAACGAATTTTTTTCGTTTAATTTCTTTTCTGAGATCTGTTTCGTGTCGCTTAGTGTCATCTCGAGTGCTCGGAATTGATTCCTGAGACTCTTTTCCAAGGATTGACAACTTCCTTTGAGGGCCGAATCATTTTCACATTTTTCGTTTTTTGACACTATGAGCTATTTCGTCATTTTCCCTATTTTGTCTTATCTCCGTTTGTCAGTTTTTGGCACAACCTCACTTCTCATGCTCGGAGTTGGTTTTTGACTTCACGTGCCTTCATCTTGAGTGGTCTCCTCAAAATACGTATCTTTACTTTTGCAAGAAAGTACTCTAGTTGCTCCCGATGCCCACGGGGGCATGGATGCACAATTCTTTAGAATCTCTTTCATTTCTTGGGGTGTTTTTTGTAAATATATTTTGAAGATATTTTATTTCAGGGGTATCTAATAAAATATATTTTGGAAGATATTTTCATTCGGGGCAATTTCGCAGTTAACCCTTTTTGTAAGGGTCATTGTGCAATTAACGAAAGTTATTGCAAAATGTCTCGTCTGGAGCGTGGATCCTCGTACGGGATTCATTTTCACATTTCGTCGAGTCATGGACTCTTAGAATTCTGTTCTGGTCGTTTTTCTCCAGTTTCAGAGTTTTTGGACCCGGTTGCCGCCGAACTTGTTCGGGGCATAACTTTCTGATCGGGACTCAGTTTTCTACGCCGTTTCTTCTATTGTTCATATTTTATCATTTTGAATCTTTTTTGTTTATGGAGTTTTACCGTTTGAGTGTGTATGCTCAAAATCCACTTTTCCAGACCCGGCGGGGCCCTTTCGGGGCACTTTTGTGATTTTCTATAAATAGGGGGTTTGAAAAATTAAAACAGAATTTTCCTCTTCTTCCCCACACGTTCTGGACCAGATCCCATAGCCTTCCATGGCTACTATCTTCTCTCTCCTCTTTTGGTTCACTTTTCTTTGATGAAAAGTCTTCGGCCTTAACGTTTAATGTTTGTCTTGACACCGCGCATCTTATGCCCTTATTAGAATCCATTTCTGACGATTTTTTGAGTTCGGATTTGGAGTCAAGTTGAGATTTTCATGGGGCTTCTTGCGGATTCTTGTTCCCGAGGTAGTCCCCTACAAAACCTCTCGGTATTGTCGGATTCGGAGCACTTTCGTTTCGGTGGGGATTTGAGATTTTCATCTCAAATTGAGGTAGGGGATGTCCTAGGTTTAAATTCTATTTATATAGCATGCTTGTGATGCTTATACTACTTGTTTGCATGATTAAATATAAAATCTAGAGATTTTATTATTTATTTTTCTTGTACGGGATCTAATTTTTCCGGTTGCTCGTGACTTGGTTTAAACATGTAGCATGATATTATATTGCCCCATGATATGCTCATTGTCGTGTATTAAAATTAGAGCATTTAAATAAGTACTAAAGCTTTTATTTAATATTTATCTTAGGTGAAAGATTAATTCACATGGCCTTAACTAGCTTGAAATTAATATGTGTTAGCATATTATATTAGGCCCTAGCATGCTCTTCAACATAGATTAAATTGAGAGAAAACGGAATTGTTTTAAAAAATTAGTAATTATTAATTAACTTGATTGATTAATTTTTCTCGAGTGCACTATTCACTCCATTTGGATTCCGACTTGATATTCTTGATTTACATGCCATATAACTTCACATATATTTGATTTAGAATACTCGGTGAGGTTTTGAAACTTTTCATTTAATTAATTTCCTTATTTAAGATTTAATCCTCATGGTGATATACAACTTGGAATTGATTTGTGACATGCTAGAAAATTAGGCTTTGGTATGGTTGTTCACGTATATTAAATTGGGATTAATTGCATGAGAATTGCAACTTTTTTTTATATTTAACTTTTGTGAAAGTTTAATTCACATTGTCGTAAATTAAATGAAATAAACTTGTAATGTGATATTACATTAGTCCTTGGCATCTTCTCTAAGATATGTTAAATTGAGAGCATTTGGTTAAGTTTGAAAATCTAGGGATTTTAATTAAAAGAATTAATTAAAATCTATTTAATGATCCCCTTAACTTAATTAAGTTTTTAACTTGATAATTGTATTGATCATGACTTGTTTACTAGCATATATAAATTTGGGACTATTAGAAGTTGTTTTAGAACATTGGGATTTAAATTAGCATGATTTAATTAAAGTTCTACTTTGTTGTTCCAACTACCTAATTGAGTTTTAGAATGGATATAGGTGATGACCATGCCATGTCGCTTAACATGTATTAAATTGAGGTTATTTAGAATTGAATCGGAATCTAGAGAATTTAATTGTGTTTATCTATTTAAATTCTATCAATTTGCTCTATGATCTAGTTGTGTTTTAGAAGTGGTTTCTATATTCAAATCATGCACTTGGACTTGTTGTATATTTATTTGGTTATATTTTGAGCATTGGATAACATAGTTGCAATGTTTATACTCATGAGAATATGATTTCCTTATTGAATATATTGTTGCCTTGTGTATTGATTTGCACACTTCGTATTTAACATCTTTCATGCATAGCATGTAACGAATCGCACACTGAAAATTCGACATCCATCATATCATATTAGTTGTGGACTTAGAGCATGTATTGTATAGGTTTCCAAATTTGGTTGTGCATGGTAGATAGTTGATTATCTTGTATATACATGATGATATATATGTTGTTGCACAACTTGTTGATTTTGGAAACTTGGGGATGTCGTTGTTTGTCTACGGATAGGACGTGGTTATAGTACGGGGGATAGTCCCTCTATATAGTCTAGTGTGCACATAGGGAGGTTACCCATGGGCTAGTAACCCTAAAGTAACCACATTGTCTGTTTGATCCGGCGTGACGTCCAAGTATCCACTTTATTTGATTTCGCATTTTATTTCAAGTTGATAACTAGATGATGTTGTGACTTGTTGTTTCTTTGTTGATTTCCCATTTTAAGTTGCAAGATGTTAACTTAGAGAAATCATGCTTTACGCGTTGTATTAGAAGTTCTAATTTTGGCTAGATGGCATTGAAATTGTAATTTGTGTTTTGATGTTCTAATGTAGTTTAGGATTGATCCTATAGATTCAATAAAAACATAGATATTATGCCCCATTCGTGATTTCAAGTATACTCCTTGTTATGTTAATTGCATCGATAATGTAATTCTTGTTAACATATGTCTGAGCATATTTATTGTCATGTTATATGGAATGTTCCATCCTTGTATACTTGCATAGATATTATGCTTTATTCTTGATTCCGTGTATAATTTTTATCTTGTTCTTTGGATTATCCCAAACTTGACTTGTTTCATATGTGTATTTGTATCGTGATTCTTATTGCTTATGCTCCATGATAGCTTAGGATGCGTCCTGAGTCTCACTTTGACATAGACGTTAGGTGGTATGAGCCCCTTTGACATGTTTCACCTTAAGGTGATGAAATTGTAAAATGCTAGGTCGATGCATGCTCATCTCCTACGAGTAGCTTTATGTTGCTCACCCCTACGTTACTGGGGCATATTTCAGGTACGAAGACTTGGTTCGTGATGCTTAGCATTCCTTGGATGTCGTGTAGCTTTCAAGTTTCCATTTCATACAAATGTTAGCATGAAATGTCATTTTGTAGACTTATATGTAAAACTTGTATTCTTTGATTCCATGTATGTAATGTGTACATAAGTGCACTCCTTTAAATGTATTCAACATGTATGAAATGAGGCCGGAGGCCATTGACATGTATATTGAATTTTTTGTAACTTCTAACTTCTTGAAATGTTAGGAAAATATGGAAAAATGCCAAGTCATTGTCTCACCATGGTTGCATCGGGTGTGGGAATTCCGTTTTCATTCTTTCATAAGGTCTTATAAATCATGTTTGAAGTGTGGCCAAGGGCCAAATGGTCATTTGATCCCGTTTTATATTTTTCGATTCCGAGTTTTCATTCCAAGTTCCATTTTTGCCTTTTTGCCCGTTGGGGGGTCAAATTTTGTATTAGTGGTATTTTTAAGTCGTGGACCATTGTAGCACGTCCAAATAGGTAAGTTACGTTTGCATGCATGGTCGTTTCCGGGCAAAACCTCATCCTGGTGATTTTGAGCCTCTTGTGAATTCATTTCGCACTTTTTTTTGCATATTCTGATCTAGGGGCATTATAGACTTTTTACTGTGGTTTTATTTTCTTCTTTCAATGTGGTTGAATAGAAAACATGATTTTAGGGTGGGTTTCTTTTCCGTGTTTTTCCAGAAAATGTCGTCTTGATATCGGAAATCGCTTACGAAATTTAGCTCTCAGTTTTTCAATTTAGCAGCTTTTTGGACCTCCATGACCAGATTTCATGGAGGGGCATTTCAGGCATTCTACATTGCGTTTTTTTTAATTCTCTTGTAAGTCATGTAGAAAACTCAATTTTGAGGGGGGTTTCGTCTTTGTGTTTTTGCAAAAAAAATTCATTTAGGCCTCCAAATTCAGCCTCTGTTTTATTTTTTATTTTTTTGAAAAAAAAACACATAGCAGCTTTGGGCTGCTGGCAGCCGTGTGTGCGACCAGCGCGTGCGCGGCGTGCCTGGGTGTGCGCATTGGGGCTGTCATGGCCCCCTCGTTGGGCCGCCGCGACGTCAATTCTTCTTTTGGGCTTTTCTCCTTCGTCCGGACTCTGATTCAAGTGAATTTTTTTTTTGAACTTGACTAATTTTTCACTGTCTTTCCAACGGTGTGCTCGGTTGCACCCAGTTCTTCCTAGATAATTACCAGTTTACCCTTTTTGCCTTAAGTGGTCGTTTTTCTTCGTCATGCCGTTTCTCTTTCGTCTGGATTCCGAATCATGCGATTCTTGAGTCCATCTTGATTAGTTTTTTGTTGTCCTTCCAGTGGTATGCTCGGTGGCACCTAAATCTACACTTTTTAGAAATGACTAGTTTGCCCCTGGGGGCTTATTTGTCATATTTTCGATCTTTTGCTACCGCATCAGTTCTTGTTGAGTTCCACGACCTCATGAAAGGTCATTTTGACATCTTAGAGTCTTGTTTTCTGTTTTCGCTTCCGCATATCAGATCCGTTATCGGGTCAATCTTCGGTTCATCACAGGACACGCTGGCCTAAAAACTAGGGTCGTCACAAGTGGTATCAGAGCGTCCGGGTTCGAAAACCTTAGGACGACGGGTTTTGGGTGCATATCATGCTTTTGTTGGTGTACCTTGATTTATTTATATGCCTATGATAACATGTTTTGGTATTATAACATGTTTACGTGTTTTGTTTGATAACATGCTCGGTGTAATGACATGTTTTCTGTACTTATATGCTTATGTGTTTTAAAGCATCTTAGTTTGACATGTTTGCATATGTGGCACCTTGAGTAGATAGTCCGTTGCTATGTTGCAAGCTAGCTACTTCCTTTATGTCAGGTTTTGACATTGTCCCATAGGATTTGTCGTATTCCTTGGATGCATTCTTGTTTCACAAGTTTCTTCCTTGGATAGGAGAAATTCATTCTGTAAGGACCCATGTCGAGAACCTTCATGTCTATTTTGTTGATACGAGTAAGGCTCATGTGAGCTTAGAATCGCAATCCTTGTCTGGTGGAGTGAGACGTGTGCCAGGGAGACACCGTTTCATTTCCTTTTCCTTTGTGGCTTCTAGATTTAAGGCGTTAAGCGTAGCGGTGCCTAGGGCGTTGTTGTCAGAGTTTTGGGATTGGCCAAGATGGTCTGGCCAGACATTATTGGACCATACCCCACTCTCGTAGATGCCTGGTTCTCGTAGTGCTTTTGGTAATGATCATTCTGACATTGATGTCATCCGTATCAAAAGTTTTCTCAGAGTTGACCTGGTTTGGGGTATGTTACGGATTAGTGCCTTATACAGTCATGCTACTTTGCTGACGAGTAAGTGTGGGCGGGTTCTGGTTGCTGTTCGTACTGCCTTGTCACTCTCTCCTTTCATCGTGATTCAACGTTCCTTTGTCTTGGGATTCTCTCGGTGGTTTACGTTGAGTTAACGTGCCGGTTTGTATGAGGTGTTGTCTCAGTTCATGGTTTCGCGTTCCTTTAGTTGATCTTTAGACTTCAGGATTTGTCCTTCAGTGCGTTGTGAGCTGTCCTTTGATTTGACCTTTTGTTCGGTCATTAATCTGTTCTCTCTGGTATGTTCCTAATTTCGGGGATGAAATTCCTTTAAGGAGAGTAGGTTGTAACGACCCGGTCATTTGCCTTCCTTTCCTTTTTTCTGAAATTTTACGAATGAATTTTTTTTGTTTAATTTTCTTTTTTGAGCTCTATTTCGTGTCGCTTAGTGTCAGCTCGAGTTCTCGGAATTGGTTCCTAAGACTCTTTTCCGTGGATTGACAAGTTCCTTTGAGGACCGAGTCATTTTCATATTTTTCGTTTTTCGACACTATGCGCTATTTCGTCCTTTTCCCTATTCTGTGTTATCTCCGTTTGTCAGTTTTGGCACAACCTCACTTCTCATGGTCGGAGTTGGTTTTTGACTTCACATGCCTTCATCTTGAATAGTTTTCTCGAAATACGTATCTTTACTTTTGCAAGAAAGTACTCTGGTTGCTCCCGGTGCCCACAGGGGCATGGATGCACAATTCTTTAGAATCTTTTTCATTTCTTGGGGTGTTTTTCGAAAATATCTTTTGAAGATATTTTATTTCAGGGGTATCTAAGAAAATATCTTTTGGAAGATATTTTCATTCGGGGCAGTTTCGCAGTTAACCCTTTTTGTAGGGTTCATTGTGCAATTAACGAAAGTTATTGCAAAATGTCTCGTCTGGAGCCTGGATCCTTGTACGAGATTTAGTTTCACATTTCATTGAGTCGTGGACTCTTAGAATTCCATTCTGGTCGTTTTTCTCCAATTTTAGAGTTTCTAGACCCGGTTGCCCCCGAACTTGTTCGGGACATAACTTTCTGCTCGGGACTCAGTTTTTGACGCCGTTTCTTCCGTTATTCATATTTTCTCATTTTGAATCTTTTTTTTTCATGGAGTTTTGCCGTTTGAGCGTGTATACTCAAAATCCACTTTTCCAGACCCGGCGGGGCCCTTTTGGGGTACTTTTTGTGATTTTCTATAAATAGGGGGTTTGAAAAATTAAAACAGAATCTTTTTCATTTCTTGGGGCATTTTTCGTAAATATATTTTGAAGATATTTTATTTCAAGGGTATCTAAGAAAATATCTTTTGGAAGATATTTTCATTCTGGGGCAGTTTCGCAGTTAACCCTTTTTGTAGGGGTTATTGTGCAATTAACGAAAGTTATCGCAAAATGTCTTGTCTGGAGCCTGGATCCTCGTACGGGATTCATTTTCATATTTCGTCGAGTTGCGGACTCTTAGAATTTCCTTCTGGTCGTTTTCCCCAGTTTTAGGGATTTCTGGCCCCGGTTGCCGTCGAACTTGTTTGGGGCATAACTTTCTGCTCGGGATTCAGTTTTCGACGCTGTTTCTTCCGTTATTTATATTTTCTCATTTAGAATCTTTTTCATTCATGAACTTTTGCTATTTGATCGCGTTTGCTCAAAATCCATTTTTCCAGACCCGGCGGGGCCCTTTCGGGGCACTTTTTGTGATTTTCTATAAATAGGGGGTTTAAAAAATTAAAACAGAATTTTCCTCTTCTTCCCCACACGTTCTAGACCAGATCCCATAGCCTTCCATGGCTTCCACCTTCTCTCTCCTCTTTTGGTTCACTTTTCTTTGATGAAAAGTCTTCGGCCTTAACGTTTAATACTTGTCTTGACACCGCGCATCTTATACTCTTATTAGAATCCATTTTTGACGATTTTTCGAGTTCGGGTTTGTAGTCAAGTTGGGATTTTCATGGGGCTTCTTGCAGATTCTTGTTCACAGGATTGTCCTCGACAAAACCTCTCGGTATCGTCAGATTCACTTTCGTTTCAGTTGGGATTTGAGATTTTCATCTCAAATTGAGGTAGGGGATGTTCTAGGTTTAAATTCTTGTTATATAGCATGCTTGTGATGCTTATACTACTTGTTTGCATGATTAAATATAAAATCTAGAGATTTTATTATTTATTTTTCTTGTACGGGATCTAATTTTTCCGATTGTTCGTGACTTGGTTTAAACATGTAGCATGATATTATATTGTTCCATGATATGCTCATTGTCGTGTATTAAAATTAGAGCATTTAAATAAGTACTAAAGCTTTTATTTAATATTTATCTTAAGTGAAAGATTAATTCACATGGCCTTAACTAGCATATAGTAATTTGGGACTATTAGAAGTTGTTTTAGAACCTTGGGATTTAAATTAGCATGATTTAATTAAAGTTCTACTTTGTTGTTCCAACTACCTAATTGAGTTTTAGAATGGATATAGGTGATGACCATGCCATGTCCTTTAACATGTATTAAATTGAGGTTATTTGGAATTGAATCGGAATCTAGAGAATTTAATTGTGTTTTTCTATTTAAATTCTATCAATTTGCTCCATGATCTAGTTGTGTTTTAGAAGTGGTTTCTATATTCAAATCATGGACTTGGACTTGTTGTATATTCATTTGGTTGTGTTTTGAGTATTGGATAACATAGTTGCTATGTTTATACTCATGAGAATATGTTTTCCTTATTGAATATATTGTTGCCTTGTGTAATGATTTGCACACTTCATATTTAACATCTTTCATGCATAACGTGTAACGAACCGCATACTGAAGATTCGACATCCATCATATCATATTAGTTGTGGACTTAGAGCATGTATTGTATAGGTTTCCAAATTTGGTTGTGCATGGTAGATAGTTGATTATATTGTATATACATGCTGATAAATACGTTATTGCACAACTTGTTGATTTTGGAAACTTGGGGATGTCGTTATTTGGCTACGACTAGGACGTGGTTCTAGTACGGGGGATAGTCCCTCTATATAGTCTAGTGCGCACATAGGGAGGTTACCCATGGGCTAGTAACCCTAAAGTAATCACATTGTCGGTTTGATCCGGCGTGACGTCCAAGTATCCACTTTATTTGATTTTGCATTTCATTTCAAGTTGATAACTAGATGATGTTGTGACTTGTTGTTTCTTTGTTGATTTCCCATTTTAAGTTGCAAGATGTTAACTTAGAGAAATCATGCCTTACACGTTGTATTAGAAGTTCTAATGTTGGTTAGATGGCATTGAAATTAAAATTTGTGTTTTGATATTCTAATGTAGTTTAGGATTGATCCTATAGATTCAATTGGAACACAGATATTATGCCCCATTCGTGATTTTAAGTATAGCATCGATAATGTAATTCTTGTTAACATATGTCCGAGCATACTTATTGTCATGTTATATGGAATGTTCCATCCTTGTGTACTGGCATAGATGTTATGTCTTATTCTTGATTCTGTGTATAATTCTTATCGTGTTCTTTGGATTATCCCAAACTTGACTTGTTTCATATGTGTATATGTATCATGATTCTTATTGCTTATGCTCCATGATAGCTTAGGATGCGCCCTGAGTCTCACTTTGACATAGACGTTAGGTGGCATGAGCCCCTTTGACATGTTTCACCTTAAGGTGATGAAATTGTAAAATGCTAGGTCGATGCATGCTCATCTCCTACGAGTAGCTTTATGTTGCTCACCCCTACGTTACTGGGGCATATTTCAGGTATGAAGACTTGGTTCGTGATGCTTAGCATTCCTTGGATGTTGTGTAGCTTTCAAATTTCCATTTCATGCAAATGTTAGCATGAAATGTCATTTTGTAGACTTATATGTAAAACTTGTATTCTTTGATTCCATGTATGTAATGTGTACATAAGTACACTCTTTACAATGTATTTACATGTATGAGATGAGGCCGGAGGCCAATGACATGTATATTGTATCCTATGTATCTTTTGATTTCTTGAAATGCTATGAAAATCTTGAAAAATCGCAAGTCATTGGTTCACCATAATTGCATCGGGTGTGGGAATTCCGTTTTCATTCTTTCATAGGGTCTTATAAATCATGTTTGAAGTGTGGCCAAGGGCCAAACAGTCATTTGACCCCGTTTTGTATTTTTGGATTCCGAGTTTTCATTCCAAGTTCCATTTTTGCCTTTTTGCCCTTTGGGGGGTCGGATTTTGCATCGGTGGTATTTTTAAGTTGTGGACCATTGTAGCACGTCCTAATAGGCAAGTTACATTTGCGTGCATGGTCGTGTCCGAGTAAAACCTAATCCTTGGTGATTTGAGCCTCTTGTGAATTCATTTCGCACTTTTTTTTGCATATTCTGATCTAGGGGCATTATAGACTTTTCACTATAGTTTTATTTTCTTCTTTCAATATGGTTGAATAGAAAACATGATTTTAGTGGGGGTTTCTTTTTCGTATTTTTCCAGAAAATGTCGTCTTGGTGCCGGAAATCGATGGCAAAGTTCAGTTTTCTGTTTTTTTTTTTACCAGCTTTTTGGACCTCAATGACCAGATTTCATGGAGGGGCATTTCCGGCATTTTGCATTGCGTTTTTTTTTAATTCTCTTGTGAGTCATGTAGAAAACTCAATTTTGAGGGGGGTTTCTTCTTTGTGTTTTTGCAAAAAAGTTCGTCTAGGCCTCCAAATTCAGCCTCCGTTCTATTTTTTTTTTTGAAAAAAAAACACATAGTTGCTTTTGGGCTGCTGGCAGCCGTGTGTGCACCCAGCGCGCGCGCAGCGTGCATGGGTGTGCGCATGGGGCGCGCATGGGGGCTGTCATGGCCCCCTCGTCGGGCTGCTGCGATGTCAATTCTTCTTTTGGGCTTTTTTCCTTCGTCCAGACTCCGATTCAAGTAAATTTTTTTTTGAACTTAACTAATTTTTCGCTGTCTTTCTAACGGTGTGCTCGGTTGCACCCAGTTCTTCTTGGATAATTACCAGTTTACCATTTTTGCCTTAAGTGCTCGTTTTTCTTCGTCATGCCGTTTCTCCTTCGTCCGGACTCCGAATCATGCGATTCTTGAGTCCATCTTGATTAGTTTTTCGTGTTCCTTCCAGTGGTGTGCTCGGTGGCACCCGAATCTACAGTTTTCAGAAATGACTATTTTGCCCCTGTGGGCTTATTTGTCATATTTTCGATCTTTTGCTTCCGCATCAGTTCTTGTTGAGTTCCACGACCTCATGAAAGGTCACTTTGACTTCTTAGAGCCTTGTTTTCTGTTTTCGCTTCCGCATTCGGATCCGTTATCGGATCATCGTTACGGTTCATCACAAGACACGCTGGCTTAAAAACCAGGGTCGTTATACTCCTCTTCTTTTTACACTGGTGACAGATCAGTTTACTCAACTTATCAACACTGAAGTTGCTAATGGGAGGGTTCAACTGTCAAACACAGCTCAGAAAGCCAATGCTAGTACATGTCACATATCTTTTGCAAATGATCTCTTAGTTACATGTAAAGCCTCCATTTCCAATGCTAGGTCTCTTTAAGGAATTTTTAAAACATTTGGTAAGGCTTCTGGTTTACATGTCAATTTTCAAAAAACAAGTGTTATTTTTTCCAAGGCAGTTAGAAGGAAAAGAGTTGTACTTGATCTATTACAATGCAAATAGGAGAATTTACCTTTGAAATATCTAGGTATTCCTCTATGTTCCATAGGCTTAAAGAAATCTCATTGTACTGTTCTCATGGACAAAATTAAAAAAAGCTCAACACTTGGAGTAATAATTAGCTGTCAGTTAATGGTAAGGTTGAGTTAATCAAGACAATAATCACTCCTATCTGTTTTTATTGGTGTAGTGTTTTCTCATTGCCTGTAGCTATTATTAATCATATTCAGAAGTTGTGCAGAGAATTTGTTTGGGACAATAGAGATAATCTAAAAAAGTTACATCTTATGAGCTAGGATTTAATGTGTAGAACTAAACTGGAAGGAGGGTTGGGTATCAGAAAGTTGATTGATTTGCAGACAACCTCTCAATGTGTTCTGGCTTGGAATTTCTTGCTGAGTAAAGATAGAATTTGGGTCCCTTGGTTCAAGAACGGGTATGCCTTCCATTCAACATATTGGAATGCAATTCCAAAGAGTTCTCACTCTATTTTGTTAAGAAATCTGATCAACTGTAGGGATCTAATGCACTTTAATATTAATTTTTCAATTGGTACTTGGACTATATTTAATCTTCTAGCCGATCCATGGTGTGAAGGGCAGACTTTGTTGCAGACGTTTGGTCACAGAATTGTTAGAAGGTTGGGTTTCGCTTGGGATACTACCTTGTCTGCTCTCATAGATAATGGTAGTTGGAATTTGGAGCTATTATAGGATTGTATTTTTATACCAATCAGAGATTATATTCAAACTTTGAATGTTCATGCTAGAGAAGACAGATTCACATAGGCTGGAGATACTTTTTCTTTTAAAATTGCTTGGCAACAATGCAGAGTTAATTATTCAGAGCTAGACTGGTCCAAGATTTGTTGCGGTAAGGCTTGACCTAGATGGTCTATAAATTTTGTATTCTTGTGTTCAAGACAAGTTGCCTTCCATGGTTAATTTTCAGAGGAGGAAAGTGCAGTTAGCTCCAAGGTGTTCTCTTTGTTTACTTGATTGTGATACCAGAAATCATTTGTTTGTGGGATGTTTCTATACTAGGAATTTTTGGAGGTGGATGGCAGATACTTTGAGATGGAATGTTGATATGTCTTCAATTTTCACATTGAAGGACTTGCTTTATTGGTTTTCTCAGCAAACAAGTAAGATGACTCATACTATTTTTGTTGCTGCCTTGTGGATCATTTGGCAAGAAAAAAATAGAAGAATTCATGATCATACACCTAGGACTCACCAAGAGATTGCAAGACAAATTTTATTCTAGATCCTTGATATCTACAATGTTGCTATTCAAGATCTTTTTACATAGCAATTTGGTTAATCTGAGTTGTTATTCAAGATCTTTTTACATAGAAGCTTTTGTTCTTTTGATTTGTACCGGATTGATTCTATTGTTTTGTTTTATGTTTTGATTTTTTAATCCTTTCTGGGGGTATGCCCTCTGTGCGCTTGTAAATATTTATCTTTTCTTTTATACAAAACACCAATTATGAAAAGAAAAAAAAAAATCAAAGTGATTTTTTTTTTTTAGAAATTTTGAATGTGATCCGTTTTCCTCGAGGCCGTTAGACTTTCTAACACTTAAAAAGATCCATCAAGTAGAGTAGTGTTTGGTTAGTTTTTTTTTTTTTTTTTAAAAAAATGGGTCTTACAGGAGCACTTTTTCAAAACGCTCTTTTGAAACAACATAGGAAGAGTTTTGATGTTTTAATAAAGTTTTTTAAAATTACAAGCATACCCCTTTTATTACCTAATAAAAAAAATGTAATCACAAACTATCCATAATCCTATATCAGTGAATACTGTGTTAGAATTCACAAGAAACTTTTTAAAATGACAAGCATACCCCTTCTATAGACAACAAAGTCTATAAAAAAAATAAGGGAGACGCTATTCGCACTTCACTTTTCTACGTTTGCACTTCTATCTTTAAATTAAATGCATGGCAATTATAACCTTAACTTTAAAAATAAATGATTATTATTTTTTAAATGAAACAATTGTCCTTTCCAATTTTCTCTTATCTCTAATCTTTAATATTTTAAATCTCTTTTGGCAAAATAAAAAAAAATAAATAAAAAATTGAATTAGATTTTGTTTTTAGGACCAAAAAAATATTTATGTTGAATAAATTGTTTCTTTTGACCGGACCAAAAAAAAAAAAAAAAGTAACCATTAAAATAATTATCTCTTTTGATAGGAAAAAAATACCCCAAAAAAATTATTTATTGAAGAAATTATCTCTTTTGTCAAGATAAAAAAAAGGTACGAAAAAAGAGGATTAATATATATATATATATATATATATATATATATATATATTAAATTTTCTCTTTTGATAATACCCAAATATATATATATTTGGGTATTATCAAAAGAAATAATTTATTCAATAGAAATATAACTTTGTTGGATAAATTATTTATTTTGATTGCACCAAAAAAAAGTCATGAATAAATTATCTCTTTTAACTGCCAAAAATAAAATTATCAATGTGGAATATATTATCTTCTTTGAGAGGACCTCCGAAAAGAAAAAGAAAAGAAAGAATAGCACAGGGAAAAAAAATAGTAAAGGAACTAAAGAAGGTAAAAAAAAAAAAAAAAAAAAAAAAGTTATATAAAGGGTAGTTATGGCATTATAAAATAAGACATAGTGCATTAATGAATTAAAGAATTTTCTTGTCATTTTCTTTAAAAAAAAAAAAAAAAGTGAAGTGTAATAGAAGAAAAGTAAAGTGAAAATATTGCCTCCCAACAAATAATTAAGCACTTGATGAGCCATCAATGCTATAGAAATCACGAGGCCATAAGCCTGAATGACTGAATAGTGAATACTGTGTTAAATAATGTGTTTTTTTTGGTGATAAGATGATAAATTTTGTTGCATGTTCACAAATAGAATTTAACTCCCACGTAATTCTCAACAAGTAATTATAAATATAATATACGGAGTAATTAATATTCAAAAAGATATATAAAAAAAAAACTAAAAAATAATTTTGACTAATCCATGTGCACATAAAGATACATTTGGTTGCACCCTTCAAAATTATATATATATATATATAATAAAAAAGTGGATGAACTTCAATAAGTCAAAATTCGAAAGATATATACAAAAAAAAAAAAATGAAAAAAAAAAAAATTTAAGTAGTTAGGAGAAGTATCCCACATACGATCTGTTTAGGAATTCAAATGGGTACGTACACAATAGTTATTAATAACTTAAATTTTTGAGTCATCGGGTAAACATCCATATGTTACAATCGAGTTCGGATGAGAGAAAATGTGAGAGGTGTCCTACATCGAATCCAATTCAAACAAATATTTAGTATAATACAAATCTAAAACTAAGGAGGGTTTTGCACATTTTGTATATTATAAGGGATTGTTTGCACTTAATCATAATAATAATAATAATATAAAAAAAAAGTATTAAAAATCTACTACAATAAAAGGCTAGATTCTCAAAAAAAAAAAAAAAAAAAAAAAAAAAAAAAAAAAAAAAAAAAGCCCCAATAATTTTGGAAGAGAGAGATTAATTATGAGAACGCTCACAAAATAATAAAGCATCATATACATTGAGAATTTAGAATAGAAAATGGTACATTAAATCACTTAGGAGGTACACAGGGGATGGTATTGTTGGTGCCTGTGGACGTTGTGGATATGGGCTTTGTTTTTAGTCAGGCCCACTTTCTTGTCACTGTTGTGGGCAGTTTATTTGTCCTATCATCTGACCTCATGGTTGTTAGGCTTTCTATTCGTGTTTCTCAACATGGGAAAACTAGTTTGGACCTAGGTGAAACTTCTAGTGGATGTTGGAGTGTGCAGAACCAAATGGGCCTACTTGGTTGTGGCTTAGCCCAATGAATGGTGAGTATATTAATGGGACCGATGTTCAGTTTGGTGCAGTTTTAAGCCCATATTTGTGGAATGCTTGTGGTGGTTGTAGGCTCTTTGTGTCTATAGTTGGTGGTGGCTTTGTCTGTTATCTGTCCTATGCCTTTGTGTGTAGTGTTGTTATGTTTGATTATGCTTTGTAGGTGTTGTATGGCTGTTTCTTATTGTTAGGATAAAAAAAATAAAAATAAAAAATGGTACATTAAATTAATTGGGGACAAGAGAATCTGCTGCATAGGTCACCGGCCAAAATGCCTTGCAAGCAGTGTGTTCAATATAGTGTAATACAGTAATAGTTTTGAGGGTTAACTGCAATAAACCCTTTAAACTATTGTCCTTTTATAAATAATTCTTTTAAATTAAAAATTATCTTTTAAACTTATTGATTTATTATAATTGAGGGTAAATTCATCTCAAAAGATTATTTTAGTCCTTCTCATTAAATTTGAAATTTTTTATTAAATAATTTTTATTATATTTCTCTTATATAAATATTAATTATATTATTTATCTTATTTTTATTATTAGTATTAATTTAACATATAGATGAAAAAAATAAATAAATTTGTAATTACCATTTTTTAAAATGAATAATTTGTTATTAAAAATTTATTATTTATAATAAAACTTATTATATCTAGTTTAAATTTTTTTATCCTACAAAAATACCGAAAAATAGAGAGAGAGAGAGGGTGCGCGCACTCGTTCTACAAATCTTCACAGTTCCTACACAGCAATCTGGCACACACGGTAAGAGCACGTTTTATGCGTGAAGGAAAATTAGAAATGATAGATAGGCTATTAATTATTGGGGTAATCGCGAAAATATTGAGGATCAGGCTAGGGATTTCAATCGGCGTTTGCTGTTAGTGGCTTTGTTTCACTATTGTTATTCGATCGCAGAGAAGATAGAGAGAGATTGAGATTGTCAATCAGTACGCCCATCTCTTAATGCGATGGGTATGACATTTGAACCTTTTTAGTCTATTATTTTTATTTTTATTTTTGTTAATTTTACTTTAATTTGAAAACTTCTCTACTAATACTGCATGAAATTTGGAGTGTTTTGGTTAGTGAATTATGTAGATTGCTCCGTTTTCAGAGAGGGTATTAGCATACAGTGTTGATTGGATCTTCAGTGAATCAATTGTTGCAATTTGGTTCCCAGTTTTGACATTTACATGTTACTTAATTCGAATTCATTCGTTTCAGAATTTCAGTTTTTATTTATTTATTTATTATTATTATTATTTTCTCTTGGCTTTCTAGTAGCTGGTTTCATTGTTGCACTAGTCAAACATTGATTATTGTTGACCCTAAAATCGGCTGGTTAGAGCCGATCTTAAATTGATGAGTTGTGGGCGTGCCAGAACTAAATATATGGTTCAATGTGTGAATTGTCAACTTTAGTCCATTTGAGCGAGTTGACTTTCAGACGATTGCGAGGAAAAAGGGAACAGAAAAATTCCTCTTTGGGTTCAAAATTGCCTTAGTTAAAAGGACTTTCCAGTGAATAATTTATAGTAACGTATCAAGAGAATAGAAAGAGGAAGAAATAGATATAGAAAGTGATAGGGAGAAGAGATAGGGAGAAAGAGATATGGGGAATAGAGAAAGAGAGATAAAGATAGCAATGATGCTATTTAGGAAAAGTGCTTGAGAAAGCAAGCAAATAAATAAATTGATTCTGAGGGCGCTGACCCCTTTCACAGCATGCCTCTTTTTGTATTTATAGAAAAACATAAATTATCTTCCTAAATACAAGCATTCTAAATACATCAAACTCTATCACATAACCAACTACTAAATCTAAATTAAATTCATCGATAGCCTAATTATTAAACTAAAACAAACTAAGTTACTGATAAACTATACTTAGCAAACCTTAACCAAAAGATAAAACTACAAACTGCAATCCTTATCCATTTTTAAATTCAACCCAATCCTTGCACGCTATGCTCCATATGAACCTACATAACCATTTCCTTCAAAACCCATGTTACGATCGGCCCATCTACCAAACCAATTCCTTACCAAACAGCAATTCGATCTCAACCTAACTCCATTGTTTAGCCCAACAATGCATGCCTCCATCCCAATATCTTTACAGCCCAAATACCTTTATGGCCCAAATACTTTAATGGCCCAAACACCAAAATGGGTGTCAACAATGCCCCCTAATTTTGGTAGCCGTTTTAACCCTTCGGCTTCCAAAATTCAGACAACACCCATTATATAAAAACATGAATGTACCATATAATCTCCTAAGAATCATGATTGTTGGGACTTCCAAAAACCCGCCGCATGCACTAATCGATCCTTTCAGCCATTAATAATACGGCTGACCCTTTGGTATCCCTCTATTTCATGTTTCTTTCTCATTCACGAAAACCAAACGCTTCTCCTCAAATCAAACTCGCTTCTACCAAAGTACTCTACTCCCAAAATTTCTTTGCAACTTCGTCTTTTCTTTCCTTCAATCATGGCTTCAAAACTACCAAAACAGAGTGATTTGAATTTGGAATCCCCTTTCCAAGAGGCAACATCACATACCCAACTTACTAAATCAGCGATAAAAACCCTATACCACAACGAACTGGATATCCGTAACTGATCCCGTTCCTCTACCTCAGCTAGCATAGCCTTCTGGACCACCTCTCTGTAAGTCCTCAAATCAAGAATTGAGACCCGTGGCCTGATGTCAAGATGTAATCCATCAAAAATTGCCCTGGCCTCATCTGTCGCCACCATGTCCTCGGCATAACTTGAGAGAGAAGTAAATCGTGTCTCATACTCAATGACACTCATAGTGCCCTGATAAAGACCTGTGAATTGTATCCTTATCTCCCACCTCATAGCCCTAAAGTGCTCGAAGAACAAACCTCTGAACTCATTCCAAGTCATCAACTCAACTTTGTGGACATTAGTCATAGACCTCCACCAAATATCTGCATCTCCCATGAACATAGAGGCTGTCAAAGAAATCCTTAATCTGTCCGTGGGTACCGCCATACTGTCTAACATACGAACCATAAGGTCCAACCAAGCTCCTGAGGCTAGCGGATCTGAACTCCCTGCGAATGGATCAATCTTAACCCTCTGTAACTTCATGAAGTAATCCAATGCCTCATTAGCAACTGGTGCAGGAGTTGGTGACGGTACCGAAATCTGCATCCCTGTAATATGCTGACGAAACATCTGCTGAATGGACTCTGACATTCCTAGAGCCACTCCTTGCGCAATCTGCTCCTCATAAGTCGGAGCTCGTGGTGGATTAGGAACCGTGCCACGAACTGGAATCCTAGGCCTTCCCGGACCCCTCATGAACTCAGTGTCATCCACCTGCTCCTTAACGCCCTGACGTGAAGACTCGCCACGTGTGACAACCATGATGCTAAACGTATGAGAAAAAAGAGGTCAACAATAACACAAGTCATTATGACCGAACGCAACTCATGCTATGAATGCAGAAACAAGAAGCATGTCAATGTATGTGACATACAGTCATGCTAAAGCAAGTAAGCATGTAATGACCCGGATTTTTCGGATAAATTTTTTCCGTTGTCTTTTCCCTTCTGAATTTGGTTTCTTGTCAATTAGTGTCGTCTCGAGTGCTCTGGAGTGATTTCCGAGACTCTTTTCTTTGTATTGCTTTGAGGACCGAGTCATTTTCACATTTTTCATTTTTTGACACTATTCACTTTTCGTCCTTTTCCCTATTCCGTCTTTTTCCCTATGTCGTCTTTTCCTCGTTTGGCATTTTGTTTGAGTAACCACACTTCTTGTGTTCAGATTTGGTTTTTGACTTCACGTATCTTCATTCCCAATGATTTCTATGAGATACGTATCTTTACTTTCGTGATAAAGTACTGTGGTTGCTCCCGGTGTCCATAGGGGCATAAATGCAAAGTTCTTTGGAAACTTTTTCTTTTCTTGGGGTGTTTTTCATAAATATCTTTTGAAGATATTTTATTTCAGGGTTATCTAAGAAAATATCTTTTGGAAGATATTTTCATTCTCGGGCAGTTTTGCAGTTTTCACTTTTTGGAGGGGTCATTGTGCAATTAATGAAAGTTATTGCTCAATGCCTTGTTTTGAGCCTGGATCCTCATACGGGATTCATTTTCACATTTCGTCGAGTCGTGGACTCTTAGAATTTCCTCCTGAACGATGTTTTCCAGTTTCAGGGTTTCTGGCCACGGTTTGCGCCAAACTTGTTTTGGGCATAACTCTCTGCTCGGGACTCAGTTTTCAACGTTGTTTCTTCCGTTGTTCATATTTTCTCATTTGGAATCTTTTTTGTTCATAGAGTTTTGCCATTTGAGCGCGTCTGCGTGAATTCCACTTTTCCGAACCCGGTAGGGCCCGTTCGGGGCACTTTTTGAGTTTTTCTATAAATAGGAGGTCTTAGAAAGAAAAATCAAATTTTTCTCTCTCTCTCCTCTCTCATGGCCGGTCCAAGCTCCATCTATGGCTGCCATATTCTCTCTCCTCTTTTGGACTTCTTCCCTTCATTAAAAAGTGGTGATGCCTTTGTGTTTATTGTTCCCCTCGGCAAGGCCTTCGATTCCAACCTATTGGAATCTCATTTTGGTCATTTCTTGAGTTTGGGTTTGAAGTCAAGTTGTGTTTTTGATGGGGCTTCTTTGAGATTCATGTTCGTGGTGTTGTCCCCGACAAAACCTAGGAGTTTCGTCGGATTCGGAGCCGATTTATTTTGGTGGGGATTTGAGATTTCATCTCAAATGGAGGTAGGGAATGTTTTAGGCTTTTATGTGTGTTGTATTGAGTGTTTAGCATGATTATACAACTTATATATGTGCCTTGTATCAAATCTAGAAAGTTAGTAATTTTTATTTCTTTGTATAAGATTTAAAATTCATGATGATATATAATTTTGATTTGAATTGTGGCATGGTTGAAACTCTTGTTTTAATATGTTGGTTCACATATACTAAATTTGGATTAATTAAATAAGAATTACTCTTTTAATTAATATTTATTTTTTGTGAAATATTTAAGTTCATGGCCATACCTTGCATGGAATTGAGTTGTATTATACTTCTAAATTAAGTTTTGGCATGTTTGTTAACATACTTTAATTTGAGAGCATTTGGTTGAGTTTGGAAATCTAGAGACTTTAATTAAGGGAATTAATTAAAATCTATTTTGGTGGTTTCATGGGCCAAATTAAGCTTGTGTGTGAATATATATAATGACCATGATATGTCTATTAACATATATTAAATTGGGGCAAATTGGAAATGATTTGAAATCTAGAGAGTTTAATTATTTTGATGTAATTAAATTCTATCTTGTGTATCCATGGATCTAATCATGTTTTAGAAGTTATTTCTATTTTAAGAGTATGGATTTAGACTTGTGATGTATTCACTAGATTGTGTTATATGCATTAAAGAGCATTGTTGTTAAGTTTATATTCATGAGAGTATGTTTCTTATATGAATATATTATTGGCTTGTGATTTCGTAGCATTATGGATATGAAATGCTTATTATGCACAATTGAGAGTTATATTGCTAACTTGTTACTATGTAGTAGTAATATATATAAGTTATGAACTTATTTGGCTTATTTTGGAATCTTGGAACATTGCTGAGTTGAGATGGCTAGGGTTTGGCTCTAGTACGGGGACGTGAGTCCTTTAAGTCATTGAGATAGTGCGCACTTAGGGTGGTCTTCCCTGCGGGTTAGTGCCCAGAATAACCATTGAGGTCTCGGCAGAATTCCGAGCGTGATGTCCAAGTCTTCAACTGTTTGTTTTTGCATTCAATTCCAAGTTGACAATCATGTTTACCTTGTTAACTTGTGGTTTTGGCTATTGGCGATTTTGATGTTGTTAAGTACATCCATACTAAATTGATATATTTAGTTGATTTCACACTTTTAGATTTCTAGTTGATAATCTAGAGAATCTATGTCTTGATGTGTGGTATTAGATATTCTAATTATGCTAAATTGTTATATTTAGTTGATGTTGCATTTTAGACTTCAAGTTGATAACCTTGAGAATCTATATGTTGTTGTTTTGTGTAAGCATGTTCCTATGTTGTTGCTTTGTGTAAGCATGCTTCTATGTTGTTGCTTTGTGTAAGCATGAACCTATGTTGCTAAAATTGCATGAATGAGGTGATTGACGCTAGAAATGATCTTAGGTAGCTAGGATGCTCCTTGAGTCTCACCTTTGACATAGATGTTAGGTGGAATGAACCACAATGATTAAATCATGCAACTTGTAAAACGTAGGTCGATGCATGCTCATTTCCTACGAGTAGCTTTATGTTACTCACCCCTACGATACTGGGGCATATTTCAGGTGCAAGAATCAAAGTTGAGGTCTTTATTATGCTTGGATGGTTTGTGGACTTGGAGACTTTCACTTTTGTGAAGGTTGGCTTGGAATGCCAATTGTAGTCTTATATGTTAACATGTGTCTATTTGATTCCTTATATGTAATGCGTACATGAGTACACTCTTTATGATGTATTTGACATGTATGAGATGAGGTCGAAGGCCAATGACATGTAAATTGTATCCTATGTAAATTTTGACTTCATGAAATATTATGAAAGTATTGTAAAATATTGAGTTTTTGATTCACCATGTTTGCATTGGGTGTGGGAATTCCATTTTGATTCTTCCATTAGCATTCATTCACCATGTATTAAGTGTGGCCAAGGGCCAAACGGCATTTTGAAACCATTTCATAGTTTTGAATTCCAAGTTTTTGTTCCAAACTTCATTTTTGGCATTTTGGCCGTTGGGGGGTCATATTTTGCATCAGCCATATTTTTGGGCCATGGACCACTATAGCACATCTTACTAGGTAAGTTACGTTTGCGTGCATGGTTGTTTCTGGGCAAAGCTTCTTCTTTGGTGAAATGGGCATCATACGGACTCATTTTATACTTTTGTTGCATTTTCTGACCTAAGGGTATTTTGGAAATTTTCTTTGGGAAATAAATTCCATTCCTAACATGGTTGAATGGAAAATATGATTTTAGGGGGGGTTTCTTTTTTGTGTTTTTCCAGAAAATGTCATCTTGGTATCAGAAATTGCATCCGAAGTTCAGCTTTCAGTTTTTAAATTTAGCAGCTTTTTGGACCCTCTGGACCAGTTTTCTTGGGAGGGCATTTTGGGCATTTTACAGTAATTTTTTTTTCAATTTTTCTTGAGATTCATGTAGAAAACTCGATTTTGAGGGGGGTTTCTTCTTTTAGTTTTTCCAGAAAATGTCATCTAGGCCCTCAAATTTCTATTTTTCCCGGAAAAACCCCTGCTGCCAGGTTTTCCTTGTTGAGTATTCTGCCCTCTTCACATGTAAACGGTTACGAGGAGTTTGGTAACCGGTTACATGTGCACGGGCAGTGTTTTGGTTGAATTTTTTGGCCTCCTAACCGGTTAGGAAGGTCTCCTAACCGGTTAGATGTTCTTGGTTGCCATCTTTTTGACCGTTTTGCCCCTTCTTCTTTAGTTAGCTATATCTTCTTCATCCGGATTCTGAATCAAGCGATTTTTGAGTCTAAGTTCATTAATTTTTCGTTTTCTTTCCAATGGTGTGCTCGGTGGCACCCACTTTTAGGCTGGAAATGACGATTTTGCCCCTAGGTGCATTCTTGTCCCTTTTTGAAATGTTGTTTCCGCATTTAATTCCTTTGGGTCCCGTGACCTCGTTGAGGGTCACAATGGTGTCTTAGAGTCATGTTGTATCTCTAGAGACCGTTGTTTATCTTTTGCTTCCGCATTTCGGATCCGTTATCGGATCATCTTTCGGTTCATCACTGACGCACCAGGTTGAAAAACTTGGGCCGTCACAAAGCATATACAACATGCTAAATAAATATTAGAAACTTCTAGGTACTTAAGCACATAAGCACTTAGACATGTCATCAAACTAAGCACGTAAACATGTTATAATACTAAAACATGTTATCAAGGCATATGACTAAACCAAAGTATACCAACAAAAACATGATATGCACCCAAAACCCGTCGTCCTAAGGTTTTCGAACCTAGGGCTCTGATACCACTTGTAACGACCCGGGTTTACTTCAACCCGTTGGGTATGTGATGAACCAAAGATTGACCCGTTAACAGATCCAGACTGCGGAAGCGAAAGATAAACTATAGTCCTTTGAGATATAAATCATCTCTATGACACCAAGGTGATGTTTCATGAGGTCACGAAAACTAAAGAGAGCAAAAGAGGAAACTAGAGTTTAAATGGGCTAAATCCGTCAACTGAGGGCAATTCACATTCAAAAGGAGAAAATTGACTCCAAAAAAGTCAAACATGGTGAATACAACCTAATATAATCATTTCACAACATTCCAAGAGGTTCTAAGAACTTTGGATAAGAATCCCACAAAATGCCCTTTCCCGGTTTAAGCGAAAACTGACCTTACATCACTAAAATATGAATATCTCTCACTGTGTTTTGAATCTGAGGATGAGATTGATACCATTGGAAAGATGACTCAAAATCCTTGAGTTTAGGCTCAAGAATCACCCCATTTGGATTAGAAATGAAGGAGTTATGACCTTTCAAAGTCGGAACAGCAGCGCTAAAACTGAACTGAAGCTATGCTCGGGTTCTAGCTATTTCGGTCGACCGAAATGGAGTTTCGAATAACCAAAATGAAAGTGCTAAGAGCTGAAAAACAAGAAGGAAAGGTGCTTACTGCTTCGGTAGACCGAAATAAAGGTTCAGTCGACCGAAATGAACTTTGAACAGTTGAATTTGCTACTGGAATGTGATTATACTATGCATTGGCAATTCCATTTGCCATCGGTCGACCAAAATAGAGTTTTTGTCAACCGAAATACCTCGAAAACCTATTGCCAGACCTGCTATATGCTGGAGATGCTAAGGTTCAACCTCAACTTGAATCCGATGATGATTTGGTTCCAAAAATGAAGTATAAAACTGATTTTTCAATGCGTTTTGAAAATGTGAACATGTCAACAACTTTGATATGAGTAAATTAATATAAAACAATGGCCCATGGTTTCATACACATCAATTACAAGATTTCTATGTGTCAAACCTCAAAAGTTGGTTTAAATACATTTTTGATGCAAAGGTTGATACCAAAAGAGTACTAGTACAAAAGTATACATGTTTGGCCCTTGGCCTCTTTACATATATGTTTATATGATCAAAAGCAAATATTTGAGTGTCATTACATATCAAAAAAACTACTAAAGCTCCAAAAGTATCTTACACCCATGGCATTCAAAATATGATAACAAAAGAAAGGCATGCTAAACACTTGCATGTCAATATACAAAAATACTTCATTTAGCTCAAAAGCTTCTAAGGATGATGAGCATCCAAGAACATAGTCTCTTTACCTAAAAAACAACCCAAACCACTAGGGTGAGTAAACAAGTTTACTCGTAGGGAATGCATAGGTTTATCTTTATACAAGGTTTGCAATTCAATACAATTTAATCCATGCTATTAAAGTGACATTACAACTTTCAGCATAACATAATGAGATGTAAATTCACAAAGTTAACAACTTGGAATTTAAATGCGAAATCAAACCAAAGTGGATACTTGGATATTGCCCGGATTAAAACCGTACTCTTGAAATCACTTTAGGGCTATTAACCCATAGGTACCTTTCCCCTAGTGCGCACTATAATGTAGGGAGCTCTCTATCTCCCGTACTAGAACCAAGTCCTAGCCAAGTCATGTTCTTGATAATATTCCAAGTTTCCAAAATCAACAAGTATAGCAACAAGTCATGATATGTGATAAAACACAGCAAGTTCCACAAATTGAATGACTAAATCATTAGAACATTGAGATAGAAATTAATTAAACCAATTAAGTAATTTCTCTAGATTTCAAGAGTTGTCCAAATGATTCCAATTTAATATATGACAAGTAATAACTCATGGATATGCCATATATCAAGTCAAAAATTGAATTTAAGCATAGTACAATTAAGTAAGATTTAAATTAATTAATTCTCTAGATTTAAAAGCTCATTTAAATCACGTCAAACTAACATACAACAAGGATCAAGTCATGGCCATACCATATACCAAGTCTAAAGCAAATTTTAGGCAAGTTTCCATTAATCATTAGTTTCTCTATTTAATACAATCATGCATACAACTTATACATCATTATGAAAAATAATTGTTGACTTGAGAAATAAACTATAACACCCCCTACCTCACAAGAGGATTGTTCCTCTTGAATCCAAGGAAAGCAAAGGAATTTCAAGTTTTCCTTTTAGGGTTATGTAGAGGAGAGTGAGAGGAAGCTTTTGTATTCTAAGCTTCAAGGTCTAAGGTGAGTGGAAGGGCACCAAAAATGAAGTCAAAGCTACTAGTCAAGCTTTTCTCCAATGGTGGCTTGGTTAGGGTTCTTAAGAGGAAAGTGGTGAATGAATTAAAATAAAATGGAAACCCTAAGTTATATTGGTGGGCTTCTCCACTCACTAGGTGCTCTTGCACTACCTCTCACACAAACACTAATGCAAGACTAAAGGTGAGTCCTACACTTGTCATGATCCTAAGTAAGCTTCCAAGATTAAATATTAACCCTACACTTGTCAACCATCCATGCCCATAAGTGCACCAATCCTAGGTCAACATATGGGTGAATCTCTAACCTTCATGTGTCATAAGATTAAGCCTCCAAGTGGTTCCACCACAAAATCAACAAGTGGCACCATAGGAATGTGACACTTGTCACATTTTTCAAAAATTGTAAAAAGGTCCTTTTTGAAAATATCTTTCAAATTAATTTGCAAAATAGTCCCTAAGACGAAAAATTATTACTTTACTTAATTACCCAAAAATCCGTCAAGTTATGGATAATTGCAAAAAGTCTTAATTTTCATGCACTTTACAAGGAAAGTAAACATTTAACATGGTTTTCTACAAAAGTGAAAATGTAGATGTCATGGAATTTAAATATCATGGACATATGCAAAGCCGGAATCAAATCCAAGCACAAAAAGTGAGGTTATGTAAGGAAAAATGAAAAATAACTAAAAGACGAAATAGGGAAAAGACGAAAAAAAGAATTTCCGAAGAAAAAAGAAAGGAAGGAAAATGACTGGGTCATTACAAGTAGGAATAACATCTTCCATACTTTTGCCGAGTTTCTTCAATGTGTTTGCTGGAATAACATTCAGAATCGAGCCATTGTGTACCAAGACTCGATTAATATGTTGACCTCTACCCACACCTAAATATACAAAGGCCTGAGCTGTTGAGTCATTGCTAACAAAGGTTTTTCAAAAACCACTTTCTCTGCCGATTCTGAGGAAAGAATTGATAAATTCTGAATCGGCTGAGTTTCCTTCTCATTCTTCTCAGTATTTGCGTTTGATGCCGATGGAGCTTGAAACATTGCAGGTAATACAAAAGCCATGTTACATGACATCTCATCTGGGAAACTGCCAAACTGAATTTTGAACTCATTGTTGCCTCTGAGCCACGTCGGCTGATTCTCCTCATCTTTATCTTGAATGCCGACTTCCTCGGCTTTCCTTTTTTGCTTAGCCCTTCTCCTTTGTTCCCTACATTTCTAAGATCGAGTTAGGCCCCCGTTCTGATATTGTTGTGCTTTAGGGAATTTTGGATGATTAACTAGAGTCCATCTATCTTCAGTTGAGTCTGTCATTGGTTTCACAGTTCGTACTCCATATGAATCGGCTCCTTTCTGTACCCAAATTTCTGACTGAACCGGCGACTGCTTTTTAAAACTGGGATGCCGATTTTGAGGATGATATTGGCTAGATATATCTACTTGCCTAGTTGGCCTTCCCACCTTCAAATGGTTGTTGCTGGTACTACCTTGCCTAGGCTCTTCCTCAGTCTTCAATGGAAAATAAGCCTCTCAAGAATTCCTTTCTTCTTTGGTTGAACCTCCATTGGCACACCTTCCTTTGGTTTTTTCTTTCCTTTGCAATTTAGGAAACAACCATGGTCAATCAGGGCTAATTGAGCCTCCCTTAATTGTTTCTGCAATTCTGCCATCTTTTCAGGTGTCGCAGTTGATGAAAGGAACTCACCAGATATCTTCTCAGCCTCCTGCCGATTCTCTCGCTTGACTAAGCTTATCACATTAGTAGACATGATTGTGAGGAATGGATTGGAATCCACCTTCATGGTCTCTGAAGTTTTCTCTGGGAACTTCAACATACCTTCGTCGATAGCTTTCTGCAATACACCTCGTAGAACAGTACAATCATTAGTAGCATGGTTCCAAGAATTGTGATACTTACAATACTTTTTTCCTTTCAAGTCACTTGCCGATGGAATCTTATGCCCCTTAGGCAAAGCTATCATTTTATCGGCCATCAAATGATCAAAGATTTGATCTGTTTTTGACAAGTCGAACAAATAACTCTTCCCTGTATCGGCAGGACCTTTCTTTGTTGCCGATGTTGATAATGATGATATATTGCCCCCCGTAGTCGGTTTAGGTTTAACCAATGCCTCACAAACGTATGGCTTCTTATATTGACTTCTGAAACATCAATTTCTAATTCATCTCCAAATTTTGCCGAGAATACCTCATAATTAGGATCCTTGTACCAAGTACCCTAAGAAGAATTCTTCCTTTTTTCTCTTCTTTTAGTATTTCCTCATACCGAAAAGCCCTATCTGCTAAATCGAAGAGATCTTGAAACTCAACCCCATCAAACCTCTTGTGATGTTCAATGTCTAGACCATTCAATGCCAATTTAATGTATTCTGGTTCTGGCAAACTTACTTGGCATTTGAGTTTAGCCTTTCTGAACCTAGCAATAAAAGTTTCTACCGATTCACTCAGCAACTGAGTTAAACGTGATATATCTGCCAGCGTAGCTTCTATTTCTGTTCGGTAGAATTGAGTATGAAAAGCCTCCTCCATTTCGTCCCATGTCCGGATAGAGTTGGCTGGTAAATTGTTGTACCATTCAAATGCCGCCACGGCGAGAGAGCTAGAAAATAACCTCATCCTCAACCGAGGACTTGGGCCTGCTTCACCGCATTGAGCTGTGAACCTTGCAATGTGTTGCACCATAGAAATGTTCATCACCACTATATATAGCAAAATCGGGATACCGATAACTTCTAGGTAACTCATGGGCATCGACATGATCGGGATAAGGCTTTTTGTATACTGGCCGAGCACGTCTGCATCCCTGTGCTAACTCAGCCTGTATTAAAGCCAGAATTTGAGCCCTATCGATCCCTTCATTTTTCCTCGGAGGATCATTTGGGTGTAACGGAACGAATGGATTAACCCATTCTCGTTGTTGATTAACATTGCCTTGCCCCCCAGCAGCCGCCGAAGGTACCAATAGATTAGCCCTGCCTTGGTTTTGGTTTTCAACCAACTCCTGCGGATCTCTCACCATTGGGATCAGCTGCATTTGTGGACGTTGCTCATTCTGGTTATGTTGATTAATCAATGGTGGTTAATACATCGGTACTACTGTTACTGCCGGTGGATCTGACAATATTGGTGGGTTACCAATCGGCATGCCAATATTAGGATTCGGCCCACTGCCAATCGTAATACCCAACGGTTGAATTGGCAGCATGCTAATTGGCATTCCGAGAGTTGGATTTTGCAACATTGCTTCTGTCATTGTTGTCCTTGATTCTTCTGGGATAATCACCCTTGATGAAGAAATTTGTCGAACCAATGACTCATGCATATTTGAGGCTTCGGCCTGATCAGATCGGCTTTGAACCACCGATAGTTGATTTGATACTGCATCCATTTTTTGATTCATCCCATCCACGCGAGCATTAACCTTTTGATTCATCCCATTAATGCGAGCTCCCAAACGGGCCTTCTGGTTTTCCATTCCCTACCGAATGGATTCAAGTATTTGCATGAATGGAGCATCCGATAGGAAAGAAGCTCCTGCTGTATGAGATCCGGCTTGACCAATTGGCTAGACTTCCTCGTCTTCTTCATCATTTGAATTCGTATTCTTTGTGTTCCTCTTGGGAGGCATCGTGGTTGTAAATAAATTAATCACCTAGTGGGTCCCACCGGGCGTGCCAAAAATGTTGACCCTAAAATCAGCTGGCTAGAGCCGATCTTAAATTGATGAGTTGTGGGCGTGCCAGAACCAAATATATGGTTCAATGTGTGAATTGTCAACTTTAGTCCCTTTGAGCAAGTTGACTTTCAGACGATTGCGAGGAAAAAAGGAACAGAAAAATTCCTCTTTGGGTTCAAAATTGCCTTAATTAAAAGGACTTTCCAGTGAACAATTTATAGTAACGTATCAAGAGAATAGAAAGAGGAAGAAATAGATATAAAAAGTGATAGGGAAAAGAGATAGGAAGAAAGAGATATGGGGAGAGAAATAGAACGAGACTGAAATAGAGAAAGAGAGATAAAGATAACAATGATGCTATTTAGGAAAAGTGCTTGAGAAAGGAAACAAATAAATAAATTGATTCTGAGGGTGCTGGCCCCTTTCACAGCATGCCTCTTTTCGTATTTATAGAAAAACATAAATTATCTTCCTAAATACAAGCATTCTAAATACATCAAACTTTATCACATAACCAACTACTAAATCTAAATTAAATTCATCGATAGCCTAATTATTAATCTAAAACAAACTAAGTTACTGATAAACTATACTTAGCTAACCTTAACCAAAAGATAAAACTACAAACTGCAATCCTTATCCATTTTTAAATTTAACCCAATCCTTGCACGCTATGCTCCATATGAACCTACATAACCGTTTCCTTCAAAACCCATGTTACAATCGGCCCATCTACCAAACCAATTCCTTACCAAACAGCAATTCGGTCTCAACCTAACTCCATTGTTTAGCCCAACAACGCATGCCTCCATCCCAATATCTTTACGGCCCAAATACCTTTATGGCCCAAATACTTTAATGGCCCAAATACCAAAATGGGTGTCAACAATTATTCATACGCATATGTTGAAGTAAACATGTGAATTTAGTGATACATTCAACATGCGGTGTGTCACTCAAAAAGACCATGGTACCAAAAGGGACCTCTGAGTCTGGCTTCAGGCCTTCTAAAAAGACAATAAGTCTTTCCCTGGCTGGAGTAGCGATGAAAATATATTTTTTGTTATTAATGTTAGGGGTGTCAGAGTTTGACACGATCCATCAACACGATTCGAACACGACACGAGTTAAACGGGTTTGGGTTGACCTGAAACGGGTTCGAATCGTAAACAGATCAACACGATTAACTAAACAGTTAATCGTGTCATGTTTGGGTTGAGGGGTTTAACCCTTGTAACTCGTTTATACCCATTTAACTATGCGTGTCATAAGTAAATTTCTATTTAAGTTCCAAAATAAGTATCTAAACTTGTATCTTATAATTTATTCTTTTGTAGATTAGAGATTATTTAGTAATTTGATTGGATTGAAACTTATATTTTTATAGTATTTAATATTTGATCGAGTATTATTAATAATTTAAATAATAAAATATTTGATTTTATTAAACAGATTATTAAATGAGTTACAGGTGTAACCCGTTTAATAAACAGGTCGGATTAGTGTTGAGGCTCCTGACACGATTATTAAGGAGGTCGTGTTTGGGTTGAGCTATTTAGTAGAATACCCTTACATCGATACGACGCGATTATAACCTGCGAACACGAATTGTCACCCCTAATTAATGTCAATAATGAAATAAATTGAGCTCAATACTACTAATAAAGTATTTTAAAACTTGTGGGCAAGAACGGAAGTGGGTTATTTAAGCTACCTATACGAAGTGGGTTATTTTTTCTATAAGTTTTGTTTGTTTGTTTGTTTTATTTTAATAATGGCATAATTAAGGAATCAATTGCTAACTTGCCAATTCATGGAAAGTTAGCCCTTTGATCGCTTAGATTAGGGTTTCGTACCCTTTTGCTTTACACCAGTTGTGGGTATTCCTTAGACAAGAATAGTCTTCATCCTAGACTAATATTGTCTGTCTTTGTTGCTATACTGGATCTTATTTTTGCACTTGATGCTTTTGGGTTGTAAAAGGCTTTTGCGAGTGGGCTGTCCACAGTTTGTGGGCTAGACACTCCTATAGTTGTATAGCTATATAAATTATCCGTATCTTCTAAAAAAAAAAAAAAATCATGGAAATATGTGCTATAGTGTGTTGGAAACAAACTCAGGTCATATATCCAAGTCCTCAAAAGAACAAGAGATACCCAGGCCCACCTACTCTGGTTGGGACCCCACCACTATATAAAACATCATATGTCAATGTCCTATACTTACCATGCATTTAAACTCTTTCCATGCGCAGAGCTAGAACACAAAATTATTAATGGAACTTGAAACTAACCCCATCACCCATCAAAACTAGAGTTCACATTAGCTAGTCTTACATTTTCAGGCTTGATCGCCTAGCCTGCTGCAAACTTAGCTGAAAATGCTAGCATGCTCTCTGATTCGGAGAGTGACTCATTTTCCTTTCATCATTGATTAATGTTAGAAATTCAAATCAATAGTACATACAAGGCATCAAAATAGTTTTGGCATACTAACCCAAAATGATATATAAATGCATGTAAGTTTTCTCATTAAAACAATTTTTTTTTTTTTAATTCATAATGGCAATAATGAAATAAATTGAGCTTAACTCTATTAATAAAGTATTTTAAAACTTGTGGGCAAGAGGGGAAGTGGGTTATTTAAGCTACCTATAGCTCCCGCCTTAACACTAATAAACAAGTAAATTATTCTATAATTTGATGATTACCATTAGCTACAATTTAGCACGGACACGCGTGGTAGGGGTGCCGTACCAGTGTTGGACACGTGCCCGACATGGACACGCGTGTCCCAGCCTCGGACACATGTCTGACACCCTTCTACTAGTGTCCTATTTTTTTAATTCATTTTTTCAAGTCGAACACACCATAAGATACGGCCGGAACACGCCGGAGGACACAATTGATACACCGGAGGACACCGTAGTTCAAATTCTTGTTTGAAAGAAAGAGAGGATGAAGATATATGTGTGTTTTTTTGTGTGGACTGATCGAAGACAACAAACCAAACGGGGATAAGAGAGAGACTGAAAGAGAGAGGGGAAAACAACAAAGAGATGATAAAGAAGCTGATAATCATGTTCTGGTTGGTGTGGATCAATCGAAGACAGAATTAAAGAAAAAAATCTCTTTTAATTGATTGAGTGAAAATTTGTTTGCATATTCTTTAAAAATAAATCCATTGACGAAGGAGAAGGAAGATAGAAAGTTAAGAGACGGAGGATGTGGCGTCTAGCAAGAGAAGAGAGAATATGGTCAATTAAACATGGGAAGACCGAGGAGATAAGATTGTTCAGTGTGTTTGGTTACAAAGTTAAAACTATTTTAGTATTGATAAAAATTCTAGTTTTAGATATAAAGATATACTACATATTTATTGTTTCAATTTTAATAGAATTTGGATTTGACTTAATTTAAATGGATTATTTCTATTAATGTAATTTAAAAATTAAAAGAAATTAATTTTTTATATATAATAAAAATCTATATATTATTATTTTATTACTGCATTTCCGTGTCCTATTTTTTTAAAATTTGTCGTATCGCTGTGTCCGTGTTGTATCGTACCGGTGTCCCGTGCTTCATAGCTTATCATGCATTTAAACTCTTTCCATGCGTAGAGCTAGAATACAAAATTCTAATGCTAGTTCTTCCATTATTAATGGAACTTGAAACAACCCCATGGCCCATCAAAACCAGAGTTCACATTAGATAGTCTTATATTTTCAGGCTCGATCGCTTGGCTTGTTGCAAACTTAGCTGAAAATGCTATCATGCTCTCTGATTCAGAGAGTGACTCATTTTCCTCTCATCATTGATTAATGTTAGAAATTCAAATCAATAGTACTTACTGATGGATGCATAATTTAAATACCCGCGGATAGGAGAAAGTTATTAACGAACTATCTCATAAGATTGAGATAGGCTCTATAGATTACGATAAGGATTAAGAGGACGGTAACTCTACGTTACATCCTGACCTAAGCCTTATAAAGAAAGGGGCTAATCGATATTTGAAGGTATGAGATATAACCTAACTCAATTTGTTGATTTCTCTAGAGAGATTACTTCGCACACTAACTTGTTCGTTGGAGCCTACTCCACCGGTAACACACCGGTGCCTGTAGGATCACTTTTTCTTCTCTTTGTTCAGGAAGTCAAATCAGATCCGGGTTGCGTAGAATCCATCATCAACAGTTGACGCCGTCTGTGGGAACGATTTTAGTTCTCTAAACAAAGCATGGTTCGATTACGATCTGGTTTGGCTGCTGGCGAGGACGAAGCATTGTAGGCTTCAGATCAAGGGGACTCGACGAGGCAACCCCCCGTCGTCCAAATGATTAGAAACGCGTCATAGCGTTGGAACAACAGGTTCAAAACTTAAATGAGGGAATGAACCAGTTAGTCTAGCAAAATGCAATGATTTTACAACGCTTAACTGCCCCCAACGAGGAAGGGAACAGTGAAGTACCCAACAATGACTCCCGTAGGGTTAACAACGACGCTAAGCTTAGTCAAATAGGGGGTCAATAGTGGAGCCATCATCATCGGTCTCTTGAACGGAATACGACCAGGCTCCGTGGAGATACCTTTGGTTGTGTTGGCGACAAGACTGAGGACATCACTCATTTCGATCTAGAGATGCAGGATCTGAGAGCTAAGGTTGAAGACGTCATGCAAGCGATGAAAAGGAAAGGCCAGGCCGCAGTGAACGATCTGGTACAGAAAACCAACCTAGCTTTTAGCCCAGCTGTTATGAGTTATCCTCTACCTACCAAATTCAAGATACCAACTCTTGAGAGCTTCGATGGGATGTGGGAACCTCTCGACCATTTGGAGACCTACAAAGCTCTTATGTATTTGCAAGCCATATCGGACGAGATTATGTGCAGGGCTTTCCCTACCACACTAAAGGGTTGGGCTCGTCTCTGGTTCAATAAATTAAACCAGGCTCCTTTGAAACCTTTGAAGAGTTGAGCAAACAATTTATTGGACACTTTATCGCTGGGTAGAGGCATAGGAGACTAGCAACGCATTTATTGAATGTGGAGCAACAGAAGGGAGAGCCTCTTCGTGATTACATAGATTGTTTTAATATTGAAATGTTGCAGGTAGAAGAGGTGGACGACAAGGTTGCCGGCATCAATATAGTTTTGGCATACTAACCCAAAATGATATATAAATGCATGTAAACTTTCTCATGAAAACAATTTTTTATTTTTTATTTTTAATTCATGATGGCAATAATGAAATAAATTGAGCTTAACTATATTAATAAAGTATTTTAAAACTTGTGGGAAAAAAGGGAAGTGGGTTATTTAAGCTACCTATAGCTCTTGCCTTAACACTAATAAACAATTAAATTATTCTATAATTTGATGATTACCATTAGCTACAATTGATGCCAAAATCTTCGGGTGAAATGCAGAAAACTTTGTTGTCTTTGAAATCCCAAATTTGCTGTCTTTGGGTTAGTATGCCAAAACTTTTTGGATGCCTTATACGTACTATTGATTTGAATGGCTAACATTAATCAATGATGAGAGGAAAATGAGTAACTTCTCAAATCATAATGACGACATGATTGCATTTTTAGCTAAGTTTGCAACAAGCTGGGCGATTGAGCCTGAAACTGTAAGACTATCTAATGTGAACTTTGTTTTTGATGGGCCATGGTTGTTTCAAGTTCCATTAATAATGATAAAGCTCGCATTAGAATTTTATGTTCTAGCTATTCGCATGGAAAGAGTTTTAATGCATGATAAAGTATATGACATTGACATCCGAGTGTTTTACATATTGATGGGTCTCCCACCACAGCAAGTGGGCCCCGAGTCCTCTTTTGCTCTTTTTTTTTTTTTTTTTTTACCCTGGCAAGAAAAAAAGCCAAATACCATACGGCATCTACAGGCAAGAACAGCGTCCAAAAATAGAGAACCAAAAACACATGGAACAACAACATACATAGAAGCAACCAAAACTAACTAACACCCCTTATAGTCAAGATCACTGGCTTGACAAACTAGGAAAAGGTGTCAGTTACAGTAGGAGAAAACATAAATTAAGACATACAATCCTTAGCTGCCAAATCAAGAATATGACCTAGGAGATGAACAAGAGCCATATCGTGATGAAGGAAATCTCGGGAAAGCTTCGCAATAGCGTGAGCAACCTCATTGCCATTTCTATGAACATGGCTAAGTCAAGAGAATGAAAATCTCTAAAGTGCCACTTGAATATTAAAAGCAATTGAATGAATTTCTGTCGGCCCAAGAGCATCCCCCATCACTGCTTGAACCACAACCTTAGAATCACATTCAAACCAAACCTGAGAAGCTGAACAAGAACCTGCCCAAAGAATAGCTTTGCGCAAACAAATAGCCTCAGCTAAGGTTGCAGTAGTACTAAGAAAAAGGAGAAAACACTACAGCCTGCGCAATAGTTCCCAAAGAATCACAAAAGACAGCTCCACCACCCCCAATCTGAGAAGAGGCTAAAAACGATAAATCCATATTACATTTAAGCACCCCATCTCCTGGAGGCAGCCATCGTGAAGAAGAAAAATAAGAATGTTGTACAAGACGAGTAGTAGATAACCCAGGAGATAAGCAATCACTTAGAGATGAGGATGCATTCGTAAATTCCCAAAACTGAGAACAAGCCATCAAAGCAACCCTGTGAGCATCCCATTTCATCCCATCAAAAACCAACTTATTTCTGGCCTTCCAAATTCCCCAACAAAAATAGGCCACTATACCCAACACATTCAATCCCCCTTCCATATCCTTCCACTCTTTAACCAAATGCATCCACCAAGTAAAGAAAGAAGAAGGAGGAGTAGATGCAAAATCCAACCTAAGTGGAGAAAGCTTTCATACGTGGATGGAATGAGGGCATAAAAATAGCAAATGCTCAATGGATTCCCCATCTATTCCATACCTAGGACACATCACCTCCGCTTTTAAACTGTAAGCAATAATGAGCAACCGAACTGGGAGAGCCCGCTGACAACACTTTCACAAAAAATGTTGAATTTTGGGTTGAGTTTTGCATTTCCAAATGCTGTTCCAAAACAACTTATTAAAATAAGAAACCATAGAAGCCTCCTAAGCTTGACCACTAACTTGTCGCCAAAGACGAGAAGCCAAACGACAGGCAGAACGCATGGTAAATTCCCCTGTTGGCTCAAGATCCCATGCCAATTTGTTATTTCTGGAAAACAGGCTGAAAGAACACCGAAGAATAGCAGCCACAATGGACGACGGGAATAAAGAAGAAAACAACGCCACATTCCAACGATTAGTGGGAATATCAAATAAATCTGCCACCAAATTTGGCCCTGCCAAATGAGGAGGCCTAGACAGCTTGCCGGAGCGATCAGTCTATATATTAATAGATTGACCATTCCCCATAATCCACCTAGATCCCTCGGCAATGAGATGTTGTGTAGACCAAATACTCCGCCAAGCCCAAGATGGATTAGATCCCAACGGCGCATCCAAAAAGGAACACTGGCAAAAATATTTAGCCTTAAATAACTCAAAAGCTAAATCCTATTGAGTTACCAGAAAATTCCAACCATGCTTAGCCAACAAGGCATCATTAAAAGCGTCTGGATTGCAAAAGCCTAAACCCCCTTCTCTTTAGCTTCACATAATAAATCCCATTTAGCCCAGTGAATATTTTGAGAGTCGCCCTTTTTGCCCCCACCAGAATCGCCGGACATGTTTTAGAATGGCATTACACAATTTACGAGGTAACTTAAAACAAGACATCACATATGTAGGTAATGCACTCAAAACTGATTTAATTAAGATTTCCTTACCAACCGGGGACAATAAAATGGAGTTCCAAGTTGTGAGACGATTCTCCACTAGCTCAGAGATGAACCGAAAGACATCCCACTTGGATCTTCCGATAATTACTGGCATTCCCAAATATTTAGCACTAAGCCCTTCCTCTCGAATTTCCAGCAATTGCCATAAGTTAGTCCGTACCTCAAGACTAGTATTTTTGGAGAAAAAAATAGCAAATTTAAAGAAATTAATCTGCTGTCCCAAAGCCTGCTCGTACCTCTTAAGAAGAGTTTTAAGAAAGGCAACTTCAGAATGGGAAGCCTGGCAGAAAACAATCGAATCATCCGCAAAAAATAAATGTGATATAGCTGGCGCATGGGGACAGATACGAATACCAGATTAAACTTTATGCTGAAGAGTAACCTACATGGAAATAGAGAGAGCCTCTGCACACAAAATAAAGAAATATGGAGACAATGGATCCCCTTGTCTAAGCTCGCGCGTAGGTCGGAACAAACCCACAGGGCGCCCATTTATCACCACAGAATAAGACACCGTAGATATACAAGCTTTTATAATGTTAATCTAATGAGAGTGAGAGCCCAATTGTGCTAGCATTGCCAATAAAAAAGGCCATTCAATACGATCATATGTTTTACTCATATCAAGCTTCAAAGCAAGGAAAACATTTTTCCCTTTACGCTTATTTTTAAGATAATGAAGTATTTCATGAGAAATCAAAATATTATCAATACTATGTCACCCAGTGACAAAAGCACTTTAGGAATCACTAACAATGGAGGGAAGCAAATCTCTTAGACGATTAGAAATCAGTTTAGCAATAATCCTATAAGAGACATTGCATAAAGAAATAGGGCGATAATGGGCAACCTGAGTGGGGGATGCAATTTTAGGAATTAAAACTATATTAGTATGATTCATACTAGTTAAAAGATACCCCGAATGCATAAAGCTACGTACTGCATCAATTACCTCTTTCTCTATAAGATGCCAATATTGCTGATAGAACAATGGTGTCATCCCATCCGGTCCCGGCGCTTTGCATGGTTGCATATAAAAAATGGCTCTATATATTTCCGCCTCGGAAGGCTCTTGGAGAAGACTCTGATTCATGTCAAGAGTAACACGTGGAGATACAGGCTGGAGAAAGGAAGCAATACCCTCTGTAGAATTGGTACGGAACAAATCCTGGGAATAAGTCAGGAAACTCTCCTGGATATGGGAATCATCCTCCATCCTTCGGCCAGAGGAATCCTCAACCCCATAGATATGGTTACGTCTATTCCGTCGAATAGTAGAGGTATGGAAAAATTTAGAGTTCCGATCCCCTAACTGCAACCAGTGAATCCGAGCTTTTTGGAACCAAAATAATTCTTCCTGACACCAAAAGGAATGTAAATTACGCTCTACTTCAAGAACTTGCTCATGATCATAGTCGTCCACGATTTCCTTTAATTATTTCAACCTATTTTCCGCTTTTTCAATATTCAGCCGAGCATTATGATTGGAAGCCCTACCCCATTGAACTAAAGCTCTTTTTACAAGTTTTAAGTTTTTCAGACCATCGAAACATCCGGGAACCATATACCGGTCTGCCCCACGCCTCCCGGATAAGATCACCACACTTTAGATCAGACATCCAACGAGCATCAAAATGAAATTGACAATGTTTCTTATGAAATACTGGCATAAGATCAAGGAGCAGAGCACAATGATCTGATCCAGCAACAGTAAGATGACGAAGTCTAGCCTGAGGAAACATCCTACTCCACTCCTTACTCACTAAAGCCCGATCCAATCTCTCCTGAATATTAGCATTCCTTGACAATGATTACTCCACGTAAATGGATACCCATCAAACCCTAAATCAATAAGACCACAATCATTTACCAAGTTGCAAAAATTCTTGAGAACCCAGTAAGGTTTAGGAATCCCACCCCTTTTTTTCTGCTGACAATATCAAATCATTAAAGTCACCAATTAGCTGCTAACGATCAGCCTAAAGCTTCTGCATCCATTTAAGATACTCCCACTGTGCAGCACGAATAACATCATCAGTGCTAGCATAAATAAATGACATAACCCATGTACCTTTACCGGCTGCACACAATTCCACAGTAATTTGGTAATCACTGTAATCAACAACACGAAACAAGTTTTCTAACCGCCAGAAAATGGCATGACCCCCTACTGACCCAACTGAGTCAAGACACCAACAAAAATCCACCTTTAATTTTCGTTTCAGTCGGTCAATTTTTCGTAATTTATTTTTTGTTTCCAGCAAAACGATGATTTCCGGTGAGTGAATCCGATTAAGATGTAATAACTGTCGAATGGTGAGAGAATTCCCAGCCCCTGGCAATTCCATACCAAGATACGTAAAGAACCATGGTGAGGCACACAATTATAAACAGTAGAATAATAGGGTGGAGAGCACAAACCTGAACGACTGGGTAAAGAGGAGGAACTGGCCGAGGGAGCCTGAATACTAGAGGAACCAACCGAGTTATGATCATCAGGTAATGACTGGACTAGCCCAGTAGGAGTCGGCTCCACACAACTTGGATTAAGCCTAGTAGGCCTTAAAGAAACAGATTGAGAGGTCCACTGAGTTGGTGTAGCCCGGCCCACCAAATTGGATATCCCCTCCTTGCATATTCTAGACTTTTCCATGTCACTTTGGGAGTCGTGCCCAGCAGCGTCGACGATCACCACCGGACAAGAGTTTGTTTCCAACACATTTTTCCATCAATTGATACCTTAATTATGCCATTATTATATTAATTTTTTACAGAAAAATAATTCACTTCATATATAGGTAGCTTAAATAACCCATCTCTCCTTTGCCCACAAGTTTTAATACTTTATAAATAGTCTTGAGCTCAATTTAATTCATTATTAACAAAAAAAAAAAAAAAAAGTTCATTTTGTTCGTTACTCCAGCCACTAAGAAGATCTATTTTCTTTTCTTCTAGAGTGCGTTTTGTAATTTATTAAAGGGTGTGTGAAACAAAGAAATTGATAGATGGGGACCATATATATAAAGAATTGCAGAACCTCGGACCATAAATAGTGTTGATATACTCCATACTTCTGATTAGGCATATATTCATTACTAATTGGGTCCACTAGGAGAAAGTAAGAAAGACGAAGTAAATAACCCAACCGATCTAAGGCATTAATGTCAATTCAACTCTCCAATAGCTCACATTAACCCAACTACTATATAGCTAGGCCTCTCTTAACCCTCCATTCTTCTCGTAAATCACTCCTCTCTCTCTCTACTGTGTCTTCTTCTGGGATCTCTGTTTCTATCCATTGTGGTGAACCCTCAATTGTTTTTGTAATAACGTTATAGTAGCACAAAGCTTGAATTTTGTTCTCCTCCATTCAAACTCTCTTCGCCCATTCTTCTTCCACCTCTATATCGCCGGTGTATCTCACTATGGAAAAGAAAGTAAATATTTTGATGGTGGTGCTGGTGATGTTGATGCTCATAAAGCATTCAGCAACTACATCTGGATCGTGTGAAGTTAATTGCGCTGTTGGATGCTCAGACCCTTTCGTAGGTCAGGACGATAAATGCTTCATTGACTGTATAAAGGATGATTGTCTTCCACCGGCTAGCTTGGGACCTAAGCCATCAAGTACTACATTATTTTTTAGTATCATTTTGGCCTTCTGGTGGTCAATTTAATTGCTAATCTTTCACCGTCAATATTTACACGTGTGTATCCCGCGATTGTATACCAGAAAGATATTAGTATTTAAATACGATCTCAGTCTCACTTCTAATGTATTTTCATTGATAGGGTATAACACATCATTGATAGGTGTGTTTTTGCACTTCACCTATGTTGCGACTACACTAAAGGTATGACTAAATTCATTGTTATAGTGATTATTTATCTAAAGTGCTCATATAAATCAATTTCCAAATTTTGCACAATAGGAGTATAAACAAATTTTGCACAATAGGGGTGCACACGGTCCGGTTCGGTAACCGGAACCGATCTCAATGGTTCCTTAAAAATGGAACCGGAACCGGAACCGTTTAGATTGGAGCCGAACCGGAACCGAACCGTTCCAAGAAACGGTTGACTGTCGTTGACTGCTATAATGGAAACCTAAATTTTCTAGGGCATCAATTCAGAAATACGAAAAACTGTACCAGTCAATTCGATTACCTAAACAGAACCAACAGATATCAACAACTTCTACAGATCCATCCCTTCAGATCATCACAAAAATGCTAAAAAAAGTCTCCGGCCACCCCTCATCATTCTGGTACGCAAAAAAAAAAAATAGAGATAGAATAGGATTTAGTTTGCAAAACAAGAATTACAGCCTTATAGAAATAGAATAGGATTAATTGATATAGAAAAAAAAAAAAAAAAAAAACAGAAATAGAATAAGATTAAATGATTGAGAAAAAAAAAAAAAAATTTTTTAAACAAAACCCATACATACAAGTTAGCAGTTGCAGAGAGATAGAGAGAGGGGGTCAAGCTTAAGACCTAAGAGACAGCGGCTGATTGAAGCTTGCGAAGTTGCGAATGGCGAACCCAAACTGGAACAGCGTGCGATGGAAACTAAAAGATATGGGTTTTGATTTTTTGAACAATCTGAAATGATATGCCGATATGGGTTTTGTGTTTTGAACTTTTGATTCTTGGAGACAAATACATAAACTGAAATATATGGGTTTTGAACTTCTGATTCTTGTAGATTTTGCAGTTTGTAGTTGTAGAGAGAGGTGGCAAGTTTAAAGTTAAGAACGAGAAACGAGAAAAGAAATCAGAGATGGAGGCGATTGGGGAAGCTAAAATGATTTGCCCTAAAATATTATCTGATAAGCAGGCTAGCACTAGCACTAACAGCCACGGCCCACAGCTCACAGCTCACAGCTCACAGCCCACAGCCCACAAGTATAATATATATATATATATATATATATATATATATATATCGGTTCGGTTCGGTTCCGGAACCGAACCGTGATACCGGAACCAGAACTGAACCGAATTTCAACGGTTCCTTATTTTTGGACCCGGAACCGGAACCGTGAGAACCGTAAAATCGGTTCCGGTTCGGTTCGGTTCCGGTTCCCGGTTCTTTTTGTGCACCCCTATTGCACAATAGGAGTATAAAAATAGAACTCCTACAGTAAATAAAGGAAAAAGATAAAAGCTAAGAGTCTGACTTGATTTAATTAGGAAGATTTCAAGTGTGTTTGGTTATTGACAATTAACGGATAACATATCAAAGAGGTTAACTGTATGTTTCAATGGGCAGCCACTGAATCAGTTAGCCCAAGCTAAACTCAAATACTAGTACAAAGGCACAACATGAACATAGAGTTTTGAATATTTTCAAATTTCTATTTTAAAAAGCCCAGGGAAAACAAAACCCAATATTATCAAATTTCTATTTTTCTTCCCAAGGTATTCAACTTTTGAATAGATGAACATAGACTACACCAACATCCTTTCTGTCATTTATTTTTTATTTTTTATTTTTTATTTAATGGATTTGACAACAAAAACTGGGAATAAATTAAATTGATCGCCAAACAAGTCATGCAATATGTTCACTTTTTGTCCATGTGTTCTGAGAATAAAGCCAAGATAAAGCAATTAATATCCAAAATCATACTATAGTGGCAGTGTTGATAAATACACACCGTATGATAGGAATAGGTAATTGCAATGCAATTAGTTCATTTTGAAAGGGACTCCGGCAATATTATTCATCTTTCTAGTTTAAACTAAAGCATTAAGGTTACTATTGTACATTTCACTAAATTCAGTGCAAAATTAAAAATATAAAATAAAAGATAATGGAATTTGAGTTGATCAGGACGACTTGTTCTCAAATTCATGTGGTCTTTTTTAGATAGTCCTTTGCTACTTATACACACAGGAGCAACTAAGAAATAACATATTGATGAAGGTGGACCTAATTTTATCACTCTCCTTACTATGAATCCAGTAAAAGAAAGTGGGCCCATTGAGAGAGTAGGTAAAACGCGTAAAATAAATGACCCAACCGACCTAGGGCATTAATGTCAATTCAAGTCCAGTTGGTTCAGGTGAGGATCCCATTGATAAAATTTCCAAATTAAATGTTTTTTTTTTTTCTTCCCAAATTAAATGTTGAGGAGATGTGGAAGGGTTCATTAATTGGTGAGGTAGCAAGTATGGAGACTACCATTGTTACGGATAAAACAAAGAATTTTCAAAGTCTCTGAATTTTCGGTATTGCGATTGAAGAAGTTGGGTATAAAGTCTAAAATTTTGTTTATATTAATATATGAAGAGTTTTTTTTTTTTTTTTGAAGTGGGGAGACTGATGTAGGATATATTTTAATATTTTTTTTAATTAAAATTTTTATTTTATAATTTTGAGAGAGAAATCTTAGTTTTAGGTAATGTTGTTTATATATTTTGTTTACTTAAATAATTAGTTTCTTTTTTGGTATTAGTTTCCATTGTAGTTTTAGGGTTTTATTTATTAATAGTCAAAGTCTACAACATATTAATATTTGTATTTTTAAATAATGTTTGGGACCAAATGAATACAATCTGTGTCCCTTGGTATTATAAGGATATCTCTCGGTGTGCTAAATATAATAACACACTGATTGATTCAGTTACTTATTGATGATTAAAAATTTAAATTGGATGATGAAAATCTTTGCAAAAAAATTATATTTTTATTATCCTTATTCCTTCATAACTGTTGTAAATAAGGGTCAAGGTCTTGATTAATTTTGTTATTTGAAAATTATTCTAAAAAATTATGTAGTTTTAAAAGAATTATAGAAGACTAATATATAAAAATAGTGTTTTTAACTCAGTTTTGATAAAATAATTATAAAGAAAATTGTTAAGCAAATGTTTTCTATTTTCGAGTTCTTTGAAAACAATCTGTCTTAAAAATAATAAAAAATAAAAATAAAAATTAAAGCAAACATGCCTTTATTTTTTACCATAGGCGTTTAAGTTTTAATAGTTCTATAAAACGGTTTTCTATTTTTTTGAGCTCTAAAAACAGTTAGTATTAGAGAACTAAATCAAAGACCTTCTTGAATATATGTCTTTTAACAGCAAGGGTTTACTATTTTCAACATACTTCTGTACGACTTTTCTTCTTTCTTTCTTACTTTATTTTTTATTTTATTATTCGGGAAAGTTAAAGCAAATGTCCGACAATGATATAAATAATAAGATTTGACTTGTAAAGTTGGCTTAGAAGGTCCAAAAGGATTTTTATTTTTATTATTATTTTTTTAAATAGTGTTAGATTTACAATTATTAGATTCCCTTTGCAAAAATAAATATTTTTGTAGGCATGGCTTCGAAACAGAGAAGGAAAAATTATTATAAGGGTATAGTCTAGTGTTGAGATATAATATGTATATGGTATGGAGCGTCCAATGTAGTTTAACAAGTCACACGTGTAAATTCTAAGATGTTTGATGACAGTTCAATATAATGCGGTGCAATCTTAAAACTAAAGTTGAATTTCTATAACTATATTTATAGAAAGTCACTAATAAATGATTCCATTGCAATAAACAGTCACTGTTGAACAATTTCTTTTTAAAGTTCAGTTATCACTATAATTTTGTAAGAATAAAACTAATTCAATGAATTTACATCTCTCTCCATCTAAGTACAGCCCTCTCAATAATTTGAGTCCAATCACAAGTAGTTGACAAAAGTTACAAACCCTAATTATTATGTAGTGTTGAAATTCATATACTCTAAAGTTTTGAGTTTGAAGGGTTCTAATTGCAGAGAGCTGTTCACACAGTTAATCCACGCTGAGAGGATTGGATGGGCATAGGTGTAAAAGCATTTTGTGGGGGCTGAAAAGTCGTATCTAGTGGATGGGGTTGGTTGGTTCATAAATATATTTCATAGATATCCACTCAAATGTGAAGAGTGCAAAGTTGAATTATTATTGGAAAATTAATACCATACCATACTTAGCAACTACTAGTACTATTATTTTCCGAAAAAACACTACTAGTACTATTAATATAAGTAGAGAAAAAACATAAAAAGAAAAAAAAGTTGGTGGAGGGTGGAGGGTGCACAATTATTGGCGTCAAATGCTCATTGGGCTCCGATGCTTGGGCCGTGTTTGTTGGGTTCCTGACTGTCTATTGGGTTTAATCCATTTGTACATTTCTTTTAATTTCCGAGAGAAAAAAAAAAAGCTTATTGGGTTTCGCACTTTTGAAGAATTCCAAGATCTGCACTCACAATTTCAATTATACTGAAATGAAAACACACTCACACACGGTCACAGCCCTTGCATAGCCCCCACTCCTTTCCCCCTCCCTGCTTCCCCATTGGTGTTTTTAAAGAGAGAAAGGTAGAGAGAGAAAGAGAGGGCGCTAAAAACCAAAAGCAAAAGTAGTAGTGAGGAGAAGTAACAGGCAGCGGAACCAATTAGGGCTCCGTCGGAAAGTGTTTGCCATTTAGAAAGGTAACCCGTCATTTCTCTCTCTCTCTCTACTCTACTCTACTCTATTCTCTCTCTCTAACTCTCTCTGTATTGCTGCTGTAGATCTCCATTTCGTGGGCCTAGGTTTTCTTTGGGTTCCAGGTGGGATGAATATACTGGGAGCTTTAATGCTGTGAAGTTTGGAGTTGTGCGTACTGTAATTGGATCGATTGGGGACTTAGTTTCTCGACTTTTGGAGTTTTGGGTGCGATTCGGTGCTGGGTTTGAATGCTCTTCTTGAGTTTCTACTTTTGGTCATTGTTGTCTGGTGGTGTGTGTGGTTAGGGGTTTAGACAGGTGACGTGTTCTGCTATTTTGTGGATATGCCTCAATCTGTTGAGCTGGGGAATGTAGGGTTTTGATTGGATCCTTTGGTTTGGGCGGAATTTTGGTGTCTGGTCTTTGGTTATGGCAATTTCAATATTGCATCTATGGGGGTGAAGCTCGAATCTTTGTTGGGTATAAATTCTAGGGTTTCTATAGTGTAACTAGGTCCATTCAAACTCTCTTCGCCCATTCTTCTTCCACCTCTATATCGCCGGTGTATCTCACTATGGAAAAGAAAGTAAATATATTGATGGTGGTGCTGGTGATGTTGATGCTCATAGAGCATTCAGCAGCTGCATCTGGATCTGGATCTGGATCGTGCGAAGCTAATTGCTCTGCTGGATGCATAGACAATGTCGTAGATCTGGTCGGTAAATGTTTCATTGACTGTATAAAGGATAGTTGTCGTCCACCGGCCAGCTTGGGACCTAAGCCATCAAGTACTGCAATGTTCTCTCCGGCCAGGTGGTTATTTTTTAGTATCATTTTGGCCTTCTGTTGGTCAATTTAATTGCTAATCTTTCATCCTCAATATTTACACGAGTGTCCCGCGATTGTATACCAGAAAAGATATTAGTATTTAAATACGATCTCAGTCTCACTTCTAATGTATTTTCATTGGTAGGGTTTAACACATCATTGATAGGTGTGTTTTTGCGCTTCACCTATGTTGCCACTACTCTGAAGGCATGAATAAATTCATTGTTATATTGATTATTTATCTAAATTGTTCGCATAAATCAATTTTGTTATGTACAAATTTTGCACAATAGGAGTATAAAAATAGAACTCCTACAATAAATTTGATTTTATAAGTAAAGGAAAAAGATAAAAGTTAAGAGTCTGACTTTATCAAAGAGGTTAACTATATGTTTCAATGGGCAGCATATTCTTTTCTTCTTCTTCTTTTTTTTTTTTTCTTTTTTTTTTTAAAGGTAAAATTCAATATTATAAATATAAACATAATTACCACAAGCTAACCTCAAATACAAAGGCACATAGGCCAATCCAAAGCCCAGGGAAAACAAAACCTAATATTAGGATGCAACATAAATGGCCGTTACTAGCCAATAGAAAAGAGTCCATGAGTGAAGAATTGATACAGGTTATTTTTCTTATAAATATAGAACAAATATAGTGTAAGAAATATAAATCACAAGAGATGAGAAGGAACGCGAAGATAAATAAGTTTGTTTATTATTTCTTCTTGTTTGTTGTGTCTAACTCAAAACATTACACACATATTTATACATACATTTTTCACTCAAACTTTTCTGTGCCTTTCCCCTTATTTCTTGTTTACCAATCACGCATCCAAATAGCTTCTCACACGTAACCACATAACTCACATAACTGGTGCACAACATTTAATATGTGGACTCCATATCAACTTTTACAACAATTTTCAATTATACATATAATTAATGAGACAACTTAGTGATAGTACTTCATGTATAACTGGAAAAACCAAAAGGAAATTAAATCAATTAGCTGAAAAAGTAAGTTGATAGCTAGTCCCTCTTGGGTTGTTTTACCCCACCCCCTCTCCTCTATTTTTTGTACAATGTTTTTATTTAGTATTTTCTATTCCATATAAAACAAAAACTATATTGTTTAATTTAACGTGTTTGATAACTAAATTTATTGCATAAGGTTTCAAAGCTCATAAGAAAAAAATTCTTTGGAAGATTTGTAAAATTTTCTTTTATTTACATTTTATTGGGTTTTTATTTGTTAAAAATAAAAATCTCGACCTATGCTGACAATAGAAAAAACAAATGAAACAAAATTACGTTTTTTCAATTTTTTTTTTTCCTTCTTTTATAATAAATGTGATACTGTAAAAGGGGTTGCCAAACATTCTTTTATCAAATTTCTATTTTTCTTCCCAAGGTATTGAACTTTTGAATAGATGAATATAGAGTACACCAACATCCTTTCTGTCATTTGTTTATGTTTTTATTTTTATTTTTATGGATTTGACAACAAAAACATGGAATAAATTAAATTGATCCCAAAACAAGTCATGTAATGATAAAATTTGATATATATATATATATATATATATATATATATATTCACTTTTTGTCCATGTGTTCTGAGAATAAAGCCAAGATAAAGCAATTAATATCCAAAATCATACTATAGTGTCAGTATTGATAAATACACACCGTATGTTGTAATGCCTAGGAATAGATAATTGCAATGCAAGCAGTTCATTTTGAAGGAGAATATTATTCTACTTTCTAGTTTAAACTAAAGCATTAAGGTTAATATTGTACGTTTCACTAAATTCACTAAAATAAAAGATAATGGAATTTGAGTTAATCAAGAAGACTTGTTCTCAAATTCATGTGGTCTTTTTTAGATAGTCCTTTGCTACTAATATTCATAGGAGCAACTAAGAATTAACATATCGATGATGGTGGACCTAACTTTAGCACTCTCTTTACTATTGATCCTGTGAAAGAAAGTGGGCCCATTGAGAGAAAGTAGGAAAGGCGCGTAAAATAAATGACCCAGCCGACCTAGGGCATTAATGTCAATTCAACTCCCGTCGATTCAGGTGAAGATCCCATTGATAAAATTTCCAAATTAAATGTTGAGGAGATGTAGAAGGGTTCATTAATTGGTGAGGTAGTAAGTCTGGAGGCTACCATTGTTAACAGAGAATTTTCAAAGTCTCTGAATTTTCGGTATTGTGCAATTGAAGAAGTTCGGTATAAGGTCAAGTCAGTGGTATAAAATTTTGTTTATATTAATATATGATTAGTCCAAAGAAAACTATGGGATTGAGTTTTTTTTTTTTGAAGTGGGGAGACTGATGTAGGATATATTTTAATATTTTATTAAATAAAATTTTTATTTATTTTTATTTTATAATTTTGAGAGAGAAATCTTAGTTTTAGGTAATGTTGTTTATATATTCAGTTTACTTAAATAATTAGTTTCTTTTATGGTATTAGTTTTCTTTGTAGTTTTAGAGTTTTATTTATTTACTACTCAAAGTGTACGTGCAAATGCACGTAAGCAGATAAAGAATAATTTGTCACTAAATTAAAAATATATATACATTTTTATACATCTTTCTTACATCTATCCTAACAAAATACAAAAAGAAAAATGAGATACACCATATTAATTAATAAATGAAAAAAAAAAAAAAAAACGAATCAGAATAGTTAATGATAGGAATGATGATTAAGTGAATTGGACCTTTAACACTGTTGAGCAAATAAAATGAAGTGTTAGTTCCGATGAAAAATGGTAAAATTGTTGCAATGATTTGAAAGTCTACAACATATTAATATTTGTGTTGGTTCCCATAAAAATAGCAACATGCAATGGTAAAATTGTTGCAATGAAGTGAAAGCCTACAACATATTAATATTTGTGTTTTTAAATAATGTTTGGGACCAAATGAATATAATTTGTGCCCCTCAGTATTATAAGGATATCTCTTGGTGTGCTAAATATAATAACACACTAATTGATTCACTTACTTATTGATGATTAAAAATTTAAAATTGGATGATGAAAATCTTTGCGAAAAATTATAATTTTATTAACACAAATAATAAATAATAACATACTACACAAATAAAAATAATTAAACATAATGAAATGAATAAGATACTTTGTAAACATTTTTGACACCGACAGGCATATGTGTGTCGCTAAAACCGATGGGCATCGACTTAAAGTGGAAATCAGGATTGTATCCTTCGGTGGCGGAGTCCATCTTCCAACATTTGCATAACGCTTATCTTCAATGATCATATGGTGAAGGATGATGCACGTTTTCATTATAAGGTGCAAGTCATCTTTTTGCCAGCAATGCACTGGTCCTTGCGTTACTACCCACTTGATCTGCAATACCCCATCTTTCCTTGCTGCCTCTTGTCGTTGAGCAACTAATTTTTCTTTTGTAGTGGTTGAGTGCGGGATGGTCTGCATCAAAGTTGCCTACTTAGGGTATATATCATCAAACAGGTAATACCCCATTCTATAGTGATGTCCATTCACTACATAATTAACTGGAGGTAATTGGCATTGACGATACCGTTGAATATCGAGGAATGATCCAACACATTTATATCATTGTGTAAACCTGGCATTCCAAAGAATACGTGCCAGATCCACAAATCTTGTGAGGCAACTGCTTCTAATATGAGAGTATTCTTGCCAGATCGTCCCCTATGTGTGCCGTGCTATTCCACTGGGCAATTCTTCCACTCCCAGTACATACAATCGATAGAACCAAGCATACCCAAAAATCCTCTCTATCATGACCCTAGATTTTTCAACCTAGTGTCTCCTGTGATGAATCAAGAGTCGACCTGGTAACAGGTCCGAAATGCGGAAGCAAAGATAAAACCAAAGTCTTAAGGGATATAAACCATCCCCAAGACACTTATGTGAATAACCGGAAGTGAAAGCTAGTATATAAAGGTCAAATGGTACCCTGAGGCACCAATGACAACCAAGGGAACAAGATCTGGTTCAATCTAGATCACATATACCATTAAATGGCCCAAACAAGATTCACAAAGTCGAGTGGAAGTAAACCAATTAGTTCAAGCCTGAAGAAACAACAACCAAACAAAATCAACATGGCAGCTCCATTTCGGTCGACCAAAATGGAGCATCGGTCTGCCGAAATAAGCTTGGAAAAAGAGGAGAAAAGAGCTCTCAGTTTGGTCGACCGAAATGACAAACCGGTCGACCGATTTGTGCCTCGAGATGAAAAAAAAAAAAAAAAAGTTTCGGTCGACCGAAATAAAGAACCGGTCAACCGAAATAAGCCTCTACAGTGAAAATGGCTACTGGAATTGGATTTTTACTGTTCAAATGCAATTCAAAAGGGCATCAGTCAACCGAAACAAGCCATCGGTAGACCGAAACAGGTCGAAAATGCTAAGAATGAACCTGCTATGCACCAAGGCTGAAATGAATTCCTAAGTTTCATTTGAATTCCCCATGGCATGATCAATTTACATTATATGCTAATGTGTGATGATGTGAACATACACGCAAGTGTAATATGGGATTTTAAATATGCTACAATGGCTTACGGCCTCATTACATCCCATTTACAAGATTTGGCATGCCAAACCTCCAAAGTTGAAAAAAATACATTTTTAAACAAAATATGGCATCAAATGTGTACAAGTGCTAATATAAACATGCTTGGCCCTTGGCCTCATGTCATACATATCAAATACATTGAAAATAGTGTACTTATGTACACTTTACATATATGAAATCAAATTTACACATTTTGACATATAAGGCTATAAATGGGATTTCATGCCAACATTTTCATGAAAATGATACTTCAAGTCTACGAAACTCCCATGGTATAGTGTGCATCCTAAATTAAGGTCCCTGTACCTGAAATATACCCCAGTAACTTTGGGGGGAGCAACATAAAGCTACTCGTAGGAAATGAGCATGCATCGACCTAGCATTTTACAAAATTATCACTGTTAACCTTAAGGATTTCATCTAAGGACAATCTAGGTGTTTTGATGATAAGAAACCATTAATGGTGTTTATGGACTAATGTTCACATTGAGTGTTGTAGATGATTCACATTCAAAGAAGAACCTCAATGAATATCATAAAGATCATTCCAAGAATTCCATTACTCAAGATTACATCTATGGATAACAAAGGAGACAAAGAAGACATGAAGTTGAAAGGAACCAAATGCAAAGTCCATCCAAAGATAGCTTGGACATCAATGATCAAGAAAGCAACTTAAAGAAAAAAAGAAAGCAAGAATACCTCAAAGCCTAAAAGATCATGAACAAAGCCTGAAGAAAGGGGTAAATAGCTTGGCGAGTGCTAGCTTAAATTGTAAAGTTATTTTTGAAGTAACTTCATTTGAAAGCTCATCTCTATAGGACTATGCATATCATATCATTATTCATATGCTCCTATATCTATTAGCAATAGACTATGCAATTCATTCATATAGTACACATGAAGTCATTGCTAAAGAGTAAGTTAGTTCAAGCTTGCATAAGCTTTGAAAGAACTCATCACCTGTGCTAGAAATGCTAAGACCATGCACATCAATCATATAATTTATATTGGTCAACAATTAAGGCATGAGAAACCTTCATTACCATGAGTTGGTAACGGACATTAGGACCCCAGAATGCGCGTCATGAAAAACTGTGTTTTTGGCTAAGTGTGAAAAATAGATTTTTGAAATAATGATTATTTTAAAATAATTTTTCCCGCTAATAACTCTTTATACTCAAACTAACCTAAACTGATTTTATCAGAATTTTTGACCAAGTCTACATTGGTCTACATAAGGATTCAATTTTACCAAAACTATCGGAAATCCAAATTTGTACTAAAACTGAATTTCTACATTTTGATTTAGTTGGATTTCAATTTTCTAGTATTTTTTATTGAATCCAAATGGGGGGTACTTCCTTATTTACATTATAAACTTAAAGTAAATGGACATATAAAGGAGGAAGGTGTTTCGGTCGACCGAAACACAAAGCCAACTTATTTCGGCCTACCAAAATAAGGCACTCAACAGATCTCATTTCATTTTGGACGACCGAAACAGAGAAGGGTTTTACTTCGGTCTACCGAAACAGAGATATTGAGGATGATGACCAACCATAAATCATTTCGGACGACCGAAACACAAGGGTGTTTCAGTTCAGTCGACCGAACCTTGCCCAGATCTGAATCTGAATGGCTATTTCCTTTCGAACCGTGTGCCCAACAGCTCTATTGATATCAGATGCACTAGAAACTCTATAAATAGAGTTGAGGTTTTCTGGTTTCAAGTTAAGGCTCTTAAAAGGAACTTCTACAAGCTCTAGTTCCTCCCTTTCCTTGTGGAGCTTTTGCTCTAGTAGTCCACACACGGAATCACCATTAAAATACATTACATATCATTCATGTGATTCATCTTGCAAACTTAGAGTTGAACTTCTATTTGATTACTTCATTTGTAACTCTAAGTATGAGAGCTGTAATTTATATATTTGTCTATGTGAGAGGCATTCATTGTAAGCTTCCTTATATATCCATTCTTGAGAGAAGAAGACCAAGAGGTGCTCTTGGCAAGGGAAAGCTTGTTTAAGCTATTGTAAGGGTTCTCTTTCTCAACCCATAAAAGAAAGAAGGTGTCTCTCAAATGAGAGGATTTGGTAGAGCTCTCCACCCATAAGAGTGAACAATGGTTCCTTCTTAGCCGTCAAAAGAAGGAGAAGCAAGATGGCTTCATTACAAGGTCGGTTCTTCACCCGCAAGCAAGAACATGTAAATGTTTGCTCTTCACCCGTAAGGAGGAGCCATAGTGGAATCCTTGAGAGGTTTTCTCAAGGCATGGACGTAGGCCGAGATTGTGCTGAACCATGTACATCATATGTCCCTTGGTTTGCATTTTCTCTACTCTCTAATCTCTACTCTCTTTATATTTGATTGCATATTTATTTACTCAATCTTCATATATCAAATGTTTAGTTTATTTTGAGTAGAATAGTTATATAAATCAATTAACTAGTATGTGAAGCTTAATTGATTGTATGAGGAGGATTGGATGAAGGCTTGGATTAAGTTTAATGAGTAATTGATTTTAGCTTAGACTATATGTTCTATATTTGATTCATATAAAGCTAAAATGATATTACATACCAAGTGTTTGACAAAATGCATATTCAACACATCATTCACCTTTAGAGTTTATATGCACACCAAGTGTTTGATAAATTTGTATGATAATGTTTTCATAACATTTGCACCATGAATATTAATCACTTCAATATTGTGCAAATGCTAATTCTAAATGATTAGTTGAATTGAATGCATTGAAGCTTAAATGAATTTATTTATTTGAATCAATGATGATCACTTAGTTGCATGACTAATTAGCATGATTTAATGTACAAAATGAATTTGTCATTTGCTAAAAGCAATCTTCTCATGTGTAACAAGCTCATTGTTTTACATTCCAAATATTAAGTGGTATCTACACTACAACTCACTAGAAAAGCATTCAATCACAATGAATCATATTTGGCTTTAAAGTATAGAGACAAATAAAATGATTTTAGAGAAGCTAAATCGAAAAAGTTCCATAGTTTGCCAATGACCCTATTCACCCCCCTCTACGGTCATTACTTGGGCAACAATCACCTTAAGGTGAAACATGTCAAAGGGGCTCATGCCACCAAACGTCTATGTCAAATAAGACTCAGGGAGCATCCTAAGCTACTCATGCAATTGAAATGAACAACGGCATACAAGTATACATGCTCAAGTACACCAAACCATATTAAAACATGATACACGACAAACAAGCATACATGTTCAAGTACTTTAAATCATGTTAAACAAGATAATCAATATCTAACATATATGCACAAGTATTTGATATATATAGAGTACTCATAAATCAGGTATACAAACACAAGTATACTAAGTTAGACATAATACGCATAAGACAAGTATACATGGCACAAGTATACTAAATGCAATCTAAACTCACGGAGCAAGTATACAAGTTCAAGTATACTAAATAGGGTTTAGATACACAATCAAGGATACAAGTTCAAGTATGCTAAATGAGATCTAATTACACAAAATAAGTATACAGTTTCAAGTATACTAAATAAGATCTAAATACACGAAGCAAGTATACAGTTTCAAGTATACTAAATAGGATTCAAATATCCAAAGTAAGCATCAATTCTCAAGGTACAAGTAATCCATGATTAACAACTTGAAATTAAATGCGAAATTAAATAGTGGAAAGACTAGGACATGCGGTCACTAGACCAAGCAAGTGTTTTCGAGCAATTACGACTCACAAGGCACTACCTAGTGCGTACATGCATAAGTTATTCCGGGCTATTACGACCCACAAGGTACCACCTAGTGCGCACTTATGACTTAGAAGACTTTTGTCTCCGTACTAGAGCCAAACCCTAGCCATCACATGAAATATGTCCTTACAAGCTCTCCAAAATCAATAAGTTCAAAACTTATACCAAAATCAATAAGTTAGACCAAACTTATATCAAATCCAATTATGCATAAAACCATCTTCCATATACAAATAAGGTTGAATCCACACAAACCATGTCCTAAGATTCAAGTCTAAATAGCATATGACATGTCAAGTCTCCAATATGCAATTATACACAAAGCAAGAATATTTTACAACAATTGAGTCACATTACCATCCTAAGCCACAAGTACTAAATAAGTTTCAATTTAGTAACTAACTTTCAAGGTAAATAATTGTAATATTCTAAATAAGCTATATACCTACACAAGATATATTTAAACAAGCTTTACAAGTCAATGATATTCTATATCATGCTAAGTCCAATTACCATTTTAAGAAGCCCCAAGTACTAATTCTACATCCAATTAGTAATATGCTCACAAGGTAATTAAATTCACTACATTAAAAGGGATTTTCAACCTAATCATGAAAAGTCTCTAGATTTTAAATCAATCCCAAATAAGCTCAAATTTATATATGTTAAAGGTCACAACATGGTCTTCACATATATCATACAAAAAATCAATTTAAGTGACTACGACACTTAAATAAAATTAATTAAGCTAATTAATTAATTTTCCTCTAGATTTTTAAACATATCCAAATGTCTTCAATTTAATATATATTAAAGAACTCATCAAGGCCTACTTTAATATCATATTACAAGTTGATTTCATACTTGATACAACTATGTGAATTAATCTTTCTCAAAAGATAAATATTAAATAAATTTTTGCATTTCTTATTCAAATGCTCTAAATTTAATATATGTTGACATACATACCAAGGCCTAATTTATTAGCATGCCACAATTTAATTCTAAGGTACACACCTTCATAAGAATTAAATCTTAAACATAGAAAATAATTAAATTAAATTCTAAAACTTGAACAAAAGCATGCTCACAAGTTGTATATGCATATATAATAGTCAATACAACATTAAAATAAACCTAAGACATCCCCTACCTCAATTTGAGATGAAATCTCAAAAGCCATCAAAATAAAATGGCTCCGAATCCGATAATACTTCGGGGTTTTGTTGGGGACAACGCCGTGATCATAAAACTCCAAAGAGGACCTACCAAAATCCCAACTTGACCTCATACCCGAACTCAAAATTTGGCCAAAAACGGGTTCTAATAAGGGTGAAAGATGCGTATCACCAAGACAAGCATTAAACTAAACACAAAGGCGCTTTGACTTTTTAACCAAGGGAAGAAGCTCAAAGGAGGAAAGAGAAAGTGGCAGCCCCATGGAGCTCCCATGGCTGCCGGCCAAAGAGGGAGGAAGAAGGTGAAAAGTTGCTTTTTCACTTTAAGACCTTCTATTTATAGGAAAACCCTAAAAGTGCCCCAAAAGGGCCCCGCCAGGTCCGGAAAAGTGAATTTTGAGCAAACGTACTCAAACGGTGAAACTCCGTGAACGAAAAAGATTTAAAATGAGAAAATATGAACAAAGGAAGAAACGGCGTCAAAAATTGAGTCCCGAGCAGAGAGATATGCCCCGAACAAGTTCGGCGGCAACTGGGGCCAAAAACCCTGAAACTGGAGAAAAACAACCAGAAGGAAATCCTATGAGTGCATGACTCGACGAAAAGTGAAAATGAATCCTGTGCGAGAATCCAGACTCAAAACAAGGTTTTTTTGCAATAACTTTCGTTAATTGCACAATGGCCCCTCTAAAAAGTGAAAACTGCACTTTGATCTAGAATCAAAATATCTTCTAAAAATATTTTTTTAAAAACCCCCGAAATAAAATATCTTCAAAAGATATTTACGAAAAATACCCCAAGAAATAAAAATATTTCTGAAGAACTTTGCATCCATGCCTCTATGGATACCGGGAGCAACCAGAGTACTTTCCTACAAAAGTAAAGATACGTATTTCGTGAAAACCACTGAGAATGAAGATACGTGAAGTCAAAAACTAACTCCGAACACAAGTTGTGAGGTTTTGCCAACAAAGTGACAAACGGGGAAAAGACAAAATAGGGAAAAGGACGAAAAGTGAATAGTGTCGAAAAACGAAAAATGTGGAAATGACTCGGTCCTCAAAGGAAGTTGTCAATCCAAGGGAAAGAGTCTCAAAAACCATTTTCGAGCACTCGAGACGACACTAAGTGACAAGAAACCGAATTCAGAAAAGAAATTTCAATGAAAAAAATTCATTCGTGAAATTCTGAGGAAAAAGGAAAGGGAGAAAATGACCGGGTCATTACACTCTCTGCTCCCCTTCTTCGAGCAGCCGTGCTATGTCGGCTTCGTTGGGTAAGCGCATATACTCCTCTGCATACATAGCAACAATAACATTACAAAATGCCTTCAAGCATTTAATGGCAATGCTCTCGCCAATTTTACTATACTCATTATAGTGATTGGCTGCACAACCATATGCGAGTATACAAACAGCAGTTGTCATCTTCTGTATAGAAGACAACCCCAGACGACCAGTCGCATCCTTTTTTTGGACAAAGTAGTCACCATAAGCTTTGACATCATTAAGGATACGAAGAAAAAGTTCTTGTCGCATCCTGAATCGCCTGTGAAAGTACTCCGGTGGATATGTGCAATTCTCGTCGAAGTAGTCTTTCATTAGCTGATAGTGGCTTCCCTCTCGGTCATGATGAATGTACCGCTTATTTTTATGGACTTGGAATACTTACTCAACTATCTCTGGCTTCACTGAATTCATAATCTCATAGAATTCGTCTTGATCTTGTTGAATCAACGCCCCAAAAGGATCATCTTCCAAAGAGGATGACGAGGAAGATGAAGAATTAGAGTCTGCCAAAGGAAAAGCTTGTGATGGCGAAGTCATTCGAATTTCGAAATTGAAAAAGATGGATGATGATATTTTGTTACAATGGAGATAAATGAATATAGTGATGATTTTTAGATGAGCAAATGAGTTTCATTATATAAAATGAAAAATATAGCCGTTAAAAATATAGCCGTTTAGGAAAAGTTAAAAAAAAAAAATTAATTTTAATTTATTATTATTATTATTTTTGAAGAGCGAAAATTCGGAGAGCCTGATGGAGTGCGTATTTTTGGAGAGCGAAAGTTGCTGACGTGGCTCTTGAAATTGCTGACGTGGCTCTTGAAAAAGTTGATGTGGCATTTTTAAAGAGACAAAATTTGAAGAGGCTGGTGCAAATGACCTAAGAAGATCTGTTTGCTTTTCTTCTGGCGTATGTTTTGTAATTTATTAAAGGGTGTGTCAAACAAAGAAATTGATCGATGGGACCATATATATATAAAGAATTGCAGAACCTCGGACCATAAATGGTGTTGATATACCCCGTACTTCTAATTAGACATATATTCATTACTAACTGGGTCCACTGAGAGAAAGTTGGAAAGACGAAGTAAATAACCCAACCGACCTAGGGCATTAATGGCAATTCAACTCTCCAATAGCTCACCTTAACCCTACTACTATATAGGCCTCTCTTAACCCTCCACTACTCTCGTAAATCACTCATCTCTCTCTCTTTACTCCGTTTTCTTCTGGGATCTTTGTTTCTATCCATTGTGGTGAACCTGTTAGGAATTATGTCTCAAATTCCCCATTATTATTAGTTTGTATTTTAGAGTGTATTTTTTATAGTAATTTCTTATAGAGACGTGAATTGGGCTCTAAGAAATTATAATCCTTATCCACAAAGGAATTAGGTATGTGACACTATAAATAGACACTTAGGTTATTGTTGAGAGTTATAAGTTGAGAGAGATGTAGCCTCATGAGGGAGTACGTTGATGGTAGGGGTGAGTTACGGGTTTGGTAGAGTGAACACTGATGGCGAAAGGGAGTCTCGTGGAATACCGGAGAACTCGGTCAAGAGTTGTGTGCATGGTCCAGTGTTGAAATTCTCTACTATTGTAATATCTCTACATATATAGTGAATATCTTCTCATCCGTGTATGTAACCCTGATTTTGGGTGAACCACGTATATATCTTGTGTTGTGGTTTAAATAACCCTCAATTATTTTTGTAATAATGTTATAGTAGCACAAAGCTTGAATTTTGTTCTCCTCCATTCAAACTTAATATGGAAAAGAAAGTAAATATTTTGATGGCGGTGCTGGTGATATTGATGCTCATAGAGCATTCAGCAGCTACATCTGGATCGTGCGAAGTTAATTGCGCTATTGGATGCTCAGACCCTGTCGTAGGTCAGGACGATAAATGCTTCATTGACTATATAAAGGATGATTGTCTTCCACCGGCCAACTTGGGACCTAAGCCATCAAGTACTGCAATGTTCTCTCCGGCCAGGTGGTTATTTTTTAGTATCATTTTGGCCTTCTAGTGGTCAATTTAATTGCTAATCTTTCATCCTCAATATTTACACGTGTGTATCCCGCGATTGTATACCAGAAAAGATATTAGTATTTAAATACGATATTAGTCTCACTTCTAATGTATTTTCATTGGTAGGGTAAAACACATCATTGATAGGTGTGTTTTTGCACTTCACCTATGTTGTGACTACTCTAAAGGCATGAATAAATTCATTGTTATATTGATTATTTATCTAAAGTGTTCACATAAATCAATTTCGTTATGTACAAATTTTGCACAATAGGAGTATAAAAATAGAACTCCTACAATAATCTGATTTTATAAGTAAAGGAAAAAGATAAAAGCTAAGAGTCTGACTTTATCAAAGAGGTTCACTGTATTTTTAAATTTTTTTTTTTTTTTTTTTTTTTTTGAAAGGTAAAATTCAATATTATAAATATAAACATAATTACCCCAAGCTAACCTCAAATATAAAGGCACATAGGCCCAACCCAAAACCCAGGGAAAACAAAACCCAATATTAGGATGCAACATAAATGGTCGTTACTTGCCAATAGAAAAGAGTCCATAAGTGAAGAATTGATAGAGGTTATTATTATTATTATTATTATTATTATTATTATTTTTATTTTTTATTTTTTTATTTTTTATTTTTTATTTTTTTATAAATATAGAACAAATACAGTGTAAGAAATATATTACACAAGAGATTAGAAGGAACGAGAAGAGAGGAGTTTTTTATTATTTTCTCTTGTCGGTGTGTCTAACTCAAAACATCACACACATATTTATACACAAATTTTTTACTCAAACTTTCCTGTGCCTTTCCCCTTATCTCTTGTTTACCAATCACGCCTCCAAATAGCTTTCCACGCATAACTCATATAATTGGTGCACAACATTTAATATGTGGACTCCATATCAATTTTTACAACAATTTTCAATATATACATATAATTAATGAGACAACTTATTGATAGTACTTCATGTATAATTGGAAAAACCAAAAGGAAATTAAATCAATTAGCTAAAAAAGTAAGTTGATAGGTAGTCCCTCTTGGGTTGTTTTACCCCCCCTCCTCTGTTTTTTGTACAATGTTTTTGTTTAGTATTTTCTATTCCATATAAAACAAAAACTATATTGTGTAATTTAACATGTTTGATAACTAAATTTATTGTATAAGGTTTCGAAGTGAAGAAGAAAAAAATTCTTCGAGATTTGTAAAATTTTCTTTTTATTTATATTTTATTGGGTTTTTATTTGTTAAAAATAAAAATCCCGACCTATAGTGACAATAGAAAAAATAAGTGAAACAAAATTTATTTTTCAATTAATTTTTTCCTTCTTTTAAAGTAAATGTGATACTGTAAAAAGGATTGCCAAACATCCTTTTAGCAAATTTCTATTTTTCTTCCCAAGGTATTGAACTTTTGAATAGCTGAACATAGAGTACACCAACATCCTTTCTGCCATTTTTTATTTTTTAATAGATGAACATAGAGTACACCAACATCCTTTCTGTCATTTTTTTTTTATTATTTATTCATTTTTATTTTTTATGGATTTGACAACAAAACCTTGGAATAAATTAAATTTATCGCCAAACAAGTCATGTAATAAGTTCACTTTTTGTCCATGTGTTCTAAGAATAAAGCCAAGATAAAGCAATTAATATCTAAAATCATACTTTAGTGTCAGTATTGATAAATACACACCGTATGTTTATTTTTTAACAGAAGCCACCATACAAACAAAACTACAAAACAAAACAGGCATTTGTAAACAGAGCCTTTGAGACAGAACTAGGGATTGAATCCCAACATATCAACTTATCCCATGAGAATGGGGCCATTTTGCACACTGCATGTGCTGACCCATTACCCGACCTTGTGGTCCATTTTAGAGAGATATTGTTTCCTTTATCGAGCAAAAACTTACAATCATCAATAATCACATTCATAGCTTCCTCTGTCGGATTGAGCTCCATAACTGATTTACAGTCACCTTCCACAACTGTGTTTGACAAATTCCAATCCAAGCGCGCTTGAAGGGCAACACGCAATACCAAACCTTCTGCAACTGTGGCTGATGTTGTAATGCTTAGGAAAAGGTAATTGCAATGCAATTAGTTCATTTTGAAGGGGAATATTATTCTTCTTTTTAGTTTAAACTAAAGCATTAAGGTTAATATTGTACGTTTCACTAAATTCAGTGTAAAATTAAAAATATAAAATAAAAGATAATGGAATTTGAGTTAATTAGGACGACTTGTTCTCAAATTCATATGGTCTTTTTTAAATAGTCCTTTGCTACTTATATTCATAGGAGCAACTAAGAATTAACAAAGAAGAGGGAAGGAGTTCGAGCCCGGACGTGGGCAAAAAAGTGTATGTGTGTTTGCTTTACCATTCTAAAAAAAAAAAAAAACTACGAATTAACATATCGATGATGGTGGACCTAACTTTAGCACTCTCCTTACTATGAATCCAGTGAAAGAAAGTGGGCCCATTGAGAGAAAGTAGGAAAGGCGCGTAAAATAAATAACCCAACCGACCTAGGGCATTAACATCAATTCAACTTCCGTTGGTTCAGGTGAAGATCCCATTGATAAAATTTCCAAATTAAATGTTGAGGAGTTGTGGAAGGGTTCATTAATTGGTGAGGTAGCAAGTCTGGAGACTACCATTGTTAATGATAAAACAAAGAATTTTCAAAGTCTCTAAATTTTCGGTATTGCAATTGAAGAAGTTTGGTATAAGATGAAGCCAGTGGTATAAAATTTTGTTTATATTAATATATGATTAGTCGAAAGAAAACTCTAGGACGAGTGTTTTGTTTTTTTTTTTTTTTTTTTTTTTTTTTTTTTTTTTTTTTTGAAGTGGGGAGACTAATGTAGGATATATTTTAATATTTTATTAAATAAGATTTTTATTTATTTCTATTTTATAATTTTGAGAGAGAAATGTTAGTTTTAGGTAATGTTGTTTATATATTTAGTTTACTTAAATAATTAGTTTCTTTTATGGTATTAGTTTTCTTTGTAGTTTTAGGGTTTTATTTATTTACTACTCAAAGTGTACGTGGTATGCACGTAAGTAGATAAAGAATAAATTGTCACTAAATTAAAAATATATATACATTTTTATACATTTATCTTACATTTATCCTAACAAAATACAAAAAGAAAAATGAGGTACACCATATTAATTAATAAATGAAAAAAAATAAACGAATCAGAATAGTTCATGTTAGGAATGACGATTAAGTGAATTGGACCTGTAACACTGTTAAGCAAATAAAATGAAGGGTTGGTTCCGATGAAAAATGGTAAAATTGTTGCAATGATTTGAAAGTCTACAACATATTAATATTTGTGTTGGTTTCCATAAAAATAGCAGCATACAATGGTAAAATTGTTGCAATGAAGTGAAAGCCTACAACATATTAATATTTGTGTTTTTAAATAATGTTTGGGACCAAATGAATATAATTTGTGCCCCTTAGTATTATAAGGATATCTCTTGGTGTGCCAAATATAATAACACACTGATTGATTCACTTACTTATTGATGATTAAAAATTTAAAATTGGATGATGAAAATCTTTGCGAAAAATTATAATTTTATTAACACAAATAATAAATAATAACATACTACACAAATAAAAATAATTAAACATAATGAAATGAATAAAATACTTCGTAAACATTTTTGACACTAACAGAAAAAAATTTACTTTTTTTTTTTTTTTTTTTTTCCTCAGAGGAAATTTGACTTTATTCAATACAAATATTTTATAATTCACATGTGAAAAACTCAATGAGAATGAATTTTGGTTTCACCAAGCATATTTTTAACAAAAGAAAAACTAAATTAAATAAAATATGTTTAAAGACAATTCATAAACTAATTTGATTCGTACATTTCACAATGGATATAATTGCGAGAGAATAAAAAAAATTACAAGCCACTGAATCAGTTAGCCTAAGCTAACCTCAAATACAAAGGCACATAGGCCCAACCCAAAGCCCAGGGAAAATAAAACCCAATATTAGTATGCAACATAAATGGGCTTTACTTGTCAACAGAAAAGAGTCCATAAGTGAAGAATTGATAGAGGCTAATTTTTTATTTATTTTTTATTTTTATAAATATAGAACAAATATAGAGTAAGAAATATAAAACACGAGAGATGACAAGTGTGATACCCTTCGACTCCGAGACATGGGTTGATCAGGCCCAACCCCAAAAGGGAATACCAAACAATTAATATTTAAATGAACACAGAATACAAAAGTTAGAACTACTAAGAATAAATAAATAGCAGAAAAGAAATCTAAATAATAAAATCCTTAACTTAAATATCCAAAACCTTAAATTATTATTACAACTCGGGAATCTATCTAGTGGACCCCTAATGATACTCCAATTGAATCAACTGGAAACAACCATAGGCATAAACTAAAACATAAGTAGAGTCCTACGTAGAACCGGAAGAATGATGTGAACTGTCTCTGCTCAGCACGAACCAACTCTAGGTCTGGAGTTGGCGAACACCTGAAAAATATAATAGTGAGCCAGGCCTACGAGTAAGTTCTTTCTACGATAACCCAAACAGAGACCGAAAATCTATACATCTATAGCTAATCCATGCAATACCTATATACTCCATAAATATATATATATCCACACTATAGGACTCTCATTGGACTACTGGTGTGTGTCGTCCTTGCCGAAGCAACCAAATTGCAATGTAGTGTGGCCAAGTTTAAATTTATGAAATGCCACTACCACTTCTAGGGTGAGTAGGGATCGTCCTAAGGGATTAAGGGCAATATATGAAATGAAAACAAGGTCGGATTAGTAGGTCGAGTGATCAAAAGGTGGGTTGATTGGTTAATTAAACTACAATGTAAACAAATTCAATACAAAGCAACTAAAGTAAATAAAGGGTAGAGAACAAGAGAGAGGGATCTTGGGATTTAGAGGTCACCACTAAACATCACCTTTCTAGATACTTAATGTGTGATGAATGAGGGAAAATATGTGTTACAATACTAAAAGGTGTGATTGATTGAATCAACAAACATGAATGACTAATTAAGTATACATTGTCTAGACAACCTAATGAATAGTACAATATATTAAACTAAGCTATTATTCCTTCTTTTAAGCTCACAATCAAAACACATTAACAAGCTAGATAATTATACTACTTGCATTTATAAGAATGGAACATCAAACAACAAGTATGGATTGTCCTCACATCTACACTACAACTAAGCTAAGGACATGAAAATTAAACTAATTAAACTAAGGTAGAGGCATAATCCATCAAGAAATGAGTATGAACCATCAAACAAATCACAAGAGTATTCCATTAAAGCACCATGCCTTGACAATCTCTAGATTCATAGCATCAACACACATAGACATGCATCAATAACACAAAACCTAGAGATAAACACATGAACATCTATTCTAGCATACATAGACATATGAGTAGAATGAAATAATCAATTAGAAGTATTAATCAACACAAATCACTGTAGAAACAAGATTCGTATATAAATCAAATGTCAAAACAAGATTACAACACAAATCCCCTCAAAATACAAAACATCAAGATCTAGAAGGCATGCTTAGGGCTAACTCTAGCCCCAAGAAGATGTTTAGCTACTCATTGATGTAGTCATCCAACCCTCAAGGGCCATCTCCATGGTAGGAATGATCTTCTTCTTGATGGAAACCCTAGATGAATGGAAGAACTCCTAATGGTGTATATCTCTCTAATCTCTAGCTTCCTCTCTAAGATTCTATTGTATTTATGATTTTATATGTGCAAAATGGCTCAAAATCCTTATATAGGTAGCTCAAGTGTCACACTTAATGGTATAGTCTCGTGGACTAGGGCCCTTCCAATGATTGCACCACGAGCCATCTTTTAATGAGTTGGACTCTGTTTTTATTTCGAACTTGAGGGAGTTTTATCGATCGAATTCTGATGAGATCGATCGAACTATGGCCAGATCCATCAAAGTGTGGCCAGATCGATCAAACCTTGGCTGCGCATTTTTGGAATAAAACAAATCTGAGATATTTTTGGGATATTTTGGGAAAAAGACAAAGTGGTAGGTGGGGATAAGATCAAAGAAATTCGATCGATCAGAGAATTATTGGATTGATCGAAGAAGGTATTTTGGTGAGGAAAATGAAAAAAGGTTCGATCCATCTTGAAATGGTTGGAACGATCACTGTGAGATTGATCTAGGCTTGGTCTGATCGATCGAAACTTGCTGTTTTCCACCACTTTGCTTCCACTTTACTTCTTTCTTCCATTTAGCTTGAGATTGCTTCTTTTATGCTCTAATTTGGCTGAATTGATTTTTTTTGGGGATAAACGCCTAAAAAAGGTAATAACATGAAATTAGTCTAAAACGAGAAAATAAGATAGAATATGGTCCTAGAATACTCAAGCTTAAGGGGTTTAAATGCGCACTTTTCAGCGCTTATCACACCCCCAAACTTAAATATTGCTAGTCCTTAGCAATGAATTACAAAGTAAAGGAATGAAATAAACAACTATATAACTATGAACTAGAAAGCAATAAAAGGATAACGCCACTTTCGTAGGGAACACAACTGCATTTAACACATGCAACAAGCCTTTTAAACCACTAGGTTACCCTTAATGGATGAGTGAAGTCTTGTGAGGGTTTCCAGAAATGATACCCATAACCATTGAGCTCTTTCTCACTAATGAGACACCAATATTGCAAACAAGCATTGGGAGAAAACTACCTTAAGCATGTAATTTTTCAATCATTTCCAAGCAATCTCCCAAAATCTCAATAACAAGCAAATAAGTATGGTCCTCTACACATCAAAAAAATGATCATGCAAATCAAAACAACACTAGAATCCTTTTAAGTGGACCAGTATCAAATATATTGCTATCTAAGCCAACTAAAGAAATGATCACATTCTGACCCTCAAACTAGCACACAAATCTAGTCCCGATCATCAAAACAAAGAGTAGACCTTTTATTAAACCTTTATTTATCTAGGTGTGCTTATTCTTTTCACTCGATTATTATTTTTTTTTCTATCCCTAAGGATCAAAGATGGAAGCATGGTGCAATGTAGTGATCTATTAAGCTTTCTAGCAATCCATGAGGCCGAGCGTTAGGTCAATGACTCCCAAACCGGATGGCTTTAGGGCATTAGGTGTTAAAACACCCATAAGGACTTACAAGCTCAAATCAACTAGGTTACAAATCAAAACAACCTCTATCTAATCATTTCCCACTTCTCACCTTTTGGAAGAAGTTCTCACTTTTTTATTTTTTTATTTTTTTTGTAGCAAGTTCAATTATTAACCTAAAGTTTGGGCCTTCCACCTTTTGGCGTGAGAAATTCAGTGCTTGATGAGGCTAGAATCCTGACTACTCAATGAAAAGGGTTTGTTATCCACCTTTATCAAGAATGAAAGCTTTCAGTGCACTACTAGTTCAATTGAGATATAACCAAATCAATAATCAACAAAGCATGTACCCCACAAATGAGTGCTAGTGTGCGCTTGTGCTAATGTAGAATCCTAGAGTGAATCTCAAAACAATCACAAAATCAGGATGATGTGGACCACAAATGCAAGCAATATATCAATCTTTCAAAAAATTTACTCATAAATGGCATCCACAAAGCATACAAGGAGTATTGGAATCTCAAGTCAAGTAATTTTTAAATTCTGAGCAAAATAGTCCTCAAAAGATCAAAATCATAGCTAGTCATGGACTAATCATAGAAAATCCCTCAAATACACAAGTCATGCTTAAAATTTTGAATTGAAAACAAACACTACAAATAACACACATTACATTACCCCCAAACTTAAATGGCACAGTGTCCTCAATGTGCAAAGAGAACAAAAGGAAAGAGTATACCAGTGCAACTAAGGCAAAGAATGGCCGGGACATAAATATCCAAAGTGGGTGGTACAACCCCCCCAAACTTGGGATTGATTGTGGTCCTGAAAAGATGACACTGGGATAAAATCGCATCAGATAACAAAAGGGATAATAACAGTGCACAGTGGACTTACAAGTGTAAGTGGGATAGGAAATGAAGTAAGAAGAGAGAGGTAAGGGTGGTCCTGAAAAATTTGGGCAGTACTCTCTCACTGAAGTCACTGGTATGTACCTGATAATGGAGTTAATCACAGATAAATATATCAATATAATAACCTGACATCCAAAAATAGCATGCATATAATAAAGAAAATAAAAGCAGTGTAAGGTACAACACAGTATCTGGGCTAATTGGTTGGCCGCAAAAATATAATAACAGTATCAAAAGAACAGTCAAGTATCACGGATATATAAAATGAGGGTAGAGATATAGAGATCAAGCAAAGGAAGTCGGTCTAGCGGAGCGTGATCCCCGGATGTCTCTAGAAATGCCCTGCAGTGCAGTCAAGATGTCTGTGCGGAGAGTAGTCACGTCTGCTCAGAAAGAGACAACCGCATCCTTCAATGTTTGGATACGCTCTCCTAGGCTGAGTGTCTGAGTTGGAGTATCAGGGATGACTGGATCATGAAACTGAGGCTCATCCTGATTCTACTCCAGAGAATATAATGGTAACCCTGCCGGAGAGAGATATGGTGACTTTGTTGGAGGCTCCCGCTCCAGTTCTATATCCATATGCTCGTCCGCAGCCGCCGGTGGGTCTGCTGGATCATCTGCTGCTACTGCTACTGCTACTGCTACTGCTGCTGCTGCTGCCTCAGCCATTTCTGCTAACTCTGCCTCCTCAGCTGCCAAGGCGGCCTCGTCTTGTAAACTCTTTATAAGAGCATTGTAGCCCTTGTTCCAATCCTTCTTGCCATAGCGGCAAGCCCCTGACTCAACATACTCCTGTGCATGGAAAGGATAGTGCTGGTCTCTGAGTATCTGAGTAATCAGATGTGCAAAGGGGAGGAATGTGGCTCGCCTGGGCTTTGCCTTGCTAATATAGCTCACGTAAAGCCTCATCATAACACTCCAGTAGAGTGCAGGAACAGAAAACCAATGGCCTATATAGAAAGCATGGAGGGCAGCAAGAAAATCTGAGCGGCGCTGAATCTTTTTGCCCGCCATAAATACATTTCGGTATAACACCGAGTCAAAGAACAAATGTCTCGCCATCACTGTAAGGGCCTCCTGAGAATAGGATAATTAAGGTAGGGAAGGCAGACATGTGGGCATCGAGAAGATACGGCTAATGTCTTGACTGTAATGCGGATGATGTGGCCATCAAGAGTAGTCTGCAACTCAGATAGATCACTCGGGGCTGGCCGGAGGTTTTGGTAGAACAACGGGACGAGTCGCGGGTAAATCGAGTAGGCCACCGGGGCTAGAATAGCTTAAATTCGGTGACGAGAAATATCATCATAAGCTGCCCTGGTCAGAATCGATTGGGAGAAGAAAGTAGTATCAAAGAAGGACTCATGCGCCACTATAAGGCGTGAGTATCTGCGCTCAACCCTGTCACGGACTACACCGGGTGGTGCATGTGGTGGGCTAGGTGATGGGATATGCTGAGCCTCATCGGCGGATGAAGAAGATGAAGATGCCGAGGCAGAAGAGGCGAAACGCTCGGATTGAGCTGGAGCTGGGTCCTCTAGCTCCTCTACTCGCTGTTGTACCCTACGCTGATACTGCAGGTGGGCAACTCGAGCCATGGTCTGCAAAATAGAAAAACACTTGCAATAGTGATCAGTATAGGAAACATTATATGAGATATAGAATTGATAACACATAAATAGAAACATGTTTGTCAAGTCAAGATAGACAACTCAGAATAAATCACATGAATCTATGCAAGTGATAATACAGCCAGGTATAGACATTGAATGTTCAAATGAGTGAAACAAGCTGAATATGAAATGCATCCAATATGGAAAACACAGGCAATGGGCATAAATAAACTAGCATGAACACGAACGATGGTGCAAGAGCATCAATATGCAAAACAGTGAATGTTGATCGATCAAGAAAAAGATGAGATTGATCCAAGTTGGATCGATCAGGATATGGGTGAGATCGATCTTTCTCTGATCTATCAGAGAACTATTGAGATCGATCGAACCTATGTAGAAACACGAACAATCACAGATTTGTGACATGGACAACACGGGGGCACCTGAATGTGCTCAAGGGCCCCTTTTCACCTCAACAAGTCAATATTGGTCACTTAAATTGGCACGTGACCCCCGAAATCGAAACTGGAACAAAATATATACACAAAAAATACACACACACACACACACACACGCACACACACACACACATATATATACACATGCTCAACAACTCAAAATTGAAAACAAGTAAACATGGAAGTTGTAGATCTAAGCATTGCAACATCTAAATCAAGTAAATCAACTTGAAAATCAAAAGAGAGAACCCAAAACTCACCCGAAAGCGAGAGAGAGAGAGAAACGGACTGAGAGAGATGAGATCGAGATCGGGTTTGGAAAGCTGGGGAGGCTCGCGGGAGGTTCACTGGAGATGAGGAAGAAGATGGAACAGCGATGGAAGAGAAGGAAGGTCTGAGATCGATGTTGAAATCGATCCAAATGACCCTTGTGTCATATTTTTAAAAACGATCTCCGACATGTTTGATCGATCTCTTGGAAATCTGATTGATCGAACTTAGATCGATCCGGAAGGAACTCAGATCGATCGAACTCACAAAACAACACAGTATTTTTAAAATTTTTTGAATTTTTTAAAATTAAAACAAAATATTTTTGAATTTTTGGAAAACAAAACAATTTTTGAAATTAAAAATATTTTTGAATTTTTGAAATTCAAAAAGAAAACAAAATCAAAATGAAGCTCACAGATCGATCGAACATAGATCGATCTACACTCGATCGATCCAACAGGTGAAACCTGCAGACATGTTCGAACGATATATAGAGAGGTGATTTTTCATGGGTTCAAAAATTTTTGTAAGTATGGAATGAAGATCGATCCGAGAAAAATCTAGATCAATCTTAGAACACTCAGATCTATCGGAAATTAAGTTCGCACGATAGACAAAGAGGTAAAATATGTAGGAAATTTACGCACGATGGGACAGAGAGATGATTGGATGCAGAGATGATGTTCGACCGATCGAACCTCTTTTTGAGATCAATTGAACAGGCACAAAATGCTTAATTCGAAAATGACAGTGCAAGCATTCACAATCAATGTCCTTAACAATGTGTATGAACCCAGAACATATCTAGACGACGCAAGAAATGAAAGGTAAAATAGAAATGAGGGAGGAATAGGGTTGTACACCCTACGAAGCACTAGTCTTTAACGTCTCTAGCAAGACATGGGGCTCTTTTAGCCTAGATCAAAAATCTTGTTTGGCATCCCCTCCTTGATGGGGTGAAAAACACTTTGAATCCCACCCAACAAATGGTTCCCTAAAGAACTTGTTGGATTTGAATCAAAGGAGATTGGTCGCCCTTTGTCCATACAATTCTTGGGCTTCCATGCCCTTTTAACACTTGGTTTCAAAACAACATTCTTTGAAATCATTTTGGAAGGTGAACTTTTGGAAATTTCATTTTCAAGAAAAGACTCATGTTTTTCAAGTTCATTTTCAATGCATTTTTCAACAACACGTACCTCTTCATGCTTGTTTATTGAATTTGGGGTTGGGTTAAAAATGTTCAACTTCACTTTTATGTGGCCAAATGAGATTTTCATTATCCCTGTCCTACAATTGATGTTGGCATTTGAGGTTGCCAAAAAAGGACGGCCAAGGATAATGGGAATTTGGCTCTTAGGATTTGGGACTGGTTTCATGTCAATGACAATGAAATCAACTGGGAAGAAAAACTTATCAATCTTGATTAACACATCCTCAATAATACCCCGGGGCTTCTTGATGGATCGGTCAGCAAGTTGCAAAACAACCGACGTCGGTTTCAAGTCTCCTAAGCCTAATTTAACATATACTGAGTATGGAAGGAGGTTTACACTTGATCCTAAATTAAGAAGAGCCCGATTAATGAAATGGTCACCAATTATGCAAGAAGTAGTAGGTGAACCGGGGTCCTTAAACTTTGGGAGAGTGTTGTGTTGCAAAATATAGCTTACTTGCTCGGTCAAAACCCCCTTTTTTGGTGCTTGGCTCTTGTTCTTCCTCTTTTGGGTGCAAAAATCTTTCAAAAATTTGGCATAAGTCGGAATTTGTTTAATTGCATCCAAAAGTGGAAGGTTAATCTTCACTTGCTTAAACATTTCAATGATTTTGTTGGCTTTACCTTGTTGTTTTTCAAGAGAATTGGATCATTTCAAGGCATCCGAAAATGGAGCTCTTGGTTCATAAGCTTTTTCAAAATCTTTCTTCAAAACATTTCCAGCATAAACCTTTTTCAAATCGCTTTTCAAATCATTTTTCGCAATTTTCTCAACAAGATGATTATGCACATGCAATAAAGGAGGAATAGAATGTGAAACGGGACGGGTGTCAACTTTTGGTTGCACCGGTTCAGTCACTTCATTTTGGACACCAACTTGGTTGTCAATCACCCTTCCACTTCTCAAGGTTGTCACCGCATTGACATATTCAATTATGTGACCTTCCGATGAGGAATTAATTTCCACAACAAATTGTTGCTTTGGTGGGGCATTTAGAGGCATCTTCCCTTTTTCTCTAGCATTCAATGTACTAACTATTTGCCCGACTTGGGTTTTTAGCTTCGCAATGGATTGGGAATGAGAGTGAAGTAATTAAGTGTTTGCCACTAGAGTGCCCAAAGCGGTCAATACTTTTTCCTCAAAAGCGGGACTCTTAGAATTTTTTTGAGAATAAGAAGATTGGTTAGGAAAATGAGAATTTTCATGTGATGATTGAAAAGAAGATCTATAACTTTGGGAACCTTGGCTTTGCATTGGGGGTGAAACATACTTTCCTTGAAAAACACATCGGGAGGGTTTGAGCCGTTGGCTTTTCCAAGAGAAGTTGGATGGTTCCTCCACCTTGGATTATAGTGTGAGCCATAGGGATTATTCCCTTGGTTGACAAAGACGGCATTTGCTTGTTCATGGTTCTCACTTTGCACATGTCCATGGGGACAATTAGAAGTAGAATGTAAGACACTAGAACAAGTCATGCATGATTCATTAGAATTATGATGATGATGAACATGATTAGGGGAGGAAGGTACTTGATTCACCGAATTTTAGTTGATCAAACCTTTGAGATAAAAATTTCACCTCGGTGGCTATGTCATTGGAATTGTCAACTTGATATAAGCCGACATTCTTCTTTCTACCTAGATTTTTACCATTTTTAGAGGATAAGGATCTATGCATTAAATTCTCACTCATGCTCTCATATAGACGCCACACATCATCCTCATGCCTATCAAGATAAGAACCATCCATGGAAGCATCAGCCATTCCTTTAAAGTTATCCGACAAACTTTCGAAGAAAAATTGTACCAATTGCCATTTAGGAATGTCATAATGTGGACATTTCCTAAGCAAGTCATTGAGGCGCTCCTATGCTTCGTGAAACAACTCCCCTTCCCTTTGAGAAAATTCTCTAATTGAAGTTCTCATGGCATTAGTCTTTGAAACCGAATAGTACTTTTTCAAGAACTCTTGTTGCATTTCTACCCAAGAAGTTATCAAAAAAGGCCTAAGATTGTTGAACCAATATTTTGCCTTGTCTTTAAGGGTAAAAGGAAAGAGTATGAGTCTTAAGACCTCTTCTGGCATGTCCGTGTATTTCACGGTGGAACATACTTCAAGAAACTCATCCAAATGCTTGTAAGGTTCTTCACTTGGAAGTCCATAATAGTTGGGAAGCATTTGAATAGTTTGCGATTTAATTTCATAGTGATGTGCTCTAAATGGTGGCAATTGAATGAAAGTGGGTGCATTATATTCATTAGGCACATAATGGTCACGCAAAGCAAGATGAGGATTCATAATTGGAGGTGCTACATAAGTACCTTGATTTACTTAAGCAATAAGAGGTGGGGGTGGAGTAAAAAATGGCTGAGGCATTCCCAATGGAACTTGGCCTTGTTGTTGTGGTGGAATAAATAGTCTTGGCATGCCTAATGGTACTTGAATATTGTCATGATGCACATTAAGGTGGAGGATACCTTGTTGGTCTATGTGACCAAGGTCCTCCACATGGTCATTATTTTGCTCCTCCATTGGAAAAATGGAGTGATGAGAGCTACCCCTTCCCCTAGGATTATGAGCAATGGATTCAAGAGTTAAATTAAGTGGGACAAGAGTGGGATTTAATGACCTATGACTATGTATGCACAAACAAAACACAAACAAGCAATAAGCAAGTAGTAATCACTTCTCCTCTGCAACAAATCAATAATCAACAATCCTCCACATACGATGATCCCATACTCCCATGCTTTGAACAATATGTAAGAAAAATTGAATTGCCTCCACGCGGGCTCACGATTTATCTAAGAAAGTAAAGACATGCCTCCACGCGAGCCGACGATTTAACTAAAGATTGAGTTTAGAAAAGCTTACAAAGGGTCCTTAAGCAACTTCAATTTAGTTTTTAATTTTCCCTTAGCTTTGCAAATTTTTAGATTTTAGCCTTTTTATGCTTAGCTTATCTCCTTGCTTTTCAATTCTCCTTTGCGTCACTTCCTTTGCTCAATTCACCTAGCCAATCATGAACAAACACAATAAGTAATTAAAACAAAATAAAGTAAAAACACGATCAAAAGAGTACGACTGCCTAATTGCTTCCAAAATACGGCGTTGCCAAATCAATCCCCCGCAATGGCGCCAAAACTTGGTATGTGTCGTCCTTGCCGAAACAACCAAATTGCAATGTAGTGTGGCCAAGTTTAAATTTATGAAATGCCACTACCACTTCTAACTAAAAATATAGTTAGGGTGAGTAGGGATCGTCCCAAGGGATTAAGGACAATATATGAAATGGAAACAAGGTCAGATTAGTAAGTAGAGTGATCAAAAGGTGGGTTGATTGGTTAATTAAACTACAATGTAAACAAATTCAATACAAAGCAATTAAAGTAAATAAAGGGTAGAGAACAAGAGAGAGGGATCTTGGGATTTAGAGGTCACCACTAAACATCACCTTTCAAGATACTTAATGTGTAATGAATGAGGGAAAATATGTGTTGCAATACTAAAATGTGTGATTGATTGAATCAACAAGCATGGATGACTAATTAAGCATACATTGTCTAGACAACCTAATGAATAACACAATATATCAAACTAAGCCATTATTCCTTCATTTCAGCTTACAATCAAAACATATTAACAAGCTAGATAATTATACTACTTGCATTCATAAGCATGGAACATCAAACAACAAGGCTGGATTGTCCTCACATCTACACTACAACTAAGCTAAGGACATGAAAATTAAACTAATTAAACTAAGGTAGAGGCACAATCCATCAAGAAATGAGTATGAACCATCAAACAAACTACAAGAGTATTCCATTAAAGCACCATGCCTTGACAATCTCTAGATTCATAGCATTAACGCACATAGACATGTATCAATAACATAAAACCTAGAGATAAACATATGAGCATCTATTCTAGCATACATAGACATATGAGTAGAATAAAATGATCAATTGAAAGTATTAATCAAGACAAATCATTGTAGAAACAAGATTCATATATAAATCAAATGTCAAGACAAGATTACAATACAAATCCCCTCAAAATACAAAACATCAAGATCTAGAAAGCATGCTTAGGGCTAACTCTAACCTCAAGAAGATATTTAGCCACTCATAGATGTAGTCATCCAACCCTCAAGGGCCATCTCCATGGTAGGAGTGATATTCTTCTTGACGGAAACCCTAAATGAATGGAAGAACTCCCAAATGGTGTATATCTCTCTAATATCTAGCCTCATCCCCAAGATTCTATTGTATCTATGATTATATATGTGCAAAATAGCTCAAAATTCTAATATAGGTAGCTCAAGTGTCACATCCAATGGTCTGGTCTCGTGTACTAGGGCCCCTCCAATGATTGCACCACAAGCCATCTTTTAATGAGCTGGACTCTGTTTTTATTTCGAACTTAAGGGAGTTCGATCGATCGAATTCTGATGAGATCGATCGAACTATGGCCAGATCCATCAAAATGTGGCCAGATCGATCAAACCTTGGTGGCGCCTTTTTGGAATAAGACAAATCTGAGATATTTTTGAGATATTTTGGGAAAAAGACAAAAGTGGTAGGTGGGGATAAGATCAAAGAAGTTCGATCGGTCAGAGAATTGTTGGATCGATCAAAGAAGGTATTTTGGTGAGGAAAATGACAAAAGGTTCGATTCATCTTGAAATGGTTGGAACGATCATTGTGAGATCGATTTGGGCTTGGTCCGATCGATCAAAACTTGCTGTTTTTCACCACTTTGCTTCTTTCTTCCATTTAGCTTGAGATTGCTTCTTTTATGCTCTTATTTGGCTGACTTATTTTGGGGATAGTGCCTGAAAAGGGCAATAACATGATATTAGTCTAAAACGGGAAAATAAGATATAATAAGGTCCTACAATACTCAAGCTTAAGAGGTTTAAATGCGCATTTTTCAGCGCTCATCAACTACGGGCCTGTCTTAACCTGAATAGAGGCAACATGCAAAATGCACCCGAAGTGGGCATGTGTACCTATACCTAAACATGGTACACCTCAAACCATCATAGCCAGTTATGCATCCCAATGTATATACGCTCCCTAACCATCGATCTTTAGACTCAAGCTCATATCGATGTACCATAATTATATATATATATGTGTGTGTGTGTGTGTGTGTGTGTGTGTATGTGTGTGTGTGAATATAATCCATCCTAATACAGAACATAAAAAAAAAAAAAAAAAAGCATCTGGTATGTCATTCAACTGTTTTAGTTGACCTAACATGAATATATGTAGTATTTAACTTTTTTAGTTTATCCATTCCATTATATATGAATAGGTAGGAATTAACATTTTGATCTAATTCATCCCTAATATGCCACCGTCCCATACCGGTGTATATAATCTGCAAAATCTATAAATGATGAAACATTCAAAGTAGTACATCAAATAAATCCACAAAACAGTCCAATAATTGATAATACAATTTCAAGAGTATATCAAATAATCCAAAGTTAAACATAATAATATCATATACTGCTAACACAAGATATGACAACTTATAATTTATTTAACTTTCCTAGGTCACATATCCTACATATACTGAATCTTAAATAGATTGATATATTTTGCTATACAATCACTTAAGCATTCTCCATACTTTATTTAAAATTTAATTAAATCATTCCTAGTCCTTATTCGATGTTTAGGACTCCACAAATCCAATCTAAAAATAAAACAACACTGTTTCTGCGACTTCACCAGGTAAGGCTCGAGCTTCTGTCTCAATTGCTTGAGCACCCTATCCAAGGCTCGAGCATCCTACTTTAGGCTCGAGCTTTTTATCCCAATTACTCGAGCTTTCCTTCTCAGGCTCGAGCTTTACAACCAATTGCTCGAGCTTTGCAACCAAGTGCTCGAGTTTTTCATCCCAAGGCTCGAGCTTTTTCCCCAAGGCTCGAGCACTGTAACAGCGGTCCGAACACTGTTACGCGAATCAACCCAGAATTTTAACTGTGCATTAAATCTTTATTTGTTTCAGAAATCTTAGACATGTTTCTACGTTGCATCCATATATAGATATAACAAAACATTATATAAAACATGCCACAAATTCACACAATAATAAAATCAAATAATGAATTTAACAGTTCATGCACAAGAACAACTATGAACAATAAATTCATAAGACATAGTTCTAGATCAATTAAAACATATATTCCAATTTTAATTAATCTTTTAAACATCCCTAAGTTATACTAGAGACATACAGATTACAGATCTAAGGAGAAGTGTAGAACAGAGAACTTGCTTTAAGGATTTGATAAAACCTAAGCCTCCTTCTTCCTCTTCCTCCTTCTTTCTCTCTATCTCTCTAAAATATACGTGATATTATTCTAGCCCCTTTTTCCAACCCTATAGAGACATATATATAGTTTCTAAAATTCTGAAACAATGGTGTGTAATATGATTCATCTACTTGGCTCTCTTCGTTATCTCTCTAAACCCCAATTTTATCTGTGAAAAAGAAAAAGAAGACTACAATTTTAATTTAACTTTATTTGTTTGAGCATTGACAGAGCTTCTGAAATGTTGAAACTAAAACAGTAAAGAAGAGAGAGTCCACCAATAAGAATTACCCAACTTAGGACTTATCAAAAAAAAAAAAAAAAAAAAAAATGAATTACCCATCTTAGGACAAAATAAGCTCTCTGAGCTTCTTGACTGATATTGGCATGGGAGACTTCTATAGATATGGACTTGAAGAGAGAAAGATATATGGTTGGGGGCACAAAAGTGTACAACAATTGTGAACCAACGATAGGCTTGTCAGCTTTTGACTTGTTTCATGCATCGGATCTAGGAAGTGTACAACAATGAAATGAAAAGCTCTGATGCACTCAAAATTACAGACAGAGACAATAATTAATATTATATGTTTATAACTTTACTAATCTAATATGATACTACGTATATGTTACACACACACACACACACACACACACATATATATATATATATATATATATATATATGTTTGTAACTTTATACTTAAACTTAGATATATTTTGATTTAGCCCACCCCATTGAGAAATCTTGGATCCGCCCTTGTCCATAATGTACTTAATGTTAAGACACTCTCTCTCTCTCTCTCTCTCTCTATATATATATATATATATATATATATATATATATAGACACACGTGAATAAAGAAACTAACAGAGTTGTGCTTTAATTTGAATGTGTTTTTTATTCTGTAATTTTTAGATATAACTATGTTCAATTGAAAATAGCAGAGATCTTGAATTAAAAAATAGCTCTACTTGGCTCATTGCCCTATCACCGGACAGTTTGAACTGTTGACAAACCGTTATTTGATTTTCCTTAAGCTAATTGCCATAATAATAATTAAGTAACATAACAGAAAAAAGAAAAAAAAATACATGTATAATTGGGGCATACCCCAAGGCCCGAACATCAAAGGCCAAGCAAGGCCAAAGGGCACAAGTCAAAAACAAAATATGAAATAGATCCCAAGGATCCAAGACAAACGTCCAATTGCTCATTTGAAACTAACCTAACAAAACCTAAGACCATAGCCCAGTCAGATGAAAACAAAACGCACTAACTGAACCATAAACCTGAGCTGGAGAATCAACAAACCCGAAAGCATACTATATATTGGGGGTTATGGTGGTGGTGAAGGTGGTTGAGGCGCTAAGGTAAAGGTGAAGAAGGGGTTGGAAAGTGATGGTTCGAAGAAGGAGCTGGGAAGGTTCCATTCAGTGGTAATGGTTTCTGCATATGGACATCTACATTTCTTAACCAAGAACAGCTTCAATCGGACGGCATTGATCACTGAATTCAAAGTCTGTAACGGATGTAAGGATTTGTTTCGAAAAATTTATGTTGTTCCTTTCCCTCCACACATGGATGATGCCCAAATGAGGAAGTCATTCCAAGAATTAGGGCTTGTGTAAATATCCACTTATTTTATATCCCATTTCTTATAGTTTTAAAGTAAGAGCATTAATGGAAGAGGTGCTCATGACTCTCTGCTGCATTGAGACACAGTGCACACACATTTGGCTGCGTTGTGAACTATAAAGAGGGTTTATCTTGAGTCAGTAACTTCTCTCGTATTGCTAAATATTGGCAGAAAGAATGTTTGGGTATTTAATTGCTGAACCACACCAGTTTGTGCCAGTGCTTGGAGGGTAGAGGTTGTGAAATGGCTTTGAGGGTATGCTTGAGTGTGTATATCTTTGTGGGTGATGGTGTCCATTGAATGAAATCATTGGAGTTGATGTTTGGGGAAGGTAGGTTTGAGTTGTCACAGAGACAAGGTTAGAGAGATATTATTTAAGAGTGGAGAGGATACTTTTATATATTTGTTGATTATCATTCCCTGTCTATGAGTAGCAGATTTAAATAATAACTAGTAAAGGGGGCCACATGGGAGTCAATTGTCAAAGAAGACCATACTTGTAGCTACATTATTGATCTTGTGCTTGAGTAAATGTTGACCAAGGTGCTTATGTTGTTACAATTTTCTCTAGAACCATGAACTATCATTTAGTATACTGATATCCCAAATGTTCTGTTTGATGAGATGCCTTAGAGTCGATTCCTTTGAGATGCTATTTGACTCATTTGAGCAAAGTGTCCACAGGTGCCTTAGAATAGATGCCTTGTTCCACTGTGGGATATCATAGATGCGAAGACCTCCAGCCTGTTTTGGGATGCAGACCTGATTCCTTATAACCTCAGCTCTAAATTTGGCTACATAAATCTCTGTAGTATTTGAGCAATTTGGTCACACACTTTAGCAGGCAGCATCGGTAAAATTGTCCAGAAGATTTGAATGCTGAAGAGAGTAACTTGAATCAGTTGTAGTCTCCCTATAAACGAAAGTGCTCTAGCTGTCCAATTTGTCACTCTTGATAGCATTCTATCAATGAGTAATTGAATGTCACTAGTAGTTAGTCTTGAAGCAATTAGGGGTAGCGCAAGGTACCTAATTGGGAGGGTACAACATGGAAACTGGAATAAGCTGCAAATGGCATTTGGGATGGCAGTAGGTACCCCACTAAAGAAAAGATAACTTTTGTTTGGATTAGGGGAGAGATCAAAGAGCATGCTAAAGGTATCAATGGACTGTTTAATAATCCGTGTAGACCCGAAATCACCATGACAGAACATAAAGATGTCATCAACATATGAAAGGAGAGAGAGTTTGGTATCCTTACACCTCCAATGGTATTTAAAAGAATATTTAGAAGAGGCTAGCTGCTTAGTTATGGATGATAGAACTTCCATAGCTATGATAAAGAGGTAGGTGGATAGAGGATCCCCCTGTCTACCATTAAAAAAACCACAGGGTTCTCCATTGACAGACACAAAGAAGGAGACAGTTGAGATACAAGATCTGATCCAAGAAATGAAATGGGAGGAAAGTGCATTGGCTTAAGGACATCAAGAATGAATTTCCAATGAAGACAATCATAAGCTTTACGTAGGTCAACCTTGTGCGTCCATCTAGGAGGATGAAGGTCCTTATGATACACTCTTAATAGTTCTTTGGCCAATATGATGTTGTCCCCAATTTTCCTACCTTTAATAGGGGCATTTTGTGCTTTGTCAATAATGGTAGGTAGAATGGTCTTTAACTTGTTAGCAAGGAGCTTTGAAATTCATTTTTACAAGATATTACAACAAGATATATAGGTCTGTAATAAGAGGGTGAAGTGGGATTAGGAAGTTGGAAATCATATCTATAGGTTGACTCGATGATTGTGGCAGATTTAGTGGGTCTTCATTATAGGCTTATGTTTAGCGATTTGATTTTTATCCTCGATTTGATTTTTATTCTCTTTCCATATTTGTAATTTTCCACTTGTATATAATTTTCCATTCACTATAGTAACAACCGATGTTGAGAAAACATGAGAAATATCAGAAAGAAGAGATAGGTTACTTGTCATATGATCAAATGCCCCTGAAACAATGATCCAAGGTGTAGCAGATGAAACATAGAGACACGTATTACTTGAAGTAATGAAAGTAGCGGTGGAGGAGGACTGATTTGCATACTTATACTTTACCAGAGAATCATATTCGGCTTTGGAGAGAATGACTTGTTCATTTGCAGGAGTGGGAGGAGTCTCCTCCGAAACCGAAGCTTGATTAGCCCAAGCAGGCTTGCCATGAAGAGCCCAGCAGAAGTCAACAGAGTGATTATTTTGGCTACAATGAGTACACTTCTTGCTATTGCAACCCCTTCTGCCGCCACGAGTACCACGGCCTGGGTTAGAAGGACCTTTGCCTCCTCGTCCTCCACGAAAAGTATTATGTTGCTCAGTAGGAACAACAAGAGCAAAATGGTTGTCATTCTCAATCACAAGGGCATGAATATATGTTTTTCAAACTCGAGCAAAAGTCTCACTTGCTGTCGGTATCTCCTTGCCAGACAAAATCTGCGAACTGATCGAAGCGAGTTCGGGTTTAAGTCCAGATAAAAATTTTGCCACCTGAAACTCCTCCTTGTACCCTTTTTGTTGTTCTATGTCTGTAGTCAATGGTTAATAGATATTCAATTCTTCCCACACGCCCTTCAGTTTTGAGTAATAATCTTCAATAGAACGATCTCCCTTCTAGGAATGACACGTTGTTGAAGATCTCAGGCTCCAAGCTGTTCCATAACTAAGTCATAATATGAGCATCTTCTTTCTCCCAAGCCTCAATAATCTTTTCATCACTGGTGGGTTTGGTTGATTTAAGATAGGACAGTTTTCCTCGAGCCCGTAAGAACACCTCTACAGCTCGAGACCATTGAAGGTAGTTTGAGCCTTTCAGTTTGGTGCTGGTGATTTACCCAAGAAGATAGGATTCCTTAGCATCCATCACAAGAGTTGCCAAACAAATGAGATATAATAGCGAGCAGGAGCAGAGATAAGAGAACCAAGATCTAGCCGAGATAAAACCCGAGAGAAATTATTGAGGAGAGAACCGAGGAGGGATCCGAGAGAGATTGCTGAGACGAGAACTGAGATCACCAAGGAGAGATTACCGAGAAGAGGTTGCTGAAAGAAAGCCGAGATGGAATCAAGATCGGAGAGTCTGAATAAGACTAAAGAAAAAAAAAATTTAAAGAGGGATCGATATCCACTCTGATACCATGTTGAAAGAGAGAGAAAGAGAGAAAAAGAGAATATATGAAAACGTATATATTATTGAATGAGTAATACGATAATACAATGGTGTTTATATAGGAGAAGTTACAAGAGTAGGCGAGTGGAGAACAAGTAAACCCTATACATGGTAATTCTATATATGACAATGAGGGGTAGGTGACAACTCTTACAATACTAATTGTACGCATGCGACAACTCATACAATACTGAACAACTTAAAATCCCCAAGTGCCTTATATGTAAAAAAAATCATGGCGTGTCCTTGTCGTGTCCGACACGTGTCCACAGCGTGTCCGACGCATGTCCAGGCCATGTTCGAATATTCAAAAAAATAAAAAATATCTAGACACGTTTTTTGGTGTGTCCGACATATGTCGGGGCATTTCCGACGCGTGTCCATGTCCGACACAGATTCTTTGCCTTTTTAGGCGTGTCCATGCCTCCCAGGTTCCAATCTTAGTTTCAAGGAGTCCAACACAATTAAGATGATTTTCCATCAAGAAGTTTTTAATTTCTCTTTTTCTTGAGGTATTGTTCACCCCTCTCACATTCCAAGCAGCAAAAATTGTTACTTTGTTGGGCTTTGTAGGTCCTCAAAGAACCTATTATAAGCCTTTTTGGATGCAGACTGAGCTGCCTTAGCAATTCTTCTTAGATTCTTTCACAATTACTCTCTCTCCTTGGGAGTGATTCTAGGATTAGGTCTTGACTGACCATTAAGTGTAGTACAATCATTCTCAGAAACAGTGAAGTATGTCAAAGGAGATTTTCCATTTGAAGTTTTAATGGTGATTTGGCCCTCCTTAGATGCAGGGCAAAACAAGACACTGAATTTGTTAAAGGATTGGGATGATGAAGATTTAGAGGACGAGCACTTGTTTGAAATAACATGGACCTGTGGTGGAGGTAAATCATTAGATGTAATCATTGCCCCACTGGCACATATCTTTTGGTGGTGGAATGGGATCCAAGGTTAGATGGTGAGGTTTGAGGAACTGGGAGTAGGGGAATAGGCTGAAAAGGGTTCCACTCACAGGTCATGGATATGCTAAGCACAGCTACAGCACATGTGTCCTCCTGTTGCAAAGAAGTATTGTTAAGCAGGGGTAGGTCCATACCATCAGAAATAGATGTGGCCTTATGGTGGGAGGATGGATTCTCAAGGTTAGCCAGTATGCCCTTAACAATATCAAGAGCAGGGGATTTCTTTTTTTTCCTGAGTCCACTGCCTCAGAGGTTGTCCATTATTTGGTTGTTGAATTTGCACCCAACATTTGGTAGATTTATGGCATTTTAAATCTTGATGACCAAAACAATTGAATATTGTGCAAGACTGTGGTTTCCATTGGTATGTAACACCAATATTGATGGACTTATCCTTACCCACTTTCAATATGACAGGATCACTCAGCTCCTGATATGCTTTTACCTCAATGCAAATCCTAGCATAGGAAAGTCTTTTTTTGGTCTTGGTCATTTTGATCAACAGAGAGTGGTGTGTCAATGGCACTAACAATACTGCTTAGGCCTTTGTTAGTCTAGTATTCCAGTGGAATGTTATGAAATTTAACCCATAAAGGGATGCAATTGTAGGAGTCCTTATTAAGCTGCATGCTGTAATGCCATTGCTTTAGGACAAGAGGTCTGTTAGAGAAGGTCCATGGACCGTCATCTAACACATGCCTGCAATCACTTTCATTTCTAAAATTGAAAATTAAAAACCCTGATGCAATTCCAACTATGTCCACTAGGCCTTTAGAAGTCCATAGATTTTTAGCAATGGTACTGACCAATTTAAAATGAAGATTCTTTTGGAGAAAAAAGCCAATAAAGCAGCTTTTTCATTCCAGAGTGCCTTTAGTTTTAGTACATGGTGGTGGATCCATATAAGTCCTGACATTATTGGTAACAGGCTGAAGAAATTCAAAATGGAGTTTGGAAGGGGCTGCAACATGAGACTAGAGAGGGGGAGTAAGGGTGGTATAGGAAAGGGATGGATGTGATGTGTCAGGAGGTGTGATCAGAGATGGTGGCAGAGAGTCCTGCTGGGTAGGTGGTAAGGCTGGTGAGACATACCAAGCTCCCATGGTGGTTAGGTGTCTCGAGATTTGGGAAAGAAAGGTTGCTCACAATGGGAAGGGGTTGGTCAGAGAGAGCCTTACATGAGGAGGATGCAGCATTTGTGTTAAGTGGTGGAAAATCATGATTCCTTAATCCTACCCTACCAGAGGATCAGGGGAGGGGAAGAGATGATGTGGAACCGTGGGACTGAGTGAGATCATGTGCAGCAGTTTAATGAGAGATTACCTTCAAAAGCTTGTCAATTTCCTTTTGCAGCTCAATAGGATGCTTAAAATCTTTATAGATCTGAATCTGTCTTCAAAGAAGTTTAACCTGGTTCCTTAAGCTCTTGGCCTCTTCAACTTGGTTCACAGCTCTTTTCAGCTCCAACCCATGGTCCACATCTGGTTAGAATTGCTTGAGTCTCCTGTTGAGTAACAAATTATCCCCTTGAAGGACATCAACAAATTGCTTAATAGCAGAGAGTTCACGCGTAAGGACACTTCATTGTTCTCATCCCCAGACTCCTCAGCATTGTCAACGGGGTCATTACAATATAAGGTCAGCTGAGGGTTGAGGTTTGAAAATGTAGGTGCATTGATAAGTGGAAGAGGTATCACAGGATTCTGGCTTGAAACAGCAGGAGGGAGTTGAGGAGCAGATGGTGGGGGAATAGTAGAAGAACAAGGCAGGGGTGCATGGTGAATAGATCGAGAGGAGGCTAGGTGTTAGCGGGAGGATGGATAGGTGGTGGAGGAGGAGGAGGGGGAGGAGCTTGTTTTATCTTTACTCAAAAGATTCAACTGCAAAAATTAGTACAAATTGTTTTATTTTCAAAATAAATAAAATAAATAAATAAATAAATAAAAACATGAATAAAGAACAAGAAATTTTACTAATGGACAAGTATAATACACAACAATGCACACAAGTATTTAGACACTTTACAACGCACCCACACCAAAGCTTTGTATACAAGTTGCACACACCAGGACTTACTCAATCACACTTATTCACAGAATGTCACTAGGTGTTTCTCTACCCAAATCTCCTATTTATACTAGTGCTCACCAACTTACAAAGTTGATTGGATTGGTCTTGAATATAATATTCTACAGCAAAGTTTCTTAGAGGGAGACTTCTAGAAAGAGAGAAGGAGATAATTTGAGGAACTTTCTACTCACAGAGAAGTCAGTGCTAACTTCAAGAAACTAACCAAGAGAAAATAGAGAGATGGTTAGTTTACCTAATGGGAGAATTCAAATGAGTACATGAATGAATGGTAGACAAAATATAAATAACGTTGTATATACAGTAGTCCATTCATCATCTGTAAATTAGAAAGTGCTCTAAAATATTTTCACATGTCACTGATGGTAGGTTATTTACATATGCATTCAGTGCTTGTGAATCAAATATATATATATATATATATATATATATATATATATTTTATGGTACAATCAAATATAAATTATCAAAACAAATTGTACAAATTAATGCATGCGTACATTAATATTAGCAAATCAAATTGTTGTCAAATTATTGAGCTTCTATTTGTTGTTTGAATCTAAAATTTAACTCTTACCATATTTTTGTGATCAGGGTCTGATATGTTTAATATCATCATCAACACTACCGGGATTGAGGCCTCCGCCATGTGAAGGTCAAGGTGAGCAAGTGTGCCCAACAGGCCAATTTTGGCCAATTGGCAACCATTAATATCTCTGTCCTGCTGACCGCTTTGGGGTCTGGTGGAATTCGGGCTTACGTGTTAGCATTTGGGGCAGATCAGTTTGAAGAAACAGACCCTCAAGAAAAAACTAAGACGCGGAACTACTTCAATTGGTACTACTACTTCATGGGGTTACCTACCGTGTTATCAACAATAGTAGTGGTGTATGAAGTTCAACACAATTTTGGACGGGGATGGGGATTTGGAGTCCCTACCATAGCAATGTTATTGTCCGCCATTGCCTTCATTTCCGGATATCCTTTGTATCGAAAACTGGACCTATAGAGAGCCCATATACACGGTTATTACAAGTCTCCTTTGCTGCAATAAGGAAAAGAAGTCTAACCATGGTTTCAGATCCTAGAGGGTTGTATGAGAATGAGGAGCTTGATGCTTCTACGGCTGGCAATCGGAGGCTTCTTCACACTCAACATATGCAGTAAGTCCCTCTGCCGTTCTCTGTTTGTTTTGTGTAGATATTATGAAGTACACTGAGCATATGAGAATATGGGTAGATATTCATGCCAACAGTTGTTAAAACTACAATTGTTTTTACTTAATAGAATCAAAGATAGATATTCACCACAATTTTCTTTTCTTTTCTTCTTCTTCCAATTTTGAAAAACCTTTAGCTGCTGTTTTTTCCTAAAGGATTAAGTAGTTTTCTATAAGTGTTTTTATTTTATTTATTATTATTTTTTTCTGAGGACTTTAAGGACATCACACAATTACAGATAGTAAGCTTTAGCCTTTGGACCTCCCATCAACTTGCATATTAATATCTATTTTGTTTTATGCAAAATTTGAAGTTTTATATATATATCTATATATATATATATATATGTATATATCTCACAGTATTATAGCCACTATTGCATGAATTGAAACACAAAGATAGTATTTTCAATAACGAATGACTTTCTTACTCTTTGGGAAAACTTATAAATTTTGGATCTCTTTTCACTTCAAGGAAATTCTGAAAGGCAATATGAATTTATTTTTAAAATCAACAATTTAAAGTTTATTAATTTTTTAAAATGTAATTTCATATTTAATAAGAACCGACTTATTAATTACATTAGTCAATTACATTTGGCAAAAACATGTTTGTATGTTAGAATTCAGAGTGATGAAGACCACTGTATCTTTTGTCGTCATGATCATTATATGAGAGAGTCCTTATGATTCAGCCATTTCCCTCAATGTAGATAACTGGATGTGTGAGAATGGACTAGTAAGACTACCATTCCAAGCATTCTTGCTTGTTCGAAAAGGAAAATTATGGATTATTTGTGCCTCATATTCATTATTCTAAGCCTTGTACAAGGTCATTTCTTAATTATAAGCATTCTGGTCCTTCATTAGATTATCCCCACTCCACTTCTACTAGAAGAATTAACTTTGAAATCTTATATCAATCACTTCTGTTTTATTCATTGCATTGGTTTATCAGTTTGTAGAATTGTCAGGCCACCTGGTATTTAGTACAATTATATTGTAAAGCTTGGTTCAAATTGTCATTGGTTAAAAATGATTGAATTTTCTTCTCAAAAATAAAAAAATTTATTTGAAGATAAAATTGGTGACTAATAAATGTTAGGTGAGAGTTTAATTTTTGCTCTTGGTGTGATGCAGATTTCTTGATAAGGCTGCCATTGTCCCTGAAGAAGACAACCTTCAATCACCCAACCTGTGGAGGCTAAACACCATCCATGGAGTTGAAGAACTGAAAACGTTTATTCGAATGGGACCGATATGGGCAGCTGGAATCATCCTCAGTGCAGCCTATGCGCAACAAATCACATTCTCAAACAAACAAGCCCTCACCATGGATCATGCCACAATTTCCATCACTGTCTTCTGGCTCATGTCACAGTCTGCCCTTCATGGCATCTCTGAGGCCTTCGTGCTTATTGGATATCTTGAGTTCTTGTATGACCAGGCACCGGATAGCTTGAGGAATACTGCTTTGGGGTTGTTTTCGATAGCCAATGCAGCTGGGGGTGTCACTAGTGCACAAGTTTAGTGCTGGTCCGGGTGGTTCAAATTGGCTTCCCCACGATGACTTGAATAAAGGGAAGTTAGAATACTTTTACTGGTTGATAACATTGCTGCAGCTTGTGAATCTTGTTTATTACATATGCTGCGCAATGTTCCATACCTTCAAGCCATTGAGACGGGCTAGTCTGTGAGGGAAGATAGTGGTGGTCAGGGAAGAGGTTGATTCTGTTCATTTTACTGTTCCCACCTCCTCTCAAATTGGCTTCCCGGGGCTACAATGACTGATTCTGTTCATTTTACTGTTCCCACCTCCTCTCAAGAGACTATTCAAGATGGAGGTTTAGACGAATTGAAGAGTTGAACACACAAGACATTTAAGTCATTTTCAAAAATCTTAATGCCTTTACATTTTGTTATTATTATTTTTTAAAGATGCATATATTTATATTATATTTTTTATTATTATTTTTTAATCATTGATAAAAAAATTTCACATATATCACTCACACACTCATAGTTTACTATGTAAAATGTGAACATAGATATTTGCTAAACCATTCAAAAATATGTTACACCCAACCTAGCTCAGGAGAATTCGGAAGGTATTTGCTAAACCATTCAAAAACATGTTAAATGTGAACATATGTATTTGGGTCGTGCTCTATTCCTTCACAAAAGTCACTCATTTGCCACCATGCACCCACGTGCACTGCAAACCCGTGTTTCTTTCTGCAGCTTTGCCACCATGCACTGCAACTCTCTCTTTCTTCACGCCTCAATCGTCAAATTTGAATACATTCATAGTTCAACATCAATTAAATATCACTCCAACCATGGCCTAATAAATATTTAAACAATAATATTAGATGTTTGGTATAGAAATAGTGTATTGAAAACTTGCGATGGACAACTTTTTCATTCATTTCGGCCGCATTCACATTTATTCTCATTATGACTTTTCTGGTATATATGCTTGTAAAGATTCCACTATTACCAAAAAAAAAAAAATTGATTTCCGAAATAGTAATGTTACAATTGTAATTTTTGTGCCATTCCAATATTACATAGTGCTACAAGGACTCTTGTAAGTATATCAGATTTTTCTAAAATATTTTATGTCATTGATTAATACATTATATTAATATTTTTTTTTATGACTCGCATTCAATTAGGTGCGGTTATTGGTTTTTTTCTAAAACAATTATTACATAGGTTTAATAAGGTAAAAGTGCGAAATACCCTATTGAACTTTCAACAAATGAACAAAATACTCTCTGAACTAAATAAGCGAGCAAGTCACTTGTAGTACTTCCAAAAGTGAGCACTTTGCCGGTATGCCTCCTCCTGTCATCGAAATCCACTTTCCGTCAATATGATTATACACGTGACTGACTCTTTATAATTAATTCCAAAAATACCCTCAAAGATGACCATTATGCCCTCACTCCCCATATAAAGCATTTTGCTTTGTTTTTAACCCAATCAAACCCATTTGCCCAACTGTCTCTCCATTGCTCATCATTGTCTCTTTGCTTTCTCCCCAAGTCCGTTTATATATATATATATATATATATATATATATATATATTGTTATAGTATATATGAACATATTGTTACTTCGTACTATTTTTAAATATTCATATTGATTACGGATTTTTTCCCCCCTAATAATATAGTGTAGTTTGAGAGCTCTGATTCATCAATGAGAATCAATAATATGAAAAGCAACCAAAAATAAATAAATAAAAGACAAACCCATTTGAGGATATTAACATTTAATGGTGAACAAAAAATTAAAAAAAAGTGAACTAAATAAGCCAAAATCTAAATAATAAAAAAAAAAAAATTAATTTTAATGGTGAACAAAAAATTAAAATAAAGTGAACTAAATAAGCCAAAATCTATATAATAATAACAATAAAAAATTTTAATTTTTAAATTCTCTGATTTATTTTCTCCCTTCTTAGACTTGAACCCAAGGTCAAGTGGGTTCAAGCCATAGGTCAAGTGGTTTGAGCCACTTAGACCATAATCTAATTTCACCGAGTCATATTAAAATTTGTCCGAACCATTTAATTTGGATTGCACTCATTCAGCAATTATATTGTAGAGATGCATTTTTGAGTCCAAGAGAGTATTACACAAAGGAGGTTTATCATATCCATGAGTTTGTAGTGCTGCTACTGGTGAAAGTTGTAATACCCCCAAATTTTCACATGTAGGTTGGCCAGTGCCAAATCCGAAAGCCCAAAGGATATCAAAACAATTGAGAAATAAATGAACATAGAATACAAGAAGGAATAAAAACCGAATAAATAATAATGATGAAAGAAAACTAAATTAATAAATATAATAATAATCCCTGATACAAAAATCCGGATGATAAAATAATGAATCTCCAACACACAACTCGGGAATCTGAATATCATGGACCCCTAATAAATCTCTTATTAGAAACAACGCCTAATTTTTTTGAGCAATAAATATATGGACTAAGTTAACTAAGCGAAGATGAACTCATATGTCAACGACTCCGGAAGAATGATGATGACTGATCTTTGATTTGCATGAACAACCTCTGCGCCTGGTACTGACAAGGATCTGAAAAATATAACAACAAAGGTGGGTCAAAACCCACGAACAAGTCATTTTCATTACAAACCAAACAGAGACCCGATGAACTATACAACCCTAGCCAACTCATGCAATATTTACATAGTCGATAAGTATATATATACACACTAAAGTCTCTCACTAGACTAAGACAGACTCAACCGGATAGTGAGTATCTCATACAAAGCGTACATAAGGTGGTCACGAGTCCTCTTTCTACCATGGCATACATATCCATATATCCAGCTACCCATCTCAACCGGCAATATACGCCTCAGTCCTAACCACTGATCACGAGACCTCAAACTCGTATTATATACATATAATAATGATTTATATAACTAGCCATATCCTGATAATGGCACACCAAAAATAAACTACCGTAACCATATCCCGACAATGGTTCGAGAACATATAAAATAATATAGCCATATCTTGACAATGGAATGTTATCCGTATCTTGACTATAGTATGACATAGAACCATATCCTGACGATGGTCCCCAAACAATCCACATATATAGATCAATATAAGATCATAATACAACTATGAACATGATTATAATCATACTATCAAGAACTGCAATTATTACAGTAATTTAACATTTATACATCACAGAAATAAGCTATTGAAGTCCTTTATATAAACCATGACTACCAAAAACCCAGCCAAGAAACATTACGATAATTTATAATTCCAGTAATTAAGATAGTTAAACCATAATCCAATGCTAAACATTTAAATCCTAATATTTAAACAATACAACATATTCAAATTACTATTTAATAATTGAATAAATCTCGTGCTAACATGCATGCTTAAATTTCATGCCATTAAATCCACCTACCTCTGTTCCCAAGTTGTTATAATATGATCGGGACCTTAAATAATCAATTCGGGACTGAACGGAACATGTTCAGGCCAAAATCACGCATCAGCGCTCGAGCACCCCATCACTGGGCTGAGCGTTGTTTTCCAAAAGATGGCGCTCAATCCTTGTAGACAGTGCTCGAGCGCTACTTCGTGGCTAAAATTTGTGCTCGAGCTCATCGCTAAAATTGGAAAAGATTTTAATTCTGGAAGTCATTGGCTCAAGTCAAATGCATCCGGAATAAGTAATTCGGTATTAAAATGACGCTTTATTACATATTAACACAAAAATTGAGAAAGAGTGACCATTAGCTGCTTTATTTCACAATGAAAGAAAATAAGGAAAAAAGTAAATATTAAACAAACAACATCAATATAATAAAACCTAAATAAAAGTAAAATATAGGTTGTTTATTCATCAAATTTAATAACTATATTTTTAGCCTCCTTGGAAGTTCTAGTTTAAACTAAATTAAAGAATATTATTGTTGAAGTTCCTTTCAATATGAAGTAATTGCATTGCAATTACATATTACTAAGGCTGCAATCTGCATCAGAACAAATGGTGTATATTTATCAAATATAAGCACTATAATTTTAGATATTTCTTTATTTTACTCATTCTGAATTGATGGAGAGACAATGAATGAATTAGTTGAGTTTCCCTTTTCATTCAAATGGCAGGTCTTTGAAATCCTAAAAATTAGAAAGTGTTTGCTAGACAGGGAGAAAGGAAAACACAATTAATATACCAACACTACATAGGCAAAAGGTGCCAAATAAAAATAAAAATACCATTTACCTTTCTGAAAGAAAAAATAAAAAAAAAAATCTAAATTCAGAATCAAATGAGCCTTAATTAAACAAACCTGAAGCATTAGTCCATAACCCACTAGATGACTGCTGAGTTTTAGTATCAACTAATTTGGAACCATCAACCCAATTTTGATTATGTGTATTTTTGCCACATTGCAATGCATTTTCATTAATTTTATTATGTTCTCAATTCCAAAAATAATAATAATAATAATATAAATTATGTACTGAATTCATTTTTATTTAAAAATTACTAACTATTGTAGTAAAATTTTATTCAATCACAAAAAAGAAAAAAAGAAAAAAAGGAAGTTTCAATTTATTTATTTATTGCAGTTTTGGGTGGGTTTAGTCCATGGGCTGGGGTGGCTGGATCCAAAATTTATTTATCAAATCTAACAGCTAAAGACTCTGCAATAGGGAAACTAAGACTGATCAGAAAAGTAGCGTTTGAGACCCAGTGGTTCTGGGCTTGTCAATGCCCACTCCTACAGTGTTTGGTGTGGAAGTCCTAACTAACAGTAGTGGTTTTAGAATCTTAGAAATTAGAATAGTATAGAAGCCATAGATAATTTATAAGAATTGATTGGGCCGGTTGATTAGCAATTGGTGGCCGGTTTGTTACTTGTGGAAGATTCGCTAATATGATTGGCCTTGGGTCAGGAGGTTCCTTCTGGAGAGATTATGAGGAAATACCTGTGGCGGTGATGAATTGTAGGTTGCAGCGGCATATTATTAGATTATTTCTCAAGTGATGAAAAAATCACTCACAACAGCCTTAATTCTGGAGCTTTTGCATGTTTTGAAAAATAAAAATTGGACATGGGTATAGGATGGGGATAGAGTGGAATGAATTTTTTTTGGAAGCCTAAAACCAACATTGGAAACTCTATTCACTCCTGCATAGCTATATGTATATATATTTTTCTTTTTTTATTTATTTTATCTTATTATTTTTCCTGTTGTAGTTGTCACCATTTGTTTTTGGGTTAAATGCAAAAAACCCCCCTGAACTATTGGGGTTTTGCAAGAAACCCCCCTGAACTAAAAAAAAACCCCTAAACTATTGTTTTGTTACAATTTACCCCATCAAGTCACCGGAAAAGACAAAAGACAATTTTACCCTTAATGTAAAACGGCATAGTTTTGATCTTTAGCCTATTAAATTGCTGATGTGGCTAAGTGAAATTAGAGCAACCCATCTGAATGCGACAACACAGCAAGAGATAAGTTTCCACATTATAAACAACACGTGGCATAATTTTGTTGGCATCAAACAAAACAAATGAACCTTTACTCTTCCTTCCTTATTCACGATTAACTGTGCAACCAAAAACCAAACTCTCTGCAGCAATTTTTTTTTTGGGTAGAATCTGTACAACATCATTTTCCTTGGGGGAAACCACAACCAACGACGACCACCGTCATCCGCGTAGCCGGAATTACGTCAACACAATTGAGCCTATCCCTTACTGCCTCAAATCAACTTTCTGCCGTTGTCAAGCACCGGGAAGGAACAGAGGCTGATTTGAGCAAAGCTGCCGTTGTGAAGAAGAGGAGAGGAACGGAGGCCGGACCAGTGCTGCGTCGGTTTCGGGAAGGAGCGGTGGGTCAGTTTCTGGAGGGGGAAGCCGTCGTAGTGCTTCGCTACCCCCGCCGACGACCTTTGGTCTCCTCTCTCGACTGGTTTTACTCTAGTGAGCCGGATCGATGACCTCCTACTCCGCCAATGAGCTGTTCTTGAATGATCCGGCCGAGGCGATAGTGTTTTCCATGTGGGAAGGTGTAGTTGTGGGGACGGTGGTGACGGTATCATCGGCGGGGATGGCAAGAATGGTGTAGGAGTTGGTTTGGATTGTGACGCGAATGGGTTCACAATGGCCATGGTGATTATGATGGATATGGATATGGATAGAATCTTACCAACGTCGATGTGTACTCGCCTGATCTATCGCCATCGGACGTGGTACTCGCGGCTCTCTGGTCTTGGCTCTGTCAGTGGATATATATATATATATATATATATATATATATATATATATATATATATATATATATATAGGCATATGTCTTTTGTATCTTTTCTTGCATGAATAATTAAAATTTGTTTTGTGATTGAGGTGTAAATTAGGTATCATTGATGCAAGCATTGCAGGAATCAGTTCACACATTGAGAGCGATTGATATGTATGAGGATGATTTGGGAAATTATTTAAATTTTTTTCTGAAATTGGGTTAGGGTTCTAAGTATTTTGGTTGTGCATTGACGATTGAGAGGTATGAGGTTGGCTATATATAGAGTGTTCTACTACAGGACACTCTGCGCCGACACTGCCGATGAACAGCTGACTCATCGTTGATGCATTTCCTGAGAGATTCGAACTGAAGGTTTGGGGATTTGAGGCCCATATTTCCCTTTTTTCGCTTTCACGATTGTGTAATTTTTCTTCTGTGCTGAACACAATTTTTTATTTTTTTATTTTTTAAATCAGAAAGCATAAGCACACTGTGAAAAGATGAACAGTGTTTATAACCACACATCTGTTTGTATTGACGATGAACAATGTGTATTTTAGCATAAGGGCGTGTTTGGGTGTTTTAAGTGGTTTTGGGTGCAAAGGTCATATAAGGGGCATTAGCGTCTTTTCATGCTCATAAGGGCATCATGGTCATTAAAATTATAGTGTGGCACTTTAACCGTGAGGTCTGACCGGAGCCTCGCCGGATGGGGCAAACTGCAACAAAAATCATAGTTTAGGGGTTAGTGGCAACTTTAGTAGTTTAGGGGGGTTAGTTGCTAATTCCTTAATAGTTCAGAGGGGTTTTTTGCATTTAACCCTTTATTTTTCAAACCTCCATTAATATCAGAACCATTCATACAAGCAAGTCTCTGCAACTTTTCCTTAATCTCTCACTGCGCTCCAACTGCAATAATAATACACACACCAAATATAGCAGCATTGTTTTGGCTTGAATCATCATTTTCAAGACCATGGACATCTTCTCAAATCAGCAGCATTCTGACGACGACCCTCTTGTTGAAACTAAACTTAAACTTGGCTTCTCCTCAATTCCATTTTTATGCAAGAAGCCACATACAATTCAAGAAGCCACAAGAAGAACCCAGAAGCTGCAAGAAGATGCTAGAAGCAACCAGTCACCGCCATGGAAGGTGCCGTACGTGAAGAACCATCCGGTGGAATTCAACCTTGACAGGTTTTACTGAACACTTCTTTACTGCCTATAAATAGATTCTATCATATGAAGATAGTAATATAGAGAAGAGAAGAAAGAGTTGCAGAGAGAAAGAGAGAAAAATTATTCTGTATTTGTTTTTGTTTTTGTTTTTGCTTTTCTTCAACGAATTGAGTTTGGTTCTCTCCTGTGGGTTATAACAAATCACCATAAGTGATTTGTGAGTGATCTCTGCCTCAGAGCGAGGAAAAGGTGAAAAACAGAGCACCCAAGCCACCAACGCAGAAATTAAATCGATCAAAACCATATTTTGATCGCAGAAGAAGGTCCACAAGACCGAGACGAACACGCTGTTGCGAAGAACAGCCCCAGAAGAGGTTTCACGCGCCTGAACGCCCCGCCTGAAAATTTGAGAGTAGATCTCACGCGCAAGACATGCGCTCACGCGTCTTCTCCGGCGAATTTCCCATTCCGGGGAAATTTGTTTTTTTGGCTGTTTCAAGTCATTTTTAGGCCAATTTTGACAGTTCAAAAACCCATTCTTAGCTAAACGGACCGTTTCGGTCGCAACCGCGAAGTCCCTTTTTTCAAATTCAGCTCCGATCTGTTAGAGTCAAGCACCCGAAGTGCTAAAGCAAATCCGATGCCATCCTCCAACAATTTCTTCCAGCCCCAGCTACAGTGTTTGGTGTGGGAGTCCTAGCTAACAGTAGTGATGAACAACATCCTTAATTCAGGAGCTTTTGCATTTTTTGAATTATCATTATTATTTTTTGATGCCTTAGTCTACTGTATCACTTTTCTTTCTTGATACTTGCTCTTGCACTTGATCCAAGTGCAAGAGCAAGTATCAAGAAAGAAAAGTGATACAGTAGACTAAGGCATCAAAAAATAATAATGATAATTCAAAAAATGCAAAAGCTCCTGAATTAAGGATGTTGTTCATCACTACTGTTAGCTAGGACTCCCACACCAAACACTGTAGCTGGGGCTGGAAGAAATTGTTGGAGGATGGCATCGGATTTGCTTTAGCACTTCGGGTGCTTGACTCTAACAGATCGGAGCTGAATTTGAAAAAAGGGACTTCGCGGTTGCGACCGAAACGGTCCGTTTAGCTAAGAATGGGTTTTTGAACTGTCAAAATTGGCCTAAAAATGACTTGAAACAGCCAAAAAAACAAATTTCCCCGGAATGGGAAATTCGCCGGAGAAGACGCGTGAGCGCATGTCTTGCGCGTGAGATCTACTCTCAAATTTTCAGGCGGGGCGTTCAGGCGCGTGAAACCTCTTCTGGGGCTGTTCTTCGCAACAGCGTGTTCGTCTCGGTCTTGTGGACCTTCTTCTGCGATCAAAATATGGTTTTGATCGATTTAATTTCTGCGTTGGTGGCTTGGGTGCTCTGTTTTTCACCTTTTCCTCGCTCTGAGGCAGAGATCACTCACAAATCACTTATGGTGATTTGTTATAACCCACAGGAGAGAAACAAACTCAATTCGTTGAAGAAAAGCAAAAACAAAAACAAAAACAAATACAGAATAATTTTTCTCTCTTTCTCTCTGCAACTCTTTCTTCTCTTCTCTATATTACTACATCTTCATATGATAGAATCTATATATATATATATATATATATATATATATATCTATGTACATATAGAAGTGGAGTCAATGTTAATGCCTCAGAAAATAAGTGAACTGTATGAATGTGGATCAGCCACACATTTTTCTAATTTAGTTGTGTTGTATGAATTCAGGATGAAATTATAGAGGTACCGGAAATTGAGGAAGTCAATGAACAAAATATTGAGGCATTGGAGATCATAGAAGAAATAATTGAAGAGATAATTGAAAAAATTACAGAGACCCAAGAAATCGGCCAAGAAATCATAGAAATAGAGGAAAATGATGGAGTCAGAGAAGAAATTATCCAAGAAATCATAGAAATAGAGGGAAATGATGAAGTCGGAGAAGAAATTAGAGAAAAAGTAGCTCCAAAGAAAAAGGGTGGATTAATCACTATGCCCTTCATTTTTGGTAATCTTGTACATAAGTTTGATAACAATAACATGAAGTTTCTTTCTCCAAATGTTGTTTTTAAAATGATGGTATTGTTTAATTTGTGCAGCAATTGATGCATCGGTGAAGTTTGCAATTCTAGTTCTTAATGTAAATGTGATTAGTCACTTAATCAAGCAGCTTCAGATGCCGTTTACCAAAGCAGTCAACACCGTCAACATTTTTAATATCCTCACAAGCTTGACACCATTGCTCGGGGGCGTTGTGGCAGACGCAGGTGTCGGACGGTTCTGGACCATAATAATTTCCTCCATAATGTACTTAATGGTAAGACACACACTCTCTCTCTATATGTGAATAAAGAAACTAACAGAGTTATGCTTTAATTTGAATGTGTTTTTTATTCTGTAATTTTTAGATATAACTTTGTTCAATTGAAAATAGCAGAGCTCTTGAATTAAAAAAATAGCTCTACTTGGCTCAATGCCGGACAGTTTGAACTGTTGACAAACCGTTATTTGATTTTCCTTAAGCTAATCGCCATAATAATAATTAACATAACAGGAAAAAGAAAAAAAAAAAAAATACATGCATAATTGGGGCATACCCCTAGGCCCGAACATCAGAGGCCAAGCAAGGCCAAAGGGCACAAGTCAAAAACAAAACAAGAAATAGATCCCAAGGATCAAAGACAAAAGTCCAATTGCTCATTTGAAACTAACCTAACAAAACCTAAGACCATAGCCCAGTCAGATGAAAACAAAACGCACTAACTGAACCATAAACCTGAGCTGGAGAATCAACAAACCCGAAAGCATACTATATAATGGTGGTTATGGTGGTGGTGAAGGTGGTTGAGACGCTAAGGTAAAGGTAAAGAAGGGGTTGGAAAGTGATGGTTCAAAGAAGGAGCTGGGAAGGTTCCATTCAGTGGTAATGGTTTCTGCATATGGACATCTACATTTCTTAGCCAAGAACAGCTTCAATCAGATGGCATTGATCACTGAATTCAAAGGCTGTAACGGAGGTAAGGATTTGTTTCGAAAAATTTATGTTGTTCCTTTCCCTCCACACATGGATGATGCCCAAATGAGGAAGTCATTCCAAGAATTAGGGCTTGTGTAAAAAGCCACACTTATTTTATATCCCATTTCTTATAGTTTTAGAGTAAAAGCATTGAGGGAAGAGGTGCTCATGACTCTCCGCTGCATTGAGACACAGTGCACACACATTTGGCTGCGTTGTGAACTATAAAGAGGGTTTATATTGAGTCAATAACTTCTCTCGTATTGTTAAATATTGGCAGAAAGAATGTTTGGGTATATACTTGCTGAACCACGCCAGTTCGTGGTAGTGCATGGAGGGTAGAGGTTGTGAAATGGCTTTGAGGGTATGCTTGAGTGTGTATATCTTTGTGGGTGATGGTGTCCATTGAATGAAATCATTGGAGTTAATGTTTGGGGAAGGTAGGTTTGAGTTGTCACAGAGACAAGGTTAGAGAGATATTATATAAGAGTAGAGAGGATACTTCCATATATTTGTTGATCATCATGTTGAGATTTTATCTCTTATAGTACAGCTGTAGGATTGAATTGAATTATTTACTTCTTGATTTAGGGCAAATTGGAGTCGAGTCCCTGTCTATAAGCAGCAGATTTAGATAATACCTGGTAAAGGGGGCCGCATGGGAGTCAATTGTCAAAGAAGACCATACTTGTAGCTCCATTGTTGATCTTGTGCTCGACTAAATGTTGACCAAGGTGCCTATTTTGTAGCATTCTATCAATGAGTGATTGGAAGTCACTAGTAGTTAGTCTTGAAGTAATTAGGGGTAGCAATGGTACTGACCAATTTAAAATGAAGATTCTTTTGGAGAAAGAAACCAATAAGGCAGCTTTTTCATTCCAGAGTGCCTTCAGTTTTAGTACATGGTGGTGGATCCACATAAGTCCTGCCATTATTGGTAACTGGCTGCAACATGGGACCAGAGAGGGGGAGTAAGGGTGGTATAGGAAAGGGGTTGGTCAGAGAGAGCCTTACATGAGGAGGATGCAGCATTAGTGAAGCATGAACACATTCAGTGTTAAGTGGTGGAAAATCATGATTCCTTGATCCTACCAGAGGATCAGGGGAGGGGAAGAGATGATGTGGTACCATGGGACTGAGTGAGATCATGTGCAGCAGGATAATGAGAATTTAAAGTGTCTTGTAAATGAGTGATTACCTTCAAAAGCTTGTCAATTTCCTTATGCAGTTCAATAGGATGCTTGAAATCTTTATAGATCTGAATCTGTTCTCGTAGAAGTTTAACCTGGTTCCTTAAGCTCTTGGCCTCGTCAGCTCCAACCCATGGTCCACATCTGGTTGGAATTGGTTGAGTCTCCTGTTGAGTAACAAATTATCCCTTGGAAGGACATCAACAAATTTCTCAACAGCAGAGAGTTCCCGCGTGAGGGCATTCATCCTAGCATTAGCGGGAGGATGGATAGGTGGTGGAGGAGGAGGAGGGGGAGGAGCTTGTTTTCTCTTTACTCAAAAGATTCAACTGCAAAAATTAATACAAATTGTTTTATCTTCAAAATAAATAAATAAAAATATCATGACTTTTACCACTGGACAAAGAATAATACACAACAATGCACACAAGTATTTGGACACTTTACAACGCACCCACACCAAAGCTTTGTATACAAGTTGCACACACCAGGACTCACTTAATCACACTTATTCACAGAATGTCACTTGGTGTTTCTCTACCCAAATCTCCTATTTATACTTGGTGCTTAGGAATCAAATATGATTATTTTATTTTATTTTTTTTATGGTACAATCAAATATAAATTATCAAAACAAATTGTACAAATTAATGCATGCGTACATTAATATTAGCGAACCAAATTGTTGTCAAATTATTGAGCTTCTATTTGTTGTTTGAATATAAAATTTAACTCTTACCATATTTTTGTAATCAGGGGACGATATGTATAATATCATCATCAACACTACCGGGATTGAGGCCTCCGCCATGTGAAGGTGACGGTAAGCAAGTGTGCCAACAGGCCAATTTTGGCCAATTGGCAACCGTTTACATCTCTCTCCTACTGACTGCTTTGGGGTCTGGTGGAATTCAGGCTTGCGTGTTACCATTTGGGGCAGATCAGTTTGAAGAAAAGAGTAAGATGGGGAACTTCTTCAATTGGTACTACTTCTTCATGGGGTTACCTACCGTGTTAGCAACAATAGAAGTGGTGTATGCTCAACACAATTTTGGACGGGCATGGGGATTTGGAGTCCCTACCATAGGAGTGTTATTATCCGTCATTGCCTTCATTTCCGGATATCCTTTGTACCGAAAACTAGACCCCGTAGGGAGCCCATATACACGGTTATTAAAAGTCTCCTTTGCTGCAATAAGGAAAAGAAGTCTAACCATGGTCTCAGATCCTAGAGGGTTGTATGAGAATGAGGAGCTTGATGCTTCTATAGCCGGCAATCGGAGGCTTCTTCACACTCAACATATGCAGTAAGTCCCTCTGCCTCTCTCTGTTTGTTTTGTGTTGATGTTATGAACTACACTGAACATATGAGAATATTGGTAGATATTGCATGAATTGAAACACAAAGATAGTATTTTCAATAACGAATGACTTTCTTACTCTTTGGGAAAACTTACAAATTTTGTATCTCTTTTCACTTTAACAAAATTCTGAAAGGCAATATGAAGTTATTTTTAAAATCAACAATTTAAAGTTTATTAATTTTTTAAAATGTAATTTCATATTTAATATGAACTGACTTATTAATAACATTAGTGAATTTCATTTGGCAAAAACATGTGTGTATGTTAGAATTCAGAGTGATGAAAACCGCTGTATCTTTTGTTGTCATGATCGTTATATGAGAGAGTCCATATGATTCAGCCATTTTCCTCTATGTAGATAACTGGATGTGTGAGAATGGACTAGTAGGACTACCATTCCAAGCATTCTTGCTTGTTCGAAAAGGAAAATTATGGATTATTTGTGCCTCATATTCATAATTCTAAGCCTTGTACAAGGTCATTTCATAATTCTAAGCATTCTGGTCCTTCATTAGATTATCCCCACTCCACTTGTACTAGAAGAATTAACTTTGAAATCTTATATCAATCACTTCTGTTTTATTCATTGCATTGGTTTATCAGTTTGTTGAACTGTCAGGCCACCTAGTATTTAGTACATTTATATTGTAAAGCTTGGTTCAATTTGTCATTGGTTAAAAATGATCGAATTTTCTTTCCAAAAACAAAAAAAAAAAAAAAAAAATTTGAAGATAAAATTGATAACTAATAAATGTCAAGTGAGAGTTTAATTTTTGCTCGTGGTGTGATGCAAATTTCTTGATAAGACAGCCATTGTCACTGAAGAAGACAACCTCCAATCACCCAACCTGTGGAGGCTAAACACCATCCATAGAGTTGAAGAACTGAAAACGTTTATTCGAATGGGACCGATATGGGCAGCTGGAATCATCCTGAGTGCAGCCTATGCCCAACAAATCAGATTCTCAATCAAACAAGCCCACACCATGGATAGACACCTGACAAGGTCATTTCAAATTCCTGAAAGCTCCATGACCATCTTCACAGTCACCTCCATGCTTGTCACAGTAATCTTCTATGTCTGTGTGTTCGTCCCTATTATCCGTAGATTCACGGGTGTAGGCCGGGGCATCTCTTTCCTGGTGCGGATGGGTATTGGCTGTTTCATTTTCATACTAGCCACCCTAGTTGCTGGCTTCATTGAAGTGAAGCGTAAACATGCCACAATTCCTGTCACTGTCTTTTGGCTCGTGCCACAGTCCGCCCTACATGGCATCTCTGAGGCCTTCATGCTTATTGGATATCTTGAGTTCTCGTATGACCAGGCACCGGATAGCTTGAGGAATACTGCTTTGGGGTTGTTTTCGATAGCCAATACAGCTGGGGTTTATTCCAGTGCCCTTTTGGTGTCACTAGTGCACAAGTTTAGTGCTGGTCCAGGTGGTTCAAATTGGCTTCCCCATGATGACTTGAATAAAGGGAAGTTAGAATACTTTTACTGGTTGATATCATTGCTGCAGCTTGTGAATCTTGTTTATTACATATGCTGCGCAATGTTCCATACCTTCAAGCCATTGAGACGGGCCAGTCTTTGAGGGAAGATAGTGGTGGTCAGGGAAGAGGTTGATTCTGTTCATTTTACTGTTCCCACTTCCTCTCAAGAGACTATTCAAGATGGAGGCTTACACGAATTGAAGAGTTGAACACACAAGACATCTGAATCATTTTCAAAAATCTTATAAGTACTAACTTAGGTAGAGTTTCCTGAATTTCTTCATTAGAAATATAGATAAATTCATCTTTCACAGCATGCTGATGGTCAAAATTTAAGAACTATGAGGAGAATTACCATTCTATGTTAATTGCATGTTACATGTAAAAAAAATTTAAGGCTAGTGAGTGAGTTAATTTTTAGTTATTAAAAAAATTAAAGGTGCATATATTTATATTATATTTTTTTATTTGTTTTTTTAAAAATTATTGATAAAAATCTCACACACATCACTCACACACTCATTTTACTATGTGAAATGTGAACATAAGTATTTGCTAAATAAATTCAAAAACACGTTACACCCAACCTAGCTCGCGATGTACGTCCCCAGGAGAATCCGGAAGGGGTCATGATCATTCAGAATCTAGGTAGCAACGGCGTGCTCTATACCTTCACAAAAGTCACCCATTTGACTACTGGATCTTCTCTCTCTCTCTCTCTCTCGCAACCAAGGCAAAAATCTTTTCCATGGCACCTCTCACTGGATGAAGCCAACTCAGCCACACTTGCCGTTGTCACTGCCCACTAAGCGCCAACTCAGCAACTGGAGTAAGAAAGTTACATTGTTAAATTTTCTTTTACTATGTACATATACCGTATACACAAGTGATATACAATATTATTTTATTTACTTATATGTGGACCCAATTCACCTTTATCTTTTGTCAAAAGGCTATTGAGATAGTTAATTTTTAGATATTAAAAAAATTAAATGTGCATATATTTATAATATATTTTATTATTATTATTTTTTTTTAATGATTGATAAAAATTTCACACACATCACTCCCCCACTCATAGTTTTCTTTTTTTTTTTTTTCCTTCACACACCTAGCTCGGCATATACATCCTCAGGAAAGGGTCGTGATCATTCAGAATCTAGGCAGCAATGGCATGCTTTATTCCTTCACAAAAGTCACCCATTTGACTGCTACATCTTCTCTTTCTCACAACCAAACCCCCTGTGTTTCTTTCTGCAGCTTTGCCACCATGCACCCACGTGCACTGCAACTCTCTCTCTCTCTCTCTCTCTCTCTCTCTCTCTCTCCCTCCGTGCCTCATTCGTCAAATTTGAATACAACATCAATTATATATCACTCCAACCTTGGCCTAATAAGTATTTAAACAATAATATTAGATGTTTGGTACAGAAATAGTGTATTGAAAACTTGCCACAGACAACTTTTTCATTCATTTCGAACGCATTCACGTTTATTCTCATTATATATATATATGACTTTTCTGGTATATATGCTTGAAAAGATTCTACTATTACAAAAAAAAAAAATGATTTCCGAAATAGTAATGCTACAATTGTAATTTTTGTGCCATTCCAATATTACATAATGCTACAAGGACTCTTGTAAGTATATTAGATTTTTCTAAAATATTTTATGTAATTGATTAATACATTCGTTGTTAAATGAACAAGTTTATGTTTTTCCTTTCAAAAATAATTATCATAAAACTTTTCAAATATTTTACAATGTTACCAAAAAGTAAAAGTTAATATTTTTTTTTTTTGATGGCTCGCATTCAATTAGGAACAGTTATTTTTATTTATTTTTTATTTTTTTATTCAAACAATTATTACATAGGTTTAATAAGGTAAATGTGCGAAATACCTCTTGAACTCTCAACAAATGAGCAAAATACCCCTTAACTAAAAAAATGAGCAAGTCATTGGTAGTACTTCCAAAAGTGAGCACTTTGCCCCCTCCAGTCGCAGAAATCCCTTTCCGTCATACACGTGACTGACTTGTTATAATTAATAACAAAAATACCCTCCAAGATGAGCATTTTGCTTTTTTTTACCCCAATCAAATCCATTTGCCCAACTGTCTCTCCATCTCATCACTGTCTCTTTGCTCTCTCCCCAAGTCCATGTATATATATATTGTTATAGTATATATGAACATATTGTTACTACGTACTATTTTTAAATATTCATATTGATCCCTAGTAATATAGTGTAGCTTGAGAGCTCTGATTCATCATCAATGAGAATCAATAACATGAAAAGCAGCAAAAATAAATAAATAAAAGACAAACACATTTGAGGATATTAACATTTAACAGTGAACGAAAAATTAAAATAAAGTGAACTAAATACGCCAAAATCTAAATAATAATAAAAATAATTTAATTTTTAAATTCTCTGATTTATTCTCTCTCTCCCTAGACTTGAACCTAAGGTTAAGTGGGTTCAAGCCATAGGTCAAGTGGTTTGAGCCATTTAGACCATAATCTAATTTCACCGAGCCATATTAAAATTTGTCCGAACCATTTAATTCGGATTGCACTCAATTCAGCATTTATATAGTATAGATGCATTTTTTAGTCCGAGAGAGTATTACACAGAAGAGGTCCACTATATCCACGAGTTTGTAGTGTTGCTACTAGTGGAAGTTGTGATACCGTTGAATTTCCACGTGTAGGTTGGCCAGTCCCAAATCTGAAAGCCTAGGGATATCAAAACAGTTGAGTAATAAAACACAGAATACAAGAAGGAATAAAAACATAATAAATAATAATCATGAAAGAAAACTAAATTAATAAATATAATAATAATAATTGATACAAAAATCTAGATGATAAAATAATGAATCTACAACATACAACCTGGTCGAGAATCCTAATATCGTGGACCCCTAATAAATCTCATACGGGAAACAACGCCTAAGTCTACTGAGCAATAAATACATGAACTAAGTTAACTGAGCGAAGATGAACTCCTATGTCAATGACACCAGAAGAATGATGATGACTGATCTCTGATCTACACGAACAACCTCTACGCCTGGTACTAACAAGGACCTGAAAAATATTACAACAAAGGTGGGTCAAAACTCATGAATAAGTCTTTTTCATTACAACCCAAATAGAGAACCGATGAACGATACAATGTTGGATGTTTATCTTGAGGTTTGCTCTTTTAATGACAAAATGCAAGTAACAAGGTTTAAAGCAATTTGACATTGGTGCATTGGTGTGTTGACAATTTAACATTGGTACATTGATATGTTGGAGGTTGAGTCTCATGTTGTTAAAGGCACATTATACTGGAGGTTGAATCTCATGTTGTTAAAGGCACATTGTACTCAGTTTTGTGAAAACTGTGACAACACACTCAATTGGCCTACAACCCTTATTAAGGGCATTTTTGTCTTTGTACATATCACTATATTCATATTATATATATCCATGAAGCTACATTGTTCAACTGAGCTAGAATTATCTATATACCAGCTCAATCAAATGTGACAGCAGTATTTTTGCTGGTATATCAAAAAGGGGAATCTACAGGGATATTTTTGTAATTCTGTGTAGCTACAAATGCTAACACATGCATAGTGGTCCTGCCAAGATAGGATGTGGACAGAATACCATTCATTAGCCTAAAGTTTGCAAGGCATTGCTTATTTACACATATATACATTTATGTGTATATAATATCTGTCAAAGGCTACTAAATGAGTTGCTTTCAGCTGAAATATACAAGGACATTGTAGTCCTTTCTCACACTGGAAGATCAAGTGTATCTCCTCATTGTGATAGGTGGAATATAGCTCAGCATTATCCATAGTAGGGTTGGAAGTGTGTGGCCTATATAAAGGTTGTTATATAGAGCAATTGAAAGGGTAAGCCTCAAAGCAAAAAGAAAACCCTAGTAAAGAAAGGTAAATGAGAGTGTCTCGAGAGGCCATATGAACACATGATTTCCTGAGTTCTTAATCAAGAATGAAAGCTAAATACATTCTCAGAAATCAGTAAGCAAGTGTAAAATACATTGAAGTGATGATGGAGGCCTAATGGACTGAAAATCTGGTGCAAAAGGTGACTAGAAGGACTTAAATTTGCTGGAATCACTATCTTAGCTTAAAGGAGGTTTAAAAAAGCTCTTATATCATGTTTACATCTGCAGGAGGTGCTTACTTGAACAAAGTTGAGCTGAAGTAAGTTTTTCATATCCGTAACCCTCATTTAAGCTTGTTTTCTGGTTTAGCCTCTGATTTGTGTAAGGAAGTGTTAATATCTTGCTATGATTCACCTTTCAATCATTTTAAAAAGTTTCTATAGTTGAACAAAGGCTAGTGAAGTTCAGAAGTTACAACAAATTTGACCAACTTGAAGTTTGGCCTGGTAAACTTAAGCTGCTAAGGTTTAAGGCCTGAAAATCTGGGAATTAAACTATGAAAATTGTATACCATGCTTATCTTGATGTAATTACTGTCTGAGTATGTTTATTTACATGAAATAGGCTTCGAATTCAAGGCAGTGGTGCAGTGATTTTACAGTTTTGTCCATGAGTGTAGAGTTTCTACAGAAACTGATCTATAACTGATTTTGAGACTGAAATTAAATTGTGAAATGAATTGCTTAACCTTTGTGCTTTTGTGAGAAGAAGAACCAAGTATGTGAGAGTGCATTCCAGGCCTGAAAACTTATAGAATACAATTTATGCCCTTGTTTCAGAGGCTTCATAGTAGCTGCAAAATTGAACCTGAGGTGTGCTATTTTGTCACTGATTTTGTGCTGAAAGTGTACTAAACTTGCTCTGCTACTTGATAACATTATTTGTGCAAGTGTCTAATGATCATATGAAGCTGTGAGAACCTACAATTGCTCAAGGTTCAGGTGTTATGACAGAATTGCCCTTGAGAGCGTCCAAGCCTATTGGGAACTGAATTTGTCTTTCCTTGCTTTAATTATTGTTGTAACCTGTTGAGCAAGTGAGTATTGTGATTTCAAGGATATGGATACAGAAGAACAGTCAGTGGTAAAGCTACAGAGTAATTTGACTAAATACCCTTGTTTAAAGAAATCTGTTATGAGCTTGCTATTCACTGTCTACTAATGTCTTGAGCAAGGTTATTGCACTGTGAAAAAGGTTGTGAGAACCTTGTGTGTACTTCAGTTGAAGCTGCATTGTGCTATGGAAGGTTTATTCAATTGAGCAGAAGAGAGAAGCTAGGGTTTCACTTGGTTATCAACTTAAGGCTGTATATTGCATTCCTACTTGTTGTTACAGCTTAAGTTTATTGTGTATGGTATATTAACACTTCATTGTAAATGGTAGTGGGGCTTTAATACCTCATCCCATTGTTGATATAGCTATTTAGAGCTTTTGGTGTCCAAGCAAGGTTGCTTAGGACAGGGGGAGTGCTGTGAGTACATTAGTGAACTAGTGTGTGAGTATTGGTTGTGAAAGCTTGTGTCTTTTCTTATACAAGGGTGTGTGCAGAGAGTGAGACAGCTGAGTGTGTAACAAAGTACTTGCAGCTAGTGGATGATTTATTGGCTGAGGCCAATAACCAAGGTTTTTCCCTATTGAGAGGGTTTTCCTTGTAAACCTTGTGTTATGTGTTTGATTCATGTTTGTTTGGTTTTGCTTTCATTGAAGAAAAGATTAAGTTGACCAATTCACCCCCCCTCTTGGTTTAACATACAACCCTAGCCAACTCATGCAATATTTACATAGTTGATAAGTATATGTATACACACTAAAGTCTCTTACTGGACTAAGACAGACTTAATCGGATAGTGAGTATCTCATGCAAAGCGTATACAAGGTGGTCGCGAGTCCTCCTTCTACCAGGGCATATATATTCCTATATCCAGCTGCCCATCTCAATTGGCAATATACCCCTTAGTCCTAACTACTGATCACGAGACCTTAAGCTCGTATTATGGTACATATAATAACGATATATATACCTAGCAATATCCGGATAACGGCATACCAAAAATAAACTACCGTAACCATATCATGACAATGGTTCGGGAACATATAAAATTATATAGCTATATCCTGACAATGGCATGTCATCCATATTTTGACAATGGCAAGTCATCCATATTTTGACAATGGCATGTCATCCATATTTTGACAATGGCATGACATAGAACCTATGACGGCCCTGATTTTTCAATCCAGTGCATCCTGTAATAACCCGAAGTTTGACCCGATAACGGATCCTGAATGCGGAAGCGAAAATAGAAACCAAGTCTCTAGAGAGTACAATATATCTCTAAGCCGCCAAAACGACCTTCCACGAGGTCATGAAACTCAACGAGAATGAAAACGGAAGCTAGGGTTGAAAATAGACCAAGTATGGCCCCCAAGGGCAAAATGGTCCTTTCACACCAAAAATGAAGTCTTTAGGGATGCATGTCATCCCTAAGACACTATTGTAACTTTCCATAAATCCACGGAACACAAAGAGACAATATGCGAAAGTGGCGTTTTAAAAACTAATAAGTTTAGCCTTAGGGGCACAATGGTAATTTCCAGAAATATGGGTGCTATCGAGCGCACCATTGGATAGACGGTACAAAAATAACAAAGTTAGACTAAAAAATCACTTGATTCGAAGTCCGAACAAAAAAGAACGGCTAAAAACAAAATCGGAGTCGTCGCGGCCAAGGGAAGGCACCTAGGGTGCCCCCACGTGCACGCCCCTGTGCACGCAACTGGGCTGCTAGCAGTAACCCCATTTTGCTGATTTTCCAGAACAGTGTGCTATTTCGGACCCTTTAACGACTTTTTTTTGGAAAACATCAAAAAAGAAACCCCCCCTTAAAATCATGTTTTCTAGCTGACCATGTCAAAAGAAAATTTTATTTTTGATGTAAAATCCCCAAAATGCCCTTATACTCAGTTTTGACAAAAAACCTAAAATGAAATTTGCTTCAAGTGTTCAAATGGCTGAATATGAAGTTGTGTGCTAAAACAATTGTGCACGCAAACGTAATAAGTGTTTGAAAGTGTGCGGGGATGATCCGTGACCTCCAAATATACCCGATACAAAATACAACCTATCAAACCTAAAATTTGCCTAAAATGACCTTTAAATGAAAAACATGAAACTAAAAATACATAGATACTTTCAAAAGACCGTTTGGCCATTGACCACACTTCATGCATATTAAATGAGTCCTAATGAGTGTGCTCGTGCACACTTTGCACCATCCGAATTAAAAATGACAATTTAAAACTTTATATTTTCTTATTTTTCAATAATTACACATGAAATCAAAAATACTTAAAGGAATCAACTTAAAAGTAAATGGCCTTTGGCCTCATTACATACATATTAAATATATCCTAAAGAGTGTATCTAAGTACACTTTACATATTACAAGGCAAAAACGGTATATTGAACCTAGCTAAGTATTACAACTTTATAAATGAAACTTAAACATGCTAATACTTGCATGTGAACAAGAATACATCAAAAGTGCTGCAAATTAATAGGACAACCTAGGGATATTGTACATAGTGAAACCACATTGCCTTACCTGAAACAAATCGCATTCAGTGGGGTGAGTAACTTACATTACTCGTAGGGAATGAGCATGCATACACCTAAAGTTTTACAAGTTTAACAAGTTAATATAATTTGATCCATGTGGTTTATGCCACCTAACGTCTATGTTCAAAGTGAGACCAAAGGAACATCCTAAGCTACCTTAAAACATTTATATCATAAACCACAATATTTATGCAATTAAACGATATAGGAGCATACGACACAACATAACAAGATATAGATTATCAAAGCTATCAACTTGAAATCTAAAATGCGAAAACAACTAGATGATATAACTTAATATAATTGGAATTTCCAATACAACGCAATAAGATATAGATTATCTAAGTTATCAACTTGAAGTCTAAATTCAAAAACAACTAAATGATATAACTTAACATAATTGGAACTTCCAATACAACGCAATATGATATAGATTATCAAAGTTATCAATTTGAAGTCTAAAATGCGAAAACAACAAAATGATATAATTTAACATAATTGGAACTTCCAATATAACGCAATAAGATATAGATTATCAAAGTTATCAACTTGAAATCTAAAATGCGAAAACAACTAAATAATATAACTTAACATAATTGGAACTTCTAATACAACGCAATAAGATATAGATTCTCAAAGTCATCAACTTGAAATCTAAAATGCGAAAAATAACAAAATGATACAATTTAACATAATTGGAACCTCCAATACAACGTGACAAGATATAGATTCTCAAAGTTATCAACTTGAAATCTAAAATGTGTAAACAACTAAATGATACAATTTAACAACATTGGAACCCCCCAATACGACAGATAAGGCTACAAATACTCAATGCACTTAGCCAAATACCATGCACAACCAAGTCATGGAAAAATATACAAGACATGCTCTAGGCCCTCAAGCTATAATGGCATACAAAATGTCGAATCTTCAGTGTGCGATTCGTTACACGCACAAGGCATATAAATGTCGAATCTTCAGTGTGTGATTCGTTACACATACAAGGCATATAAATGTCGAATCTTCCGTGTGCGATTCATTACACGTTATAACAATATTATCAATATTGGAAACTTAATCTCATGAATATAAGACAAGTCCAAAATCATGATTTAAACATACAATAAACGTCAAATACATGATTAAATCATTAATGCAACAAAAATGAAAATTAATTAAATAAAATAATTAATTTCCCTAGATTTCAAATCTCATCCAAATATTTCCTAATTAATATATGTCAAATTTCATAGCATGGTCATTACATATATCAAGTCAAATAATTATTTAAATGAATAGAACACTTAAATAAAAATTAATTAAACTAATTAATTAATTTATCTAGATTTCAAATCAACTTCAAATAACTTCAAATAATTATATATCAAAGACTATATCATGGTCAATGCATATATCAACTCAAAACTTAATTATATCCTTGGAACAATTAAACGGAATTTAATTAAAATGACATAATTAAATCTCTAGATTTTAAAACAACTTCAAATGATTCTAAATTAATATATGTTAAGGAACAAGTCAAGGGCATCATATATATCAAGTTAAAAACATAATTACATCAATGGAACCATTAAATAGATTTTTAATTAATTCATTTAATTAAAATCTCTAGATTTCAAAACTCATCCAAATATTCTCAAATTAATATATATCAAAGAATATATCAAGGCCTAATTTAATATCATGTTACAAGTTAATTCTACACTAGATACAACTATGTGAATTAAATTTCATACAAAGAAAATAATTAAATAAAGATTTCAAAACTCATCCAAATATTCTCAATTTAATATATATCAAAGAACATGTTAAGGCCTAATTTAATATCATGTTACAAGTTAATTCTACACTAGATACAACTATGTGAATTAAATTTCATACAAAGAAAATAATTAAATAAAATTCTAGATTATATACCAAGACATGCATACATGTTATATAAGCATAAAAAACATGTAATACACCAAGATTTAAATCCTATAACATCCCCTACCTCATTTTGAGATGAAATCTCAAAAGACACCAAAATAAAACTTCTCCGAATTGTCGTGACCCAGGTTTTTATTCAACCCGGTGGGTCATTGATGAACCGAAGATTGACCCGATAATGGATCCAGATGTGGAAGCAAGAAACAAGACAATGGTTTCCCAAGGCATAACACACCTCTAAGACATTAAGATGACCCTCCATGAGGTCAAGAAACTTAAAGGAAATAAAAACGTGGGAGCAAAGGATAAACCTAGGCCTCTAAAGATACGAACCATCCCTAGGACACCATAGTGACCTTCCATGAAGTCACGGAACTCAAAGAAATAACCGGAAGCGGAGTCTAGGATAAAAGGTTAAATGGTACCCTATGGTACCAATGACAACCAAGGGAACAAAGTCTAGTTCAAACTAGACCATATACACCATTAAATGGCTTGACCAAGATCAACAAGGTCAAATGGAAACAAGTAGAACAAGGTTAAACCGTCAAGGCAACCAACCAAGCAAAACTCATAAGGCAGCTCCATTACGGTCGACCGAAATGGAGCATCAGTCTGCCAAAATGAGTCTGGAGAAAGAAAAGAAAAGAGCTCTCAGTTCGATCGACCGACGTGACAAACCAGTCGACCGAAATAAGCCTCGAATTGAAAAAGGCTACTGGAATTGAGATTTTCACTGTTCAATTGAAACCACAAAGGGAATCGGTCGACCGAATTGGCATTTTGGTCAACTGAAATGGCTCAAAAATGTGCATATGAACCTGTTATGCACTAAGGCTGAAATGAGTTCCTAAGTCGTACTTGAATCCCCCATGGTATGTTCAATTTACATTATATACTAATATGTGATGGTGTAAACATGCACGCAAGTGTAATATGGTATTTTAAATATGCTACAATAGCCTACGGCCTCATTACAAGTCATTTACAAGATTTGACATGTCAAACCTCTAAGTTGGAAAAGTTGCATTTCAAAGGCAAAACTTGAAGTTTACATACATACACTTAAACTATAAAGTCTATAGCCCTTGGCCTCATGTCATACACATCAAATACATTGAAAAGAGTGTACTTATGCACACTTTACATATATAGAGTCAAAGAATGCAAGTTTTGTCATGGGAAGCTACAATCATCCAAGGCAATGAAATCTTCAAGTCTTGAGTCCTGTACCTGAAATATACCCCAGTAACGTAGGGGTGAGCAACATAAAGCTACTCGTAGGAGATGAACATGCATCGACCTAACATTTTACAATTTATATCACCTTAAGGTGAAACATGTTAAAAAGGCTTATGCCACCTAACGTCTATGTCACAATGAGACTCAGGGAGCATCTTAAGCTACCCTAGAGTAATATCAACGAGAATCATGATATATCTAGATATATGAAATGAGTCAAGGTTGGAATAATCCAAAGAACACAACACGAAGGGTACAGGAATACAAGTCAAAAAGAATTACATTTTCAATGCAACTAAGCAAGATTTGGAATAATCCAATTAACACGACAAGTTTACAATTTACCATGAATCACATTATCTATGTAATTTACATGATTGGAACATACCGATTTAACACGAAAAAAAGAATACACGAAGTCAAGGATAATGCATAAAATCTATGCAATGCAGCAAAGTAGAGATATTCCATAAAGCATGACAGGAAGAATACTCAGATATAAATTAACGAGAATTACATTATCGATGCAATTAACATGATTGGAATTAAACCAATTAACACGATGGGAATTATACACGAGATCAAGAACAAGGCATAATATCTATGCAAGTATACAAGGATAGAACATTCCATAAAACATGACGATAAGTATACTCGAATATAAGTTAACAAGAATTACATTATCAATGCAATTAACATGACAAAAAGTATACTTGAAAACCCGAATGAGGCATAATATCTATGCAATGAAACAAGATTGTAGCATTTCACATAACACGACAAGTTTAAATCTTCAAGGAATAGCAACTTGAAATTTAAAGAGTGAATCAACCAATGTGGAAACTCGAATATCGCCCGGATTAAAACCGTACTCTTGAGATCACTTTAGGGCTACTAACCCATGGGTACCTTTCCCCTAGTGTGCACTATAGTGTAGGAGGATAATCCCCCGTACTAGAACCAAGTCCTAGTCATGACAATTCTTGATTGATATCCCAAGTCCCAAAATCAACAAGTTGTGCAAGTCAAGATTGTATCAATATACAAGAGATGCATTAACCACGTTTCATGCACAACTAAGATTTTGGAACACACAAGTCATGCCCTAAGTACTCAACTATGATGGCATGTGAAATGTCAAGAAATCATGGTACGCATATACATAGACTACAACTAGGATTAAAGCACAAAGAATCCATTTATGGAAGTATACCACAAGTATAAGATACATGATTTAATTACTTTCTAAGCGACACATGTTTAATTAAACCTTTCCAAGACAAATGAGCATATTCATTAAATACATTAATAAAACCAAGATACGAGTGTTCACGATGCTTGATAAAAAGAATAAGGTTCATGGAATTCAAGTCAAATTCACAAGTTTAATAAGAATTCAATAACAAGGCATGGTTAACTCGATGGAAGCATAGAAAGGAATTTAATCTACTTAAGGGATTAAATTATCAAGATTATAAGGTAAGTCAAGGATCATGTCACGGACAAGTTCAATATCAAGTGACAAGTTCTTTTCATACAAGATGCGACCATGTGAATTAAGTTCCATACAAAGGAATTAAATGAATATAAGTTCCAAAACTTATCCCATTATTCTCAAATTGATACACGTGAAAGAACTTGTTAAGGAAATCATGGAAAACAAGTTAGACACTTAGTAAAGTTCAAGGAACCATTGAATAGATTTTAATTAATCATTTTAATTAAAATCTCTAGATTTTGAAATTCCTTCAAATGCTCTCAAATTAATGTATGTTATACAACATGTAAAGACTTGATTTAAGAGCATGCTACAAGTGAATTACATGCAAGATACGACCATGAGTATTAAACTATAATACTAGAAAAATAATAAATGATAGATTTCAAAACCTAATCAAATATTCTAGATCAAATATATGTGAAACTATATGGCATGTACATCATGAATATCAAGTCGGAAATCAAATGGAGTGAATAATACACTCGGAATAAATTAATTAATCAAATTAATTAAATATTCTCTAGATTTTAAAACATCTCCGATTACTCTCAAATTCACCTATGTTGAAGAGTATATTAAAGCCTAAGATAATATACTAACACACATTGATTTCAAGCTAGTTAAGGCCATGTGAATTAATCTTTCACTAAAGATAAATATTAAATAAAATCTTTAATACTTATTCAAATCTACTCAATTTAATATATGTCAATGACCATATTATAGTGTAACAAAATATCATGCTACATGTTTAAAACAAGCTATGAGCAACCGGGAAATTCAAATCTCAAACAAGAAAATTAAATAATAAAATCCCTAGATTTCATATTTAAGCATGTAATCGAGTTGGATATGCACCAATAGCATGCAATATAACAAGAATTAAACCTATAACACCCCCTACCTCAATTTGAGATGAAAATCTCAAATCTCCACCGAAAGAAAAGTGCTCCGAATCCGACGATACCGAAGGGTGTTGTCGGGGACAACACTGTGAACAAGAATCCGCAAGAAGCCCCATGAAAATCTCAACTTGACTCCAAACCCAAACTCAAGAAATGATCAGAAATGGATTTTAATAAGGGGTTAAGATGCGCGTCGTCAAGGTGATAAACACTAAGGTACTACTATGTTTCACTCGAGGGAAGTGGCCGAAAAATGAAGAAGAAGAGTGGCAGCCCCTTGGTAGCCATGGCTGCCAGCCAAGAGAGAGGAGAGAGAGAGAAAAATCTGATATTTTCTCTTAAGTGACCCTATTTATAGAAAATCTCAAAAAGTGCCCCGAAAGGGCTCCGCCGGGTTTGAAAAAGTAAAATTTGAGCAGACGTGCTCAAACGGAAAAACTCCCTGAATGAAAAAGATTCACAATGAGAAAATATGAATAACGGAAGAAACAGCATTAAAAACTGAGTCCCGAACAGAGAGATATGCCCCGAACAAGTTCAGCGGCAACCGAGTCCAAAAACCCTGAAACTGGAGAAAAACGACTAGAAGGAAATTCTATGAGCACACGACTCGACAAAATGTGAAAATGAATCCCATACGAGGATCTAGGCTCCAGACAAGATATTTTGCAATAACTTTCGTTAATTGCACAATGACCCCTACAAAAAAGGTTAACTGTAAAACTGCCCCAGAATGAAAATATCTTCTAAAAGATATTTTCTTAGATACCCCTGAAATAAAATATCTTCAAAAGATATTTATGAAAAACACCCCAAGAAAAGAAAATAATTCCAAAGAGTTGTGCATCCATGCCCCTATGGACACCGGGAGCAACCAGAGTACTTTCTTGCAAAAGTAAAGATACGCATTTTGTGGAAACCACTTAAGATCAAGATATGTGAAGTCAAAAACTAACTCCGAGCATGAAAAGTGAGGTTGTGCCAAAAAACTGACAAACGGGGATAAGACATAATAGGGAAAATAACGAAATAGTGAATAGTATCAAAAAACGAAAAATGTGGAAATGACTCAGTCTGATAGGAAGTTGTCAATCCGCGGAAAAGAGTCTCAGAAACCATTTCTGAGCACTCGAGATGACACTACGTGACGAGAATCAAAGCTCAGAAAGGAAAATTAAACGGAAAAAATTCATCTGTAAAATTTTAGGAAAAAGAAAAGGAGGAAAATTTCCGGGTCGTTACAACCTACCCTCCTTAAGGAAATTTCGTCCCGAAATTTGGAACAAACCTGAAAAGAACAGAACAAGGACGAAACAAAGGTCAAACTAAAGGACATCTTATAAAGAACTGAAGGCAACTTTAGAAGTTTTAAGATCAATTGAAGGAACATGAAACCACGAACTGAGATAACACCTCATACGAATCGGCACGTTAACTCAATGTCAACCACCGAGAGAATTCCAAGACAATGAAACGTCGAAACACGATGAACGAAGAGAGTGACAAGGCAGTACGAACAGTGACCAGAACCCGCCCACACTTACTCGTCAGTAAGGTAGCATGATAGTATAAGGCACTAGTCCATAACTTGCCCCGAACCAGGTCAACTCTGAAAAACCTATTGATACGGATGACATCAATGTCAAAAATGATCATTACCAAAAGCACTACGGGAACCAGGCATCTGCGAGAGTTGGGGTAGCTAATCTTAAAACTCTGACAATAATGCCATAGGCACCGCTACGCTTCCAGAAGCCACGAAGGAAAAGGAAATGAAACGGTGCCTCCTTAGCCCACGTCTCACTCCACTAGATAAGGAGAAGGAAATGAATCGCAATCCTCTACGCTCACGTGAGCCTTACACGCATCACTCGACAAAACAGACAAGAAGGCTCCCTACATGGGTCCTTACTGAATGAATTTCTCCTATCCAGGGAAGAAACTCGTAAAATAAGAACGCATCCAAGGGATATCACAGACCCCAAGTGACAAAGTCAAAACCAGACATAAAGTAAATAAGTAGCATGCAACATAGCATAACTATCTACTCACACAAGTAGTAAACAAGTTGCCACATAAGCAAATAGACGTGTTATCAAATCAAACATGCTATCAAGAAGCACGTAAGTACATGGTACGACAATACACGTGAATGAAAAGCGTAAGGTATGCTAACACACGTCACATACGATCATGCTAACATAAGCACTCAGACATGATATCACACCAAGACATGATAGTAACCAAGACCATGTTACCAGGAAGCATATATACATATAAAGCATGCTTAACAAATGATAGATGTTTCAAAACACCTAAACATATAAACATGTGATCATACAGGACATGTTATCAAACAAGACATGTTTTCAAGAAGCATTTAAACACGTAGAGCATGGCAACACAAACATGATATGCACCCATAACCCATCGTCCAAGGTATTCGAACCTGGACACTCTGATACCACTTGTCGTGACCCGAGTTTTTATTCAACCTGGTGGGTCACTAATGAATCGAAGATTGACCCGATAACGGATCCAGATGCGGAAGCAAGAAACAAGACAATGGTCTCCTAAGGCATAACACACCTCTAAGACACTAAGATGACCCTCCATGAGGTCAAGGAACTCAAAGGAAATAAAAACGTGGGAGCAAAGGATAAACCTAGGCCTCTAGAGATACGAACCATCCCTAGGACACCATAGTGACCTTCCATGAGTCACGGAACTCAAGGAAATAACCAGAAGTGGAGTCTAGGATAAAAAGGTTAAATGGTACCCTATGGTACCAATGACAACCAAGGGAACAAAGTCTAGTTCAAACTAAACCATGTACACCATTAAATGGCTTGAACAAAATCAATAAGTTCAAATGGAAACAAGTAGAACAAGGTTAAACCGTCGAGGCAACTAACCAAGCAAAACTCATAAGGCAGCTCCATATCGATCGACCGAAATGGAGCATCGGTTTGCCGAAATGAGTCTGGAGAAAAAAAAGAAAAAAGCTCTCAGTTCAGTCGACCGAAGTGACAAACCGGTCGACCAAAATAAGCCTCGAATTGAAAAAGGCTACTGGAATTGAGATTTTCACTGTTCAATTGAAACCACAAAGGGAATCGGTCAACCGAATTGGCATTTTGGTCAACCGAAATGGCTCAAAAATGTGCATATGAACCTGTTATGCACTAAGGCTGAAATGAGTTCCTAAGTCGTACTTAAATCCCCCATGGAATGTTTAATTTACAATATATACTAATGTGTGATGGTGTGAACATGCACGTAAGTGTAATATGGTATTTTAAACATGCTACAATGGCCTACGGCCTCATTACAAGTCATTTACAAGATTTGACATGTCAAACTTCCAAGTTGGAAAAGTTGCATTTCAAAGGCAAAACTTGAAGTTTACATACATACACTTAAACTATAAAGTCTATGGCCCTTGGCCTCATGCCATACACATCCAATACATTGAAAAAAGTGTACTTATGCACACTTTACATACATAGAGTCAAAGAATGCAAGTTTTGTCATGGGAAGCTATAATCATCCAAGGCAATGAAATCTTCAAGTCTTGAGTCCTGTACCTGAAATATGCCCCAGTAATATGCCTCAGAATGAAAATATCTTCCAAAAATATTTTATTAAAAACCTCTGAAATAAAATATCTTCAAAAGATATTTATGAAAAATACCCCAAGAAGGAAGAATGTTCCCGAAGAAACTTTGCATTCATGTCCCTACGGACTCAGTGCACAACCAGCGTACTTTTCTATAAAAGTAAAGATACATTGATAAGTGCTCAAATGTGATGCATTTTAGCACCTAAGTTAGGGTATTTTAGTCCATTCATCTATCTTACTTTCCCATTTTAGTTCTAATTTGCGTTTTTGTCTATTTCAGGTCAATAAGGTTCAAACAGGCTAAAAAGAGACTATTAGCTCCTTTTTGGAGTTAAAGAAGAAAATCCGAAAAGAGTTAGAAAAACTGCATTGGACAGTCTTCGATCGATCAAAGGAGTTCCCGATCGATCGAAAAGATCTACGATCGATCGAAATTAAGGCAGTGCTAGCTCAATGGATAAGATCGCCAGTTGTCAAAAATATCTTTGCCATGTTATCTTTGATCTATCGAAGCCCCTGCTGGCAGTGAGCTGTTTAATTCTCGAGCGCGCCGAACTTCACCAACTTTTGTAGCTGCGAGATTGCACCAATCAAAGGCCTATTTTCTGACTTGTTGCCTACTCAAAGAGGCTTGTATTTAAATGAAATTGAACCAATTGTATAGGGTTCTAAGATTTTGTTACACTGGTCATTCCAACTTTTGTTATACAATTAGATAATATTCTCTCTCTAGATTGGGGTTTTTGGAGCAAAGCAAAGAGGAAGAAGATGGTGATTACATTGAAGAAAGCCCTTAAGGGTTGGATAATAACAACCATGAGTGGCTAGATCATTTTCTTAGGGCTAAAGATAGCCCCTAGGCTTGCTTCCTAAACTTAGTATTTTGTAGTTTTGGGGGATTTTTGTTGTAAATGATGTTTTAACCATGATTATATATAAATCTTGAGCTTCTTTATGATTTGTATGGATTAATTCTTCCAATTGATCTTTTATTTCTAGTCATATGTCTATATATGTTAGAATGAATGGTCATGTGCTTGTACTAGATTTTATGAGTTTAATGCATGTCTATGTGTGTTGGAATTATAAATCTAGTGATGGTCAAGGCATGGTGCTTAATTGATTACTCTTGTAGTTTGTTTGATGGATTATGCTTATTTCTTGATGGATTGTGCTACCTCATTAGCTTAATTAGTTTAATTTCCTTGTCATTAGTATAATTGTAGTGTAGTTGCTTTAAATTCCTATATAGGTAGACAATCCATTCTTATTGTTTGATGATCCATGCTAATGAGTGCAAGTAGTACATTTCTCTAGATTTTTGTGTGTGTATTAATTGTGGGTTCATTGAATGGTTAATGGCTGAATTTGATATGTTGTGCTACTCACTAGATTAATTAGGCAATTTATGCTTAATTTTCCATCAATACTTAGTATTTCAATTAATGACACACACACACACATACACACTTATTTTTACAACATGGAATCCCTCTAAATTGGCAAATGCTAAATGTTTAGTGAAGTAAAGCTTAGCGGTGAACTCTATGCCCCAAGACTTCTCTCTCATTCTCTATACCTTAATCTTTAGATTGCTCTTAATTTGCATGTTTTTAATTGAATCTTTAGCTTAATTCAACCAACCATAACTCTATTTGATCATTCGACCTACTAATCCAATTTTGATTCCGTAGTACCGTGAAAATCCCTTGGGAGAATCCCTTTTCACTCATACTACACAGTATAGTGTTAAGTGGTTTTTATAAATTTTAAATGTGGTGGCCACTTTTCACACTTTTTACATCATTTTGAGGTATCGGTCATGGCTCACACCACGTTTTTGGTGCCGTTGCAGGGGATTAGCAACGCCGTATAGGGAATTGATTAGGAATTAGTACTCTTTTGATCCTTGTTTTATTTTATTTTTTTTTTATTTTGTTCTCACTTTGTTACTTTTAATTGACTAGGTATTTGGAGCAAAGAGAAGCAGGCAAAAGAACCTCAAAGCAAAGCTTAAAAGCAAAGTATAAAAGCATAAAAAAATAAAAAATAAAAAAATTTGCAAAAGCAAGCAAAAAGCTTAAAAATTCTTGAAGTTGCTTAAGGAACTTTGTGAGCCTTTCTAAACTCCTTTTGCTTAGTTAAATCATCGGCCTGTGTGGAGGCATTTTATTTCATTGTTGATCATCAGCTCGTGTGGAGGTAACTTAATTTCTTGCATTGTTGAAAAGTATGGGAGTATGGGATCAATATATGTGGAGGAGTATTGTTAATTGATTTGTGTTGTTGTAGAGGAGTTCTTGTTTTTGTTATTTTTGTTAGTGTGTTGATTAAATTTTGTGCGGTTCTTCCCCACTCTTTATCTTCATCACTCCAATGGAAAACCTTGAGAATAATCTTGGTTATCTAGACCCGAATTTCATCGAACACACCCTTTTTGACCAATTTCCTCTCGGAGTTCAAGCTCCAAACCTTCCAATGGTCCTTCATGATCATTATAATCCCATTGGGTACCATACACTGACTTGCATCATGCTTCCTAATTTTCAAGCCGATCACTATGAAATCAAACCTGAGACCATTCAGTTGTGTCCATTTTTCTATGGGTTAGATGGTGAGGAACCCTACAAACACTTGGATGAGTTTCTTGAGGTATGTTCCACCGTAAGATACATAGTTGTCCCGGAAGAAGTCCTTAGGTTAATTCTCTTCCCTTTCACTCTTAAAAACAAGACGAAATATTGGTTTAATAATTTGGGAGTAAATACAATAACTTCTTGGACACAAATGCAAAATGAGTTTTTAAAAAAGTATTACCCCGTGACCTTAACCAATTCAATGAGAACCACCATTAGAGAATTTTTCCACGGGAAGGGAGAACTTTTAAATGAAGCTTGGGAGAGATTGAATGACTTGCTAAGGAAATGTCCATATCATTACATTCCAAAATGGCAAGTAGTTCAATATTTCTATGAGAGCTTATCTGATACCCACAAGGACATAGTGGATTCTTCATATGGAGGTTCATATTTTGGTAAACATGAAGATGACATTTGGCATCTTTTTAAAAAATGAGTGAAAATTTAATGCATAAATCTCAAACCTCTCGGGCGAGTCATAATTCTAATGTAAGAGGGAACAACTTAAAAATGTGTCAAATTGAAAGTCCAATGGAGATTGTTGCCGAAGTCAAAACTCTTACCCAAAGACTTGATCAATTTTTATTGAGTAAAAAACCGGCAATTCAATCTTCCTCCCCTCATCATCATTATTCTAGTGAGTCTTGTATGACATATTCAAGTATGCTACATACTACTTCTAATTGTCCTCATGGACATGCTCAAACTACCCAACATAAACAAGTCAATGCTACATTTGCTCACCCTTATTCTAATGCTTATATTCCGGTATAGAGTGAGATTTCAAATCCACGTCAAAATCAAAATTTTCAAAGAAAGTATGTGCCTCGTCACATAAGAAATGCAAATTCTCAAGGATTTCATCCATCTTCTTTTCATCACCAAAGAATGAACCATTTTTCTCATCCTCAAGCTAACAATTCTCAAGTCTACTCTCATCAATCTCAAGCACTTCCTAGCAATCCCATATTTGAGGATAAGGTTTTGGTGGCCTTGGGTAGCTTAGAAGCAAATACTAAATTATTACATTCTCATTCTTAATCTATATCGAAACTTGAATCCTAAATCGGGATGATAGCTAACTCCATGAATGCAAAAGAAATTGGTAGGTTGCCTAGCTAACCCGAGAGAAACCCCAAGGCTCATTACATGGTGGAAGCAAATCCTACATCGGGATGCCCTTCCCATGAGAAAGTGCAAGCTATCACCACATTGAGAAGTGGTAGAAAAGTTGATAATAGGGTAAAAAGGCCAAGTGAAGATAGTGAACCAATGCAACCAAGTGTTAGCACCCGTCCCGTTTCCGATCCTACTCCTACTTCCTTGGGTGAAAGTGGTCCCACTCAGAATTCTCCATCTTCTTCATCATCTCCTCAAGTAGGAAAATCTTACGAGCCAGAAGCTTCATTCTCGTATGCTTTGAGAGAGACTTCACCTTTTGGGAGACAAGAGGGAAAAATTCATGACATGATGGAAGTTTTCAAGCAAATCAAAATAAATCTTCCTCTTTTAGATGCTATTAGGCAAATCCCACCATATGCAAAATTTTTGAAAGACCTATGCACTCAAAAGAGAAAGAATAAGGAATAAAGCCCTAAAAAAGTGCTCCTCACGAAGCAAGTGAGCTCCATTCTTTAACATAACACTCCTTTTAGGTTCAAAGATCTCGGTGCTTCGACCATTTCATGTGTGATTCGAAACCATGAAGTTCGTAAAGCTCTTCTTGACTTAGGAGTAAGTGTTAATTTAATTCCTTACTCTGTGTACGTCCAACTGGGTTTGTGTGATTTGAAGCCAACGTCGGTTGTGCTTCAATTGGCCGATAGATCCATCAAAAATCCTAGGGGCATGGTTGAGGACATTCTCATTAAGGTTGAGAAGTTCTATTTTTCGGTTGACTTTGTTGTTCTCAATACCGAACCGGTTTCCAACCCTACCAACCATATTCCAATCATCTTAGGAAGACCATTCCTTGCTACCACAAATGTAACAATCAATTATAGATCTGGTGTAGCGACCTGAGTTTTTTAACCTGGTTCGTTAGTGATGAACCGAAAATTGACCCGGTAACGAGTCCGAAATGCGGAAGCAAAAGATAACTCAAAGTCTTTAGAGATATAAAGCATCTCTAAGACACCAATGTAACCTTCTATGAAGTCATGAAGCTTAATGAGAACAAATGCGGAAACAAAGGATCAAAACGGACAAAAACCATAACTAAAGGGCAAAATGGTCAACTCATCATTAAAAGGAGAAACTTGACTCTAAATAAGTCAAATAAGGTGGAAACAACCTAATCTAATCATTTAAAGACTTTCCAAGAGGTTCTAAGAACATTGGACAAGAAGCTCACAAAACGCCCTTTTCCCGGTTTAAGCGAAAACCGACACCCTCTCACTAAAACTTAAATAACTACCACTGTGATTGGAATCTAAGAATGGAATTAGTGCCATTGGAAAGCTGACTCAAAATCCATGAATTTAGGCTCAAGAATCACCCCATTTGGATTTAAAATGAAGGAGTTATGGTCATTTGAAGTTGGAGGAACAGTGTTGAAACTGAACTGAAGCTACTCTCGGGATCTAACTATTTTGGTCGACCGAAATGACCCATCGGAAGACCGAAATGGACAAAATTTCAGCTGAAAACAAGTCTTTAAGGCTTGGTTGGTTTGATACACCAAAAGGAACCATCGGTCGACCAAAATGACCCTAAACGTTGACTTTGGCTACTGGAAAGTGAAGTTTCAAGGTTCAAACAAAACCCAAAAGGCATCGGTTGACCAAAATGCCATTTCAGTCGACCGAAATGACTCAAGAAAGTGTAAAAATTTCAGGTTATGCACTCAAGGCTAAAAGTCTACTTGGAATCCCGCATGGCATGTTCAATTCACATAATACACTAATGTGTGATAATGTGAACATGCACGCAAGTGTAATATGGATATTTAAACATGCTACAATGGCCCATGGCCTTATTACACTCCATTTACAGAATTTGCCATGCCAAACCTCAAAGTTGGAAAAGTTTACATTACAAGAACAAAACTTGCAATTTAAACACATACACTTGGATCTTTAAGGTTGGTGACCCTTGGCCACAAATCATACATATCATATAGGTTCCAAACAACTAACTTAAGTATACTTTACATACAATGAGACAAAAATAGCATACTGAACCTATCTAGGTGCTACAACATCAAAAGAGAAACTTGAACATGCTAACACTTGCATGTAAACAAGAATGCATTGAAAGAAACTTCAAATCTCCAAACCATCAAAAATTGTAATACCCCTAATTTTAAAAGGATAGTCTCAGTATTTATTTATTTGTTTTAATTGTATTTTTTAATTATTTGACTAATTGCTTATGTGTTTAATTGAATTAGGTATTACTTGATTATTTGATTATGTGTCTATGTATTATTTGTATTTGTCTATGTGTTAATTGTTTAATTAGATTATGTGCTTAAATGGTGTTTTGATTAATTGTAAATTAAATGTTTTCTTTTCTTTTATTATTTTATTTTATTTTTCTTTTATGGTTATGGTTAGTAGTAATGGGCCAACCAATTGGGTCCCATGGACTACTTGGATAGGAGGTTGGATGTGTATGGATTATTACCCATAGATAATGTATGTATATATATAGATATGTATTATATACATATATAAAAAGGAAATTAATTTATTAATTATTTTTATGGTAACTTGGGTAGTAATATTTAATCTGATGTATATGTTTTATATTTAAATAATAAAAATATACATAGATTTGATACGTGCTATGTTTTAAGTTACTTTATAATATTATGGTAACTTAAGTATTATTGGATAATCCATTAATAAATAATGGAATGTGTATAATTTATTTATTTAATAAACATATACATAAATTATATACGTAACATATTTTACTTACCTTTTTAATATATATATATAAAAGAGAAAGTAATTTATTAATTACTTTTATGGTAATTTGGGTAGTAATATTTAATCTGATGTATATATTTATTTAAATAATAAAAATATACATAGATTTGATACGTGTTATGTTTTAAGTTACTTTATAATATTATGGTAACTTAAATATTATTGGATAATCCATTAATAAATAATGGAATGTGTATAATTTATTTATTTAATAAACATATACATAAATTATATACGTAACATATTTTGCTTACCTTTTTAATATTTTTATTTTCATTTTTTTTTTAGTTGACTTGGATTGGGAAAAGGGTTAGGGTTATTTTATTTAGCCTATAAATATATAGCTATAGGTTGTAAAAGGGGATTAGAAATATTCACATGATATATACTGGAGAGATAGTGTTAGAGAGGGAAGGAGGAAAAGGAAGGAATGAGGAAAAAAACCCTATTGAGAGAAGATCAAGGAAGAAGAAGTTTAACTTTCGATCCGAAAGTTTAAGGCAAGTTCTTCTTCTATCTCTTTCCCTTTGATTTGTGTTTCTGTACATGCCTAGGAAATTCCAGAATTTATTAAGCACATAAAATTAAATAATTATGCATGTTTAATTGGGTTAGAACATAGGTTTTATGAAATTGGTTCATATCTGTTCTTGTGTTATGAATTGATAAAATGCATGATTTTGATTTGATTTCTTATGTGAATTTTTACATGTTTAAATTATGATTTTTTTATACCTGTGGAATGATGGAACGTAGAAACATGCCTAAGATTCCTGAACATTAAATAGGGATTAGGTTTGGGTTTTAATAAATTTAAATAGACTCAATCATAATGATGCTTGCTATTTGAATGTTTTAAACAAACGAATGGATTTAATCTTTTAAAATATTTTAGCAATTGAGATTAAATGTGTAGGATGAATTGGATATGGAGAATCCTTATTTAACAGTATAATAAAATATCATCATGTATAAGATTCAGTTTGTGTAGGACATATGATATAGGAAGTTTAAAGAAATAATAAGTCATTCCTATTATGTGATAACTTGATATCATATTTATTATAATTATTTATGGAATGTTTGATGTATTTCCTTAATTGTTACATCAATTGTTGGATTGTGTGGTTTAATGCACCGGTATGGGACGGTGACATTCTAGGGATGGATTGACTTATTAGTTAAGTCCTACCTATTTTATATAAGGGAATGGATTAACTAAAATGTTAAGTCCTACTTATATTTAAGTCAGGTCAGCTGAACAAGTTGAATGACTTATGGATGATTAATTTATTATATAAAGGAATGGATTAATTAAAATGTTAAGTCCTACTTATTTTCAAGTCAGGTCAGCTGAACAAGTTGAATGACTTATGGAGGATTAATTTATACTTGATAGGATGGTTACTAGATTATATATATATAAGTATGGTGCCATGATATGAGCTTGAGTCTCAGGATCAATGGTTAGGGCGCGTATATCGCCAGGGATGTGTAGCTAGATATAGTGTAGTTGTGTACCCTGGTAGGTCTAGGTACTTATGCCCACTATATGTGCGTTTTGCATGTTGCCTACTATTCAGGTTGAGAGAACCATATAGTTTAGTGAGGTTCCTTTAGTGTGTATATATATATATACGGACTACTAGTTACTGTTGGATTGACTAGGATGTATACGTGTATCGGATCTCTGTTTGGACTGTAGTAGAGTAGAACTTGTTTGTGGGCCTGACCTACCATTATTTTTCAGGTGTTCGTCACGAGTAGAGGTTGTTCGTGCTGAGCGGGGATCAGTCTACTTCATTCTTCCGATGCTACATAGGAGTTTCTTTATGATTCAGTTTCTTGTTTTAGATTGCTGTCATTTGTTTAGTTTGGATTTTCTAGGGGTCCACACAGTATGGATTCCCGAGTTGTATTTTGGAGGATTAGTTGTATCAGAAGAGTTTATTAATTAATGGAAATATATTATGAGGTTTATTATTAGATTATCATTTTAGTTTCTTGTCAGCATTTTATTTATTCTTCTTTATTCTTTTGTACTCTGTGTTCGTTTATTATCAATTTGTTTTGATATCCTCGGGTATTCGGGCGTGGGCCTGGCCAACCCGCATTCGGAAATTCGGGGGTATCACAAAAATAAGTACCAATCTCCATATCTTGAATCATGTACTTGAAATATGCCCCAGTAACGTAGGGGTGAGCAATATAAAGCTACTCGTAGGAAATGAGCATGCATCGACCTACGTCTTACAAGTTTGCATGATTTAATCATTGTTGTTCATTCCACCTAACGTCTATGTCAAAAGTGAGACCTAGGGAGCATCCTAGCTACCTAAGATCATTACTAGCATAAAACACATCCTTTATGCAATTTCAACAACCCAAGAGTATGCTACACATAGCAACACGATATAACATGCTTACACAAAACAATAAGATAGAAACATGCTTACATAAAGCAACAATATAAGAACATGCTTACACCAAGCATCAATATAGGAACATGCTTACACAAAGCAACAATATAAGAACATGCTTACACTAAGCATCAATATAAGAACATGCTTACACAAAGAAACAAGGTATAGATTTTCCAAGTAATCAACTTAAAATCTAAAATGCGAAATCAACTAAATATAGCAATTTAGTAAAATTAGAATATCTAATACCACACATCAAGACATAGATTCTCTAGACTATCAACTAGAAATCTAAAAGTGTGAGATCAACTAAATATAACAATTTAGTATAGTTAGAATATCTAATACCACACATCATGACATAGATTCTCTAGATTATCAATTAGAAATCTAAAAGTGTGAAAACAAATAGTGGAAGACTTGGACATCACGTCTCGGATTTCCGCCGAGAACAAAATGGTTATTCCGGGCATTAACCCGCTGGGAAGACCACCCTAGTGCGCACTATCTCAATTAGGGAGAACTCATACCTCTCGTACTAAAGCCGAACTTTAGCCATGTCACATGTAACAATGTCCCAAGAGAATCTAAAATATATATCAAGTTCAAAACTTATATATATATAATAAGGCATACAAACCACCTTCCATGCACAAGTAGGTTGAAACCACACAATCCATGTCTTAGGATTCAAATTCTAAAATGGCATACATAATGTCAACACGAAGTGTACAATTCATTACACAAGTCAATCATATATCCAATATTGGAAATAAGTTCTCATGAATATAATTTTAAGAACAAGGTACTCAATGCTTAAAACATAATCAAGTGAATACACCACAAGTCTAAATCCATGATCTTAAAATAGTAACAACTTCTAAAACATGATTAAATACATGAAACAATAAGATATAGTTTAATTAAATAAAAATAATTAAACTCTCTAGATTTTCATACTCAACCAAATGCTCTCAAATTAAAGTATGTCAACCAACATATCAAAACTTAATTTAGAAGCATAATACAACTCGATTTCAAGCAAGGTATGGCCATGAACTTTAATCTTTCACAAAAGATAAATATTAATTAAAAAGTGCAATCCTTATTTAATTAATCCCAATTTAATATATATTAACCAACATATTAAAACTAAACTTTCTAGCATCCACAATTCAAATCAATGTTACACATCATCATGAATTTTAAATCTTATACAAAGAAATAAAAATTACTAACTTTCTAAATTTGATACAAGGAAAACATATAAGTTATCTAATCATGGGAAACACATAATACAACACACAAATAATCCTAAAACATTCCCTACCTCCATTTGAGATGGAATCTCAAATCCCCACCAAAATGGAAGTGCTTCGAATCCGACGAAACTTCTAGGTTTTGTCAGGGACAACACCACGAACAAGAATCCTAAGAAAGCCCTATAAAAAACACATCTTGACCTCAAACCCAAACTCAAGAAATGGCCAAAATTGAGTTCTAATAAGAGGGAAAGGTAAAGTACGGCGAGGGGAATAATAAACACAAAGGTACTACACCTTTTCAACCAAGGGAAGTGACCGGAAAAGAAGAGAGAAGCATGGCAGCCATGGCTGCCATGAGATCCGGCCAAGAGAGAGGAGAGAGAGAGAGAAATCTGATATTTTCTCTTAAGTGCTCCTATTTATAGAAAATCTCAAAAAGTGCCTCGAAAGGGCCCCGCCGGGTCTGGAAAAGTGAAATTCGAGCAAACGTGCTCAAACGGTAAAACTCTATGAATGAAAAAGATTCAAAATGAGAAAATATAAACAACGGAAGAAACGGTATCAAAAATTGAGTCCCGAGCAGGAAGTTATGCCCCAAACGAATTTGGCGCAAACTAGGGCCAGAATCCCTGAAACTGAAAAACATCGACTAGGAGGAAATCCCAAGAGTACATGACTTGACAAAAAGTGAAAATGAATCCTGTACGAGGATCCAGGCTCAAAACAAGACATTGAGCAATAACTTTCATTAATTGCACAATGGCCCCTCCAAAAAGTGAAAACTGCAAAACTGCCCCAGAATGAAAATATCTTCCAAGAAGATATTTTCTTAGAAACCCCTGAAATAAATATCTTCAATAGATATTTATGAAAAACACCCCAAGAAAGGAAAAAGATTCCAAAGAACTGTGCATCCATGCCCCTATGGACACTGGGAGCAACCAGAGTACTTACTATAAAAGTAAAGATACGTATCTCATGGAAACCATTGAGAATGAAGATACATGAAGTCAAAAACCAACTCCGAACATAAGAAGTGTGGTTACGCCAACAAAGTAACAAACAAGGAAAATACAAAATAGGGAAAAAGATGAAATAAGGAAAAGGACGAAAAGTGAATAGTGTCTAAAAGTGAAAATATGAAAATGACTCGGTCCTCAAAGGAAGTTGTCAATCCAAAGAAAAGAGTCTCAGAAATCATTTCAGAGCACTTGAGATGACACTAATCGATAAGAAACCAAACTCAGAAAGGAAAGGACAACGGAAAAAAATTTATCCGAAAATCTGGGTCATTACATCTGGGGTTATTAATCTTTCTTTTGGTAACATGATAGTCAAGCTTAATGTGTTCAATGCAAATCAATATCCTATCGATGAAGATGAGCGTTGTCTTGTAGATGTCTTGGATGAAGTTGTAGAGGAGTCTATTCCATCCATGCTTCTAAAACCGTCTTGAGGATAATCTTTCATCTCTCCTTTCCAAGGACCCTCTTACATTTTGTCTCTTAGAAATGTATGAAAATTATGGGTATAATGATAAAGGATCTATGAATGAAGTAAGCACTTTGATGGAATCTGTTGCTAGTTTGGATTTCCCACCTTGGAAAAATCCAAAAGAACCTCTCCCTCCACTCTCTAGCACTCCACCGGTTCCATCTATAATCTTTTCACCCATTCTTAAGCTTAAAACACTTCCTTCCAATCTCAAGTATGCCTTTCTAGGCCCAAAAGAGACTCTATCAGTCATTATTTCTTCAAGTCTTGAAGAGACCTAAGAGAATGATCTTTTGGAAGTGCTTAAAAACAATAAGGAAGCCATTGGGTGGAGTGTGGCCGATCTAAAGGGAATTGACCCTTCTATATGTATGCATTGCATTTTTATAGAGGAGGATGAGAAACCCTTTAGAGATGCTCAAAGGAGATTAAATCCAAATATGAAAGAAGTGGTTAAGAAAAAGGTTAAGCTTTTGGATGCGGGAATCATTTATCCAATCTCTAACAGTAAATGGTTAAGTCCATCCCAAGTAGTTCCTAAGAAATCGGGAATCACGGTGGTTGAAAATTCCAAGGGTGATCTAATTTTTAAATGGACCGCCATTTCATGGCGTGTGTGCATTGATTATCATAAATTGAATGCTGCCACTAGAAAAGTTCATTTCCCTTTGCCCTTCATTGACTAAATTCTAGAAAGGTTAGCTGGGCAACAATACTATTATTTTCTAAATGGCTATTTGGGTTACAATCAAGTAGCCCTTGATCCCTTTGACCAGGAAAAAACCACCTTCACTGTCCCTTTAGCCCGTTTGCTTATCGACGGATGCCATTTGGTTTGTCCAATGTCCCTGCCACATTCCAAAGGTGTATGATGTCAAATTTTTCAGACATGGTGTAAAATATTTAGAAGTCTTTATGGATAATTTCTCGGTCTTCGGGTCTTCTTTTTATTCATGTTTTCACAATTTATCACTCAAGATGTCGTGAGATAAATTTCGTTCTTAGTTTGGAAAAGAGCCATTTCATGGTTCAAAAGGGGATTATTTTAGGCCATGTCATATCTAAAAGGGGTATTGAAGTTGATAAAGCGAAGGTTGAGCTTATATCCGAACTTCCTCTACTTTCTACGGTGAGAGAAATTCGTTCTTTCTTAGGTCATACAGGCTTTTATCGTCGTTTCATCAAAAACTTTAGCAAAATTGCTAGACCCTTGTGCAATCTTCTTGCCAATGAGACACCATTTGTCTTTGATCAAGCATGCCTAGACACTTTCCACAAACTCCGTGATCTTCTATCATCCGCTCCCATCATGCAACCTCCAAATTGCTTATTATCATTTAAGATTATGTGTGATGCCTCCGATTGTGCAGTGGGTGCCTTCTTGGGGCAGGGAGTAGGAAAACTTCCTTATGCCATATACTATGCAAGTAAAACTTTCTTGGGAGTCCAATTGAATTACTCCACTACTGAGAAGGAATTACTTGCCGTAGTGTATGCCCTTGATAAATTTAGGTCATATCTCTTGGGGTCGAACGTCATTGTGTTTTCCGATCATGCCGCTCTTAGGCATTTCTTGACTAAAAAGGAAACCAAACCTCGCCTAATAAGATGGATTTTACTTCTCCAATAATTTGATTTTGAAATCAAAGACAAGAAAGGCTCCGAAATTGTCATTGCCGACTATCTTACAAGACTAATGGTTGAATCTAATCCAAGTCCTCCCATTCATGATTCATTTCTGGATGAGCAACTCTTCCAAGTTTCTAATGGAAAATTGCCTTGGTTTGCTGACATTGTGAACTACCTTGTAATTGGCAAGCTTCCAACTAATTGGTCAAAACAAAAAAAGGACTGTTTCTTCTGAAAATACTATTTGGAAGATCCCATTTTGTTTAGATATTGCCCGGACCAAATAGTGAGGAGATGTGTTCCGGAGAGCGAAGTGTGAGAACTTGCATTTTTAATATTTTCCGGACATGTTGTCATTTATGCATTTTTATTTTATTGTCGGGATTATGAATATTTTTGCAAATGTGTTTAATTTTATTTAAATGTCATTATTTGTTTCATGAGGGGTATTACAGACTTTTATTATGCAAATTGCATATTTGGCATTTGATTATTTTATAAAGGGCAAAGTAGACTTTTATTATGTAAATGGCATTTATTTATTTTGTGAGGGGTATTGTGGACTTTTTGCTATGCAAATGGCATGGTTGGTATTTAATTATATTATGGAGGGTAGCATTGGTTTTTGTCATGCACATGGCATAAAAGGTAGGACTATGTAAAATAATTCACCTAAAATAAAAAATTATAGAAATTCTTCTGCAGACATTTCGTTCTTGTGTTCTTTCTAGTGGTCCTTTCTTTACATGTCATTTTGAGGTCTTTGTGTTGAGAAATTGAGGGGGGTTTGTGAATGGAAAATGTTCCTATGGTTGTGAGGGTTCTTTTGATATCAAGTTTGGATTCATTTCTTTGTTGCTGATTTCAAAAAGGGTTTTTAAAAGAAGAGGGGTGAAGGGATTTTAAAAAGGAAAGTGTTCTTCCATTTTTATCACTTTTGGATGGCTTTGATTCATCCTTGGATTGCTTTGAATTGTGGTTTGGCAAGGTTTCCACGCTTACAAGAGGTAAGATTGTCTAACCCTCAATTCCTTTGCCTTTAGTGAGTTAATTTCTTTCAATTTCAGTTGCAAAATGTACAGAAAACTAAACTGAAATTCTGTGCAAAATTCTGAAACTATTTGGCTAAAATTACATGCTACTGTTCTGCCCAAATTCATGTAAATTCGTAATTTATCTTTTAAATATGATTTCATATTATGATAATACAGTTAATTATCTTTCATTGAGAATTGGTTTCACACAGATTGGTTGAGAAATGAATTTACTATGAATTTTTGAAGTTAAAGTGTTCTTGCTGGAAATTCTGTTGGGGGCAGATTTTGTCCGAGTTTTCTCATCAAACCTGCTTTAAATGGTAAGGTATTTTGGTGAAGTAAAATTTTATTTTAAAAATATAGTCTTTAAAATTTCAATGGCCTTTGGATTCATTCAATTTGAATGAGAATTGAATTTTTTATGATTTTTCAAAGTTGTAAGCTACAGGCTGGAAATCAGTTTTCTAGGCAGAATTTGTTTCAAAATTATGGGTCAAAACTGTTCCAATTGGGAAGGGATTTTGTTAAACTAAATTGATACTTTCAAATTACAATGTTTAAGCTTTCATTAGGCTTTGGAATCACTCAATTTGATATATAATTGAAATTGTTATGAATTTTGAAAGATGAAGGTAACAAGCTGCGAATGAAACTATTTTGTTGTATAGAAACCTTGGGACATGACACAATTATGCATTCATCTTGCATGGTTATGGGTTTAAGGTTAGAATGGAAAAGGAAGTGAAAACATCTCATTAAATGATTTTGAGAATGGGATAACAGGGAGGTGCCTTGTATCCGTGAGTTTAGAAAGTGGGATTGAATCAATGATTAGAAAATCGGAGAAAGGAGTTGCCTTATGTCTGTGCAGTTGTAATACCCATAATTTTAAAAGGATAGTCTTGGCATTTATTTATTATTTTTATTGTATTTTTGCGTGATTATTTGGTTTAATTATTTTTATTTATTAATTTTATGTGACATGTATTTAATTGGCATTTATTGTTTAAGTGTTTTAATTGTTTAATTATGAATTTTAATTGTTTAATTATGAATTTTATTTTCGTTAATTGTTTCTTATTTTCTTTAATTGGGTTGTGTATTTAGTTATATGTGTATTTTCTGTAATTGGTTTAGTTGGTCATTCTAATGTGTAAATTGGTTTATTTAAATATTTAAATTAGATTAAATTATAGTTTAAATTAGTATCAGTTATTGTATTAAAATAAATTATTAACTGGTCTAATTTTAAACAGTAGGGTTCCCTAAGAGGTTACGCGTATGTAGCCGAGTATCTTATAACCTAGATTGCTTTATGGGCCGACTGACTAGAGTTTTACATTAGGGCTCTGGCTGAATTAAACAAAGCTTAGGGTTTAGGATTTTTTACGCCTATTTATACATAGTTGTATCTGTATTAAGGGTTGGAAAACCCCTACTCACGTAACATAGAGACAGAGAGTTACAGAGTGAGGCTTTGAGAGAGCAGAGCAAGTTTGTGAGGTTTCCAACCGAGGCTTCAAGATTTGGCTTAGGAAAAGGGAAGAACAGAAGTAATAGGAGGCTAGATAGTGTTGCAGTGGTTGCCGGAAGTTAGGACGACGGCGACAAGTTTTGAGTCTAAAACTACAGGCAAGTTCTTCTCTATCTCCTTCTCTTTGGCTCGTGTTCTGTGCAGCTAGATAATCTTTAGGGTTTAATCAATCAGTAACTGGAATTTACCTGTTTAACTTATGCTATATTGATGATCTGTGGTGTTGAAAATAAATCTGTTGCAGTGCATACAAGTTTCGTTCCAGTTTTCTGTCCTGCAAGCATGTTGTTTCTGTTGTAACTTTAGTCTCTATATTTGATTGCAACTACTATAAACAAAATATAGGAACAATATTGGGGTTATATAAAACTTATAGGGTTGTTATTATTCTATTTTAAATATGTGTTGCAATTTGTTCTGTTTCAATTTGTCAAATAGTTTCAGATTTGTTCCTATCGCATGTTAGTTCGGTAGCAAAATTTAATCTCTGTGATTGGGTCTAATGGTTGTTATCAAACCTTTGGGATGTTCTTGGGTGTTAATAAGATACTTAAGATCAGTTTAAGAAACCAAACAGAAGGGTTGTAGTTGGCCGGAGTTGGAACAGAGGTCAGAACAAAGCTGAAACGGAGAAGAAGCTCACAGGGGGAAAGAGAGCCGGCTCTGGAATGCCAAGAGCCGGCTCCCACCTGTTAGAGCCGGATCTAAGGTGTGGTAGAGCCGGCTCTATGTCACCTTGAGCCTACTCTACTTTTCTAGAGCAGGCTCTTTCTTTGTTTTGTGCGTAAAAGTGACTTTCAGTCACTGTTTGGGCATTCTGGGTTATTAATCAGTTTTAAAAAAAATTAATTGGGTGTTCAAATAATAATTTTAACATGTAACTAAGGTCTTGAATTGCATAAATTTACCCCTTAGTTTTAAATAGAATTAACAGTACGCTATTTGACAACTTTGCGTACCGTTAACGGCTGAAAAGAGATTTGTTGATTAATTTTAATCTGACGATTTAGGGTGCTATAAAATGATTTTAAATTTATTTTAGATGCACGATGAAGTCTTTTAAAGTAATATATTGGACTTGTGGCATAGTTGGGGCTCTATGCTAGAGGATACAACAAAATATAAGTATATGACTTAGTACTCGGTTACCGGATGGAGGGAACTAGATCGCTTAGATTAATTTAGCGATTTATTGGACTATAATATTATTATAGAACTAATTTTAAATACATGATAGGGTCATTGTTCTATTAAGTTTGCACTATTCATGTGTTGGATGTTAATTGTTAGAATATTTAATTCTTCGATGCAATTACATGGATTATTACTGGATTTTAATTGCTAGATTGTTAATATTCCTTCTGCAATTATTTGGATATAAATTTTGGATTGTAAATTACTAAACTGTTATATATATGATGTAGTTTACAAGGATATGGAGGGTTGTATGCACCGGTATGGGACGGTGACATACTGGTGACGGTTTAGCTCCAAACACCTAAACTTAACCTAACGGATTTAAGGAATGGATTTATAAATATTGAATCCTAATTTTGGTTAAGACATATCAACTGCAACTAAGTTGAGTGGCTTCTTGGATTAATGGATGGAGGTTAAGTCACATCAACTGAATAAGTTGGGTGACTAACCAGTTGGTTTGTTGTATGTCAGTTTATTAAATATTTGAACTACATACCCTGGATTTGGATGGATGTTATATATATGTTTATGGTACCACGAGCTGAGCTTGAGTCTCAGACTCATTGGTTAGGGTGCGTATATGCGGTGGATGCGTAGCTGGTTATAATAGGTTGAGGTGTACCCTGTTAGGTCTAGGTATTCATACCTACCTTTGGGTGCGTATTCGCATGTTACCTTCTATTCAGGTTGAGACCCCTATTATAGACTAGTAAATGCCCCTTAGTGTGGATATATTTATACTTATGGACTAGATAGATATTATGAGGTGTCTACGGTGTATCTGCGTATCGGGTCACTGTATGGATTGCAGTTAGATTCAAACTTGCTTGTGGGTCTGACCCACTCCTTCATTATTCTTTTCAGGTACAGGACGGTTCCAGCCTTAGAGCTTGATCGTGCTTGTCGAGGACAGTCTCACATCCATCTGATTACGTAGGACTTCTCTCGATGTTTCTAGCATTATCTATTTTCAGTTTTCAGTTTCAGTTGAATTTTTGGTTAGGGGTCCACCAATGGATTCCCAAGTTGTAACCTTGGAGTTTTTGGAGGATTGGAGTTTTATTTTTCAGTTATGCATGGAGGGTTTTATAATTAAATGTTCTTTCAGTTTTATTTCCATTTTTTTTTTTACTTCATTTTGTCATCTGTGTTCGCTTTAAAATACTTTAATTGTTTGATATTCCCTCGGGTTTGGGCCTGGACCTGATCAACCCGTTTCTCGGATCCGAGGGGTATCACAGCAGTCAATGGGAATCTAGAGAAGACGTAGGAGTTGCTTACACGTAATTGTGTCTCTAGGCCCTAAATCGGAGAAAGGAGTTGCCTTATGTCTTTGTTTGGATTCTCGACGCACTTTAGGCAATTCCCGCTGAGCTGTGGTTGCTCATTCCTATTTTATACACATCTTTTCAGGTCAGGGCATGGATGGTATGGAGGGTGTTCCTCCTCAACTGTAGACAGAGTCGGGGCTAGTGTCGTGGTGTTTTTATTCCACATTTTAGACTATGTTTTGTATTATATTTCTTTCGAATATTCCTGGCATGTAATAAATGTTATTTCAAACTTTAAAACTTTAAAGTTGTAATATGTGCATCTTATCTATTTATTTTTTTTAGTCTTGATTTTGTAAAGGGAAATAGATAGGCGGATGTGTTGTTGAGACAGGTTACAGGGATATTTATTGATTTTGGGACAATGATTGTTTGTGTGTTGTGTTTATAATCTGGATTACGGTCTAGGGGCGTGACAGAGGTGGTATCAAAGCATGGTTCCTATAACTTAGGCACGACGGGTAGTGGTCTGTCTACAACTGTGTATGTAGGGGGTTTGCATTGTCTCACATGCTTGCATGTTTATCTATTATTTACCTTGCAAGCGTGCTTATGTGTATACGTGATTACATGTTTATCTGATTACAATAAAGCATGCTATATGTTTTAAAGGTTTTATCCGTACGAGTCAGTTTGAGACTGAGGATAGTGTCACTGTTATTGACTTGCATTTCATTGTAGTATGCCGCCTCATAAGAAGAACAGGGCATCGAGAGGCCAAGAGATTAGGCTTACAGTTGGACAGTTAGGGGAGAGTTTTGCATTGCACCCTGTAGGACAGGGAGGTTTACTATTCTACACAGAATCGTCCTATAGAAAGAGATGTCGAACCCACAGGGAGATGAGATTTGTTTCAGTTTTTAATTTCGTTTTATGGTTTACAGGTAACTTGGTTGGAAAGTTTGTTGGTTGTCACGATTAAAAACAAACTAAAATTAACCTGCAATATTAAACTAAATAATCAGAGAGAGAAAATCTTAGGGCTATGACTTCACCACAATCATCATACTATAGTTTATTGAATCAACTCTGGGATTTTAACCAATTATGTTTTCAAATGAATTGAACTCAATAACATTCGTTCAATTCGGGTTTTAAAGAAAGATATTCTACAAAATTCAGTTAATTATAACCTATCTGCGGTCAGCGAGGACTATCCACCTACCTACTCTAACTACTTTGTAAATAATCCACATTTCCTAAGCGTAGATTATGAAAACATTCTTTGCAGAAAACATTGAAACACCATTATATGACCTCTATTCTTGTGTCCAGCAGGGCTCCGCCAGATACGGCACAACAAGATAGGTTGAGAATAAACAATAAACCATTACATCTAAGATAAGGGAATAACAGTTTATAATCTACTAAAGCATGAAAACCAATTGAGTTGTCTCAATTGCTCATAGTCATATAATCAAGAAAACATTATATATTAAAATAAAATCCCAGAGTTAAAACAATCAAACCATAATATCAGATTGGGTTACATTAGTTCCCTAAGAAAGGGATTAGCTACTCATAACGATGTTGGATGTCATCTTTGTTGGAGTTATCTCCATCATCACGGATGACACTTCTCTTCTCAGGATCTTCACGTTCAAGGTTGTAGGAACCTTAAAAGTCACCACACTACCAGCCTTCTGAATAACACCGTAAAAAGAACTTAAAATTTCTGGACTACTTCTATCAAGGCTTATACCTGCTTTTATAGAAGAAAATAAGGATCTGATGGGCTTTTAGGTCTTCTGGCCCATCTGGGATGAGATACGGCTGATAGAAAGAGCAATCCCGTACTTTAAATCTTACATGTCATGGAAAGGCTCAAGCTTTAGGAACAATGCTCGAGCTTCTCTGGATTGATGCGCGAGCTTCAAGAATTGGTGCTCGATCTTCACTTTGACACTTAGCCAATTTTCTCTAACTATTTTCCGAAGCGTCTTTTTCTTCAACACTTAGAATATTTTTGGGATTGAAATCTTTTAACATTGCTTGATCCAACCTTCATAGGCTCGGGCACTAGGTACCAGGCTCGAGCATTTGGGACTCCAGGCTCGAGCTTCAGTGGATAGTGCTCGATCCTGAAGGTAAGGCACGAGACCTAGGAGCATAGCCTTTCAATTAAAATCAACTCTTTAATTTCTGACGCCTCATGCTCGAGCTTAAGGGTCAAGGCTCGAGCACCCTTAAGTAAGGCTCGAGCATCCTAAGTTAGGGCTCGATCACCAAGGTACAAGGCTCGAGCATCTGTGCCTTGCTGACTTTTCTTCTTTTCTTTGTTGTGATGCTCGAGCCTTAACACTTGGGCTCGAGCTCTAGGGCTTGAATTTCTTCAAACTTCATCATTTAAGCTCTCGGCTTGCTCTGAATGACCGGCAATGACTCTGTAAGCTTCGATATCATCATGGAGTCCAGGTTTTAACCATTTCTCTCGGAAAGTACATGTAAACATGCATTAAACATAAATTAGTCTAACTATGGATATTTAGGCCTTAACATACGTATATTTAGGGGCTCGAATATGCATATATTCAGCGCTCATCATTTACCACCACCTGTAGAAGGGGATGAGGAGGCAGCCAGATGATTTCTGACTAATTTTTTGCAGGATGCAAGGAGGATGCAGCCAGCTCCTCAGGTAGTTCCACAACCAGTAAGATCTGTAGGAGAAGATGAGACAAAAAGACATCTCAAACTTATCTCCACATTCGTCAGACTCATGCCTGCACAGTTTGAGGGTGGGAATGATCCATTGTTGGAGATGACTGGTTTGACAAGGTGGAAAAGCATATTTCTGCTCTAGTAGTTGAAAGTGATTATGTGAAGATTCTGTTGGCTACCTATAGCTTTTCTAGGGATGCCAAATTGTGGTGGAAGTCTATGTCTGGCAAAGTTGATGTGAAGACATTATCGTAGAATGCCTATAAAGAATTGTTTTATGATAAGTTCTTTCCTGCGACTAAGAGATGAGAGCTGCACAAAGAGTTTGTCTCTCTGTTTCAGAATAATTCTATGACGGTGACAGATTATGAGAATAAATTCACTTCTCTTTCTCGTTTTGCTCCAGAGATTGTAAGTAAGGAAACAGATAAAGTCAACAAGTTTGTACAGGGACTCTATTATCAAATTAGGACTTTTGTGGCAGCACAGTGCCTAAAGACTTATCCTGAGGCTGTAGAAAGAGTATTGATTGTTGAGGCTGAGCTGAATGATAAAAATCAGACTCGGGATCAGTAAAGGCAAAGAAGAGCCAATGGTTTAGGGGCAGAGAGTCAGTCTAGCAAGAGGCAGAAGGGCGGCCTACTCCTTCGACTTCTATACCATCAGGATCAGGTTGGGGTGAGGTCATATGTTTCGGATGTCAGCAGCTTGGCCATTATGTGTCTGATTGTCTGCAATATTTTTCTACAAGAGCTTACTTTGGATGTGGTCAGTAGGGCCATGGGGTTAGAGACTGTCCGAGGAGGACTGGTAGATTAGGCAGAGGTTTTAGTAGTGGTCAGGGAATACAACAGAGACCATCTCAGTCTGCTACAGTATAGTCTAGGTTTAGACCACCACAGCCACCTGTATCTTCACAGGGATCGAGAATAGCTGGGAGGGGTACTCCTACAGGGACTAGTCAACAATCTGGAGTTCAGGCTGGAGGCTCACAGGCTCAAGCATCCCAGGGTCGAGTGTATGCACTTCCTGATTCATCTTCAGGACCATTAGTGGTGAGGGATATATTTCCAGTCTTTGGATCTTGGGCTCGCATTTTGTGTGATTCCGATGCATCTCATTCATTCATTTCATACACATTTGCACTCGCATCAGGATTGGAGGTTGGTTTTTGATGAGTGCTCAAATGTAACGCATTTTAGCACCTAAGCGAGGGTATTTTAGTCCATTCATCTATCTTCATTTTTTCATTTTTGTACTTATTTGTGTTTTTGTTTATTTCAGGTCAATAAGGTTCAAACGAGCTAAAAATGGTCCATTACAGCCTTTTTGGAGTCAAGCAAAAGTTCCAAGAAGATTTTAGAAAAATCCGAAAAAATGTCAAAAATGCTGAATTTTTGGATGGATCGAGATTTTTTTGGATCGAAGAAGATTTCTTCAATCGATCAAAAATTTCTTTGATAGATCAAAAATGTGCTGGCGGCAAGCTGTTTTATTCCCCCGCGCCCGAACTCCACCTACCACATAGTTGCGGGATTAGATATTTTAACAGCTTATAGTTACGGAATTAGATATTTTAAGGGCTTATTTTCTAACTTGTTCACTACTCCAAGGACCTTTTATAAAGGGGGAATTGAACCATTTTATAATATATCTTTAGTCTTCAATATTATTTTCATTGTAATTTTATTTTCTCTCTTTAGAAAAGTTAGAGATTAGGGTTAGAAGAAAAGAGAGGAGTGGAGGCTCCAAGAACACATCTCTAGATCTACAAACTCTCTCTCTCTCTAAAATTCAACAAAGAAGAAGAGGAAGAAGATGGAGCCATGTTTGGGGATTGCCCTTGAGGGTTCCAAGATCACACACACCTCCTCCATGATTGGCTAGGTTTCTCCTTGGGGTTTGGATAACCCTTTCTCTTGACTTTTGGGGGGAATTTATCATGTGATTAGTGCTATATCCTTGTGAATAAAATGAATCTTGGTATATTTCTATAATTTCTATGGTTTAATTCTTCCTATTAATTCTCTAGTTTATTTACATGTCTATGTGTGATTAAATTGGGAATTATGTCTTACATGATTCATATGGTTTAATTCTTCCTATTGATTCTTTTTGTGATTACATGTTGTCTTATGTGTGATTATTTGGGAATTGATCTCTACACTAGTTTCTCTATATTGGTTGCATGTTTATGTGCGATTAATTAAGGATCTAGTGATGGCTATATATGGTATTCATTGAATAGGTTTGTCAATTAATTTGATGGATTATTCTTATACTTGATGGGTTGTTCTACAATTTAATTCATGGTTGTAGGTAGGTAGATAATCTTTACTTGATTTGATATCCCATGGCTTATTATTGCAAATTCCATGATTCTCTAGATTCATGTGTGTTACAATTGTGAATAATTTGATGGGTCATGCTTAGAATTGATGGGTTGTTCTACACTTAGTTTATATGTCGGTTAGGTAGACAATTCATACATGAATTTGATGGTCCATGATTAATATTGCAATTGGTAGTCACATTTTGTTCACAAGAATGTTTTCCCCAAATTAGTTGAAAGTGTGTAGTTTGGTGAACGAGCTTGGTGGCAACTCCAATGCACCCCAAGACCTCACTTCTCATCTCTTAAATCCCTAACTCAACTTAGTTTATTTTAATTGTATTTTAATTAATTGAATTTTAGTGTAATCAAACAACCAATCCCTCCTTTGCAATCTTGTGATCCACTAGAGTCGAAGTTAAATTCCAACATGTATAATCCCTTAGGAAAATCCTAACTCACTCTTGCTACGTTAGTAGTAATGGTGGTAGTGGTTTTTATAAATTTAAACTTGACCTAAAAGGCTTTTCTTGAACCGCACATTCACTATATTATTTTGGCGTATACAAGCAGCCTCGTCAAATTTTGGCGCCGTTGCCGAGGATTAACTGTTTTGTTGGAATTAGATTAGGCAATAGTGTTCATTTGATTGATTTTATTTTTATTTTATTTTCCATTGTATATTCATTTCTTATTCTTGATATTATTTGTCAATTAGGTACTTGACTACAAGAAAGGCAAACTTTGGAACTTGAAGCAATCGTTGGAGCTTAAAGCTAATATTTAAATTTGAAGTTGCTTAAGGACCGTTGTTAGCAATTCTTGAAACTCTTGTATTTTAATTGTGCACTTCTTTGCATGCTTGTGATAGCCCTTGTTGAGACTCATTATATTGCTTAAATTTTTGTCCAAGCATCAGCCCGTGTGGAGGCCAATTTTTTCTTACATTTAGATTTTAATTGTGAATGAAGGAATTGTTTGATCTAAGTTTGGAGGAAAATTACATCCCTTCACCTTATGCCCCTCCATTACATTTTAATCCTTATGAGATTGAGTCCAATGTTCAACATGCATCATTTTATCATGGACTTGATCACTCTTTTAATCCTCCTTCTGATTATTACCCTCCCCCACCATTTTATGAAGAGCCATCTCCATCACCTTATTCACCCGAGTTTCAAGAAAAAGTGTTAGCTCTACTTGATGGGCTTAATTCATAAACCTAACTTATTCTTTCACATTCTCAAATCTTAGCCAAGCTTAAAGCTTAAGTTGAGCAAATTGCAAGTACTCTTTCTCCTCAAAAGGAGGAGGAAGAGGCAAATAAAAGAATGGCAAGAACTTTAATTTGTATAGATGAAGATGATGAGAGTGAAGAGGAAGAAGTAGCAAATGATCAATTTGAGGAGTCAATGAGTCCACCAATAGCTAATTCAATAGAGCACAACTTGATTAATGAGGTTCCTTCTTTTGATCATAATTTGATTATGGCCTTTGATACTTTAGAGAGTGAGGAAATGTTGACCATTATAGAGGTAGGAGAGGAGGAGGAGGAACTTGTTGAAGAGGGCCTTCCTTCTATTATCTCCAAATACTCTCTTGAGACATGTCTTTTTGAAATGTATAAAAATTGTGGTTTTATCCTTGAAAGCTCTAAAAATGAAATGAACTCTCTGATAGACTCCTTAGCTAACTTGGAAGGTGAGGAGATGGTGATTTTTAAGGAAGAGAAAAAGGATGAAGAGAAGGTGTTTCTTGATATTCCAATTAAGTCTTTAAAAGACTTTACCTTGCCAAGTCCAAGGCTGCTCATCATTGATTTTATTTTCAAGATCGTGGATGAAAGGAACGAAATCATCTCTTTCATTTCTTTTCAAGTCATTCTTTTGGAGGATGATTTCATTGTTGTAAGTGATGCATTAAATGAGAAAATAGAAAAAAGGATCAATAAGAATGTTTCATATTTGGTTTTTGATACGTTCAACTAGTGAGTTGACCCAATATCTTGTTAGAGACGTTAAACACTAGCATTTGTAGAGTTTCACAACTCTATTCCTCTCCAATTTCTTTTTATTTTTCACTTCTTGCGGCGTTTAGATATGTTCCATTGCATTTCATTGTCAAAAATCAGGTTTTTAGACCATATTCATGCATTTTGGGGCCTTAGAAAATTTTCAAAATTCAGCATTTTATACCCAGGCAGCGTCCAATTCGATCGATCGAAGACTTTTTCGATCAATCAACGCTTCTTCCGATTGATCGAAAATGATCTTCATTGATTGAAAATAATTTCGATCGATCGGAATTGCGTTAGAAATTTTTGTTCCCAGGGCATCATTCTACAGGCTTTTTGATCGATCAAGCCCTCTTTCAATCGATCGAGCACTGTTCATAAAAATTAAAAATAAAATTTTTTTTGCATCCTTTATTTCCTTGCATTTTCATTCCTTGCATATTTTTTTGTTTTATTTTTGTGTGTGTGTACATACTTGTTATGTCTAAAAATAAAAAATAAAAAAGTTAAAAAAAAAAGTTTTTATTTTTATTTTTCATTATTTTGTTCTTGTATCATTTCTAACTTTTTGTTTTTCATTTCTTGCATTGTATATATTCTTTCATTGCATTTTATCTTCTTTGTTTTTCTTTTTGTATTTTGTTCATGCATTTTATTCTTTGATTTTCTTGCATTTTGTTTATACTCGCTTTCATAAAATGAAAAATACAAAAATTTGTTTTACCATTGTGCCCTTTTATGTAGTCATGCATACTTTATGATTTATCTTGGGTTTGATCTCAAATCTCTCTTTCATCTTGTGCTATATTGCCTTAGAATGCTTGATTTACTTATCTTATCCCATTTGATATTTGATGTGAGTTTGCTAGTGTGGTTATTAAAGTAGGTTGTTGATTCCAAGTTTGGAGGTGCACTCTTTCCCAATGGATCACTATTGGGCTTCATGTTTTTTCCACCACGGTATACTCTTTCCATTTTTTCCATTGTTCTCATTGCATATTGAGAACAATGTACAGTTTTAGTTTAAGGGTAAGGTGGCTTTGTTGCATTCTATTTAAGTTGAGCTTTAAATGCATGATTGAGATTTGAGATTGATGTGGGCTATGATTTTGACCTTTTGAGGACCATGATACTTAGAATTTAAAAATTGCTTGACTTGAGAGTCCAATACTCCTTGTATGCCTTGTGGATGCCATTTAGGAGTAAATTTTTCGAAAGATTGATATCTTGCTTGCATTTGTGGTCCACATCATCTTGATCTTCTGATTGTTTTGAGATTCACTCTAGGATTCTACACTAGCACAGGCGCACAATAGCATTCATTTGTAGGGTACATGCTTTGTTGACTATTAATTTGGTTATATCCCAATTGAGCTAGTAGTGCATTGAAAGCTTTCATCTTGACAAAAGTGGATAACAATCCCTTTTTATTGAGTGGCCGGGATTCTAGCCTCATCAAGCATTGAATTTCTCACGCCGAAAAGTGAAGGGCCCAAACTCTAGGTTAATAACTTGAAGAAAAAAAAAAGTTACAAAAGCAAATTAAAAAATAAAAAAAAAAAAAAAAAGTGAGGACTTCTTCCAAAAGGTTAGAAGTGGGAAATGATTAGATGGAGGTAGTTTTAATTTGTAGCCTAGTTGGTTTGAGCTTATAAGTTGTTAGGGGTGTTTAAACACCTAATGCCCTAAAGCCATTCAGTTTGGGAGTCATTGACCTAACGCTCGACCTCATAGATCGCTAGAAAGCTTAATAGATCACTACATTGCACCATGCTTCCATCTTTGATCCTCTAGGCTAGTAAAAAAAAAAAGATCGAGTGAAAAGAATAAGCCCACCTAGATGAATAGAGCTTTAATAAAAGGTTCATTCTTTGTCTTGATGATCGGTACTAGATTTGTGTGCTAGTTTGAGGATAAGGATGTGATTATTTCTTTAGTTGGCTTAGATAGGAACATATTTGATGTCGGTTCACTTAAAAGAATTCTAGAGTTATTTTGATTTGAATAATCATTGTCTTGATATGTGGAGGACCATATTTCCTTGGTTGATATTGAAATTTTGGGAGATTGCTTGGAAATGGTTGAAAAATTGCATACTTGAGGTAGTTTTCTCCCAATGCTTGTTTTGTATATTGGTACCTCTTTAGTGATAAAAAGCTTAATGTTTGTGGGTATCAATTCTGGAAACCCTCACGAGACTTCACTCGTCCACTAGGGTTAACCTAGGGATTTAAAAGGCTTGTTGCATACGCTAAATGCAATCGTGTTCCTTACGAAAGTGGCGTTATCCTTTTATTGCTTTCTAGTTCATAGTTACATAGTTGTTTGTTTCTTTCTTCTCCTTGTAGTTCATTGCTAGGGACTAGAATCTAAGTTTGGGGGTGTAATGAGTACTCAAATGTGACGCATTTTAGCACCTAAGCGAGGGTATTTTAGTCCATTCATCTATCTTTATTTTCCCGTTTTAGTACTTATTTGTGTTTTTGTCTATTTCAGGTTAATAAGGTTCAAATAGGCTAAAAATGGTCCATTACAGCCTTTTTAGAGTTAAGCAAAAGTTCCGAGAATATTTCAGAAAAATCTGAAAAAAGGTCAAAAATGCTGAATTTTTAGATGCATCGAGATTTTTTTGGATGGATCGAAGATTTCTTCGATGAATTTTTGGATGGATCGAGATTTTTTTGGATTGATCGAAGATTTGATCGATCGAAGATTTCTTTAATCGATCGCGAAAATGTGCTGGCAGCGAGCTGTTTTATTCCCCGCGCACCCGAACTACACCTACCACATAGTTGCGGGATTAGATATTTTAAGGGCTTATTTTCTGACTTGTTTACTACTCCAAGGACCTTTTATAAATGGGGAATTGAACCATTTTGTAATATATCTTTAGTTTTCAATATTATTTTCATTGTATTTTTATTTTCTCTCTCTAGAAAAGTTAGAGATTAAGGTTAAAAGAAAAGAGAGGAGTGGAGGCTCCAAGAACACATCTCTAGATATACACACACACTTTCTCTCTAGAATTCAACAAAGAAGAAGAGGTAGAAGATGGAGCCATGTTTAGGGATTGCCCTTGAGGGTTCCAAGATCACACCCACCTTCTCCATGATTGGCTAGGCTTCTCCTTGGGGTTTGGATGAACCTCAATCTTGTAAATTAAACCCTTTCTCTTGAATTTTTGGGGGAATTTATTTTGTGATTAGTGCTATAGCCTTGTGAATAAAATGAACTTGGTATATTTCTATGATTTCTATGGTTTAATTTTTCCTATTAATTCTCTAGTTTATTTACATGTCTACGTGTGATTAAATTGGGAATTATGTCTTACATGATTCATATGGTTTAATTCTTCCTATTGATTCTCTTTGTGATTATATGTTATCTTATGTGTGATTATTTGGGAATTAATCTTTACACAAGTTTCTCTACGTTGGTTGCATGTCTACGTGTGATTAATTAAGGATCTAATGATGGTTATGCATGGTATTCATTGAATGGTTTTGTCAATTAATTTGATGGATTATTCTTATACTTGATGGGTTGTTCTACAATTTTATTCATGTTTGTAGGTAAGTAGACAATCTTTACTTGATTTGATATTCCATGGCTTATTATTGCAAATTTTATGATTCTCTAGATTGATGTGTGCTACAATTGTGACTAATTTGATGGGTCATGCTTAGAATTGATGGGTTGTTCTTCACTTAGTTTATTTGTCGGTTAGGTAGACAATTCATACATGAATTTGATGGTCCATGCTTAATATTGCAATTGGTAGTGCATTTTGTTCACAAGAATGTTTTCCCCAAATTAGTTGAAAGTGTGTGCTTTGGTGAACAAGCTTGGTGGCAACTCTAATGCATACCAAGACCTTACTTCTCATATCTTAAATCCCTAACTCAACTTAGTTTATTTTAATTGCATTTTAATTAATTGAATTTTAGTGTAATCAAATAACCAATCCCTCATTTGCAATCTTGTGATCCACTAGAGTCGAAGTTAAATTCCAACACGTATAATCCCTTGGGACGATCCCTACTCACTCTTGCTACGTTAGTAGTAGTGGTTTTTATAAATTTAAACCTGACCTAAAAGTCTTTTCTTGAACCGCACATTAAATACATCATTTTGGCATTTACAAGCGGCCTCGTCAGCTTTTTAGACCGAGCATTATGTGTTGATATGCCGGTCAGTGGTCCATTGGTTGTTAGCAGAGTGTGCAGGATTGAGCCATTGTGATTGTTGGGCGGACTTTGGTTTTTGATCTCATCATTCTTGAGATGACAGGGTTTGACGTCATTCTTAGAATGGATCGGTTATCATCATTTTCATGCCATGATTGATTGTTTCAGTGGTAGAGTTTCAGTGTGTACGCCAGAGGGAGATTGTTTTGTGTTTGTGGGAAATCGGGGTGATTCCTTGATTTCAGCTTGTTATGGTGTTCATGGTTAGGACCGTTGTGATTTCTTTTTAGCTAACATCCTAGCTGAAGAGGATGGTGATGTTGAGATAGTTTATCCGTCAGTTGTTTATGACTTCTTAGATGTGTTTCTAGATAACTTACCAGATTTACCTCCCAGAAGAGAGGTTGAGTTTGTGATTGACTTGATGCCTGATACTGCGCCAATTTATATGGCTCCATATCGTATAGCACCAGCAGAGCTGGAAGAACTAAAGAAGTAGTTGGATGACTTAAGGCTGAAGGGTTTTATTCGGCCTAGTGTTTTACCATGGGGCGCGCCAGTGTTGTTTGCTAAGAAAAAGGATGGTTCTATCATGTTGTGCATTGATTATCGAAAATTAAATCATGCAACCATCAAGAACAAGTATCCTTTACCAGTTGAGGGGAGCTATTTGCTTTTCCAAGATTGATCTGAGATTTGGTTATTACCTGTTACGAGTTCGGGATGAGGATATTCAGAAGACAGCTTTTCATACACGGTATATATAGTCATTATGAGTTCATTGTGATGCCTTTTGGGTTGACTAATACACCAGCAGCATTCATAGATATGATGCGCCGTGTCTTTCATAGATATCTGGACCAGTTTGTGGTAGTGTTTATGGATGACATTTTGGTGTATTCATGATCTCAGGAGGATCACGAGATCCATCTTAGGATAATGTTACAGAAGCTGAGGGAGCACCATTTGTATGCCAAGTATTCAAAGTGTGAATTTTGGCTACAAGAGGTGAAGTTTTTGGGACATGTTTCAGGCAGTGGGGTTTCAGTTGATCCTTCAAAGATAGAAGTAATCCTTGATTGGGAATGTCCTAAGAATGTGTATGAGATTATGAGTGTTCTTAGCTTAGCAGGTTATTACCGCAGATTTGTGAGGGACTTTTCTCGCTTAGCCTCTCCTATGACTCGGATGACCCGAAAAGGTTTCAGATTTGATTGGATTGAAGCTTGTGAGTCATTTTTTTAGGAGTTAAAGACTAGATTGACTACAGTTCCAGTATTGGTGATACCTGAGCGTGGCTTAGGTTATGTTGTCTTTTGTAATGCTTCTCGAGATGGTTTGGGTTGTTTGTTAATGCAGGGTGGTAAGGTAGTGGCTTATGGATCTAGACAGTTGAAGATTCACAAGCTTAACTATCCTACTCATGACTTGGAGTTGGTAGCAGTTGTCTTTGCTTTGAAAAGCTAGAGGCATTATTTGTATAGCGAGAGATTCGAGGTGTTCTCGGATCACAAGAGTCTCAAATACCTTTTCTCCCAGAAGGACTTGAATAACAAATAGAGGCGATGGGTTGAGTATTTGGAGGACTATGATTTTGATTTGTAGTATCATCCGGGTAAGGCAAATGTGGTAGTAGATGCCTTAAGCCGGAAATCTCATAGAGTTTTGGGCAAGTTAGCCATTCGGAAATGGAAGATGTTGGAGGATCTAGCAGAGATGGGATTACAGTGTTATGATGATGGTGTTGGTTGTGAGTCACACGGGTGATTAGGTCACTGACCCGGTCATTTACCTTCCTTTCCTTTTTCTGAAATTTTACGGACAAATTTTTTCTGTTTAATTTTCTTTTCTGAGTTCTGTTTCTCGTCACTGGTGTCATATCGAGTGATCAAAAATGATTTCTGAGACTCTTTCGTTTGGATTGACAACTTCCTTTGAGGACCGAGTTATTTCCACATTTTCATTTTCTGGATACTATTCACTTTTCGTCCTTTTCCCTATTTCAACTTTTCCCTGTTTGTCACTTTTTGCCATAACCTCACTTTTCATGCTCGGAGTTGGTTTTTAACTTCACGTGCCTTTATCCTTTGTGGTTTCCATGAAATCTGTATTTTTACTTTTGTAAGAAAGTACTCTAGTTGCTCCCGGTGTCCATAGGAGCATGGATGCACAGTTCTTCAAAATCTTTTTCTTTTCTTGGGATGTTTTTCATAAATATATTTTGAAGATATTTTATTCCAGGGGTTTTTAAGAAAATATTTATGGAAGATATTTTCATGTACTTACGTGCTTCTTAATAACATGTTTTGATTTAATAACATGCATGTTTGCTTATGTGGCAACTTGTTTAGGAACTTATCTTGACTGTCTTAGCATATAACATATGCTCGTTTGCCTTAGCACATGGTGTATGTTAGTTATTTTAGCATGTAGTATATGCTCGTCTGTCTGAGTACTTTGTATACGCTTGTTCATTTTGACATGATTATATGCAGCATATCGTCATGCTTTACGTTCTTCTCCTGTATATACTGACATGCTTTATATGATTTTACTACTTGTGTGAGTAGATAGTCCGTTGCTATGTTGCATGCTAGCTATTTACTTCCATGTCTGGTTTTGACATTGTCTCTTAGGATCTGTCGCATCCCATGGGTGCATTATTGTTTTACGAGTTTCTTCCTTGGATAGGAAAAATTCATTCCGTAAGGACCCATGTAGGGAACCTTCTTGTCTGTTCTGTCGATTGATGCGAGTAAGGCTCATGTGAGCGTAGTGTCGCAGTCCTTGTCTGGTAGAGTGAGATGCGGGCTAGGGAAGCACCGTTTCGTTTCCTTTTCCTTCGTGGCTTCAAGATCTAAGGCCTTACGCGTAACGGTACCTATGACATTATTGTCAGAGTTTTGGGATTAGCTACCCTAACTCTCACAGATGCCTAGTTCTCGTGTTGCTTTTGATAATGATCATTTTCGATGTTGATGTCATCCGTACCGATAGGTTTTTCTGAGTTGACTTGGTTCAGGGCAGGTTATGAACTAGTGCCTTATATTGTCTTGCTACCTTACTGACGAGTAAGTATGGGCGGGTTCTGGTCATTGTTCATACTATCTTGTCACTCTCTTCTTCTATCATGTTTCAATATTTCGTTGTCTTGGAATTCTCTCGGTGGTTGACATTGAGTTAACGTGTCGATTAATATGAGGTGTTGTCTCGGTTTGTGGTTTCGTGTTCCTCCAGTTGGCCTTGGGACTTCTGGAGTTGCCCTTAGGTGTTTTATGAGCAATCCTTTGGTTTGACCTTTTGTTCGGTCCCTATTCTGTCCCTTTCCGGTATGTTCCTAATTTTGTGGACGAAATTTCTTCAAGGAGGGTAGGTTGTAATGACCCGGTCATTTACCTTCCTTTTCTTTTTCTGAAATTTTACGGATAAATTTTTTCCGTTTAATTTTCTTTTCTGAGTTCTGTTTCTCATCACTAGTGTCATCTTGAGTGCTCGAAAATGGTTTCTGAGACTCTTTCGTTCGGATTGACAACTTCCTTTGAGGACCGAGTCATTTCCACATTTTTACTTTCTGGAAACTATTCACTTTTAGTCCTTTTTCCCAATTTCGTATTTTCCCCATTTGTCACTTTTTTGCACAACCTCACTTTTCATGCTCGGAGTTGGTTTTTGACTTCACATGCCTTCATCCTTAGTGGTTTCCACGAAATCTGTACCTTTACTTTTGTAAGAAAGTACTCTGGTTGCTCCCGGTATCCATAGAGGCATGAATGTATAGTTCTTCAGAATCTTTTTCTTTTCTTGGGGTGTTTTTCATAAATATATTTTGTAGATATTTTATTTCAGGGGTTTTTAAGAAAATATTTTTGGAAGATATTTTCATTCTGGGTCATTAGTGTAGTTAACCTTTTTTAGAGGAGCCATTGTGTAATTAACGAAATTTATTGCAAAATACCTCATTTTGAGCCTGGATTCACGTACGGGATTCATTTTCACATTTCGTAAAGTCGTGTACTCTTAGATTTTCCTCCTAGTCGTTTTTCTCCAGTTTCAGAGTTTTTGGTCCTAGTTACCGCCGAATTTGTTCGAGGTATATCTTTCTGTTCGGGGCTCAGTTTTTGACGTTGTTTCTTCCGTTATTTATATTTTCTCATTTCGGTTCTTTTTCATTCACGGAGTTTTGCCGTTTGAGTGTTTTTACTCAAATTCCACTTTTTGGGACCCGGCGAGGCCCTTTCGAGGCACTTTTTGAGATTTCTATAAATAGGTTGCCCAAATTTTTAAAATCAGATTTTTCAGACCTTCTTCCTCCTATTGGCCGGCAGCCATGGGAGCCCAAGGGGCAGCCTTCACCCTTTCTTCTCCTCAGCTTGATTTCCTTGGTAGAAAGTCTCCGGCCTTAACATTTATCATAGGCCTCGACGTGCTCTACTTTTCCCCCTTATTAGAATCAATTTCTGACCATTTCTTGAGTTCGGGTTTGAAGTCAAGTTGTGATTTTCATGGGGCTTTCTTGGGATTCTTGTTTACCGTGTTGTCCCCGACAAAACCCCGCGGTATCATCGGATTCGGAGCACTTTTCTTTCGGTGGGGATTTGAGATTTCCATCTCAAATTAAGGTAGGGGCTGTTATAGTTTATATTCTTATTATATTGCATGCTATTGATGCTTATACAACTCATTTGTATGTCTTTGTATCAAATCTAGAAACTTTAATTAATTATTTCCTTCTATAAGAGTTAATTTTCCCGGTCGCTCATAACTTGGTTTAAACATGTGACACGATATTATATTAGCCCTTAACATGGTCATTGACATATATTAAATTGAGAACATTTGGACAAGTATTGAAGATTTTATTTAATATTTATCTTTAATAAATATTTAATTCATGTGGCCTTAACTAGCTTGAAATCAATCTATGTTAGCATATTATATTAGGCCCTAGCATGCTGTAATACCCCTACTTTTCAAAAGGATAGAATTGAAAATTTAATTTAATTTTTTCATTAATTGTGGTTACTTAATTGATTTCATTAATATTTGTGTGTATTTAATTTACATGTTAATTGCGATTGTTTTAATTATATTATTTGAATTTATTTAAATTAATTGCCTTAGTATTATGTAACTTGAATTTATTACCTGATTGATTTTTTTTTTTTTAGTACTTATTTAATTGCTTTATTTAATTAATGTACTGTTTTTCTTTATGGTAACTTGGGGTTTTATTTTACACGGATGTCGCCGACATAGTTAGGGAATGGATGTTAGGGTTTTGTTTTCCTGTTGGTAAACGAATTAGAATTAGGTTAAGATTTTGGGTTGTATAAATATATAGTTTAATGTGGGTTTAGGGTTTTATAAAAGTACACAAAGTTCTTCTCACGTACCTAAGAAACAGAGAGAAAATACAGAGTGCAATAGTGAGGAATTGTAGGAAAACAGAGAGTAGACCTTTGAGGATTTATAGTGAGGTTCAAGGGGAAGAACGGGGTTGCTTCTGGATTGAACCAAGAGCGCCGGAGGTGTAGAACAGTAGTCGACAACATTGACGGAGAACTCAGGGATGGTGGTTTACGGTTTCAAACTCTGAAATTATAGGCAAGTCTCTGTTCTATTCTTTCCCCTTAATTCGTGTTCTGTGCATGCCTGGTTAGACTTCAGGGTTTTAATAAAAGATAAAATGGATTGACACAAACATAATAACCTGCTTTCCATGCAAATATGAATTTATTTGATCTCAGTGAGTTAACTGTTTTGCATACTGGTTGATTTTCTGCTATCTGTGTCTTTTACGTTTAAGCCTATTTTATTGAGATTAGTAATATGATTGGATGCCTTACAATTATTTTGAGAATGAGTTTAATCCCTAGAACAAGATTTTAAAACAGTTTTGAGTTTTACTAAATAAATCGGTTGTAAGTTGTCTAAAGTTGCTATCAGAAATTATGTAATCGTTGCTGTAAGACTGGTGTCTAGTTCAGATCGTGGTTGCATATCAGTGGGTTAAGATTACCCTAGAACTAAGATTGAACCCTAGAACAACCATTAAGAACCTTACAGAGGTCTGGAAAACACCGCAATCGAAGAAGAAGCAGCAGAACGGACGACGGCAACTAAGGGGAGAAGAGCAGGCTCCAAGAAGATGAGGAGCCGGCTCTTTCTACCTTAGAGCTGGCTCTAAAGGAAGGTGGAGGTGGCTCTAGCATCTAGGAGCCGGCTCCTGGATTAGTTGAGCAGGCTTTTTTGAAAAAATAGAGCAGGCTCTTTGTTTTGAATGAGCCTGCTCTCAATTGAACGCACCAAATTTTGTTTCTGTGCACTGTTTGGTCTGTAGAGGTTCTTGGAACTTTGTTTAGGCTGTTTTAAATTGTTGTTGGATCTGGAATAAACCCATTATACTATGGAAAATATTAATCCATGATTGGGTTAAGGATTGGAGCAAATTAAATTTAAGGAAAAAATCGGGTGTTGCTAACTGTTTGAACATTCAAACCATTTACTGGAACTTGGAATTTTTCTAGCATATATAATTTATGGTTTCATTATATCTAAATAGAAGTATAAGAATAGTAAGTGCTTGAAACCATCTATTCTTGATTTGGAATTAATTGATATATTTCTTTTATAAATTCTGTTCAATATAAGGAGTTTATGGAGGATTGGATTACTACGCCTTGTATTAGCATTTTAAATGGTTAAAATGTGATGGTTGGATTCTGTAGTAATTCCTATTGACTTGTTATAGGTATTAAGTGATAATTATGCATATAATGGATTATGGTTGATTAGTATCTAATACTGTTTTCGTCAACTAGGTTAGCTGGAGGGGCTAATTGTACAGTCTTTTCATATATATGAAGAACTGTAATGAGATATCTAAATGTTATATTGGATGCATAAATTGGTTGTATACGTGCTAAACTATATTTATGCTTATTCTAGGATGTGGTTGATAAATAATTATACTGTGTTAATAACTACGTGAACTGGAGGATTGTATGTACCGGTATGGGACGGTGACATACTAGGTATGGATTAGTTCAAACACTAAATCCTACTTAATTTGGAATGAGTTGGATTAACCATAAAAAGGTTAAGTCCCACTTATATGGATGTATATGAACCGGTATGGGACGGTGTCATATTAGGGATGGCTTAGTTCAAAACACTAAGACCTACCTATATTGGGAATGGATTAGTTCAAAACACTAAGTCCGACCCAATTTGGATTCAGGTATGGATTAACCATAAAGGTTAAGTCCATCACCTACATGGGTCATATCAATTGTGAATTGAATGATCTACTATGGTTTTCGAATGGATTTATTATATAGATATCAAACCCTTACACAGATGAATGATATTTTGTATTAGGAGGAGTACGGACTTTATATATTTATTATATGTGCCATGGTATGAGCTTGAGTCTCAGGACCATGGTTAGGGCGCGTATATCGCCTAGGATGGATAACTGGACATAGGTGTTGTTCCCTGGTAGGTCTAGGTACTCATGCCCACCTTAGAGTGCGTATTCGCATGTTGCCTCCTATTCAGGCTGAGACAGACCTACTGGACTAGCGAGCGTCCTATAGTGTGTACTATATATATATACATATATGGACTATTCTAGATATTGTTGAGTCTTTCTAGGATGTATCTGCGTATCAGATTACTGTTTAGATCATAGTAGATCAAGACTTGCATGTGGGCCTGACCCACTCTATTATTTTTCAGGTGTTCGACAGTACCAGTCTTAGAGCTGGACCATGTTGATGCAAATACAGACACTCACTCTTCCGGTTACATAGGATTTCCTTTCTATTTTAAATTTTGGATTTTAATTCTGTAAATTTATTCTAGGATTTGGGATTAGGGGTCCACTAGGTGGATTCCTGAGTTGTACGGTTTTAAATCATATTAATTTATTTATTTCAAGTTTGAGGATTCTTATGTTAGATTTCTTTTAGCGTATTATTAATTTGTTCTTAATTCAGTTTTATTTCTGCTTGTTTACATATTAATTGTTTGGTATTCCTTGGATCTGTGCTCGGACTTGATCATCCGTGGCTCTAGAATCGAGGGGTATCACACATGCTCTTCAACATAGGTGAATTTGAGAGTAATCGGAGGTGTTTTAAAATCTAGAGAATATTTAATTAAGTTAATTAATTAATTTATTCCATGTGCACTATTCACTCCATTGGATTTCCAACTTGATATTATTGATGTGCATGCCATATACTTTCACATATATTAAATCGGGAATATTGGATTAGGTTTTGAAACCTTTTATTTAATTATTTTCTAGTATTAAAGTTTAATACTCATGGTCATACCTTGCATGTAATTCGCTTGTAAAAGGCTTTTAAATCAAGTCTTAAACATGTTGTATAACATACATTAACTTGAGACCATTTGGGTGAGTTTCAAAATCTAGAGATTTTAATTAAAAGAATTAATTAAAACATATTCAATGGTTTCATGAGCTTGATTAAGTTTCTAACTTTGTATTCATGATTTCCTTGATAAGTTCCTTCACGTGTATTAAATTGAGAATAATCGGATAAGTTTTGAAACTTATATTTAATTATTTTCCTTGAATGGAACTTAATTCACATGGTTGTAACTTGTATTTCAAAGGGCTTTTAGCTTTTTATCATGTATCTAGATTTCTTGTAACTTGACTTCATTAATATGTTTAATGAACTAGCACAATTTTCTTGGAATGATTTAATTATTCATGTATTGCTTAGTAAATAATTAAATCATTAATCTTATACTTGTGGTATATTTTCATCAATGGATTCCTTGTGTTTTAAATCCTAGTTCGTAGTCTATATAGGTGCATACTATGATTTCTTGACATTTCACATGTCATCATAGTTGAGAACTTAGGGCAAAACTTGTGTGTTCCAAAATTTTGGTTGTGCATGAAACGTAGTTAATGCATTTCTTGTATTATGATACAATCTTGACTTGCACAACTTGTTAATTTTGGGACTTGGGATATCAATCAAGAATTGACATGGCTAGGACTTGGTTCTAGTACGGGAGATAGAGAGATCCCTATACTATAGTGCGCACTAGGGGAAGGTACCTATGGGTTAGTAGTCCTAAAGTGATCCCAAGCGTACGGTTTTAATACGGGCGATATCCGAGTTTCCACATTGGTTGATTTCACTCTTTAAATTTCAAGTTGCTATTCCTTGAAGATTTAAAACTTGTCGTGTTATGTGAAATGCTCCAATCTTGTTAATTGCATATATATTATGCCTTGTCCTTGACTTCATGTATTTTTCCTATCGTGTTAATTGAAATGCTACAATCATGTTAATTGCATTGATAATGTAATTCTTGTTAACTTATTCTAGCATTCTCTTGTCGTGTTGTATGGATTATTCCAAACGTTGCTTAATTTTATTGATAATGCGATTCATGTTGATCTATATTCAAGTATCCTTCTTATCATGTTCTTTGAATTATTCTAACCTTGATTTGTCTCATATATGTATATATATATCATGATTCTTGTTGATTTATACTCTAAGGTAGTTTAGTATGATCCCAGAGTCTCACTTTAACATAGACGTTAGGTGGCATGATCCCTTTTGAATTGTTTCATGTTGATGTAAAAATCTGTAACAACTTGAGTCTATGCATGCTCATTCCTTACGAGTAAACTTGTTTACTCACCCCAAAGTTACCAGGCGATTTGTCAGGTACGGAAGACTTGGTTCTTGATGCTCATCATACTTTGGATGACATGTAGCTTTTAAGTTTCTATTTCATGCAACTGTTAGCATGGAATGTCATTTTGTAGCCTTATAGGTCAAAACTTGTATCTTTGATTCCATATATGTAATGTGTACTTAAGTACACCTTTTGTAACATATTTGACTTGTGTGAGATGAGGCCGGAGGCCAATGACATTTATATTGCATCTTACGTAATTCTTGATTTCATGAAATATTATGAAAATATTAAAAAAAAATGCCAGGTCATTATCTCACCATAGTTACATCAGGTGTGGAAATTCCATTTTTATTCTTTTCTAGGGTCTCATTAATCATGTTTGAAGTGTGGCCAATGGCCAAACAGTAATTTGAGATAATTCTTAATTTTGGTTTTCAAATTTTCCATTTCTTGTTCATTTTCGCCTTTTTGGCCGTTGGGGGGTCGAATTTTGCATCGGCGGTATTTTTAAGCCGTGGACCATTGTAGCACGTCCTAATAGGTAAGTTACGTTTGCGTGCATAATCGTTTTCAAAAAAACCTCATCCATAGTGATTTGAGCCTCCTATGGACTCATTATACATTTTTATTGCATAATCTGATATTAGGGCATTTTTGTGATTTTCCTTGGAGAAATAAATTCTGGTCTTCAGATGGTCACATAGAAAATGTGATTTTAGGGGGGGGGGTTTCTTCTGTGTTTTTCTAGAAAATGTTATCTTGGTACCGGAAATCTCTCGTAAAGTTCAGCTTTTAGTTTTGCATTTTAGCAGCTTTTTAACCCTCATTACCAGATTTCATGGAGGGGCATTCTGGGCATTTTATAGTGCATTTTCTTTGTTTCTATCCATGATGTTGGGTAAAAAACTCGATTTTAGAGGGGGTTTCTTGTTCGTGTTTTTCCAAAAAAATTCGTTTGGTAGCCCGTTTTTAATCTCAGATGTGGACAGTTACTGTAGCAACTTTTTGCCCTCTTGTCCAGTTCTGATCTAGGGGCATTTTGGGGATTTTGCAGTGTGTCTTTTTCATTTCCTTTTGCGAGGTCGGGTAGAAAACTCGATTTTAGGGGGGGTTTCTTCTTCATTTTTTTTCCAGAAAAATTCGTTTTGGACCTCATTTCGGCTCTCAGTTCTGGCTGAATTGGTTTCTTTCCTAGCATGTCATGGTGCATGTTATGGTGTTTGTCGGTGTGCTCGTGGGGTGCTCGTCTCGATGTCGTGACGTCGACTTTTGTTTTCGCTCGTTCTCCTTTGTCCGGACTCCAAATCGAGTGAACTTTTTTTTGAACTTGACTAATTTTTTACTGTCTTTCCAACGGTGTACTCGGTTGCACCTAAATCTTCCTTGATAATTACAAATTTACCATTTTGCCTTAACTGCTCATTTTTCTTCGTCATGCCATTTCTCCTTCGTCCAGACTCCGAATCATGCGATTCTTGAGTCCATCTTTATTAGTTTTTTGTTGTCTTTCTAGTAGTGTACTCGGTGGTACCCGAATCTATAGTTTCTAAAATAACTATTTTTCCCCTGGGGCTAAATTGTTATTTTTTTCGGATCTTTTACTTCCGCGTCAATTGTCTTTAAGTCCCATGACCTCATGGAAAGTCATCAAAGTGTCTTAGAGGTGTGTTGTGCCTTGAGAGACCGTTGTCATGTTTCTTGCTTCTGTATCTGGATCCGCTATCTGGTCAATCTTTAGGTCATCATAGGACGCACTGACTTGAAAAACCAGGGTCGTCACAGGTGGTATCAGAGCGTCCGGGTTCGAATACCTTGGACGACGGGTTTTGGGTGCATATCATGCTCACGTTGTTTTGCTTTGATATGTCATTTGTCTCTTGATAATATGTCTTGTTTGATAATATATCTTATATAATAAGATGTTCACATACTCAGGTGTTTTGAGACATCTATTAGTTGTTAAGCATGCTTTATGTGTATGTATGCTTCCTGATAACATGGTCTAAGTTACTATCATGTCCTGGTGTGATATCATGTCTGCATGCTTATGTTAGCATGACTGTATGCGACATATGTCGGCATACCTTACGTTTTTTATTCACGTGTATTGTTGTACCATGTACTTACATGCTTCTTGATAACATGTTTTGATTTGATAACATGCATGTTTGCTTATGTGGCAACTTGTTTAGAAACTTATCTTGGTTGTCTTAGCATATGATATTTGCTCATTTGCCTTAGCACATAGTGTATGCTAGTTATTTTAGCATGTGGTATATGCTCGTCTGTCTGAGTACCCTGTATACGCTTGTTCATTTTGACATGATTATATGCAGCATATCGTCATGCTTTACGTTCTTCTCCTATATACACTGACATGCTTTATGTGATCTTACTACTTGTGTGAGTAGATAGTCCGTTGCTATGTTGCATGCTAGCTGTTTACTTTTATGTCTGGTTTTGACATTGTCTCTTAGGATCTGTCGCATCCCATGGGTGTATTCTTGTTTTACGAGTTTCTTCCTTAGATAGGAGAAATTCATTCCGTAAGGACCCATGTAGGGAACCTTCTTGTCTGTTCTGTCAATTGATGCGAGTAAGGCTCATGTGAGCGTAGCGTCGCAGTCCTTATTTGGTGGAGTGAGACGCGGGCCACGGAGGCACCGTTTCATTTCCTTTTCCTTCGTGGCTTCAAGATCTAAGGCCTTAAGCGTAACGGTACCTATGACATTGTTGTCAGAGTTTTGGGATTAGCTACCCCAACTCTCACAAATGCCTGGTTCCGGTGGTGCTTTTGGTAATGATCATTTTCGACATTGATGTCATCCGTACCGATAGGTTTTTCTGAGTTGACCTGGTTCAGGGCAGGTTATGAATTAGTGCCTTATACTGTCATGCTACCTTACTGATGAATAAGTGTGGGTGGGTTCTGGTCGCTATTCGACTTAATCATCAGTACGAGTTCAACTATCTACAAAATCCGACTGTCGTTAAGAGACGCACTCCAGGTTCTAGTGTCCTTAGGAGCACTCCATCTAGTGGGCGGGTTTTGGTCGCTCATGTATCGAGGGGTATCACAGTTGGTATCAGAGCACTCCAAGTTCTAGTGTCCTTAGGAGTGTCTTTCGTTACAAGTCTTCCGCGTTGCGTCTCTTAAAAACTTAGAGCCATGAGCACTCATTACGAAAACTACGCTCATGTACGAGTTCAACTAGCTACAAAATCCGACTGTCGCCTCCAAACCGTGAGCACTCATTACCAAAAGGAGCATGGTTCTTCAATGTATCCTTACATAAAGTCAAGGTCTTATTAGATAACCTCGCTTCCATGTCGGACCAACCAGTAAGAGATCGATACAACCCGACTATCTAAAATCCCAAACATTGTCGCACGAACCTCCTTGTGCCAACAATAACACAAATAATATCTGAAACTGTAAGTAACGCTTTCAATTACCCATGCCAACCTAGGATATATATCCTAAGCATATTTGTCATGATTAAATAGAATATCACGATCCCATTTCCTGTCTAGAGATGCGAAGCATAGTTGTTGCTCTAACACCTTCAGAAAGCTCCTTTGACATAGCACCGGTTATCTTCCATATTGAATAACCACATGCTATAACTCCGTTATCAGTGCAATGTATAACCGATAAGAAATGCCAAAGTAAACTCCACTAAAGTGTAGTCCACAAGCGAACTTGCTTTATCCACTACTCTTAAACCATATGGGATTAAAATTCCAACAAATGTCAGTAATTTCTACCAACCATCCCCTCCTGATTAGTCCTACTCCTATTTCGATATAAGAAAGGACTAAAACCTCCAGTGATATCCAAGTATCAATTTTCCACCTTACTAACAGATGATACTCCTGGAGACAGTTATGTACATGTCCCTATCCATACCGTACCAAAACTAACATTGTATGTCGGGATGCAAACCATAACCAGTTGACTGCACCGTAAAATTTATGAATTTTACAGCTCAGTCACTCCGACCTTCCTAGAAGCAGAAAGATAACTACCAATCTTCCTTCAGTACCTTAAACTCATCTGAGTGAGGTACTAAGTTATAATTTCCATATGTTAAACCACAACGGATTGTGCAATAACCATCGAAGGTTCAATTACCATACCGGTTGATAAGATCATCCTCTTCCCTATTACTTCCACCAAACGAAGCTTAACGCAAAGTGTGAATCACCACATCTATCCATCTAAGCCGTCTCGTGATCCGCGCTATTCGTAGGAACTGATATCTTACTAGTTCCCAAAATAGACAAAATGAAACTGATTTAATTTAGCAGTCAACAATCTCCCAACCAGAATCCTGACCCTTGTGTAGAATCAGTAATCTCTCATCTAAATCCGTGGAAACTACTCTGTCAGTCCCGCTCTAGCATGAGAAGTGGCCGCAAGGATCTAATGATCTCTGACAATTCATCTAGATTATTTACCAAACATCAGACTTTGAGACAGATATTAGATGTTCGATCTCATCTTCAAGTCTTTGACATCTTACTTTTCTAACACAAGTAAGTGTCTATTAGACATCCCGTTTAACTGCAACCGCATATGGAAATCTTTTCATCCTCCAAATAGTCAAAAAATTTCGAGCAACAACTACTTGTTGCGAACGGTAACCTAAAAAAAAAAAATTTCCATATTATTTGTGCAAATGAGTGACTCTGCCTCCTCCCTGATATGCATCGCCAGTACCTCCTCCTAATGACACCCCCTGATGAGAATAAAATTCTTGATTAAGAATTGACTGATGACTAGTAAATTCATCTACTATCCTCAGTCGGTGTTATTCCAACAAGTACTTAAACCAGTACCAAAATCCTCTTACTGACTTAGGAACACCTGTTTAAAATTTTCCTAGAAGATATTCAGCCAAGCCAGTTCCTTCGATAAACCAGCATGACGTTACAGCTTATCCAATGAATCTATATCATTTGACTCAAAACTGCTGGTTTTTCTTATCCCATCCTGAAGACATACTACAATCACGCATGTCTAGGTTCATTTGATTGACTAAAGTTAGATATACTAACCAAATCCTATGATCACATGCCCACAATCCTAGCGTAATTAACGCTATTCCTCCAAAATGGTAATTAACTCATACTTGACGAAAAAGAAACACATAAAGCACACACAATAAAACACAATAAACTCCTACGTAAAACATCGTTCCTCTTAGCAAAGAAAATCTCTTTTAGAAATCAACTTTACCTGATTGGTTCACAATCTCCTTTCTACAGTTTCGGAGGTAATCACCCAACCTCGAAACATAGCTCAAAACCAACTCCATTTGCCTCAGCAAATGCCAAAGGCTTAACCTTCATCCTCCTTATACACAGGATACAAACCGTCTAATGTAGCTGTATAAAGCAACTTAGATTGTCAAAACCTAATCCCCATACTCCCCGGAACGTGCTATATAATCTTTGCTTCGTTCTGAGAAGAACTTCATCCGATTCCCAAACCCCTGAAGAGTTCCCTTTATCTACCTTATTTAAAGGTAATACACAAGGTTAACTATCCACCTCAACTCTATGAGTATCGTTCACTATACTATTAGCGAACAAGATCACTTTCACGTGATCCTTGATTTTCAACATTTAATACCCTCTTTCTTGGGTTTGTTGAAATTTCCTCCACTAGAATCCTCTTTGGACTCCTATTCCTCGGTTGTCTCCTTTATGAGAATAACTAAAATCGTGTTAGTCCCTTTATACGGGGACCTAAAACACACTCCTATATCACTCCTTGGCTTATACTTCTAAAAGTAGTGCCAACCGGAACTAAACCTTAAATCCCAAGTTCTGCTTCTGATAGAGAACTCGATAACGTACTCCTCTACTCCTTCGGTCTGATTTGCTGTCGCCGCAAACCCCATCCTCCTTCTAGTGTCAACCATTCCATAATTATGGAATATAATTGACATCAGGAGCTCCTCCTAATGAACCGTAAAAGAGTACAACGAATCCTAATATGGCTCTAAGTTTTTAAGAGACGCAACATGGAAGACTTCTAACAAAAGACACTCCTAAGGACACTAGAACCTGGAGTGCTCTGATACCAACTGTGATACCCCTCGATTCTAGAGCCACGGGTGATCAAGTCCGAGCACAGATCCGAGGGATATCAGACAATTAATATGTAAACAAACAAGAATAAAATTTGAATTAAGAATAAAATAACAAACCACTGAAAGAATTCTAAAATAAAAATCCTCAACTTAAAATAATAAATTAATAACATTTAAATCCTTCAAATCTGTACAACTCGGGAATCCATCTAGTGGACCCCTAATTCCACAACTTTAAATAAATTTACAGAATTAAAATCCAAAACCAAAATAGAAAGGAAATTCTATGTAACCAGAAGAGTGAGTGTCTGTATCTGCATCAACACGATCAAACTCTAAGCCTGATACTGGCGAATACCTGAAAAATAGAAGTGGGTCAGGCCCACATGCAAATTCCAATCTACTACAATCCGTACATAAACCTGATACGCAAATACATCCTAGATAGCTCGGCAATATCTACAATAGTCCATAGGTATATAAATACACACTATAGGATGCTCATTAGCCTATAACATAGTTCAGCCTGGGTAGAAGGTGACATATAAAACACGGTTTTCAGCGGCCAAGTACCTAGACCTACCAGGGAACATTAGCTATATCCAGCTACTCAACCTTTGCGATATACGCACCCTAACCGTGATCAGGAGACTCAAGCTCGTATCACGGTACCATAAATATATATATAAATTCCTTCCTAGTGCAGAAAGATAAAACAAATATCAATTATGTCGTTCAACTGTTTTAGTTGACAGGACATGCATCTATGTAGGATTTAACTGTTTTAGTTAATCCATTCCTTATGTATGAAGGGGTAGGACTTAGCATTTTGATCTAATCCATCCCTGATATGTCACCGTCCCATACCGGTACATATAATGCATATGATTCATGTACAATGCAGAATCACTCAAACATCCAATCCATCCAAAACCAAACATAATAGAAATCAATTATAGACAAAATCCTATTATGCATCCAGTATATGACTATATTTATAATGAAAACTCCTTTTGAAATTGTTAAAACAACAAACAATTTAATCCATCCATCTCCATATAATTGACAGAACAAGAATTTATAACAGTTCAGCAATTACCATTCATAGCATGATATAAACTGAGCAACATTATACTAGAAATTCCAACTAATCCTTCCATACTAGTTCACTTGAATTAATACAACAAGACTAGCAATTAAATCCTTCTAAATCCCTGACAGCATGCCAATTCGTGTATAGATTTCATGCTGCCCATAACCACAACCTAACCAACATTCCTGAGACTTAAGTATGTCTTAGACATCATTGATATAAAATCCTAAAAATCCCTTTTATATCAATTCATTTAATTTGCTAAAACAAATAGCAACTCAATCCTCCTTCCTCTCGGACAGCATGCGCATTATATGATTAGGTTTCATGACGCCCCTTAGGATTAGCACCCTAGCATAAACCAACTATTTTAGGGTTTTATCAAGTTAATTTTAAATATTTAAAACCCCAAAAGTATTCCCATACAAGTCCATTTAGTTCGCTAAAATAAAGCTAGCAACTAAAACTCCTACAACTCCTGTCGGAATGCAACCTATCAATTAAAATTACATGACGACCCTAACCATAGCATAAAAAACCCTCTTGGAACTGAAACATGTCGTTTATATCATTGGTATAAATTCCTAACACTTACCTTTATAGCAGTTCATTTAATTTGCTAGCCAACCAACGATTCCAGTTCTCCTTCCTTCTTGACAGTATTGAACATTCTTATTTTAAAATTTATGTTGTCCATTCCCATGACCTGAATCAATACATCTTAGGTCTTAAACATCCTCTGTACACCATTTAAGAACCCCCATGAAACTCTAAAATTACCCTTTTACCCCTGAAGTATCAAAAATCACCAGAAAGACCCCGGAGGGGTTTCTGTTCAAAGGAGCCGGCTCTTCATCTTCCAGAGCCGGCGCTCTCCCTCATGGAGAGCCAGCTCTACCTTCTTGGGAGCCGGCTCCCTCATTTAGGGAGCCGGCTCTCTTCCCCTAAGAGCCGTCTCTGCTCCATTGCTTCGTCTCTGCTTCGTCCGGTTGCCGTCTATGCTTCTGGCGAAGTCCAGTGTTCTATTCCAGACCTTTTTAAGATTTTTAAGGTTCCATTAATGCTCTTAAATCCCTAGAGACTCCTCCTATCCCAATGTGAACCAATTGACAAACAAAACTTAAACTACACACACAGTTTATACAAGAATAAGTTTGAACGTTAAAAAACACAGAACAGATTACCGAAATCATCTAGCATGCATAAAGTCCATTTTTAAACGTTTAATTAAGTTCCTGGAGTCTATATAAGATGCACAGAACACAAGTTTACAGGAGAGGAATAGACTAAAACTTGCCTTTAGATTTCGGTGTGAAACCTTAAGCGTCATCTCTAAATTTAAGTTTCAGAATTCTCTAAGTTTGTTTCCCCTCTGCTCTGCTCACAGTTCCCTTCCTCTATTGCTTCCTGGTTCCATCGAGAAGCAGCCCCTCTGTTCTTCCTCCAGTCTTCCTCCTTTAGCCTCACAGATTATATTCCGAGACTCTCTCTGTTTTCCTCTAAAAGAAACTATGTCGTGAATAGGGTTTTTTTTTCTAACAGACGTAAAAGAACATAAATATATAGATAGCCGTCTATAAAACCCTAACCCTAATTCCAATCCTAACATGTGACGGCTAAAACTCACAAAAGAAAACCCTAAATTTACACTATATATAAATCCAAATAAAACAAATAATCCATTTAAACCATAAATTAATCAAATAATTAAATTAACTCACAAATAAAACAATTACAGTAAAACCACAAACTAATCAGGTAATTTAAATTAAAACAATTTCAATTCAATAATTAAATTAAACACATAAATTATAATTAAGCAATTAAGCAAAACAAATAGCAAATAAGTCCAATTATTAAATTAAAAAAAAATGAAATACAAATCAAAATTGAAAATTAAATTCCCATTCCCATTTTATCCTTTTGAAAACTAGGGGTATTACAATGCGGTTGTAATTTCTTCTTTGACATTGCAATTTCTGTTACTTTGTGAAAGGACCGTGAATCATATAATATATGATGATGAAGGGTGCTCTGTCTCTGCAGTAGCAGAATGAAATTGTGTAGTGGCCATATTTAATTGTGATTTGTGTTGATTCTTACTGATTTTTTTTATTTTTTTTTTGTATAACATATTTTACTGAGTTTGAATTGAACTATATATATATAAGATATGCAAGTAGTATCATATTAAAATTAAACTATATATATATATATATATTGGTCTCTGTTTTTGGATGAAATACAAACTCCCATTTAAATAAATATTCATTCTTATTTTGTGTTCCGGTCTCTCAGATAGTAGGGTGTGAAAGTTCTTTTCTTGTGAATTGTGTGTAAGATATAGTGTGGTTAGAATGTTTCAACACAAGTGAACGGTTTCTTTTTTTTTTTTTTTTGGAGGTCATGAGCTTAAGAGAGCTTAAGAATGATGAACTTTGGTTCGTCATAAGGGGGGTTTACATGGTTTTCTTCAAGTCTATTAAATGAGGACATCTATTTTAACATTTTCTTCTTCTTTTCTTTTCTTTTTTGTCTTCTATTTCCTATATTGTTTATCATGATGTAACATGTGTATAATTCTGCTATGTCGTGATCAAGATCTTTGGGCCTTGGGGATGATTCTGTACTACAGTTTGGTGTAATTTCATGTGAATATCCACTAATAATCATCTCAATTTGTTTATCATAAAGTGATCAAAAGGTATCTGAAGGAATTTGTTTGTTTTAGTGTTATTTAATTCTCTATTTGTGATCAATGGATTAAATTTGTTTATAATTTATATGATGTTGTTGTGATCATATATGTAAAGTAGAAAGTAGATTGTGCTTCAATTTGAATTAGCTTAATCTGATCTATTTATTTCTCTAAGTTGATATCACTGTTTACTAGTTATCACACATGAACCAGTAGCCAACTCTTCATTTTTGTTTGCAGACCCTTGTTAGGAATATCCTGATGTGCCTGTCTTCGTTATGCTTTATAGAGAAAATTGCAACTGAGAACTTGAAATGATTACAAACATAAAATTCAATTACAGTAGTACTAGTTTCATGACCAACTTCTATTTGAAATTGGTTTGTTGTAAATTTAATTCATAGTCAAGCTCAGAGTTATTGTCAAGAGTCTCTCCATGGATTTCATTGTTTCAATTAACATGCATAATAGAAAATCCAAAAAGGTGCTTGAAGGTAACTTTTATTGAAGCTGCTAATTCAACTCTTCATCACCCTAAATACTATTATACAATTTTCAATATATGTGTTTATATGTGTTTTTCAATAACAAATTGGTATATATAATATATGTGTTTATATAGAAGGTCGACATTTAAACATTAGACTATAGATTATAAAAATAGGATGGTTATTGTGATGGTGTGATGTCAACAGATATTGTACCTTTAAATATCCATTAGCCATTTCCAAGAAGTTTAACTATTCAATTTGTTGCAACTGAACTAGAAACCCATGAAGGAAAAAAAAAAGGGTGTTCTTTTGACCCCTTTCATTGCTGATAAAGGGTTTACAAAAGACAGTTTTATATTTTGGGAGTTAAAAAAAAAACTGTTCTTCAATTTTTTAGTTTAATTATAGCACATCAACTTTGTTTTGTCTAGGTTCTTGGAAAATCAAGATGGACATAGATTGGAGTGACGCATCGTCTTCATCATCTAGTGATTCAGATGAAGATTTTGATGACCTTGTAGATTGCATGTATTTGAATTTGATGCAGGAGAATGAAGATTCTTTTAAATCCATCGTACCAAAGAGAACTTCAGGGTTAACAGGTCATAAGTATGTTTAGGAATTGTTGAATGATCATGTCGGTCGATGTTTTGATTTATTATGAATGGATAGAGAAGTCTTTCTGAAATTATGTCGAATATTGAGAGAACATAAATTGTTGGAAGACACACATACAATTTCAATTAAGGAGTCAGTGGCAATGTTCTGTTCATTATAGGATATAATATTCGTCATGCAGTGGTAGTTGAACGATTTCAACATTCTGGAGAAACAGTTTCTAGACATTTTAAGCAGGTATTGAGAGCAATATGTCGCCTTAGGAAATTCCTCATACGTCCACCACAAAGCAATGATGTGCCTTCTCATATACTTCATAATCCTAAATATTATCATTGGTTTAAGAATTGCCTTGGAGCAATTGATGGAACACATATAAGTGTTTTTGCACCTGCCAGCAAACAAACTCCTTATAGAGGAAGAAAGTCTATAATGACACAAAATGTTATGTGTGCTTGCTCATTTGATATGCTATTTACTTTCATTTATGCGGGTTAGGAGGGAACGACAAATGACTCAAGAGTTTTTATTGATGCAATTACTAGAGCTGTTGCACGATTCCCGATACCAACTGATGGTATTACTATTACTTTTGTCTTTTTAATATTAATAATAGCATGCTACTAACCCTAATAAAATTTAAATAATTTTTTACAGGGAAATACTATGTAGTTGATTCTGGTTACCCATGCACAAAAGGATTTCTGCCTCCGTATCGTGGTCAAAGATATCATCTACAAGATTATAGGGGTAACAATCGGCAACCGCGTGGTGCAAAGGAATTGTTTAATTACCGGCATTCATCACTTTGTAATGTCATTGAACGTTGTTTTTGAGTACTGAAGGCTCATTTTCCCATTTTAAAGCTTATGTCTTGCTATAAGTTGGTTAGACAACGACTCATAATAACTGCTTGTTGCACGATTCACAATTTCATTCGTCAAAATATATTAGATGATCGTTTTTTTATGGAGTATGGGGAAGAAGATGTTAATGTCACTGATAGGGGGAATGGTAACAGTAGTAATGCTGGTGTACTGAATGCACTTAATTTATCTAATGATGGTGCAGCACAAATGGGAGCCCTTAGAACTCATCTGACAAATCAAATGTAGGCATCATTCAGAGGCAATGCTAGATGAAGTTATTTTTATAATTCTCCAATGTTTTGCTTTGACTACCTATTTGTGTAATTCTCTAATATTTTGTTTTGGTTATGTATGACTAAAATTAATGTTTGTATAACTAAAAGTGCATATTACACTTGAAGTAATTAATGTAACTCTTTTATTGTATTTAAATTTAATCAAATTTTAATTAAACTTGATATATTATATTTGTGCAACTTTTATTAAGTATACTTACTAAAATGAATTCACCTCCAACACTTACTTAAAAATATATATATATATTCACATTAATAGTTAATATCATAATTAAAGAAATAAAAGAATGATGTACAACAATATTTTTATTTATTTTCTTAGTTCAGAAAACTATTTTCAAAAACTCATACAACCAAGTAGTTTTATGAGTTTTTGTTTTTCAGAAACTGTTTTGTAAATTCTCTTAACTAAGCAGACTTGAAATCTGAAAAAACTAAAAAATGTTCTCTAAAAACTGTTCTTGAGAACTATTCTCTGAAATGCAATCCAAGCAAGGTCTTACCTTCCTTTCCTTTTTCTGAAATTTTACGGATAAATTTTTTCCGTTTAATTTCTTTTCTGAGTTCTGTTTCTCGTCACTGGTGTCATCTCGAGTGCTTGGAAATGGTTTCTGAGACTCTTTCGTTCAGATTGACAACTTCCTTTGAGGACCGAGTCATTTCCACATTTTCACTTTCTGGATACTATTCACTTTTCGTCCTTTTCCCTATTTTGTCTTTTTCTCGTTTGTCACTTTTTGGCACAACCTTACTTTTCATGCTCGGAGTTGGTTTTTGACTTCACGTGCCTTCATCCTTAGTGGTTTCTACGAAATCCGTATCTTTACTTTTGTAAGAAAGTACTCTGTTTGCTCCCGGTGTCCATAGGGGCATGGATGCACAGTTCTTCAGAATCTTTTTCTTTTCTTGGGATGTTTTTCATAAATATCTTTTAAAGATATTTTATTTTAGGGGTTTTTAAGAAAATATTTTTGAAAGATATTTTCATTCTGGGTCATTAGTGTAGTTAACCCTTTTTGGAAGGGCCATTGTGCAATTAACGAAATTATTGCAAAATAACTCGTTTTGTGCCTGGATCCTCATACGGGATTCATTTTCACATTTTGTCGAGTCATGTACTCTTAGATTTTCATCCTGGTCATTTTTCTCCAGTTTCAGAGTTATTAGCCCCGGTTGCCGCCGAACTTGTTTGGGCATATCTTTCTGCTCGAGACTCGGTTTTCAAAGTCGTTTCTTCCGTTATTCATATTTTCTCATTTTGGTTCTTTTTTGTTCACGGAGTTTTGCCGTTTGAGCGCGTTTACTCAAATTCCACTTTTCCAAACCCGGCGGGGCCCTTTCGGGGCACTTTTTGAGATTTCTATAAATAGGTTACCCTAATTTTTTAAATCAGATTTTTCAGACCTTCGTCCTCCTCTTGGCCGGCAGTCATGGGAGCCCTAGGGGCTACCTTCACCCTTTCTTCTCCTCCACTTGATTTTCTTGGTAGAAAGTCTTCGGCCTTAACATTTATCGTAGGCCTCGATGTGCTCTACATTTCCCCCTTATTAGAATCCATTTCTGACCATTTCTTGAGTTTGGGTGTGAAGTCAAGTTATGATTTTCATGGGGCTTTCTTGGGATTCAGAGCACTTTTCTTTCGGTGGGGATTTGAGATTTCCATCTCAAATTGAGGTAAGGGGTGTTATAGTTTATATTCTTATTATATTGCATGTTATTAATGCTTATACAACTCATTTGCATGTCTTTGTATCAAATCTAGAAACTTTAATTAATTATTTCTTTGTGTGAGATTCAATTTTTCCGGTTGCTCATAGCTTGGTTTAAACATGTGGCATGATATTATATTAGCCCTTGACATGGTCATTGACATATATTAAATTTAGGAATTTTGGACAAGTATTGAAGATTTTATTTAATATTTATCTCAAATAAATATTTAATTCATGTGGCCTTAACTAACTTGAAATCAATATGTGTTATCATATTATATTAGGCCCTAGGATGATCTTCAACATAGGTGAATTTGAGAGTAATCGGAAGTGTTTTAAAATCTACAGAATATTTAATTAAGTTGATTAATTATTTTATTCCATGTGCACTATTCACTCCATTGGATTTTCGACTTGATATTAGTGATGTACATGCCATATACTTTCACATATATTAAATCGGGAATATTTGATTAGGTTTTGAAACATTTCATTTAATTATTTTCTAGTATTAAAGTTTAATACTCATTGCCGTACCTTGCATGTAATTCGCTTGTAATAGACTTTTAAATCAAATCTTGACAAGTTGTATAACATACATTAACTTCAGACCATTTAGGTGAGTTTCAAAATCTAGAGATTTTAATTAAAATAATTAATTAAAACCTATTTAATGGTTCCATGAGCTTGATTAAGTTTCTAACTTTGTATTCATGATTTCCTTGATAAGTTCCTTCACGTGTATCAAATTGAGAATAATCGGATAAGTTTTGAAACTTATATCTAATTATTTTCCTTGAATGAAACTTAATTCACATGATTGTAACTTGTATTTCATGGGGCTTTTAGCTTTTTATCATGTATCTAGACTTCTTGTAACTTGACTTCATTAATGGGTTTAATGAACCAGCACAATTGTCTTGGAATGATTTAATTATTCATATATTGGTTAGTAAATAATTAAATCATTAATCTTGTACTTGTGGTATATTTACATCAATGGATCCCTTATGTTTTAAATCCTAGTTTGTAGTCTATGTAGGTGCATACTATGATTTCTTGACATTTCACATGCCATTATAGTTGAGAACTTAGGGCATGACTTGTGTGTTCCAAAATTTTTGTTGTGCATGAAATGTGGTTAATGCATTTCTTATATTTTGATACAATCTTGACTTGCACAACTTGTTGATTTTGGGACTTGGGATATTAATCAAGAATTGACATGGCTAGGACTTGGTTCTAGTACGAGAGAAAAAGAGCTCCCTATACTATAGTGTGCACTAGGGGAAGGTACCTATGGGTTAGTAGCCCTAAAGTGATCCCAAGAGTACGGTTTTAATCCGGGCAATATCCAAGTTTCCACATTGGTTGATTTCACTCTTTAAATTTCAAGTTGCTATTCCTTGAAGATTTAAAACTTGTCGTGTTATGTGAAATACTCCAATCTTGTTAATTGCATAGATATTATGCTTTGTCCTTGACTTCATGTATTCTTCCTATCGTGTTAATTGGAATGTTCCAATCATGTTAATTACATTGATAATGTAATTCTTGTTAACTTATATCCGAGTATACTTCTTATCGTTTTAATTTGTATGTTCCAATCATGTAAATTGCATTGATAATGTGATCCTTGTATTCTAGCATTCTCTTGTCGTGTTGTATGGATTATTCTAAACTTTGCTTAATTGTATTGATAATGCGATTCATGTTGATCTATATTCAAGTATCCTTCTTATCATGTTCTTTGGATTAACCTTGATTTGTCTCTTATATGTATATATATATCATGATTCTTTTTAATTTATACTCTAAGGCAATTTAGGATGATCCCTGAGTCTCACTTTGACATAGACGTTAGGTGGCATGATCCCTTTTCAATTGTTTCATGTCAATGTAAAAATCTGTAACAACATGAGTTTATGCATGCTCATTCCCTACGAGTAAACTTGTTTACTCATCCCAAAGTTACCGGATGATTTGTCAGGTACGGAAGACTTCGTTCATGATGCTCATTATACTTTGGATGACATGTAGCTTTTAAGTTTCCATTTCATGCAACTGTTAGCATGAAATGTCATTTTGTAGCCTTATAGGTCAAAACTTGTATCTTTGGTTCCATATATGTAATGTATACTTAAGTACACCTTTTGTAACGTATTTGACTTGTGTGAGATTAGGCCGCAAGCCAATGACATTTATATTGCATCTTACGTAATTATTGATTTCATGAAATATTATGAAAATATTAAAAAATGCAAAGTCATTGTCTCACCATGGTTGCATCAGGTGTGGGAATTCCATTTTTATTCTTTCATAGGGTCCCATTAATCATGTTTGAAGTGTGGCCAAGGGCCAAACAGTAATTTGAGATCATTTGTTAATTTTGGTTTTCAAATTTTCCATTTCTTGTTCATTTTCGCCTTTTTGGCCGTTGAGGGGTCGAATTTTGCATCGGCGGTATCTTTAAGCCATGGACCATTGTAGCACATCCTAATAGGTAAGTTACATTTGCGTGCATGATTATTTTCAAGAAAAACGTCATCCTTGGTGATTTGAGCCTCCTATGGACTCATGTTACATTTTTATAACATAATCTAATTTTAGGGCATTTTGGAGTTTTCCTTCAAGAAATAAATTTTGATCTTCTCAAGGTCACTTAGAAAACGTGATTTTAGGAGGGGTTTTCTTCTTCGTGTTTTTCCATAAAATGTCATCTTGGTACCGGAAATCCCTCGCAAAGTTCAGCTTTCAGTTTTCCATTTTAGCAGCTTTTAAACCCTCATTACCAGATTTCATAGAGGGGCATTCTGGGTATTTTGCAGTGCATTTTCTTTGTTTCTGTCGACGTTGTCGGATAGAAAACTCGATTTTAGGGGGGATTTCTTCTTCATGTTTTTCCAGAAAAATTCGATTAGTAGCCCGTTTTTTATCTCAGATGTGGACAGTTACTGTAGCGGCTTTTTGCCCTCTTGTCCAGTTCTGATCTAGGGGCATTTTTGGGGATTTTATAGTGTGTCTTTTTCGTTTCCTTCTGCTCGGTCGGGTAGAAAACTCGATTTTAGGGGGGGAGGTTTCTTCATGTTTTTCCAGAAAAATTCGTTTCGAACCTCGTTTTAGCTCTCAGTTCTGGCTGAATTGTTTTCTTTCCTAGCATGTCATGGTGCTTGTCCGTGTGCTCGTGGGGTGCTCGTCTCGACGTCGTGACGTCGACTTTTGTTTTCGCTCATTCTCCTTCGTCCGGACTCCAAATCGAGTGAACTTTTTTTTAAAATTAACTAATTTTTTGCTGTCTTTCCAACAGTGTGCTCGGTTGCACCCGGATCTTCCTTGATAATTTCCAGTTTACCCTTTTGCCTCAAGTGCTCGTTTTTCTTCGTCATGCCATTTCTCCTTCGTCCGGATTCCAAATCATGTGATTCTTGAGTCCATCTTGATTGGGTTTTCGCTGTGTTTCCAGCAGTGTGCTCGGTGGCACCCGAATCCATAGTTTTTGAAATGACTATTTTGCCCCTAGGGCTAAATTGTTATTTTTTTCCGATCTTTTGCTTACGCGTCAGTTCTCTTTGAGTTCCATGACCTCATGGAAGGTCATCAAAGTGTCTTAGAGGTGTGTTATACCTTGAGAGACCGTTGTCTTGTTTCTTACTTCCGCATGTGGATCCGCTATCTGGTCAATCTTCGGGTCATCACAGGACGCACTGACTTAAAAAATCAGTGTTGTCACAGGTGGTATCAGAGCATCCGGGTTCGAATACCTTGGACGACAGGTTTTGGGTGCATATTATGCTTACGTTGTTTTGCTTTGATATGTCATTTGTCTCTTGATAACATGTTCACATGCTCAGGTGTTTTGAGACAACTATTAGTTGTTAAGCATGCTTTATGTGTGTGTATGCTTCCTGATAACATGGTCTAGGTTACTATCATGTCCTAGTGTGATATCATGTCTGCATGCTTATGTTAGCATGACTGTATACGACGTATGTCGGCATACCTTACTTTTTTCATTCACGTGTATTGTTGTACCATGTACTTACGTGCTTCTTGATAACATGTTTTGATTTGATAACATGTATGTTTGCTTATGTGGTAACTTGTTTAGAAACTTATCTTGACTGTCTTAGCATATGATATATGCTTGTTTGCCTTAGCACACGGTGTATGCTAGTTATTTTAGCATGTGGTATATGCTCGTCTGTCTGAGTACTTTATATACGCTTGTTCATTTTGACATGATTATATGCAGCATATTGTCATGCTTTACGTTCTTCTCCTGTATACACTGACATGCTTTATGTGATCTTACTACTTGTGTGAGTAAATAGTCCGTTGCTATGTTGTATGCTAGCTGTTTACTTTCATGTCTGGTTTTAACATTGTCTCTTAGGATCTATCGCATCCCATGGGTGCATTCTTGTTTTACGAGTTTCTTCCTTGGATAGGAGAAATTCATTCCATAAGGACCCATATAGGGAACCTTCTTGTCTGTTCTGTCGATTGATGCGAGTAAGGCTCATGTGAGCGTAGCGTCACAATTCTTGTCTAGTGGAGTGAGACGCGGGCCAGGGAGGCACCATTTCATTTCCTTTTCCTTCGTGGCTTCAAGATCTAAGGCCTTAAGTGTAACGGTACCTATGACATTATTGTCAGAGTTTTGGGATTAACTACCCCAACTCTCACAGATGCCTGGTTCCCGTGGTGCTTTTGGTAATGATCATTTTCGACATTGATGTCATCCGTACCGAAATTTTTTTTTAAGTTGACCTGGTTCAGGGCAGGTTATGAACTAGTGCCTTATACTGTCATGCTACCTTACTAACGAGTAAGTGTGGGCGGGTTCCGGTCGCTATTCGTACTATCTTGTCACTCTCTTCTTTTATCATGTTTCAATATTTCGTTGTCTTGGGATTCTCTTGGTGATTGACATTGAGTTAACAAGCCAATTCGTATGAGGTGTTGTCTCAGTTCGTGGTTTCGTTTTCTTCCAGTTGGTCTTGGGACTTCTGGAGTTGCCCTTCAGTGCTTTATGAGCTATCCTTTGGTTTGACCTTTGGTTCTGTCCCTATTCTGTCCCTTTCCGGTTTGTTTCTAATTTCAGGGATGAAATTTCTTTAAAGAGGGTAGGTTGTAATGACCCGGTCATTTACCTTCCTATCCTTTTTTTTGAAATTTTACGGATAAATTTTTTTCGTTTAATTTTCTTTTCTGAGTTTTGTTTCTCGTCACTGGTGTCATCTCGAGTGCTCAGAAATGGTTTCTGAGATTCTTTCATTCGGATTGACAACTTCCTTTGAGAACCGAGTTATTTACACATTTTCACTTTCTGGACACTATTCACTTTTCGTCCTTTTTCCTATTTCGTCTTTTTCCCTTTTGTCACTTTTTGGTACAACCTCACTTTTCATGCTCGTAGTTGGTTTTTGACTTCACGTGCCTTGTAATGACCCGGTCATTTTCATTCCTTTCCCTTTCCTCAGATTTTCACGGATATTTTTTTTCCGTTGATCTTTTTCCTTTCTGAGTTCAGTTTCATGTCGCTTAGTGTCATCTTGAGTGCTCTGGAGTGATTTTTGAGACTCTTTTCTGTGGATTGACAACTTCCTTTGAGGACCGAGTCGTTTCCACATTTTTCGTTTTTCGACACTATTCACTTTTCGTCTTTTTCCCTATTTTGTCTTTTTCCCGTTTGGCACTTTGTTTGCGTAACCACACTTCTTGTGTTCGGAGTTGGTTTCTGACTTCACGTATCTTCATTCTCAATGATTTCTATGAGATACGTATCTTTACTTTCGTGAGAAAGTACTTTGGTTGCTTCCGGTGTCCATAGGGGCATGGATGCATTGTTCTTTGGAAACATTTCCTTTTCTTGGGGTGTTTTTCGTAAATATCTTTTGAAGATATTTTATTTCAGGAGTATCTAAGAAAATATCTTTTGGAAGATATTTTCATTCTGGGGTAGTTTCGCAGTTTTCACTTTTTGGAATGGCCATTGTGCAATTAATGAAAGTTATTGCTCAATGCCTTGTTTTGAGCCTGAATCCTCGTACGGGATTCATTTTCACATTTCGTCAAGTCGTAGACTCTTAGAATTTCCTCCTGGACAATGTTTTCCAGTTTCAGGGTTTCAGGCCCCGGTTTGTGTGCCAAACTTGTTTGGGGCATAACTCTCTGCTCGGGACTCAGTTTTTGACGCCGTTTCTTCCATTATTCATATTTTCTCATTTTGAATCTTTTTTGTTCACAGTGTTTTGCCGTTTGAGCGTGTCTACTCAAATTTCACTTTTTCGGACCCGGCGAGGCCCATTCAGGGCACTTTTTGAGTTTTTCTATAAATAGGGGGTTAGTAGATGAAAAATCAGATTTTTCTCTCTCTCTCTCTCCTCTCTCATGGCCGGTCCAAGCTTCTCCCATGGCTATCATCTTCTCTCTCCTCTTTTGAGCTTCTTCCCTTAAATGAAAAGTTGTCGTGCCTCAGTGTTTTATGTTTGTGTTGGCGAGGCCTTCAATTCCAACCGATTGGAATCTCGTTTTGGCCATTTCTTGAGTTCAGGTTTGAAATCAGGTTGTGTTTTGGATGGGGCTTCCTTGGGATTCATGTTCGTGGTGTTGTCCTCGGCAAAACTTAGGAGTTTCGTCGGATTCGGAGCCGATTTATTTTGGTGGGGATTTGAGATTTCATCTCAAATGGAGGTAGGGAATGTTTTAGGATTTTATATGTGTTGTATTGTGTGTTTTCTATATTTATAGAACCTATATGCATGCCTTGTATCAAATCTAGAAAATTTGAAATATTTAATTCTTTATATAAGATTTAATTTTCATGATGATGAGAAATTTGGATTTGAATTATGGCATGGTAGAAACACTTGTTTTAATATGTTGGTTAACATATATTAAATTGGGATTAATTAAATAAGAATTGCTCTTTTTAATTAATATTTATCTTTTGTGAAAGATTAAAGTTCATGGCCGTACCTTGCATGAAATTGAGTTGTAATATGCTTTTAAATTAAGCCATGGCATGTTCTTTAACATACTTTAATTTGAGAGCATTTGGTTGAGTTTGGAAATCTAGAGACTTTAATTAAGAGAATTAATTAAAATCTATTTTGTGGTTTCATGGGCCTAATTAAACTTTTGTGTGAATATATGTAATAACCATGATATGTCTTTTATCATATATTAAATTGAGGCCATTTGGAAATGATTTGAAATCTAGAGAGTTTAATTATTTTGATGTAATTAAATTCTATCTTGTTTATCCATGGATTTAATCATGTTTTAGAAGTTGTTTCTATTTTAAGAGCATGGATTTAGACTTGTGATGTATTCACTTGATTGTGTTATATGCATTGAAGAGCATTGTTGTTAAATTTATATTCATGAGAGTATGTTTCTAATATGAATATATTGTTGACTTGTGATTTCATAGCATTATGGATATGAAATGCTTATTATGCACTATTGAGAGTTAAATTGCTAACTTGTTACTATGCAGTAGTAATATGTATAAGTTGTGAACTTATTTGGCTTATTTTGGAATCTTGGGACATTGTTACAAGTGACATGGCTAGAGTTTGGCTCTAATGCGGGAGGTTTGGGTTCTCCCCATTTGAGATAGTGCAAACTAGGGTGGTCTTCCCAACGGGTTAATGCCCGGAATAACCATTTTGTTCTTGGTTCAGTCCGAGACGTGATGTCCAAGTCTTCCACTAATTGTTTTCGCATTCAATTCCAAGTTGACAATCATGTTTAATTGTGACTTGTGGTTTTGGTTGTTGGCGATTTGATGTTGTTAAGCACATCCATGCTAAATTGCTATATTTAGTTGATTTCACACTTTTAGATTTCTAGTTGATAACCTAGAGAATCTATGTCTTGATGTGTGGTATTAGATATTCTAATTATACTAAATTATTATATTTAGTTGATGTTGCATTTTAGATTTCTAGTTGATAACCTAGAGAATCTATGTCTTGATGTGTGGTATTATATATTTTAATTATGCTAAATTGTTATATTTAGTTGATGTTACATTTTAGACTTCAAGTTTATAACCTTGAGAATTTATATGTTGTTGCTTTGTGTAAGCATGCTCCTATGTTATTGCTTTGTGTAAGCATGACCCTATGTTGTTAAAATTGCATGAATGAGGCAATTGATGCTAGAAATGATCTTAGGGAGCTAGGGTGCTCCCTGAGTCTCACCTTTGACATAGACGTTAGGTGGAATGAACCACAATAATTAAATCATGCAAACTTGTAAAACGTAGGTCGATGCATGTTCATTTCCTACGAGTAGCTTTATGTTACTCACCCCTACGATACTGGGGCATATTTCAGGTACAAGAATCAAAGTAAAGATTCGCATGATGCTTGGATGGTTTGTGGACTTGGAGACTTCCATTTTTGTGAAGGTTAGCTTGGAATGCCAATTGTAGCCTTATTTGTTAATTGTGTATATTTGATTCTAAACTTGTAATGTGTGCCTAAGCACACTTTTTGATTCTCATTTTGTGTATATGACATGAGGCCAAGGGCCAAACTTCTATTGGAATCACATTTATATTATGGATGTTAATTTTTGTCTTAATGAGAATATATGAAAAATCATGCGTTTTAGTATGCTATTTTGTACCGGAGCGTGCATTGTGTATGAAACTCATCCATTAGCATTCATTCATCATGTATGAAGTGTGGCCAAAGGCCAAATGGTATTTTGAAGTCATTTCAAAATTTTGAATTCCAAGTTTTCATTCCTAACTTCATTTTTGTCATTTTGGCCGTTGGGGGGTTATATTTTATGTCGGCCATATTTTTGAGCCATGGACCATTGTAGCACATCTTATTAGGTAAGTTACATTTGCATGCATGGTCGTTTCCAGGCAAAGATTCTTCTTTGGTAAAATGAGCCTCCTACAGACTCATTCAACACTTTTGTCGCATGATCTGACCTAAGGGTTATTTGGAAATTTCCTTTGGGAAATAAATTCCGTTCCTCACATGGTCACTTAGAAAATGTGATTTTAGGGGGGGGGGGGTTTCTTCTTCGTGTTTTTCCTGAAAATGTCGTCTTGGCATCGGAAACCATTTCCGAAGTTCAGCTTCTATTTTTCCATTTAGCAGCTTTTTCGACCCTCTGGACCAAATTTATTGGGAGGGCATTTTGGGCATTTTAAAATATTTATTTTTCAATTTCTCTTTCAAATCATGTAGACAACTCAATTTTGAGGGGGGTTTCTTCTTTGTGTTTTTCCAGAAAATGTCATCTAGGGCCTCAAAATCCCATTTTTTTTTTGGAAAAACCCCTGCTGCTAGGGTTTCTTGCTGCCCATTCTGCCTCCTTTACATCTAAACGGTTAGATGGGGTTTCGTAACCGGTTAGATGAGTGTGGGAAGTGTTTTGGTCAAGTTTTTTGGTCTTCTAACCGGTTAGGAAGGTGTGGTAACCGGTTAGATGTTCTTGGGTTGGTAGTTTTTGACCGTTTTGCCCCTGTTTCTTCCGTTAGCCATATCTTCTTCATCCGGACTCCAAATCAAGTGATTTTTGAATCTAAGTTCATTGATTTTTCGTTGTCTTTCCAATGGTGTGCCCGGTAGCACCCACTTTTAAGCCGTAAATGATGTTTTTTCCCCTAGGTTCATTCTTGTTCCTTGTTGAAACGTTGCTTTCGCATTTGATTCCTTTGGGTTCTGTGACCTCGTTGAGGGTCACATTGGCGTCTTAGAGTCATGTTGTATCTCTAGAGATCGTTGTTTGTCTTTTGCTTTCGTATTTCGAATCCGTTATCAGGTCATCTTTCGGTTCATCACTGACGCACCGAGTTGAAAAACTTGGGCCGTCACATGCCTTCATCCTTAGTGGTTTCCACGAAATCCGTATATTTACTTTTGTAAGAAAGTACTCTGGTTGCTCTCGGTGTCCATAGGGGCATGGATGCACAGTTCTTCAGAATCTTTTTCTTTTCTTAGGGTGTTTTTCATAAATATCTTTTGAAGATATTTTATTTCAGGGTTTTTAAGAACATATTTTTCGAAAATATTTTCATTATGGGTCATTAGTGTAGTTAACCCTTTTTGGAGGGGCCATTGTGTATTAACAAAAGTTATTGCAAAATACCTCGTTTTGTGCCTGGATCCTCGAACGGGATTCATTTTCACATTTTGTCGAGTCATGTACTCTTAGATTTTCCTCCTGGTCGTTTTTCTCCAGTTTCAGAGTTTTTAGCCCCGGTTGCCGCTGAACTTGTTCGGGGCATATCTTTCTACTCGGGACTCAGTTTTTGACGTTGTTTCTTGTGTTGTTCATATTTTCTCGTTTCGATTCGTCCACAGAGTTTTTCTGTTTGAGTGCGTTTGCTCAAATTCCACTTTTTTGGACCTGGCGAGGCCCTTTCGGGGCACTTTTTGAGATTTCTATAAATAGGTTGCCCTAATTTTTAAAATCAGATTTTTCAGACCTTCTTTCTCCTCTTGGCCGGCAGCCATGGGAGCCCAAGGGGCTGCCTTTACTCTTTCTTCTCCCCCACTTGATTTCCTTGGTAGAAAGTCTTCGGCCTTAACATTTATCGTAGGCCTCGACGTGCCCTACCTTTCCCCCTTATTAGAATCCATTTCTGACCATTTCTTGAGTTCGGGTTTGAAGTCAAGTTGTGATTTTCATGGGGATTTCTTGGGATTCTTGTTCACCGTGATGTCCCCGACAAAAACCCGCAGTATCGTCGGATTCGGAGCACTTTTTTTTCGATGGAGATTTGAGATTTCCATCTCAAATTGAGGTAGGAGGTGTTATAGTTTATATTCTTGTTATATTGCATGTTATTGATGCTTATATAACTCATTTGCATGTCTTTGTATCAAATCTAGAAACTTTAATTAATTATTTCTTTGTGTAAGATTTAATTTTCCCAGTTGCTCATAGCTTGGTTTAAGCATGTGGCATGATATTATATTACCCCTTGACATGGTCATTGACATATATTAAATTGAGGACTTTTGGACAGGTATTGAAGATTTTATTTAATATTTATCTTGAATAAATATTTAATTCAAGTGGCCTTAACTAGCTTGAAATCAATATATGTTAGCATATTATATTAGGCTGTAGCATGCTCTTCAACATAGGTGAATTTGAGAGTAATTGGAGATGTTTTAAAATCTAGAGAATATTTAATTAAGTTGATTAATTAATTTATTCCATGTGCACTATTCAGTCCGTTGGATTTCCGACTTGATATTATTGATGTGTATGCCATATGCTTTCACATATATTAAATCGGGAATATTTGATTAGGTTTTGAAATCTTTCATTTAATTATTTTCTAGTATTAAAATTTAATACTCATGGCCGTACCTTGCATGTAATTAGCTTGTAATAGGCTTTTAAATCAAGTCTTGACATGTTGTATAACATACATTAACTTGAGACCATTTGGGTGAGTTTCAAAATCTAGAGATTTTAATTTAAAGAATTAATTAAAACATATTCAATGGTTCCATGAGCTTGATTAAGTTTCTAACTTTGTATTCATGATTTCCTTGATAAGTTCCTTCACGTGTATCAAATTGAGAATAATCAGATAAGTTTTGAAACTTATATTTAATTATTTTCCTTGAATGGAACTTAATTCACATGGTTGTAACTTGTATTTCACGAGGCTTTTAGCTTTTTATCATGTATCTAGACTTCTTGTAACTTGACTTCATTAATGGGTTTAATGAACCAGCACAATTGTCTTGGAATGATTTAATTATTCATATATTGCTTAGTAAATAATTAAATCATTAATCTTATACTTGTGGTATATTTGCATCAATGGATTCCTTGTGTTTTAAATCCTAGTTTGTAGTCTATGTAGGTGCATACTATGATATCTTGACATTTCACATGCCATCATAGTTGAGAACTTAGGGCATGACTTGTGTATTCCAAAATCTTGGTTGTGCACAACTTGTTGATTTTAGGACTTGGGATATCAATCAAGAATTGACATGGCTAGGACTTGGTTTTAGTACGGCAGATAGAGAACTCCCTACACTATAGTGCACACTAGGGGAAGGTACTCATGGGTTAGTAGCCCTAAAGTGATCCCAAGAGTACGGTTTTAATTTGGGCGATATCCGAGTTTCTCCATTGGTTGATTTCACTCTTTAAATTTCGAATTGCTATTTCTTGAATATTTAAAACTTGTCGGGTTATGTGAAATACTCCAATCTTGTTAATTGCATAGATATTATGCCTTGTCCTTGACTTCATGTATTTTTCCTATCGTGTTAATTGGAATGCGCCAATCATGTTAATTGCATTGATAATGTAATTCTTATTAACTTATATCCGACTATACTTCTTATCGTGTTAATTGGAATGTTCCAATCATGTAAATTGCATTGATAATGTGATCCTTGTATTCTAGCATTCTCTTGTTATGTTGTATAGATTATTCCAAACCTTGCTTAATTGTATTGATACTGCGATTCATGTTAATCTATATTCTAGTATCCTTCTTATCATGTTCTTTGGATTATTCCAACCTTAATTTGTCTCATGTATGTATATATATATCATGATTCTTGTTGATTTATACTCTAAGGTAGTTTAGGATGATCCTTGAGTCTCACTTTGACATAGACGTTAGCTGGCATGATCCATTTTGAATTATTTCATGTTGATGTAAAAATCTGTAACAACTTGAGTCTATGCATGCTCATTCCCTATGAGTAAACTTGCTTACTCACCCCAAAGTTACCGGGTGATTTGTCAGGTACGGAAGACTTGGTTCGTGATGCTCATCATACTTTGGATGACATGTAGCTTTTAAGTTTCCAATTCATACAACTGTTAGCATGAAATGTCATTTTGTAGCCTTATAGGTCAAAACTTATATCTTTAATTCCATATATGTAATGTGTACTTAAGTACACCTTTTGTAATGTATTTACCTTGTGTGAGATGAGACCGAAGGCTAATGACATTTATATTGCATCTTACGTAATTCTTGATTTCATGAAATATTATGAAAATATTAAAAAATGCCAAGTGATTGTCTTACCATGGTTGCATCTGGTGTGGGAATTCCATTTTTATTCTTTCATAGGGTCTCATTAATCATGTTTGAAGTATGGCCAAGGGCCAAATAGTAATTTGAGATTATTTGTTAATTTTGGTTTTCAAATTTTCCATTTCTTGTTCATTTTTGCCTTTTTGGCCGTTGGGGGGTCGAATTTTTCATCAGCGGTATTTTTGAGCCATGGACCATTGTAGCACGTCCTTATAGGTAAGTTACGTTTACGTGTATAATCGTTTTCAAGAAAAACCTCATCCTTGGTGATTTGAGCCTCCTATGGACTCATTTTACATTTTTATTGTATAATCTGATTTTAGGGCATTTTGGGATTTTCCTTCGAGAAATAAATTCCGGTATTCACATGGTCACCTAGAAAACATTATTTTAGGGGGGGTTTCTTCTTTGTGTTTTTCCAGAAAATGTCATCTTCGTACCGGAAATCCCTCGCAAAGTTTAGCTTTCAATTTTGCATTTTAGCAGCTCTTTCACCCTCATTACCACATTTCATAGATGGGCATTCTGGGCATTTTACAGTGCATTTTCTTTGTTTCTGTCTGTAATGTAGGGTAGAAAACTCAATTTTGAGGGGGGTTTCTTCTTTGTGTTGCTCTTGAAAAATTCGTTTGGTAGCCCGTTTTTGAACTCAGATGTGGACAGTTACTGTAGCAGCTTTTTGACCTCTTGTCCAGTTCTGATCTAGGGGCATTTTGGGGATTTTTTAGTGTGTCTTTTTCGTTTCCTTTCGTGTGGTCGGGTAGAAAACTCGATTTTAGGGGGTGTTTCTTCTTCGTATTTTTCCAGAAAAATCTCTTTTCGGACCTCGTTTCGGCTCTCAGTTCTGGATGAATTGTTTTCTTTCCTAGCATGTCATGGTACATGTCATGGTGCTTGTCGGTGTGCTCGTGGGGTGCTCGTCTCGACGTCGTGACGTTGACTTTTGTTTTCGCTCGTTCTCCTTTGTCCGGACTCCAAATCGAGTGAATTTTTTTTAAAACTTGACTAATTTTTTGCTGTCTTTCCAACGGTGTGCTCGGTTGCACCCAGATATTCCTTGATAATTACTAGTTTACCCTTTTGCCTTAAGTGCTCGTTTTTCTTCGTCATGTCGTTTCTCCTTTATCCGGATTCCGAATCATGCGATTCTTGAGTCCATCTTGATTGGTTTTTCGTTGTCTTTCCAGTAATGTGCTCAGTGGCACCCGAATCCATATTTTTTGAAATGTCTATTTTTCCCCTGGGGCTAAATTGTTATTTTTTCCGATCTTTTGCTTCTGCGTCTGTTCTCTTTGAGTTCTATGACCTCATGGAAGGTCATCAAAGTGTCTTAGAGGTGTGTTGTGCCTTGAGAGACCATTGTCTTATTTCTTGCTTCTGCATCTGGATCCGCTATCTGGTCAATCTTCGGGTCATCATAGGACGCACTGGCTTGAAAAACTAGGGTCGTTATGGTCATAGAGACAGGATTCAGATTTAACTTCCATTCATCAGTTGATTTCAGATGGGGACATAGTAAAGGACTAGACCTTACACATAGATGGTGGTTTACAATTCCGTGGTTTGCTTGTGGTTCTTACAGTTTGTCGGGAAGATGTGTTACGGGAGTTTCACATTTCTCGATTTACTGTTCATGTAGGTGGTACTAAAATGTATCATAATTTGAAATGCCAATATTGGTGGAACAGGATGAAGACAAATGTAGCTCAGTTTGTGGCTATATGTCTTACCTGTCAGCAGGTAAAAGCAAAGCATCAGAAACCTGTTGGTCGGTTACAGCCATTGCCAGTAGCACAGTGGAAATAGGAGTGTATTGCCATGGATTTTGTGACAGGATTTCTGAGGTCACAGAGGGGTAATAAGTCTTTTTGGGTTATTATTGACAGATTGACTAAGACCGCTCACTTTTTGCCTGTTAAGGCGACAGATTTTGCTGAGGCACTTGGCAGAGATATCAGAGAGATCATCAAATTACATGGGGTTCCATTGTCCATTGTTTCGGACAGAGATGCCAAGTTCACATCGAAGTTCTCAGAAGGGCTTCATGTAGCGTTTGGTTTACCGTTACAGTTCAGTATGGCATTCCATCAGCAGACGAACGGCTAGTCGGAGCGTACTATCCAGATTTTGGAAGATATGTTTTGGGCCTGTGTGCTTGATTTTGGTGGTAATTGGGAGAACCACTTACCTCTTGTTGAGTTTGCCTACAACAATAGCTATTATTCAAGCATTGAGATAGCTTATTTTGAGGCATTGTCTGGTAGGCCTTGTTCGTTCTCCTGTTTAGACTGAGGTGGGTGGATAGCCGTCTTAGGGCCAGACATTGTTTTGGAAACAACAGAAAAGATTAAGTTGATTCGACAGCAGTTGTTGACTGCTCAGAACCGACAGAAAAGTTACGTAGATAGATGGAGACGGCCGTTGTCCTTTAAGGTGGGAGACCACGTGTTTCTCCACAAAAAAGATTGTTAAGGTTTGGAAAGAGTGGCAAGATTGGCATTACCGCCACAGATGGACAGGGTCCATAATGTGTTTCATGTTTCGATGCTACAGAAGTATGAGCCGGATCCATCACACGTGTTGAGTTGGGTCGATGTTGACATTGATGATGATGTTTCTTACGAGGAGGGGCCCGTTCAGATTCTTGAAACTCGGGACAAAGTGCATGTTAAGGGGTAAAACGGTGACTCTCGTGAAGGTTTTGTGGTGACATCATGGTGTTGAGGAGGCTACGTGGGAACGGGAACATGATGTTCGTTCTGTGTATCCGAGTTTGTTTTCTTCCCCAGGTATGACTTGATTTCGGGGACGAAATCCTTGTATGTTGGGGAGACTGTGAGAACTTGCATTTTTAATATTTTCCGGACATGTTGGCATTTATGCATTTTTATTTTATTGTCGGGATTATGATTATTTTTGCAAATGTGTTTAATTTTATTTAAATGTCATTATTTGTTTCATGAGGGGTATTATACACTTTTATTATGCAAATAACATATTTAGCATTTGATTATTTTATTAAGGGCAAAGTAGACTTTTATTATGTAAATGGCATTTATTTATTTTGTGAGGGTATTGTGGACTTTTTGCTATGCAAATGGCATAGTTGATATTTATTTATATTATGGAGGGTAGCATTGGTTTTTGTCATGCACATGGCATGAATGAGATTTGGTCATTTTTAATGGATTTTTTTTTCATTTTACATAGTCCTACCTTTGACTATGTGTATGGGCTTGACACCTAGGTGTGTGATAAGGCAACCTTTATATTTATTTGGTAAAATAATTCATCTAAAAGAAAAAAAATTACATAAATTCTTCTGCAGACATTTTGTTCTTATGTTCTTCCTAGTGGTCAAATTGAGGGGGGTTTGTGAACGGAAAATGTTCCTATGATTGCGAGGGTTCTTTTGATATCAAGTTTGGATTCATTTCTTTGTTGCTGATTTTAAAAAGGGGTTTTGAAAGAAGAAGGGTGAAGGGATTTTAAAAAGGAAAGTGTTCTTCCATTTTTATCACTTTTGGGTGGCTTTGATTCATCCTTGGATTGCTTTGAATTGTGGTTTAGCAAGGTTTTCAAGCTTTTAAGAGGTAGGATTGTCTAACCCTCAATTCCTTTGCCTTTAGTGAGTTAATTTCTTTCAATTTGAGTTGAAAATGTATAGAAAACTAAACTGAAATTCTGTGCAAAATTCTCAAACTATTTGGCTGAAATTACATGCGACGTTTCTGCTCAAATTCTTGTAAATTCGTAATTTATCTTTTAGATATGATTTGATCTTATGATAATATAGTTAATTATCTTTCATTGAGAATTGGTTTCACACAAATTGGTTGAGAAGTGAATTTACTATGAATTTTTGAAGTTAGAGTGTTCTTGTTGGAAATTCTGGGTTGGGGGCAGATTTTTTCTGAGTTTTCTCATCAAACCTGCTTTAAATGGTAAGGTATTTTAGTCTAGTAAATTTTTATTTTGAAAATATAGTCTTTAAAATTTCAATGGCCTCTGGATTCATTCAATTTGGATGAGAATTGTCTATTTTATGATTTTTTAAAGTTTGAAGCTACAGGCTGGAAATCAGTTTTCTGAGCCGAATTTGTTTCAAAAGGATATGTCAAAACTATTCCAATTGGGAAGGGATTTTGTTAAACAAAATTGATACTTTCAAATTACAATGTTTAATCTTTCATTAGGCTTTGGAATCACTCAATTTGATATAGAATTGAAATTGTTATGAATTTTCAAAGATGAAGATAACAAGGTGCGAATGAAACTGTTTTATTGTATAGAAACCTTAGGACATGACACAATTGTGCATTCATCTTGCATGGTCATGGGGTTAAGGTTAGAATGGAAAAGGAAGTGAAAACATCTCATTAATTGATTTTGAAAACCGGATAACAGGGAGGTGCCTTGTATCCGTGAGTTTAGAAAGTGGGATTGAATCAATGATTTGAAAATCGGACAAAGGAGTTGCCTTATGTCTGTGCAGTTAATGGGAATCTAGAGAAGACATAGAAGTTGCTTACACGTAATTGTGTCACTAGGCCCCAAATGATCACAAGGAGTTGCCTTATATCAGGGATAGATGACCAATTCTCTTCTCGTGGTACTGGGGAGCAGCCCTGAGCAAATTACATTAACTTTTGTGATGGAAATGGGATTTTAGGAAGTGAGAAGTGTCAGTGGCATTAACATTAGCATTGGCATTGCATGGCACTTCATTTTATTATCTCACATGACATTATATCTTTCCCGAGCTTATATGATCCCATTATCCTTTATCTGTTCTTTATTTGGATTCATGAAGATATTAAGGAGTGCGCTTTAGACAATTTATGCTGAGTTGTGGTTGCTTATTCCTATTTTGTACACATCTTTTCAGGTCATGGCATGGATGGTATGAAAGGTGTTCCTCTTCAGTTGTAGTTAGAGTTGGGCCTGGTGTCGTGGGTTTTTATTCCTTATTTTAGACTATATTCTGTATTATATTTCTTCCGAATATTCCTGGCATGTAATAAGTGTTATTTCAGACTTTAAAACCTTAAAGTTGTAATATGTGCATATTTTCTATTTATTTTTTTTAGTCTTGATTTTGTAAAGGGAAATAGATAGGTAGATGTGTGGTTGAGACAGGTTACAGGGATATTTATTGATTTTGGGACTGTGATTGTTTGTGTGTTGTGTTCATAATCCGGACTACGGTCTAGGGGCATGACACGAAATCCCTAGTGTTCTGGTATTTTCCCATACACTTGCATGTGGTGGACATTTTAGTGCCAAGAAGACCGCTTTGAAGGTTCTTCAAAGTGGGCTATTTTGGCCCACCATCCATAAAGATGCCCACAACTTTTACAAGGTGTATGAGCGGTGTTAAAAGATGGGATCAATGTTAAAGAGAGACATGATGCCCTTAACCAATATTCTTGTTGTGGAAATCTTCGATATTTGGGGCATTGATTTTATGGCCCTTTTCCTATGTCCTATGGCTATCAATACATTCTCCTTGCCGTAGATTATGTTTCCAAGTGGGTTGAGGCTTGCGCTACCAAAACGAACGACCACTCCGTGGTAGTTCAATTCATTAAATCAAATATCTTTACTCGTTTTGGTATGCCAAGAGTAATTACTAGTGATGGAGGAAAGCATTTTTGCAATCATTTCTTGAAGACACTATTCTTGAAATACTTCGTCACTCATAAGGTTGTCACCGTCTATCACCCTCAAATAAGTGGGCAAGTTGAAGTTTTATATCAGGAAATTAAGCAAATTCTTGAAAAGACTGTGAACACAATCCGGAAGGATTGGTTAAGAAAATTGAATGATGTTTTGTGGACTTATCGGATAACATATAAGACTCCCATTGGTATGTCTCATTATAGACTTGTTTATGGGAAGCCTTGCCATCTTCCAGTTGAATTAGAACATAAAGCTATGTGAGCAATTAAAAAGCTCAACATTGACCTTGATAAAGCCTGTGAGAACCGTTTACTTCAATTGAATTAGTTGGAGGAGTTAAGACATCATGCCTATGACAATGACAAACTTTATAAAGAAAGGACCAAAGCTTTCCATGATAAACACATTATGAAGAAATCCTTTGAGCCCGGATAAAAAGCATGGCTCTTTAATTCCAGGCTCAAACTCTTTCCCGGAAAGTTGCGTACTAAATAGGAAGGCCCGTATGAAATCATTTCCATTGCTCCTCATAGGGCGGTTAAGATCAAGAGCTTCAAAGATGGAAACACATTCAAAGTAAATGGTCAAAGATTGAAGCCCTACATTGAAGGGCAAGTTTTTCAAAAAGATGTGGAAGCTGCCCTTTTGATGAATCCCATCTATCTTGATGATTGAGATCGTTTGAACGTCGTCTAGAGACGTTAAACCTAGTTCTATAGAGTTTCCAAACTCTATCCCTCTTTTCTCTCTCTATTGTTTTCCATTCTTACGGCATCTAAATAAGGTCCAGGGTGCATTATTGAAAAATTCTATGCATTTTATGCTTTTTAGGAATTCTGCCTTGAAATAATGTCCATAAAGATGTAAAATTTCAAAGAATCATCATTCTGCCCAGGACTTTTCGATCAATAGAAATTCCTTTCAATTGATCGAACATGGTCTCAATTAATCGAAATTAATTTCAATCAATCGATAACCATGTCAGAAATTTTTGATCCTAGGGCATCAGTTTTTAAGCTTTCGATTAATCGTGGATCATCTCGATCGATTAAAGGAAATTTTGATCAATCAAATCATAAAAATAAAAATAAAAAAATAAAAAAAAATTCAATATTATTGTTCATATATCTTTGCATTTTGTCTTTCCTTGTTTTCCTAAAAATGAAAAACATAAAAACTTTTTAGCATTGTGCCCTTTTGGGCTTAATCTCTTACCTCTTCTCCTGTGTCATATTGCCTTACGATGCATAACTTCACCTCGCATCCCATGATGATATTTGATGTGTGTTTGCTAGTGTGACCATTTTCAGATAGGTTTTTGGAATCTAAGTTTGGGGGTGCACCTTCCAATGCTAAGCTTCCATTGCCGGGTCCTATTTGTTACACCCATTTGGTATACTCTTTTCATTATCTATTGTTTTCTTTGTACATTATGGACAATGCACATATTAAGTTTCGGGGTGTGTTAGCATAATTTGGCATGTTGCACTTATTTTCAATGCATCTGATATGATTTGAGAGTTTTAGTTATGATTTTGATCTTTTAAGGGCCATGATACTTAAAATTTAAAAATTGTTTAACTTGAGAGTTTAATACTCCTTATATGCCTTGTGGATGCCATTTAGGAGTAATTTTTTTGAAACATTGATATCATGCTTGCATTTGTAGTCCACATCATCTTGATCTTGTGATTATTTTGAGATTCATTCTAGAATTCTACACTAGCACAGGCGTACACTAGCATTCATTTATGGGGTACATACTTAGTTGATTACGGTTATATCCCAATTGAGCTAGTAGTGCTTTGAAAGCTTTCATTCTTGACAAAGGTGGATAAAAAACCCTTTTCACTAAGTAGCTTGGATTCTAACCTCATCAAGCATTGAATTTCTCGCGCCGAAAGATGGAGGGTCCAAACTCTAGGTTAAAAAAGAAAAAGAAAAAGTGAGGACTTCTTACCAAAGGTGAGGAGTAGGAAATGATTAGATGGAGGTTGTTTTGATTTGTAGCCTAGTTGATTTGAGCTTGTAAGTCCTTAGGGGTGTCTCTATACCTAATGCCCTAAAGTCGTCCGGTTTGGGAGTCATTGACCTAACACTCGCCTCATGAATCTTCTAGAAAGCTTAAAAGATCACTACATTGCCCCATGCTTCCATCTTTGATCCAAATAAAAAAAAAAAATTAAAAAAAAATTTGAGTGAATAGAATAAGTGCACCTAGTTGAATAAAACTTTAATAAAAGGTTTTATTCTTTGTCTTGATGATTGGTACTAGATTTGTGTGCTAACTTGAGGCCGGTTGTGACCATTTCATTAGTTAGCTAAAATAGCAACATATTTGATGTCGGTTCACTTAAAAAGGATTCTAGAGTTCTTTTGATTTGCATGATCATTCTCTTGATATGTGGAAGACCATATTTGTTTGTATGTTAATGAAATTTTGGAAAGTTGCTTTGAGGTGGTTGAAAAATTGCATACTTGAGGTAGTTTTCTCCCAATTTTTGTTTGGAATGTTGGTGCCTCTTTAGTGAGAAAGAGCTTAATGTTTGTTAGTATCATTTCTAGAAACCCTCATGAGACTTCACTCGTCCACTAGGGGTAACCTAGGGGTTTAAAATGCTTGTTGCATACGCTAAATGCAATCGTGTTCCCTACGAAAGTGGTGTTATCCTTTTATTGCTTTCTAGTTTATAGTTGTTTATTTCTTTCTTTGCTTTGTAGTTCATTGCTAAGGACTAGCAATATCTAAGTTTGGAGGTGTGATAAATGCTCAAATGTGATGCATTTTAGCACCTAAGTTAAGGTATTATAGTCCATTCTTCTATCTTACTTTCTCGTTTTAGTTCTAATTTGCGTTTTTGTCTATTTTAGGTCAATAAGGTTCAAACAGGCTAAAAAGAGCCTATTAGCTCCTTTTTGGAGTTAAGAAGAAAATCCGAAAAAAGTCAGAAAAACTGCATTAGACAATCTTCGATCGATCGAAGGAGTTCCCGATCGATTGAAAAGATCTACGATCCATCGAAATTAAGGCGGTGCAAGCTCAATGGATAAGGTCGCCAGTTGTCAAAAATATCTTTGCCACACCATCTTTTACTTTGATCGATCGAAGCCCCTGCTAGCAGTGAGCCGTTTAATTCCCGAGCGAGCCCGAACTCCACCAACTTTTATAGTTGCGAGATTGCACCAATCAAAGGCCTATCTTATGACTTGTTGCCTACTCAAAGAGGTGTTTGTATTTAAATGAAATTGAACCAATTGTATAGGTTCCAAGATTTTGCTACACTAGTCATTCCAACTTTTGTTATACAATTAGATAATATTCTCTCTCTAGATTGGGGTTTTTGGAGCAAAGCAAAGAGAAAGAAGATGGTGCCTACATTGAAGAAAACCTTCGAGGGTTGGATAACAACAACTATGTGTGGCTAGATCCTTCTCTTGGGGCTAGAGATAGCCCCTAGGCCTGTTTCCTAAACTTAGTATTTTGTAGTTTTTGGGGATTTATGTTGTAAATGATGTTTTGACCATGATTATATATAAGTCTTGAGCTTCTACATGATTTGTATGGATTAATTCTTCCAATTGATCTTTTATTTCTAGTCATATGTCTATGTATGTTAGAATGAATGGTCATGTGCTTACAATAGATTTTATGAGTTTAATGCATGTCTATGTGTGTTGGAATTATAAATCTAGTGATGGTCAATGTATGGTACTTAATTGATTACTTTTGTGGTTTGTTTGATGGATTATGCTTATTTCTTGATGGATTGTGCTACCTTCTTAGCTTAATTAGTTTAATTTCCTTATCATTAGTATAATTGTAGTGTAGTTGTTTTAAATTCCTAGATAAGTAGACAATCCATTCTTATTGTTTGATGATCCATGCTTATTAGTGCAAGTAGTATATTTCTCTAGATTTTTGTGTGTTTATTAATTATGGGTTCATTGAACGGTTAATGGCTTAATTTGATAGGTTGTGCTACTCACTAGATTGATTAGACAATTTATGCTTAATTTGCCATCCATGCTTAGTATTTCAATTATTGGTACACACACACACTTGCTTTTACAACATGGAACCCCCTTAAATTGGTAAATGCTACATGTTTAGTGAAGTAAAGCTTAGCGGTTAACTCTATGCCCCAAGACTTCTCTCTCATTCTCTATACCTTAATCTTTAGATTGCTTTTAATTTGCATGTTTTTAATTGAATCTTTAGCTTAATTCAACCAATCAAAACTCTATTTGATCATTCAACCTACTAATCCAATTTCGATTCCGTAGTACCTTGCAAATCCCTTGGGATGATCTCTTTTCATTCATACTACATAGTATAATGTTAAGTAGTTTTTATAAATTTTAAATGTGGTGGCCACTTCTCACACTTACACTTTTTACATCATTTTGAGGTATCGGTCATGGCTCACACCATACGTATTTCGTGGAAACCAAATAGAATGAAGGTACGTGAAGTCAGAAATCAACTTCAAGCATAAAAGGTGAGGTTACGCGAAAGAAGTGACAGATGGGGAAAAGATGAAAAAGGAAAATGTCTGAAAAAGAAAAGAGGAAACGACATGGTCTTCATGAGGACGATACCAATCTCCAAAAAGAATAAGTGTCGGGAACTATTCCCGAGCACACACGACGATCCGAAGGGTTAAAACTCGGACCTAGAAAGGAAAACATCAACGGAAAAAATTTATCCATAAAAACAGGGAAAAAGAAAGGAAGGAAAATGACAAGGTCATTATAGAACCATATCCTGACAATGGTCCCCAAACAATCCACATATATAGATTATGTATAAGGTCATAATACAACTATGAACATGATTATAATCATACTATCAAGTACTGCAATTATTACAGCAATTTAACATTTATACATCATAGAAATAACTTATAAGCTATTAAAGTCCTTTATATAAACCATGACTGCCATAAACCCAGCCAAGATATAATTTATGATTCTAGCAATTAAGATAGTTAAACCATAATCCAATGCTAAACATTTAAATCCCAATATTTAAACAATACAACATATTCAATTTACCATTTAGTAATTGAATAAATCCCGTGCTAACATGCATACTTAAATTTCTTGTTATTAAATCCACCTACCTCTATTCCCGAGTCATTAAAATATGATCGGGACCTTAAATAATCAATTCGGGACTGAACAGAACATGTTCAGGCCAAAATCACGCATCAGCGCTCGAGCACCCCATCACTGGGCTTGAGCGCTATTTTCTAGAAAATGGCGCTCGAGCCTTGTAAACAATGCTCGAGCGCTATTTCGTGACTAAGATTTGTGCTCGAGCTCATCGCAAAACCTATTTGTGCTTGAGCTCATCGCTAAAATTGGAAAAGATTTTAATTCTGTGAGTCATTGGCTCGAGTAAAATGCATCCAAAATAAGTAATTCAGTATGACAATGACGCTTTATTACAGATTAACACAAAAATTGTGAAACAGTGACCGTTTGCTACTTTATTTCACAATGAAAGAAAATAAATAAAAAAGTAAATATTAAACAAACAACATCAATGTAATAAAACCCTAAATAAAAGTAAAATATAGGTTGTTTATTCATCAAATTTAATAACTATATTTTTAGCTTCCTTGGAAGTTCTAGTTTAAACTAAATTAAAGAATATTATTGTTGAAGTTCCTTTCAATATGAAGTAATTGCATTGCAATTACATATTCCTAAGGCTGCAATCTGCATCAGAACAAGTGGTGTATATTTATCAAATATAAGCACTATAATTTTAGATATTTCTTTATGTTACTCATTGTGAACTGATGGAGAGACAATGAATGAATTGGTTGAGTTTCCCTTTTCATCCAAATGGCAGGTCTTTGAAATCCCAAAAATTAGAAAGTGTTTGCTAAACAGGGAGAATGGAAAACACAATTAATATACCAACACCATGGGCAAAAGGTGCCAAATAAAAATAAAAATACCATTTACCTTTCTGAAAGATAAAAAAATCTAAATTCAGAATCAAATGAGCCTTAATTAAACAAACCGGAAGCATTAGTCCATAACCCACTAGATGACTGCTGAGTGTTAGTATCAACTGATTTGGAACCATCAACCCAATTTTGATAATGTGTATTTTTATCACATTGCAATGCATTTTCATTAATTTTATTATGTTCTCAATTCCAATAATAATAATAATAATAATAATAATAATTATGTATTGAATTCATTTTTATTTAAAAATTACTAACTATTGTAGTAAAATTTTATTCAATCACAAAAAAATTGAAAAAAAAAAAAAATAGTAAGTTTCAATTTGGTGAGACATTTATTTATTTATTGCAATTTTGGGTGGGTTTAGTCCATGGTCTGGGGTGGCTGGATCCAAAATTTATTTATCAAATCAAACAACTAAAGACTCTGCAATAGGGATACTAGGACTGGATCAGGAAAGTAGCGTTTGAGGCCCAGTGGTTCTGGGCTTGTCAATGCCCACTCCTACAGTGTTTGATGTGGGAGTCCTAGCTAACATCAGTGGTTTTAGAACCTTAGAAATTAGAATAGAATGGAAGCCATAGATAGTTTATATTTATAATTTTCATTTTTTTAATCAGCAAAACAAATTAGCATGTTAAGAATTGATTGGGCCGATTGATTAGCAATTGGTGGCCGGTTTGTCACTTGTGGAAGATTCGCTATCTGCTGCCCCGGGTATTGAGGGTTGTGGATAGTGGATTGTTTCTCCACCTAATATGATTGGCCCTGGGTCAGGAGGTTTTTTTTTACAAGGCCAAGGCCCGAACAGAAACAAGGCTACACACAGAGCCCAAACCAACCAGATTGGCCAAGCTCATAAGCCAAGCCCAAAACCCAACCCAATCTAACAGTTGCCCTAAGACAAATATAGGCTAAAGAAATCCTCCGGTAACGTTTTTTTTTTTTTGTTCGGAAATTCCCTAGACTAATGTTGTCTCAGTCAACATGAACATCCGGGGGTTCCATACGCAGAGGCAGTGCCTTCCAAAATCAATCCGGCTCCGGCGGTAGCCTAATGACGGACTGCGGCAGATCCCAATCAAGAACGATCCTTCACCAAATCCAAGGTACGGTTTAAAACCCTTGTTTGTGAACTTCGTTGATCCTTGAAAGCTCGATTGTTGCGTTCGTTCCATATTATAAAATGGAACGAACCCTGGGTCAGGAGGTTCCTTCCGGAGAAATTATGAGGAAATACCTGTGGCCGTGGTGAATTGTAGGTTGCAGTGGCATATTATAAAATTATTTCTCAACTCAAGTGATGATAAATAAACTTAAACCCATGTCAGCAGTGAAACATAGAGTGCCTGGTACACAAATCACTTACAACATCCTTAATTCAGGAGCTTTTGCATTTTTTGAAAAATAAAAATTGGACATGAGTATCGGATAGTGGATAGAGTGGAATGAAATTTTTTTTGGAAGCCTAAAACCAACATTGGAATCTCTATTATTCACTCCTGCATACCATTCATAGAAACACGTCTCTGAAACTTTTCTCTTTCTGTTGCTACAAACAAAAATCCTTTCAGTGAAATTGATTCCATTGGAGTAGTTGATAAGGTTAGTTGTTGTTGTGAAATGACCCAAATACCACCCAAGTATGATTGAAAAATAATTTCCATAAATGGCAACTTTTTGATTATTCCATAATTTCCATTGTACTTTGTTGTTACAAAGAATTAATTTTACACCTCAATTAATTCCATTGGAGTAGTTGGTAAGGTTAGTTGCGTGTCAAATTGAATACTTTCGATAAGTTCCTAACACCAAATTAAAGGTGTGGGCGGCTTCAATTTTATCTAGGGCTTGGATTAGTGACCCATCCCCATGGTACTACCAAATCTTATCAAGAAGAAAGTTGCCATGTTGGTAAATCAAAAAGTTAAAAGGGGTTATACCAAGAAAGAATTGAGAAATAGAATATCCCGTACATGGGTTTTGTAGATAAAAGGGTAAATTCAAATGGAGTAATCGACTTCACCAAGTGCTGAAATATCTGAATTTAAATAATATGTATGATTTCTTAGTGATATCATGTATTCAGAATTTGTAAATCACTCGAAAGTTCAAAATAACTAGAATGCCCAATAGGCATTGCATATAAACAAAATTGGAATCATTTGAAGAGATAAATAGGTGCACTAGGAAGGTTAATTAAGAAGAATACATCAAAAAAAAAAAAAAGGAATAGTAAATGAAAAAAAAAAGCTCCATTCCTAACATACGAATGATTGATTTCAAGTTGAAAAATACGAATGCTATGTCTCTTACTTTTCTATGTCTTACTTAATAGTGCCATTTGAGCATGATAAGTGAAGAATTGATAGATGCTGTTATCTGATATATACATAAACTTAGCTGATTTCAAACTGTGTCAGTTGTACTTAACTGGAGTTGGGGCTATGGTCGTGATTATCATTTATTGGGAACTATGCCCTCCTATGGCTATATATCATGTGCTATTTCAGTTCTTTCCATGTGTGTTATACATATATTTTCTTTTCTTTGCTACTAAAATTGCAATGTTGGTTGGCACTGGACACTCCAATGCTACAGAAACCGTTTAAGCTTCGGTTATCATGCCGGTGGTCATGTCTTAACTTGGTGTTAGGTTTTTATGGAGTGGTCTGCTTTTGGATGTTATGTGGTTCTATAAGGTTCGTGATGTTTACTTGCTTTTGCTGTTGGATGATCTTGTAATGGAATGTTGGCTTTTTGTTTGCCAGGTTAAAAAAAAAAAAAAAAAGGTTTTTGGAAAAAGCCAAAGGCAATTAAATCAACTAGTTGAAAAAAAGTAAGCTAATAGCTAGGGGCCGGCACTTTGGGTTGTGATAGCTGAAAGAAAAAAAAACAAAAAAACAAAAAAACAAAAATGGGCTGACGAGAACGTGGTTGAGGACAGCATTGACAAAGGAGGGTGGGCAGTGTACAAAGTCTCAAATTTTCACTTGGCATGACTTGTATATTTGACTGAATTAAGTATATTTTTTATACTATTATAATGATTCCCCACTATATATATATATTGCTTTATCTTGCCTTGTTACCCATTGCAGTGAATTGGTGGATAGATGTCATTCATACATTAATAAATCATATTCATATATGTCATTCCCATATTAATAAATCACAATGAATGATTTATTTTAACTGATGTATATTTCAATTCAAAATGAAATATATGAATGCAATTTAAGTAAATGTTATAATAAGAATTGAAAATTATGTAATAGTGCTCAATAATCTATTTATAATAATAGTGAGGACTTACTCTTTCATGTCTCAAATAGATTAGAAACACATATCAATAAAAACTATATACAATATCACTATATATAAATAACAAAAAAAAAATTGTATTTGTTATCAGCTTCATGGGGGTAAGAACCTCTTACCAGAAATGCCAAATATAAAGAGATTAAAAAAGAGCCTAAAGTCAGTAATTCTGAAATAGGGATGGACTAAGAACCTTTTACCAAAAATGGTAATACTATGCCTATATATGTTGGGTATGTAAGTCATGTATCAACTTTAAAGAAGTGCTTATTTCTGACTTCTAATACAACTCTTCTATTTTGAAGCTCATCTCAAACGAAACCAAGAGAGAATTTTGTGTCCGTTGCTTTCACAGTGACCAAGAGAGAATTTAGTATTCTGAAGCTCATCTCAAAAAAAAAAGAAGTGCAGAGAACTTGTGAAGATATGGACCATGTAAGTGTCATTCTCTCATCTAAATTAACTCTTTGATTTTTTAACACGATTATTGCTTTTTTCTTTCACATATTTGGACCAAATGTAGCAATATTTTGCTGTCAATCTTAACTTTTCACTCTGTAATCTTAAACTTACCTTTGAAATTGCTGCTTCAACTACATATCTATGTGTAGTTAAATTCTTAAGTGAGTTTATAATGATGATCATGTTAAAAAACCAAGAGATAATTGGGTTATAAGCCTATAAGATCTCCATATATAATCTATATTTAACCCATATATAACCCAAAGATTGATCACAAACACGATCATCTTTACAAACTCACTTAAGAATTTAAGCACACATAGATATGTAGTTGAAGCAGCAATTTCAAAGGTAAGTCTAAGATTACAAAGTGAAAAGTTAAGATTGACAGCAAAATATTGCTACATTTGGTCCAAATATGTGAAAGAAAAGAGCAATAATCATATTAAAAAATCAAAGAGTTAATTTAGATGAGAGAATGACACTTACATGGTCCATATCTTAACAAGCTCTTTGCACTTTTTTTTTTAGATGAGCTTCATAATACTAAATTCTCTCTTGGTCACTATGAAAGCAACGGATACAAAATTCTCTCTTGGTTTCGTTTGAGATGAGCTTCAAAATAGAAGAGTTGTATTAGAAGTCAAAAATAAGCACTTCTTTAAAGTTGATACATGACTTACATACCCAACATATATAGGCATATTATTACCATTTTTGGTAAAAGGTTCTTAATCCATCCCTATTTCAGAATTATTGACTTTAGGCGGTTTTTTAATCTTTTATATTGGCATTTCTGGTAAGAGTTTCTTACCCCCATGAAGCTGATAACAAAGAAAACAGATCATTTACAATAATTTTTTTTTGTTATTTATATATAGTGACATTGTATATAGTTTTTATTGATATGTGTTTCTAATCTATTTGAGACATGAAAGAGTAAGTGACCACTATTACATAATTTTCAATTCTTATTATAACATTTTCTTAAATTGCATTCATATATTTCATTTTGAATTGAAATATATATAAGTTGAAATAAATTCATTATGATTTATTAATATGGGAATGACATATACGAATATGATTTATTAATGTGAGAATGACATCTATCCACCAATTCACTACAATGGGTAACAAGGCAAGATAAAGCAATATATATATATAGTGGGGAATCATTATAATAGTATATAAAATATACTTAATTCAGTCAAATATACAAGTCATGCCAAGTGAAAATTTGAGACTTTGTACACTGCCCACCCTCCTTTGTCAATGCTATCCTCAACCACGTTCTCATCAGCCCATTTTTTTTTTTTTTTTTCATTTTCTGCTATCACAGCCGGCTTTTTTTCAACTAATTGATTTAATTGCCTTTGGCTTTTTCCAAAAACATTATTTATTTATTTTTATTTATAACCTGGCAAACAAAAAGCCAACATTCCATTACAAGATCATCCAACAGCAAAAGCAAGTAAACATCACGAACCTTATTGAACCACATAACATCCAAAAGCAGATCACTCCATAGAAACCTAACACTAAGGGCCCGTTTGATTTCCTACTTCAGCGTTGAATGCAAAAGATGGTAAGTGATTTTTAAAAATAAGTGCGTTTGATAAAATTTTAGGAAACCGCTTAATATGGTAGGTACCTCTTAAAAGAGGCCAAAATTTTTAGCGAGAGGTTTGCTTATCGCTTATCGCTTATTGCTTATCGCAGAAGACGGTAAGTGATTAAGTTTTAAAACTATTTTTTTACTGACTACTCTACCCTCAAATAATCACGCTCTCTCATCTAGACTTCTCTTTGCAATTTCTTTAAAATTCTCTTTGCGATTTCTATCTGCATCTGGAAATAGAGTGAGTTCTCTCGTTGAAAAACTCTTCCATATATATTTGGTTGCTTGTTACTTTTTTTTTTTTTTTTTTTTTTTTTACTTTTACATTATAGAACAAATTCTTTAAAAAATATATAATTTTACCAAATTCCCAAAATAATAATTCTACGTATTATATTATAAACACGTCTCTTTGGTTACCTATTCAAATTGATTTAACACCAGTATTTATATAATAGAATTCTATTTCTAGATTAGAATTATTTTTCACCTACTTTCTTTAATATTTTTAACATCCTTTTCGATACCATACATAAATATTATATTATTCAAAGCCCATATATTTTAAATTTTCTGTCACTTATTTATATAATAGAATTCATTCCTGGATAAGAATTTTTTTTCACGTACTTTTTTCGTAACACCCTTTTCAATACCATACATAAATATTATGTAATCAGAAATCAATATATTTAAATTTTACTTTCTTTAATCTTTGTAACACCTTTTTCGATATCCTACCTAACAATTTAACAAATGTTATGTAATCCAAAACCCATATATTTTAAATTTTACTTTCTTTAATCTTTGTAACACCTTTTTCAATATTCTACATAAATGTTATGTAATCCAAAATCCATTTATTTTAAATTTTCATCAATTATTTATATAATATAATTCTATTTCTAGATAAGAATTTTATTTTTTTTATGATTATTTGACATTATTATTCATTGTTAAATTGATATATTTCATTGAGTGAATTAATGTGGTTATTTTATTAATATTTTTATATTATAAATATAAAATTGTTATGAGTACCATATATTGACGGCAAAAATGTAATCTGTACAACTTTCAAACTTCAGCTTTTGTATATAACAAACAATCTTTATGAATTCAGTACTTAAAATTAAAACATTATCAAATGGGTTTTCAAATTAATATATTCAGTACTTAAAATTTCAGTGCTTAAAATTCAATACTTAAGATTTTTAGTGCATAATTTTCAATTTTATCAAACAGCACCTAAGTTAAGACATGACCACCGTCATGATAACTAAAGCTTTAACGGTTTCTGTAGCACTGGATTGTCCAGCGCCAACCAACATTGCAATTTTAGTAGCAAAAGATTGAGACGAGTCCGAGGTAAAGGAGTCCGTCACTTGCGCCCCTGTCCTTCTAGACAAAGCTGAATTCGTACCCACTAATCCACTTGGCGGACTCAGATCTGCCATCTTACTCACTGCACTTGCCCCCACACCTTTAAGTATCTTATCCCCCTCAAGTCTATGTGTATAAGAACCACTGGAGATAGATTGACGACGTTTACGGCCCTTACGAACCGGAGAAGATCCTTGACTATTAGATGTGGCAGAGGAATCAAATCTATTCCTTTTACCCTTACTTGACTTCGCCTTCCCCTTCTTCCAATTCTTCAACATTTGATCCCAGTGTTCCAATGGCAATATCCTGCCTTTAATAGGAGGCGTAACCTGAGCACAATTCACAGCCTCATCATACTGCATTGAAGCCACATGGCTTTGAGAAGAACCCGGAAGCACTCCCCCTTCGAGCACAGGAAATTGTTCCCTAACAGGATTAAAGTCCTCAACCACCCTTTTTCCTTGAGGATCCACAACAGTCAAAGTTTGTTATCAATAGCCCCCGTGGATCCCTCCCCATGACCATCCCCACTAGCACCCCGAGTCGGGTCACCAACACTCGATAAAGCAACCACTGTAGGTAGTAAAGGAAGCACCTGATGAAACCCTGGTGCCCATGAAGGACTCCCAAATATCCCACGAGAGTCAATAGGCCATCATTGAAGTTGACGAGACATAGAGGAAGTATTAGGATTACCTAGGTCCTCAGCCCTATCCGAATCAGTGTCGTAAACATACAACCACTTTTTACTTAAGTTGTCACCCCGAGAATCACCCATGTCTTTCTCTGGGTGCCAAAGATCCTTCCCAATAAAGCCTTCAACCCCTAACCATCCTCCATACTCTTTTAAATCCATTAGAGAAGAAACCGTCTCTACTGTGCATACTTTCCAGTGATGTCAAATAATACCACACGTATAACAAAAGAGGGCAACTTTTTATACCTTACTTGAGTCCTCGATTCAACCCCAGTAGGACTGTTAACACAACATGACGGCAAATGGGCTGCAAAATGTCACTCCACTTTAGGTCGCAAGACATGACTATCCGCAACAACCTTTTTTGTACCATCAACCATACTCTTATCGCGTAACTCAACCTTTAAGCACCTCCCAAAAGAGGCTACAATCCGTTGTCCCACCTTCTTTGAAAAGAGATTCGCCTTAACATCCAAAATCTGGACCTAGAATGGGGACCCCTGGAACAGAGCTTTAGAAATCAACAGCCCCTCCTCCCACGCCTTAATCACCACCATGTGCCCATCAAACAACCACGGGCAGCCATGAAGAACATTGTGACGAACAAGAGCATCCGGAATAATTAATTGGAATAAGTTTGTCGCCACTTTAAACACTTGAAGTCGCTGTGGAAGGATATTCTGATGTTTGTCTTTTGGCCACAACTTGTTAAATAATTTACCAAAAGTAAATTTTACCCCTACAAGAGTAATGGTTTTAGATGTCCAGACTTTAGCAAAAAGACTACCATTACAAACCTGAACCCCTTGAGCAGTGTCTTCTTCGGATAGCTGAATGGGTTCCTTCTCAGCCATAGTTTTTTTCCTGAATACTCAGTCGTAGTTAACGTCAAGCCCCTGCACTGATCAAGGACACCTTGCTCCATCACGCCCTCAGGCGAAGAACCCAGACAAAGAAAAACGATAAACAGAATCACACACTACCGTGGATACAGAGAAAAGAAAATATATGTATAACACACACATGGAAAGAACTGAAATAGCACATGATATATAGCCATAGGAGGGCATATTTCCCGAGAAATGATAATCATCACCATAGCCCCAACTCCAGTTAAGTACAACTGACACAGTTTGAAATCAGCTAAGTTTATGTATATATTAGATAACAACATCTATCAATTCTTCACTTATCATGCTCAAATGGCACTAGTAAGGAAGACATAGAAAAGTAAGAGACATAGCATTCGTATATTTCAACTTGAAATCAATCATTCGTATGTTAGGAATAGAGCCTTTTTTTTTTCATTTACTATTCCCTTATTTTTTTTTTTTATTTTTTTTTTTTTTGATGTATTCTTCTTAATTAACCTTCCTAGTGCACCTATTTATCTCTTAAAATGATTCCAATTTTGTTTATGTACAATGCCTATTGGGCATTCTAGTTATTTTGAACTTTCGAGTGATTGACAAATTCTGAAGACATGCTATCAGTAATAAATCATACATATCATTTAAATTCAGATATTTCAGCACTTTGGTGAAATCGATTACTCCATTTGAATTTACCCTTTTATCTACTAAACCCCATGTACGGGGTATTCCATTTCTCAATTCTTTCTTGGTAGAACCCCTTTTAACTTTTTGATTTACCAACATGGCAACTTTCTTCTTGATAAGATTTGGTAGTACCATGGGGATGGGTCACTAATCCAAGCCCTAGATAAAATTGAAGCCACCCACACCTTTAATTTGGTGTTAGGAACTTAAGAAAAGTATTCAATTTGACATGCAACTAACCTATACCAACTACTCCAATGGAATTAATTGAGGTGTAAAATCAATTCTTTGTAACAACAAAATACAATGGAAATTATGTTATCACAGGATTCTAGCTTGAAACAACAGGAGGGAGTTGAGGAGCAGGTGGTGGGGGAATAGTAGAAGAACAAGGCAGGGGTGCATGGTGAATAGATCGAGAGGAGGCTAGGTGTTAGCGGGACGATGGATAGGTGGTGGAGGAGGGGGAGGAGCTTGTTTTCTCTTTACTCAAAAGATTCAACTGCAAAAATTAATAAAAATTGTTTTATCTTTAAAATAAATAAAATAATAAGTAAATAAACAAAAATATCATGACTTGAACAAAGAACAAGAAATTTTACTAATGGACAAGTATAATACACAACAATGCACACAAGTATTTGGACACTTTATAACACACCCACACCAAAGCTTTGTATATAATTGCTGAACCACACCAGTTTGTGCCGGTGCTTGGAGGGTAGAGGTTGTGAAATGGCTTTGAGGGTATGCTTGAGTTTGTATATCTTTGTAGGTGATGGTGTCCATTGAATGAAATCATTGTGTCTTCATTATAGGCTTATGTTTAGGCTTTTGTTTAGGGATTTGATTTTTTTCTTGATTTGATTTTTATTCTCTTTCCATATTTATAATTTTCCACTTGTATATAATTTTCCGTTCACTATAATAACAACCGATGGTGAGAAAAGAAATATCAGAAAGAAGAGATGGGTTACCTGTCATGTGATCGGATGCCCCTGAATCAATGATCCAAGGTAGATGAAGCATGGAGACACGTATTACTTGAAGTAACGATGGTAGCGATGCAGGAGGGCTAATTTGCACGCTCATGCTTTACCAGAAAATCATAGTCGGCTTTGGAGAGAATGACTTGTTCATTCACAGGAGTGGGAGTAGTCTCCTCCGAAAGGGAAGCTTGATTAACCCAAGCTGGCTTGCCATGACGAGCCTAGCAAAAGTCAACAGAGTGATTGTTTTGGCCACAATGAGTACACTTCTTGCTGCCGCAACCCCCTCTATCGCCACGAGTACCACGGCCTACGTTGGAAGGACCTCTGCCCTCTTGCCCTCCACGGAAAGTATCATGTTGCTCAGTAGGAACAACAAGAGCAGAGTGGTTGTCCTTCTCAATCACAAGGGCATGAATAGATGCTCTTTGAACTCAACAAGAGCATAAGTCTCACCTGCCGTGGGTATCTCCTTGCCAGACAAAATCTGCAAACTGATCGAAGCGAGTTCGGGTTTAAGTGCAATAAAAATTTTACCACCCGAAACTCCTTCCTGTGCCATTTTTGTTGTTCTATGTTTGTAGTCAATGGTTAGTAGACATTCAATTCTTCCCACACGCCCTTCAGTTTTGAGTAATAATCTTCAACAGAACGATCTCCCTGCTAGTGATTAAAAATATCCTTATACAACAGATAAATACGAGAAATATTTTTCTCTGAAGAATACATGTTTGTGAGATTTTCCCAAATATCTTTGGCAGATTCTAGGAATGACACGTTGTTGAAGATCTCAGGCTCCAAGCTGTTCCATAACCAAGTCATAATATAACATCTTCTTTCTCCCAAGCCTCAATAATCTTTTCATCACTGGTGGGTTTGGTTGATTTAACATATGACAGTTTTCCTTGAGCCCGTAAGAACACCTCTACGGCTCGAGACCATTGAAGGTAGTTTGAGCCTTTCGGTTTGGTGCTAGTGATTGACCTAATAAGATAGGTTTCCTTGGTATCCATCACAAGAGCTGCCGAACAAATGAGATATAGTAGCGAGCGGGAGCCGAGATAAGAGAACCAAGATCTAGCTGAGATAGACCCGAGAGAAATTATAGAGGAGAGAGCTGAGGAGGGATCCGAGAGAGATTATTGAGACGAGAACTGAGATCACCGAGAAGAGATTGCTGAGAGAAAGCCGAGATGGAATCAAGATCGGAGAGTCTGAATTAGACTAAAGAAAAAAAAAAAAAAATTAAAAAGGGATCGATTTATGCTCTAATACCATGTTGAGAGAGAGAGAGAGAAAGAGAGAGAGAGAATGTATGAAATCGTATATATTATTGAGTGAGTAATACAATAATACAAAGATCTAGCCGAGATAAACCCGAGAGAAATTATAGAGGAGAGAGCCGAGGAGGGATCTGAGAGAGATTGCCGAGACGAGAACTGAGATCACCGAGAAGAGATTGCTGAGAGAAAGCCGAGATGGAATCAAGATCGGAGAGTCTGAATAAGACTAAAGAAAAAAAAATTTAAAGAGGGATCAATTTCTGCTCTAATTCCATGTTGAGAGAGAGAGAGAGAGAGAATATATATGAAATCGTATATATAATTGAGTGAGTAATACAATAATACAATAGTGTTTATATAGGAGAGGCTACGGGAGTAGGTAAGTGGAGAACAAGTAAACCCTATACATGGTAATTCTATATATGGCAATGAGGAGTAGGCGACAACTCATACAATACTGTTGTACAACACACTTCAAACTAACTTTCTTTCTAAAACTTTCTTAAAATCCCCAAGTGCCTTGCTTATATAAAAAAAAATGATGGCGTGTCCCTGCCGTGTCCAAATATATATGGTGTGTCCGACGCATGTCCATGCGGTGTCCGAATATTCAAAAAAATAAAAAATATCCAAACATGTTTTTTGGTGTGTCTGACGCGTATCCGTGTCCAACACGGATTCTTTGCCTTTTTAGGCGTGTCCGTGCCTCCTAGGTTCCAATCTTAGTTTCAAGGAGTCCAACACAATTAAGATGATTTTCCATCAAGAAGTTTTTAATTTCTCTTTGTCTTGAGGGATTGTTCACCCCACATTCCAAGCAGCAAAAATTGTTACTTTGTTGGGGTTTGTAGGTCCTCAAAGAACCTATTATAAGCCTTTTTGGATGCAGACTGAGCTGCCTTAGCAACTCTTCTAGCATTATTTCTCAATTACTTTCTCTCCTTAGGAGTGATTCTTGACTGACCATCAAGTGCAGTACAGTCATTCTCAGAAACAGTGAAGTATGTCAAAGGAGCTTTTCCATTTGAAGTTTTAATGGTGATTTGGCCCTCCTTAGATGCATGGCATAACAGGACACTGAATCTGTTAGAGGACTGGGATGATGAAGATTTAGAGGATGAACACTTGTTAGAAATAACATGGACCCGTGGTGCAGGATAATCATTGGATGTAATCATTGCCCCACTGGCACATGTCTTTTGGCACTGGAATGGGATCCAGGGTTTGATGGTGAGGTTTGAGGAACTGGGAGTGGTGGAATAGGCTGAAGAGGGTTCCACTCACAGGTCATGGTACAACAGATGTGTCCTTCTGTTGGAAAGAAGTATTGTTAAGCAGGGGTAGGTCCATACCATCAGAAACAGATGTGGCCTTATGGTGGGAGGATGGATTCTCAAGGTTAGCTAGTGTGCCCTTAACAATATCAAGAACAGGGGACTTCTTTTTTACCTGAGTTCACTGCCTCAGAGGTTGTCCCTTATTTGGTTGTTGAATTGGCGCCCAACATTTGGTAGATTTATTGCATTTTGAATCTGGATGATTAAAACAATTGAATATCATGCAAGACTGTGGTTTCCATTGGTATGTAACACCAATATTTATGAACTTATCCTTACTCACTTTCAATAAGACAGAATCACTCAGCTCCTGAGATGCTTTTACCTCAATGCAAATCCTAGCATAGGAAAGCCTTTTTTTGGTCTCGGTCATACTTTTTTTTTTTTTGGTCTCGGTCATTTTGATCAGCAGAGAGTGGTGTGTCAACGGCACTAACAATACTGCTTAGGCCTTTGTTAGTCCATGGACCCTCATCTAACACATTAACACATGCCTGCAATCAGTTTCATTTCTAAAATTGAAAATTAGAAAGCTTGATGCAATTCCAACTGTGTCCACTAGGCCTTTAGAAGTCCATAGATTTTTAGCAATGGTACTGACCGATTTAAAATGAAGATTCTTCTGGAGAAAGAAGCCAATAAGGCAGCTTTTTCATTCCAGAGTGCCTTCAGTTTTAGTACATAGTGGTGGATCCACGTAAGTCCTGCCATTATTGGTAACTGGCTGAAGAAATTCAAAATGGAGTTTGGAAGGGGCTTTAACATGAGACCAGAGAGGGGGAGTAAGGGTGGTCTAGGAAAGGGATGGGTGTGATGTGTCAGGAGGTGTGATCAGAGATGGTGGCAGAGAGTCCTGCTGGGTAGGCGGTAAGGCTGGGTGAGACATACCAAGCCCCCATGGTGGTTAGGTGTCTCGAGATTTGGGAAAGAAAGGTTGTTCACAATGGGAAGGGGTTGGTCAGAGAGAGCCTTAGCATGAACACATTCAGTGTATGTGCAGCAGCATAATGAGAATTTAAAGTGTCTTGTAAATGAGAGATTACCTTCAAAAGCTTGTTAATTTTCTTTTGCAGCTCAATAGGATGCTTGAAATCTTTATAGATCTGAATCTGTCGTCAAAGAAGTTTAATCTGGTTCCTTAAGCTCTTGGGAGAGTTTAATTTTTGCTCGTGGTGTGATGCAGATTTCTTAAGCCACATGCAATTCAAGAAGCCACAAGAAGAACCCAGAAGCTGGAAGAAGATGCTAGAAGCAACCAGCCACCGCCATGGAAGGTGCTGTGAAGAACCATCCAGTATAATTCAACCTTGACAGGTTTTACTCGTTTTGAACACTTATTTACTGCCTATAAATAGATTGTATCATATGAAGATATAGTAATATATGCACCTTTAATTTTTAGTTAATAACTAAAAATTAACTCACTCACTAGCCTTTTGAACTTTTTAATTGCTTTTGTAAACTTTGAATACATGTAACATGCAATTAGCTTTGCTTTTGTAAGCTATCCGGTGCCTGGTCATACAAGAACTCGAGATATCCAATAAGCATGAAGGCCTCAGAGATGCCATGAAGGGCGGACTATGGCACAAGCCAGAAGACAGTGATAGACCGGGGCATAGTCCGCCCTTCATGGCATCTCTGAGGCCTTCATGCTTATTGGATATCTCGAGTTCTTGTATGACCAGGCACCGGATAGCTTCCAAAAGCAAAGTTAATTGCATGTTACATGTATTCAAAGTTTACAAAAGCAATCAAAAAGTTCAAAAGGCTAGTGAGTGAGTTAATTTTTAGTTATTAAAAAAATTAAAGGTGCATATATCACTATATCTTCATATGATACAATCTATTTATAGGCAGTAAATAAGTGTTCAAAATGAGTAAAACCTGTCAAGGTTGACTTACACTGGATGGTTCTTCACGGCACCTTCCATGGCAGTGGCTGGTTGCTTCTAGCATCTTTTTGCAGCTTCTGGGTTCTTCTTGTGGCTTCTTGAATTGCATGTGGCTTAAGAAATTTGCATCACACCACGAGCAAAAATTAAACTCTCCCAAGAGCTTAAGGAACCAGGTTAAACTTCTTTGACGACAGATTCAGATCTATAAAGATTTCAAGCATCCTATTGAGCTGCAAAAGGAAATTAACAAGCTTTTGAAGGTAATCTCTCATTTACAAGACACTTTAAATTCTCATTATGCTGCTGCACATTCATTGAATGTGTTCATGCTAAGGCTCTCTCTGACCAACCCCTTCCCATTGTGAACAACCTTTCTTTCCCAAATCTCGAGACACCTAACCACCTGTGTTACCTGGACTCGTCGTTTCCGGCAAGGGTGTCCGTGTCGACACGACACAACACGGACTCGGGATATGCGTACGACCTTGTACGGTCAAGATCGGACACGGCCGTTGAAGAAAACCCTTGTTTCAGTGGTCGGAAATTACTGGTTTCGCCGCGATTTTCAGGAAGAAGGTTTTGGAGAAGATGAGGTTCTTCACGCGTTGGTTTTGCATAGAAACCTACCCAATTTGGCGCGTCTTGTTCACGTTCTCACGCGTAAACAAATTTCAGCCGACAGCTGCCTCATTGAGAAACGTGTGTATATATATATGGTAGTAGTATATGTATATGGTAGTATATATATATATAATAATAATAAAAATTATGGTTAGTGGGTTACCAGCTGTAACCCACTCACCAGAATTATGTTGACCGTTTTAAGATAATTAGATAAGTATAAATTTACATTTTTAACCTTATAATTAAACCTTTTGTTGCGTTTTTGCCCCTTCAAAAGATCTGAGTGTTCTTTTCTTTCTTCCCTCTTGTGTGTGTGTGATTTTTGACAAGAATAACCCTATTTATTATTGATAAGGCAGAGACTATCGTCTATGGTGGACCGGTGGTTAAAGACTTTGGTTGTGCTAGGAGAATGATACTCACGTGGGATCTGCCTGATTCCTTCATACGGCCGCCGGCAGAGCCTCCAGACTGATGAGCACGGTGCGGCTAGTGCGTCACCTGCGTCGCCACTTGGAACCAGATGATCTTTGGCTTAGACTTCTTTAGTTTAGGAAACCCTAGACTGAATACGTCTTGATCCATCTGTAAGGCCTTATGGGCTGTTTAACTTATGGGTTGGCCCATTGGTTGAGGCTTTGGCCTGCTGTAAATTGTTTCTTTCAATACAATACATTTACCTTCCCAAAAAAATAAAAAATAAAAAATAAAACCTATTTATTACTCTTGCTTTGTAAGTTAAAACAATTATGTAATTTTGTATTCATGGAAAATATTATCTCCAGTTTTATTTTATTTTCTTTTTTGTTTTTCCCTCTCTGTTTTTTTCAAGAGTTTATGTTGCCGGCCAGCAGTGCAAGAAACACTGTGAGATTACCCAACACTGTGGGTCGCTTTTTGTCCATTAAAATAATAATTTAGACAAGGTTATTTTTGAGCATTGGGCTTTGTACATTATTTTACCACCATCAATACAACAAAATATATACAAATTTGTTACAATAAAATACACAATAGTTTATAACTTTACATGTATACTTATTTATTAATATTAATGCTTGTTTTTAAAAAAAATAAAGGACAATGATCAAAAGATAAGACTATCTTACTAATAATTGGGTATATGAGATTTAAATAGAAAAGAAACTTAAGTAATATAAATTTAATTTTTTGTTTGTAGGATATTTATACCCTTAAACATGATTAATGAGTACTAAGAAAATTATATAATTTTCTTAGTAATAAGTGGGTGTACGTGTAAGCTACCGAGCTTCAAATATGGGATAAAAAGTTAATTAATTTAAATAAAATGTATATAATATTTTTTAGAATATTTATAAACCTAGCTCAAACATGATTAGTAATTAATGTGAAATTAGTTTACTTTCAATATTTTTTATATGGAAGTTATATAAAAAAGGCATAAGTATTTATTTACCCTTTTTAATGGATCTATGAGATTTAATTATGGAAAAAACCTTTTATTATTTTCTCATATTAGTTGTCCATTTTAAAAAGTCAAAACAAGTAATTATATAAATAATTACACATTAAATTATTTATTTTATTTACAAAAATATTAGAATAAAATTAAGTATTTAACTAAAAAAAAAAAGCTTATATTTAAGCATTTAACTATATAATTCAACACATGGAATTAAGAAGGTTACACTTAGTACAGTGATTCATATACAAAAATATTAGAATAAAATTAAGTATTTAACTAAAAAAAAAGAAGCTTATATTTAACCATTTAACTATATAATTAAACACATTGAATTATATTTGTCCTAATTAAACACATTGAATTAAGGAGGTTATAATAGTATAGTAATCCTACATGACTATATAATTAAATACATGAAATTAAGGAGGCTATACTAGTATAACGATCCTATATAACTATATAATTAAACACATGAAATTAAAAATCTCATACTAGTTTAGTGATCCATATATAACTATATGGTTAAACACATTGAATTAAGGAGGCTAAAGTAGTATAGTAATCCTATATGACTATATAATTAAAGACATGGAATTAAAAATCACACACTAGTATAGTTATCTATATATAACTATACAATCAAACACATTGAATTAAGGAGGCTATACTAGTATAGTGATCCTATATAACTATATAATTAAACACATGGAATTAAAAGTTAACTAACAAGACTATAGTGATCACTGATCAATTGATAACTATATAATAATTGAACTCACGATACTATAATAATCATTACTTTACTATTGAGACTATGGTAATGAATAGATAAGTATATAGTAATTGAACTTACGAGACTATAGTAATCAATAGTTAACTAATAAGACTATAATAATCACTAATCAATAGATAATTATATAGTACTTGAGAGACTATAGTTATCAATTGAGTTAGATAATGAAATATTTAATTAAGAATAATTGCTTACATTATAGGTAAAGAAATAAAATATTTATTATTAAATTAATGTTGCTAATTCTATACGCTAATTTTGTGACTTCACATCATCATTTAATTAAGAATAATTGCTTACATTTATAGGTAAAGAAATAAAATATTTATTATTAAATTAATGTTGCTAATTCTATACACATCATCACAGATTCACAAGTATGAAAGTTGTTTGAATTTCAACTTAATATATAATATTAGATTTTATATCAATCAAAAGGCCTGTTTGGGGGTGATGGCTTAGTTAGTCATTAAATGCGACTGTGACATATTTTGTGGCTCAAGAAGTGCACCATTCTTACACGCCAGAAGAGCTCCAGCCACCTGCGCCATTTTCATCTTCTCTCTCTTCTTCCTGCACCTACGCCATTTACATCTTCTCTCTCTTCTTCCTGCACCTACGCCTCTCTTCTTTGTGCACCATTTTTATGTTGCTCCAACCTGTATATTTTTTATGTTGCTATTCTATATACTATGATTTGCAAGACTGCAACACAAACAACCCTTGAACAGGTATATATATCTTCTCTCTCTCTCTCCGTATGATTATACAACTGAATCAAGACAGAGTTGTTGGTACTTGCTTACTTGGTAGTTAGTGGCACTTGGCAGTTGGTATTGTTGCTATTGCCTATGGGTAATCTGTTAATGAACTTAGTGTATGACTTTATGATATGAATGATATAATTATGGACCTTATGGTTTTAAAGTTTAAAGTCTTTGAATTCATTATGAAATTCTAAACTCTAAAGTCCTAAGATTCCTAAGTTTCTAACATCTCTGTCTTTAATCTTTATACAGTTCTACTCAACAATTTTGCATTTGTTTATTTTTTTCTATTTTTTCATAAGTTCAATAATTCATAACAATATGTTAATGTCAATATAAATTTCAAATAATATTTCAGCCTTTTCAGGTGCAAACTTTTGAAGTGCAGAGTCTGACTGTGGGCCTGTGGTGTTGTATCTTTATGCTGTGTGACTGAAGAGTGAAGACTAAAATCCGAATCTATGTGGTGCAAGTGTGAGAATTCAGTCAATTGACTCAATTCAATAAGGTACTTATTTAGTTATTTAACTTATTTAACAATTATGAATTAACATAATCTCTTACTTATTTAAGTTATCTTGTTACTTGCTGCCTGCTGCCTTATGCCATGCTTAGTTGCCTATATGATTAAATCTATCAAACTATCACTAATATGATTTTTCATTTTTTAATATTTTGTATGCCGTGTCCAAGTACCCGTGTCCGAATTTTGGACACTTTTATTCCGTGTCCCCGTGTCCTATAATTGAATAGATTGGTGGATCCGACCTCTAGACACCCGTACCCGAGTCCGGGTAACATAGCTAACCTCCATGGGGGCTTGGTATGTCTCACCCAGCCTTACCACCTACCCAGCAGGACTCTCTGCCACCATCTCTGATCACACCTCCTGACACATCACACCCATCCCTTTCCTATACCACCCTTACTCCCCCTCTATGGTCTCATGTTGCAGCCCCTTCCAAACTCCATTTTGAATTTCTTCAGCCAGTTACCAATAATGGCAGGACTTATGTGGATCCACCACCATGTACTAAAACTGAAGGCACTTTGGAATGAAAAAGCTGCCTTATTGACTTCTTTCTCCAGAAGAATCTTCATTTTAAATTGGTCAGTACCATTGCTAAAAATCTATGGACTTCTAAAGGCATAGTGGACACAGTTGGAATTGCATCAAGCTTACTAATTTTCAATTTTAGAAATGAAACTGATTGCAGGCATGTGTTAATGTGTTAGATGAGGGTCCATGGACTAACAAAGGCCTAAGCAGTATTGTTAGTGCCATTAACACACCACTCTTTGCTGATCAAAATGACCGAGACTAAAAAAAAAAAAAAAAAAAATGATCGAGACTAAAAAAAGACTTTCCTATGCTAGGATTTGCATTGAGGTAAAAGCATCTCAGGAGCTGAGTGATTCTGTCTTATTGAAAGTGAGTAAGGATAAGTTCATCAATAGTGATGTTACATACCAATGTAAACCACAGTCTTGCATGATATTCAATTGTTTTAATCATCCAGATTCAAAATGCAATAAATCTACCAAATGTTGGGTGCCAATTCAACAACCAAATAAGGGACAACCTCTGAGGCAGTGGACTCGGGTAAAAAAGAAGTCCCCTGTTCTTGATATTGTTAAGGGCACACTCGCTAACCTTGAGAATCCATCCTCCCACCATAAGGCCACATCTGTTTCTGATGGTATGGACCTACCCCTGCTTAACAATACTTCTTTCCAACAGAAGGACACATCTGTTGTACCATGACCTGTGAGTGGAACCCTCTTCAGCCTATTCCACCACTCACAGTTCCTCAAACCTCACCATCTAACCCTAGATCCCATTCCAGTGCCAAAAGACATGTGCCAGTGGGGCAATGATTACATGCAATGATTATCCTCCACCATGGGTCCATGTTATTTCTAACCAGTGTTCATCCTCTAAATCTTCATCATCCCAGTCCAACAGATTCAGTGTCCTGTTTTGCCATGCATCTAAGGAGGGCCAAATCACCATTAAACCTTCAAATGGAAAAGCTCCTTTGACATACTTCACTGTTTCTAAGAATGACTGTACTGCACTTGATGGTCAGTCAAGAATCACTCCTAAGGAGAGAAAGTAATTGAGAAATAATGCTAGAAGAGTTGCTAAGGCAGCTTAGTCTGCATCCCAAAAAGGCTTATAATAGGTTCTTTGAGGACCTACAAACCCCAACAAAGTAACAATTTTTGCTGCTTGGAATGTGAGGGGTGAACAATCCCTCAAGACAAAGAGAAATTAAAAACTTCTTGATGGAAAATCATCTTAATTGTGTTGGACTCCTTGAAACTAAGATTGGAACCTAGGAGGCACAGACATGCCTAAAAAGGCCAAGAATCGTGTTGGACACGGATACGCATCGGACACGCCAAAAAACGTGTTTGGATATTTTTTATTTTTTTGAATATTCGGACACGGCATGGACACGCCGTGGACACGCGTCGGACACACCATATATATTCGGACACGGCAAACTTTCAGGCGACATCTCCGGCGAGCCGAGCCGAGCTACCATGCCGAGCCATATTATGTGCTAAGCTGCCTAAGCCAATCCAAGCCGAGCCGAGCCGAGCCAGTTCCTGAGCCGAGCTGAGCCGAGCTAGAATTTGTTTTTTGGGCTGTTTCAAGTCATTTTTAGGCCGATTTTGACCGTTCAGAAACCCGTTCTTAGCTAAACGGACCGTTCCGGACGCAACTGCGAAGTCTATTTTTTCAAATTCAGATACAATTTGTCAGAATCAAACACCCAAAGTGGTAAAACAAATCCGATGGCATCCTCCAACAATTTCTTCTAGCCCCAGCTTCTGCGTTTAGACAAAGACAACTATGAGAATTGGTGTATTCAAATGAGAGTCGTCCTTGGCTCACAAGACTTGTGGGATTTGATTGAAAATGGATATGATGAACCAGCTTCAAAAAAGGAACTAGATGACTTAAGTGAAGCCCAGAAGGCAGCACTCAAAGAAGCCAAAAAGAAAGACAAGAAGGCGTTATATCTGCTTTATCGAAGTGTCGATGAAGCAAGTTTTAAAAAGATCTCCGCCGTCAACACCTCCAAGCAAGCATGGAAATCCTTTGCAAAGCACATTGAGTGATTGAAAAAACAATCAAAGTTCGACTCCAAGTTCTAAGGGGTGAATTTGAATTGTTGCACATGAAAGACGAGTCAATTTCTGAATACTTCACCAGAACATTGACTATCGTTAATCAGATTAGAAGATATGGAGATAAGATCAAAGATGTTCGTGTGCTTGAAAAGATTATGCGATCTCTCAACTCAAAATTTGAGCACGTTGTTGTTGCTATTAAAGAATCGAAGGATCTTAATGCAATGACAGTAGACGAGCTAATGGCCACACTAGAAATCCATGAACAGAGAATCAATAAAAAGGTCACCTTAAGTTCCCTGGATCAAGCTCTTCAATCAAAGCTTATAATCAATGAAAATAGAGAAGAGCAATGGGGAACCTCACAAAGAGGACAAGGAAGAAGCTGAGGCCGAGGCCGTGGCTATCAAGGACGAGGTGCTGGATTTAGAGGCGGTGGTAGAAGAAATAATAATCAAGGCAGAAGAAGTCAGCCATCAAGAGGAAGATCTAGAGGCAGAGGAAGCACCTTCAATAATCGCTAAAGTTATGACCAAAGTAATGTGCAATGTTATAACTGCAACAAATATGGCCACTACAGCAATGAATGCAAAGGAAAGCCTGCAATCGAAGTTGGAGAGCAAGTGAATTTTGCAGAGAAAGATATAAATGGGCCAAGATCACTAATGGCTCAAGATGCGCACCCTGAAGACGAAAATATATGGTTTCTAGATTTAGGAGCCAGTAATCACATGTGTGGAAATAGACACATGTTTGTCGAGCTTGACAAGACTAGGCAAGGACAAGTCTCATTTGGTGATTTCACAAAAATCCCAGTAAAAGGAAAAGGTAATATTCTGATCAAGCTCAAGAATGGAGATCATGACTTCATATCCAATGTCTACTATGTTCCAGATATGAACAACAATATTTTGAGTCTAGGACAACTCCTAGAGAAAGGATACGACATCAGCATGCAAAATTTGTTTCTAATCATCAGAGATACAAATGGAAATCTTATTGCTTGAATAAAGATGTCCAAGAACAGAATGTTTGCTATTAAGATTCAGCACGATTCAGCAAAATGTTTAAGTGCTGTTGTTAGAGACAAAGATTGGTTGCATTTGAGATTCGGACATCTCAATTTTGAAGGCCTGAAGTTGCTAGCAAGCAAAAATATGGTAAAAGGTTTGCCTTATGTCAATTATCCAGATGAAGTTTGTGAAAGCTGAGTATTTGGAAAACATCACAGATTGAGCTTTGCTAAAGAAATCAAGTGGCAAGCAACAAAGCCACTGGAGCTCGTTCACACAGATGTGTGTGGTCCATTAAAGCCAAAGTCAAATGGACAAAAAAAGTATTTTCTTACATTCATTGATGATTGTAGTAGAAAGACTTGGGTCTACTTCTTGAAGAAGAAATCAGAAGTATTCAATATCTTCCAAGAGTTTAAAGCTCTTGTCGAAAAGCAAAGCAACTACTATATCAAGACAAAAGTAACTTGGTAAAATTGGCGTACTCAATTTGAGAGCCTGACTATCATTATATACAAGTGAAAAATTACAAATATGGAAAAGAGAATAAAATCAAATCAAAATAAAGAGAATAAAATAAAATAAAATCAAATCAGAATAAAAATAAAATCCCTAAAAATTAGCCTATATTGAAGACCCAATAAATCTGCCATAATCGTTGAGTCAACTTATAGATAAGATTTCCAACACTCCCCCTCTTGGGTCTACTTCTTGAAGAAGAAATCAGAAGTATTCAATATCTTCCAAGAGTTTAAAGCTCTTGTCGAAAAGCAAAGCAACTACTATATCAAGACAAAAGTAACTTGGTAAAATTGGCGTACTCAATTTGAGAGCCTGACTATCATTATATACAAGTGGAAAATTACAAATATGGAAAAGAGAATAAAATCAAATCAAAATAAAGAGAATAAAATCAAATCAAATCAAATCAGAATAAAAATAAAATCTCTAAAAATTAGCCTATATTGAAGACCTAATAAATCTGCCATAATCGTTGAGTCAACTTATAGATAAGATTTCCAACACTCCCCCTCAAGCTGGAGCAAATATGTTGACTAAGCCCAGCTTGACGATGGAAGACTGGAGAAGAGAAAGCCCAACAGACTTTGTGAACACATCTGCAGTCTGTTCTGAAGAAGGAACAAAAATAGGATTAATGATACCCGATCGAACCTTCTCTCGAATAAAGTGAATGTCTACCTCAATATGTTTCGACCTTTCATGTAAAACAGAATCAGAAGCAAGCATAATGGCTGATTTATTGTCACAAAACAGCCTTGAAGAACCTTTCTGTACAAGACCCAACTCTCCCAAAATTGATTGAAGCCAAAGGAGCTCACAAGTACCTTGAGCCATAGCTCGGTATTCAGCTTCAGCAGAGGATCTAGAAACAACAGCCTGCTTCTTACTCTTCCATGATATGAGATGATTACTATAGAAAGTACAGAAGCCAGAGGTAAAACGTCTATCTGTCTTACATCCAGCATAGTCTGCATCAGTAAAGCATGAGAGTCCAGACTGATTTCCTGAGGCATAGAACAGACCAAGACTAGGGCACGACTTAAGGTACCTCAAAATATCGTAGACTACATCCATATGAGCTGAGCGATGGGTATGCATGAATTGACTAATCACACTGACAGCAAATGTCAAATCGGGCCTTGTGTTGGTCAAGTAGATAAGACGACCTACTAAACGTTGATACACGGATGGATCTGGAAGTAATTCCCCTGACTCAACAGAGAGTTTAAGATTGGGGTCCATAGGAGTGGAAGTGGGTCGACACCCAAGCATGCCAGTATCTTGAAGAAGATCCAAAACATATTTTCTTTGAGATAAAGAAATTCCACGATGGGATCTAGCAACCTTAATTCCAAGAAAATATCGAAGAGGACCTAAGTCCTTCACATCAAAGGACTTTTGAAGATGAAGTTTCGCCTGTGATAATGATATCATCCACATATACCAATAACATAATGCAATGACCATCAGAGCGACGTCGAATAAAACAAGTATGGTCTGAGTGGCAGCACACAAAGCCCATGGATAAAACAACATTGCTGAAACGACTAAACCAAGCTCTAGGAGATTGCTTCAGACCATAAAGAGACTTCCGTAGCCTACAGACTTTCCCAGCATACTCCCCCTCAGCCCGAAATCCAGGGGGTGGATCTATATATATAGTCTCAAGTAAGTCTCCATTAAGAAATGCATTCTTGACATCTAACTGATGCAGAGGCCAGCAGAGGCCAAGAATGGGCAGCAGACAAGGAGATAAGCAGTCGCACAGACGTCAACTTAGCCACAGGAGCAAAGGTAGCACTAAAGTCTTTGCCCGGAATCTGAGTAAAGCCTTTTGCCACCAACCGAGCCTTATACCGATCAATAGAACCATCGGCTAAGTACTTCACATTAAAGACCCACTTGCAGCCAACCGTTTTCTCCTCAGAAGGTAAAGCAACAAGTTCCCATGTATTATTATGGTGTAAAGCATCCATTTCTGTTGTCATGGCAGACACCCAATTGGGATCCTGTAGGGCTTCTGACACAGATCGAGGAATAGAAACGGTCCTAATCTTGCCCAGGAAGGATTTATATGCACCTGAAAGACCATCATAGGAGACATACTGGGAAATAGGGTGGTTAGTGCTACTAGAAAAACCATACCAATTAGGAGGATGACGATCACGGGTAGGATAACGAGAGGTACGCTCAGGAATTGTAGGAGCAATAGGAGAAGGAGAGTTACCTGGACCTGGTTCTGAAGATAATTCTGGTAGGGGAGGTTGAGTGCGATGGCGACGAGAGTAGACCTGCAAAGGTGGAGGGGAACCCTGCATGGATGGAGAAGGAGATTCCAGGACAGTGTGATTTTCAAAGAGAGGAACAGGACGGGCAATAGGAGAAATCTCCTTCTCCAGATCACAAGAGAGAGAATCCTGTACCACAGAATTAGTACTATAAAAAGGAACAGTTTCATGAAATGTCACATCAAGAGAATGATACATATGTTTGGTCACAGGATCATAACAACGATAGCCCTTTGACATAGCAGAATACCTCAAGAAAATACACCTAATAATTTATCATCAAGTTTATGACGAGAAGGACTACGGTTATGAATAAAACAAGTACAGCCAAAAACACGAGGCAAAAGGTGAAACAATGTATAATCAGGCTGGAGAATCTGAAGTGGTGCCTTACCACCCAAAACTCGACTGGGAGTACGATTAATTAGAAAAGCAGCTGTAAGAACAGCCATATGCCAATAGAATTTAGGCACATTCATACCACTCAGAAGACATCGAATCACAGACATAAGATGACGGTTTTTGCGTTCAGCCACGCCATTTTGCTCAGGAGTATAGGGGCAAGTGAGTTGATGTAAAATCCCCTTTTTATTAAGTTCAGACCGGAACTCATTCGAAACATATTTCCGTCCATTATCAGAACGAATATTACGGACAACAGTGTTATACTGGGTTTTGATCATTTGAAGAAACTGGGTAAATAAAAGAAACACATCAGATTTCTTTTTCAATAAACAAACCCAAGTACAACGAGAATAATCATCAATAAATGTCACATAATATCAATGTCCAGAGAAAGCAGTAACTGGGGAAGGGCCCCAGACATCAGAATGAATAAGATCAAACATACTAGGAGCACAACTCATATGAGAAATATAGCTAGTTCTAGTATGTTTAGAAAGCTCACAAACTTCACATTGAAACTTATGGTCCTTACATGCTTTATTTAACGAAGGAAACAATAGACATAGATATTGAAAGTTTACATGTCCCAAACGTGCATGCCACAGACTAAAAGTGCGAAAAGAAACATCATAAACACTAGAAGTAGGTAGGACAGAAGCTTGAAGACTCATTCCTGGTGGTTCCCCAAAGTAGTAAAGCCCATCACGCTCATAACCCCTGCCAAAAATCCTCTTCGAACAAAGGTCCTGCAACAAACAGTGATCTGGTAAGAATATAACTGCACATTGGAGGTTTTTTGCAAGCTGGCTAACAGATAAAAGGTTAAAGGCAAATTTAGGTACATGAAGGATAGATGAAAGAGAAATATCAGGAGACAGACAAACATCACCCTTATTGTGAATGTAAGATGTAGAGCCATCTGCAAGATACACAGATTGGGTAACAGGTATGACATTAGAAGAAAAAACTGATAACTCACCAGTCATGTGATCATTGGCCCCAGAATCCAGAACCCAAGTGGGCTGCTTGGCCTTAACATGAAATGCAGTAGGAGTACCTGTAGCAATAGTTGCAGTGGGAGCAGTTGAAGGAGCACTAACTCTAGAAGCAAGGGAGCCAAGCTGGTCTTGGATATGCCCAATCTGAGATTGAAGTTGGCTCAGTCCAGGAAATACAGTAGATCCACCAGTAGTAACAGGAGTTTCTGCAACAGCCGCAGTACGAGAAGAACCAGTTCCAGATAAACGGTTCCTAGAAAATTTTTGCTTTAGTTCAGGATGAAGTTTGAAGCAACGAGCCTTAACATGTCCAACCCCTCCACAATGGTGACAAATAATCTGACCTCCAGAAGCTCGTGATCCAAAGTTGGCTGCAAAAGCCATACTATCCCCAGCAGGCTCAGACACTGGTACAGGAACAATTGAGGGCTGAATTAAATGGTGCCTGCGTGCTTCACCATCAACAGTAGCAAAGGCTTCCAACAGGGATGGCATTGGTGATGCATTCAAGATCTGAGACTTTAGTGGTTCAAATTCTGGGCGTAATCCCATCAAAAACTGATAGGTATGCTGATGATCAAGACGTTTGACAAGAAGAGAGGCTGCCTCAGAAGGAAATTCACTGAGAGGCTCATATTAAGCTAGTTCCTCCCAACGAGATCTCAAATACCCAAAATAATCAGTTACAGACAAATTCAGGCCTTCCTGCGAGGCCTTATCAATATCTTGATATAATTAAAAAATACGAGCATCATTCCTAGAATGAGCATACATTTGATTCAAAGCAGTCCACAAGTCATTAACAGAGTCATAAAACATGAATATATTATAAATGCGTTCCTCCATAGAATTAAACATTCATCCTAAAATGGTGCAATTGTCCATATCCCACTGAGCATATTTAGGATCTTTAATATCTGGCCTATTTTCAGTACCCAAAATCCACCCTGATTTGCCTTTTCCACCAACATAGAGGCTGAAGGAACGAGCCCAGGATGCAAAATTATGGCCATTCAACAGCACACTAGTAACTCATTGAGCCGGTATGTGTTGCACCGAAAAGAGAGTTTCTTTATTATTACTTGATTCAGCCATAATATTAAATAGATCAATTCAACAGATTACCAATAATTTCAAATAAAGGAGGAATAAACCTGATTTTGATCAAACCAAGAAGCCGGAGACACTGCGGTCTGATCCGAAAATGCTGCCGAATATCCCGGCAGCCCCAAAAAATTACAAACACGTCTTCTGACCCTTAGTGCATGAAAAAGACTAAGGGAATACCCCTATAGGGGTCGAACCTAGAGGAGATTGACTCCCCCTAGGACTGTCACAACAGCGACCTGAAAAAGAGAGAAGGTCTGTGAAAAAAAAAATAGGGAAGGGGCTGTAACGAGATAGAGAGAGATATTAAAAGAGGCGGTGAAAGAGAGAGAGATGGGGGAGGCGTAGGTTTGAGGCTCTGATACCAAAAAGTAACTTGGTAAAATTGGCGTACTCAATTTGAGAGCCTGACTATCATTATATATAAGCGGAAAATTACAAATATGGAAAAGAGAATAAAATCAAATCAAAATAAAGAGAATAAAATCAAATCAGAATAAAAATAAAATCCCTAAAAATTAGCCTATATTGAAGACCTAATAAATCTGCCATAATCGTTGAGTCAACTTATAGATAAGATTTCCAACAAAGACATTGCGATCAGATCAAGGAGGAGAATATATGTCAAATGCATTTCAGAACTACTGCAAAGAGCACGGCATCCGACAACAAACAACACCATCCTATACGCCACAGCTAAATGGTGTTGCTGAAAGGAAAAATTGCACTATCTTAGTTATGGTCAGAAGCATGTTAAAAGGAAAGTTATTACCCAAAGAATTTTGGGCTGAAGCAGTATCTTGTGCTGTTTACTTGTTGAATAGGTGTCCAACCAGAAGACTTCGTTTCAAGACACCTGAAGAAGCTTGGAGTTCATACAAACCAAGCGTTAATCATTTCAGAATTTTTAGGTGTATTGCCTACACCAAAATCCCAGAAGCCAGAAGAACCAAGCTTGATGACAAAGGACAAAAATGTATCTTTGTCGGTTATGGTAACAGAACAATGGGATATAAGCTGTTTAATCCCATCACCAAAGAAGCTATTATGAGTAGAGACATAATTTTTGAAGAAGATGAAGCTTGGAATTCGGATCAGGACCAAGCAGTTAAATATATAGCGCTCATTCTTGAAGAAGATAAAGAAAATGCAGCAAGAGAAGTTGTAACGGTGCCACAGATTCTTCCATACCGATCTCCCGTACCTTTTAGAAATGATCCCTCATTATCATCAGAGGAGAGTTCAAGTGAAAGACCTAGAAAAATGAGAAGCCTTGGGGAAATATATGAAGCTACTGAAATGGAGGAAGATCAGAATTTGTTATGTTTATTTCTGGATAGTGATCCTGTTAGCTTCACAGAAGCTATCCAAGAGAATAAATGGAAGACGGCCATGGATGAAGAAATCAAAGCTATAGAGAAAAATGATACATGGGAGCTATCTAGTCTACCAAAAGGTCATAAACCTATTGGAGTGAAATGGGTCTACAAGACAAAGAAAAATGAAAAAGGTGAAGTTCAGAGATATAAAGCACACCTCGTAGCAAAGGGCTACAAACAAAGAAAAGGATTAGATTATGGTGAAGTGTTTGCTCCTGTTGCCCAACTAGAGACAATCAGACTAATGATATTTGTTGCTGCCCAGAATAGATGGAAGCTTTACCAACTCGACGTAAAGTCAGCATTTCTGAATGGATTTCTGGAAGAAGAAATCTATATTGAACAACCGTTGGGATACGTAAAAGTCGGGCATGAAGACAAGGTGTACAGGTTGAAGAAAGCCCTCTATGGGCTAAAGTAAGCTCCACGTGCATGGAATACAAGGATTGATAAGTATTTTCAGGATAATGGATTTGAGAAATGTCCATACGAGCATGCTGTATACATGAAGAAAGATGCAAAAGGAGGCGTACTATTTGCATGTCTGTACGTTGATGATTTAATCTTCACAGGTAATAACCCAGCTATGTTGGCATTCAAAAAGAACATGATTCGAGAATTCGAAATGACAGACATTGGTCTAATGGCACACTTTCTTGGAATAGAAGTGATACAAAGAGATAAAGGAATTTTTATCTCCCAAAGTAGATATGCAAAGGAGATCCTCAAGAAGTTCAAAATGGAATCATGCAATTTGGTATTAACCCCAGTAGAAAGCGGACTGGAACTCAGAAAGAATGAAGATGGAGGAAATGCTGATCCAACATACTTTAAAAATTTAGTTGGAACTTTACGATACCTGACTTGTACCAGACCTGATATACTCTACGGAGTTGGATTGATCAACAGATATATGGAAGAACCAGATCAATCACAACTAGATGCTGCAAAGAGGATACTCCGCTACATCAAAGGCACAATCAATGATGGTTTGTCATATACCTCAGCTGATGAGCGTAGTCTTACTGGCTATTCAGATAGTGATTGGGGTAGAGATTTAGAGGAAAGAAAAAACACAACTGGATTTGTCTTTTTCATGGGAAATACATCGTTCACATAGTCATCCAAGAAGCAACCCATAGTGACCCTATCTTCATGTGAAGCTGAGTACGTAGCAGCCAGCTCAACTGTGTGTCATGCTATTTGGTTGGGAAATGTGCTGAAACACTTGGGATTTCCACAAGAAAATCCTACGGAGATTTACATGGATAATCGTTCGGCAATCGCTCTAGCGAAGAATCCAGTATTTCATGAACGAAGTAAGCATATCGACACACGTTATCATTCCATCAGGGAGCATAGCACACCATTCCAAATACTTTAGTACTCTTAAAAAAAAGTATATAATAAAGGTTATGGATTGGATCGGATCATATTTTTGAAACATGATCCGATCTGATCTTTACGAATTACTTATTTATAAATGGCCATCAATCCGATGGATTAAAAAGCCAATCCAGTCCACAGATCGGATTGGACTCATAGATTTGCGGATTTAATGGATAGCCCTAGTTTCGGCTAAAGTAATTGTCTAGTGTATTACATTCCTTTCTTGATACTTGCTCTTGCACTTGATAAACAAGGTTTAATATTATTATTATTTTTTGATGCCTCGAGTTAGCATCAATTCAAAACTACTAAACTCTAAAATTGTATTCAATCACCAACACTGCATTGATTAAGTTTCAATTTCAGACATTTGACACTAACCATCACCTTTAGGTTAATTAATTTAGCAACCAAATTGATTTGTTATATGTAAATTGATTGCCCATTTGACACTAACCATCACATTATCAAAGTGCTTACAATAATACAGCAGTAGGGATGAGCTTAAAAGGTGTACCAACTTTAGTTTGTGGTTCTTCAATGCTCTCATAGATGCTAGGGAATAAACCAAATCACACATTTAGGTCATAGGCTCTAAGCACTTCTGAAATAGGGATGGACTAAGAACCTCTTACAAAAAATGGTTATAGTATGCCTATATATGTTGGGTATGTAAGTCATGTATCAACTTTAAAGAAGTGCTTATTTCTGACTTCTAATAAAACTCTTCTATTTTGAAGCTCATCTCAAACGAAACCAAGAGAGAATTTTGTGTCCGTTGCTTTCACAGTGACCAAAGAGAATTTAGTATTCTGAAGCTCATCTCAAAAAAAAAAAAAAATAGTGCAAAGAACTTGTGAAGATATGGACCATGTAAGTGTCATTCTCTCATCTAAATTAACTCTTTGATTTTTTAACGTGATTATTGCTCTTTTCTTTCACATATTTGGACCAAATGTAGCAATATTTTGCTGTCAATCTTAACTTTCCACTCTGTAATCTTAAACTTACCTTTGAAATTGCTGCTTCAATTACATATCTGTGTACTTAAATTCTTAAGTGAGTTTATAATGATGATCATGTTTGTGATCAATCTTTGGGTTATATATGGAGATCTTATAGGCTTAAGTCAAAGTTTTGTTTTTTCTCTCTTAGACCAAATATATATATATATATATTTTAATGACAAGTACTAAATGATGCAATGGGCTTTTGTGGGGGTTGATTGGTAGCACAGTGAGAAGCTTAAAGAGAGGAATGGTATGCCAAGTTGAATTGCACATTTTAGTGATACATATGTATGCTTAAGCCTGAAGTAGTACTATTTTTAAAAGCATCTTAATCTATTTCTAAGCTTCTATGTTATTCTATAAATCCCTTCAATTTAATTTGACAAATATTGAACTATATATCTATATATATATATTTATAGAAGTGGAGTCAATGTTAGTGCCTCAGAAAATAAGTGAACTGTATGAATGTGGATCGGCCACACATTTTTTTAATTTAGTTGTGTCGTATGAATTCAGGATGAAATTATAGAGGTACCGAAACTCAATGAACAAAATATTGAGGCACTGGAGATCATAGAAGACATAATTGAAGAGATAATTGAAACAATTGCACAGGCCCAAGAACTCAGCCAAGAAATCATAGAAATAGAGGAAATTGATGAAGTCAGAGAAGAAATTACCCAAGAAATCGGCCAAGAAATAGTAGAAATAGAGGAAAATGATGAAGTGAGAGAAGAAATTACAGAATAAATAGCTCCAAAGAAAAAGGGTGGATTAATCACTATGCCCTTCATTTTTGGTAATCATTTATGTAAGTTTGATAACAATAACATGAAGTTTCTTTCTCCGAACGTTGTTTTTAAAATGATGGCATTGTTTAATTTGTGCAGCAATTGATGCATCAGTGAAGTTTGCTATGCTAGTTCTTAAAGTAAATGTGATTATTCACTTAATCAAGCAGCTTCTGATGCCGATTACCAAAGCATTCAACACCTTCACCATTTTTGATATCCTTACAAGCTTGACACCATTGCTTGGGGGCTTCGTCGCCGACGCAGGTGTAGAACGGTTCTAGACCATAATAATTTCCTCCATAATGTACTTAATGGTAAGACACACACACTCTCTCTCTATGTGAATAAAGAAACTAACAGAGTAGTGCTTTAATTTGAATGTGTTTTTTATTCTGTAATTTTTAGATATAACTATGTTCAATTGAAAATAGCAGAGCTTTTGAATTAAAAAAATAGCTCTACTTGGCTCAATGCCCTACCACTGGACAGTTTGAACTGTTGACAAACCGTTATTTGATTTTCCTTAAGCTAATCGCCATAATAATAATTAAGTAAGTAACATAACAAAAAAAAGAAAAAAAAAATACATGTATAATTGGAGCATACCCCAAGGCCCGAACATTAGAGGCCAAGCAAGGCCAAAGGGCACAAGTCAAAAAAAAAACAAGAAATAGGTCCCAAAGATCCAAGACAAAAGTCCAATTGCTCATTTGAAACTAACCTAACAAAACCTAAGACCATAGCCCAGTCAGATGAAAACAAAACGCACTAACTGAACCATAAACCTGAGCTGGAGAATCAACAAACCCGAAAGCATACTATATAATGGTGGTTATGGTGGTGGTGAAGGTGGTGAAGGCGCTAAGGTAAAGGTGAAGAAGGGGTTGGAAAGTGATGGTTCGAAGAAGGAGCTGGGAAGGTTCCATTCAGTGGTAATGGTTTCTGCATATGGACTTCTACATTTCTTAACCATGAACAGCTTCAATGGGACGGCATTGATCACTGAATTCAAAGTTTGTAATGGAGGTAAGGATTTGTTTCAAAAAATTTATGTTGTTCCTTTCCCTCCACACATAGATGATGCCCAAATGAGGAAGTCATTCCAACAATTAGGGCTTGTGTAAAAATCCACACTTATTTTATATCCCATTTCTTATAGTTTTAAAGTAAGAGCATTGATGGAAGAGGTGCTCATGACTCTCTGCTACATTGAGACACAGTGCACACACATTTGGCTGCGTTGTGAAATAAAGAGGGTTTATCTTGAGTCAATAACTTCTCTCGTATTGCTAAATATTGGCAGAAAGAATGTTTGGGTATATAATTGCTGAACCACACCAGTTTGTGCCAGTGCTTGGAGGGTAGAGGTTGTGAAATGGCTTTGAGGGTATGCTTGAGTGTATATCTTTGTGGGTGATGGTGTCCATTGGATGAAATCATTGGAGTTAATGTTTGGGGCAGGTAGGTTTGAGTTGTCACAGAGACAAGGTTAGAGAGAGATTATTTAAGAGTAGAGAAGATACTTCCATATATTTGTTGATCATCATTCCCTGTCTATGAGCAGCAGATTTAGATAATACCTGGTAAAGGGGGCCACATGGGAGTCAATTGTCAAAGAAGACCATACTTGTGGCTCCATTGTTGATCTTGTGCTTGACTAAATGTTGACCAAGGTGCCTATTTTGTAACAATTTTCTGTAGAACCATGAACTATCATTTAGTATACTGATATCCCAAATGTTTTGTTTGATGAGATGCTTTAGAGTCGATTCCTTTGAGATGCTATTTGACTCATTTGAGCGAAGTGTCCACAGGTGCCTTAGAATAGATGCCTTGTTCCACTGTGGGATGTCATAGATGCCAAGACCTCTAGCCTGTTTTGGGATGCAGACCTGATTCCGTACAACCTTAGCTCTAAATTTGGCTACATAAATCTCTGTAGTATTTGAGCAATTTGGTCACACACTTTAGCAGGCAGCATCAGTAAATTTATCCAGAAGGTATGAATGCTGAAGAGAGTAGCTTGAATCAGTTGTAGTCTCCCTGCAAAAGAAAGTGCTCTAGCTGTCCAATTTGTCACTCTTGATAGCATTCTATCAATGAGTGCTTGGAAGTCACTAGTAATTAGTCTTGAAGTAATTAGGGGTAGCCCAAGGTACCTAATTGGGAGGGTACAACATGGAAACTGGAATAAGCTGCAAATGGCATTTGGGATGGCAGTTGGTACCCCACTAAAGAAAAGATGACTTTTGTTTGGATTAGGGGAGAGATCAAAGAGCATGCTAAAGGTATCAATGGACTTTTTAATAATCTGTGTAGACCTGAAATCACCATGACAGAACATAAAGATGTCATCAACATATGAAAGGTGAGAGAGTTTGGTATCCTTACACCTCCAATGGTAATTAAAATAATTTTTAGAAGAGGCAAGCTGCTTAGTTATGGATGATAGAACATCCATAGCTATGATAAAGAGAGGTAGGCGGATAGAGGATCCCCCTATCTACCATTAAAAAACCACAGGGTTCTTCATCGACAGATATAGAGAAGGAGGTAGTTGAGATACAAGATCTGGTCCAAGAAATGAAAATGGGAGGAAAGTGCATTGGCTTAAGGACATTAAGAATGAATTTCCAATGGCGACAGTCATAAGCTTTATGTAGGTTAACCTTGTGTGTCCATCTAGGAGGATGAAGGTCCTCATGATACCCTCTTAACAGTTCTTGGGCCAATATGATGTTGTCCCCAATTTTCCTACCTTTAATAGAGGCGTTTTGTGCTTTGTCAATAATGGTAGGCAGAATGGGCTTTAACTTGTTAGCAAGGAGCTTTGAAATTCTTTTTTACAAGACATTACAACAAGATATATAGGTATATAATCAGAGGGTGAAGTGGGATTAGGAAGATGGAAATCATATCTATAGGTTTACTCGATGATTGTGGCAAATTTATTGGGTCTTCATTATAGGCTTATGTTTAGGCTTTTGTTTAGGGATTTGATTTTTATTCTCTTTCCATATTTGTAATTTTCCACTTGTATATAATTTTCCATTCACTGTAGTAACAACCAATGGTGAGAAAACATGAGAAATATCAGAAAGAAGAGATGTGTTACCTGTCATGTGATCGGATGCCCCTGAATCAATGATCCAAGGTGTAGAAGATGAAGCATGGAGACACGTATTACCTGAAGTAACGATAGTAGCGGTGGAGGAGGGCTGATTTGCACGCTCATGCTTTACCAGAGAATCATATTCGGCTTTGGAGAGAATGACTTGTTCATTCGCAGGAGTGGGAGTAGTCTCCTCCAAAACTGAAGCTTGATTAGCCCAAGCTGGCTTGCCATGAAGAGCCCAGCAAAAGTCAACAAAGTGATTGTTTTGGCCACAATGAGTACAATTCTTGCTGTCGCAACCCCCTCTGCCGCCACGAGTACCACGGCCTGCGTTGGAAGGACCTCTGACCCTCGTCCTCCACGGAAAGTATCATGTTGTTTAGTAGGAACAACAAGAGCATAGTGGTTGTCCTTCTCAATCACAAGGATATAAATAGATGCTCTTCGAACTCAAGCAAAAGTCTCACTTGCTGTGGGTATCTCCTTGCCTGACAAAATTTGTGAACTGATCGAAGCGAGTTCGGGTTTAAGTCCATTAAAAATTTTGCCACCTGAAACTCTTCCCTGTGCTGTTTTTGTTGTTCTATGTTTGTAGTCAATGGTTAGTAGACATTCAATTCTTCCCACACGCCCTTTAGTTTTGAGTAATAATCTTCAACTGAACGATCTCCCTGCTGGAGATTGAAAATATCCTGATACAACTGATAAATACAAGAAATATTCTTCTCTAAATAATACGTGTCCCTGAGATTTTCCCAAATATCTTTGGTAGATTCTAGGAATGACACGCTGTTGAAGATCTCAGGCTCCAAGCTATTCCATAACCAAGTAATAATATAAGCATCTTCTTTCTCCTAAGCCTCAATAATCTTTTCATCACTGGTGGGTTTGGTTGATTTAACATATGACAGTTTTCCTCGAGCCCATAAGAGCACCTCTATGGCTCGAGACCATTGAAGGTAGTTCGAGCCTTTCAGTTTGGTGCTGGTGATTGACCTAAGAAGATAGGATTCCTTAGTATCCATCACAAGAGCTGCCGAACAAATGAGATATAGTAGTGAGCGGGAGCCGAGATGAACCTGAAAGAAATTATAGAGGAGAGAGCCGAGGAGGGATCTGAGAGAGATTGCCGAGACGAGAATTGAGATCACCGAGGAGAGATTGCCGAGAAGAGATTGTTGAGAGAAAGCCGAGATGGAATCAAGATCGGAGAGTTTGAATAAGACTAAAGAAAAAAAAAAATTTAAAGAGGGATCGATTTTTGCTCTGATACCATGTTGAAAGAGAGAGAGAGAGAGAGGGAGAGAGAGAGAGAGAGAATATATGAAAACGTATATATTATTGAGTGAGTAATACAATAATACAATGGTGTTTATATAGGATAGGCTGTAGGAGTAGGTGAGTGGAGAACAAGTAAACCCTATACATGGTAATTCTATACATGACAATGAGGGGTAGGTGACAACTCATACAATACTAACTGTAAACGTGCGACAACTCATACAATACTGTACAACATACTTCAACCTAACTTTCTTTCTAAAACATTCTTAAAATCCCCAAGTGCCTCACTTATATATAAAAAATATCATGGCATGTCCCTGCCATGTCCGAAATCCGAATATATATTGCGTGTCCGCCGTATCCGAATATTCAATATAATAAAAAATATCCAGACACGTTTTTTGGCATGTCCGACACATGTCCGACGCCTATCCGTGTCCAACACGGATTCTTTGCCTTTTTAGGCATGTCCGTGCCTTCTAGGTTCTAATCTTAGTTTCAAGGAGTCCAACACAATTAAGATGATTTTCCATCAAAAAGTTTTTAATTTCTCGTCTTGAGGAATTGTTCACCGCTCACATTCCAAGCAGCAAAAATTGTTACTTTGTTGGGGTTTGTAGGTCCTCAAAGAACCGTTTATAAGCCTTTTTGGATGCAGACTGAGCTGCCTTAGCAACTCTTCTAGCATTATTTCTCAATTACTCTCTCCTTAGGAGTGATCTAGGATTAGGTCTTGCCTGACCATGAAGTGCAGTACAATCATTCTCAGAAACAGTGATGTCAAAGGAGCTTTTCCATTTGAAGTTTTAAGGGTGATTTGGCCCTCCTTAGATGCATGGCAAAACAGGACACTGAATCTGTTAGAGGACTGGGATGATGAAGTTTTAAAGGATGAGCACTTGTTTGAAATAACATGGTGGTGGAGGAGAATCATTGGATGTAATCATTGCCCCACTAGCACATGTCGTTCGGCGCTGGAATGGGATCCAGGGCTAGATGGTGAGGTTTGAGGAACTGGGAGTGGTGGAATAGGTTGAAGAGGGTTCCACTCACAGGTCATGGCTGTGCTAAGCACAGCTACATCAGATGTGTCCTTCTTTCGGAAAGAAGTATTGTTAAGCAGGGGTAGGTCCATACCATCAGAAACAGATGTGGCTTTATGGTGGGAGGATGGATTCTCAAGGTTAGCTAGTGTGCCCTTAACAATATCAAGAGCAGGGGACTTCTTTTTTACCCGAGTCCACTGCCTCAGAGATTGTCCCTTATTTGGTTGTTGAATTGGCACCCAACATTTGGTAGATTTATGGCATTTTGAATCTGGATGACCAAAACAATTGAATATTGTGCAAGACTGTGGTTTCCATTGGTATGTAACATCAATATTGATGAACTTATCCTTGCTCACTTTCAATAAGACAGAATCACTCAGCTCCTGAGATGCTTTTACCTCAATGCAAATCCTAGCATAGGAAAGTCTTTTTTAGGTCTCGGTCATTTTGATCAGTAGAGAGTGGTGTGTCAATGGCACTAACAATACTGCTTAGGCCTTTGTTAGTCCAGTATTCCAGTTGAATGTTACGAAATTTAATCCATAAAGGGATGTAATTGTAGGAGTCCTTAGTAAGCTGCATGTTGTGATGCCATTGCTTTAGGACAAGAGGTCTATTAGAGAAGGTCCATGGACCCTCATCTAACACATGCCTGCAATCACTTTCATTTCTAAAATTGAAAATTAAAAAGCCTGATGCAATTCCAACTGTGTCCACTAGGCCTTTTGAAGTCCATAGATTTTTAGCAATGGTACTGACCAATTTAAAATGAAGATTCTTTTGGAGAAAGAAGCCAATAAGGCAGCTTTTTCATTCCAGAGTGCCTTCAGTTTTAGTACATGGTGGTGGATCCACATAAGTCCTGCCATTATTGGTAACTGGCTGAAGAAATTCAAAATGGAGTTTGGAAGGGGCTGTAACATGAGACCAGAGAGGGCGCGTAAGGGTGGTACAGGAAAGGGATGGGTGTGATGTGTCAGGAGGTGTGATCAGAGATGGTGGCAGAGAGTCCTGCTGGGTAGGTGGTAAGGCTGGGTGAGACATACCAAGCCCCCATGGTGGTTGGGTGTCTTGAGATTTGGGAAAGAAAGGTTGTTCACAATGGGAAGGGGTCAGTCAGAGAGAGCCTTACATGAGGAAGATGCAGCATTAGTGAAGCATGAACACATTCAGTGTTAAGTGGTGGAAAATCATGATTCCTTGATCCTACCAGAGGATCAGGGGAGGGGAAGAGATGATGTGGAACCATGGGACTGAGTGAGATCATGTGCAGCAGGATAATGAGAATTTTAAGTGTCTTATAAATGAGAGATTACCTTCAAAAGCTTGTCAATTTCTTTTTGCAGCTCAATAGGATGCTTGAAATCTTTATAGATCTATATCTGTCCTCAAAAGAAGTTTAACCTGGTTCCTTAAGCTCTTGGCCTCTTCAACTTGGTTCACAGCTCTCTTCAGCTCCAATCCATGGTCCACATCTGGTTGGAATTGCTTGAGTCTCCTGTTGAGTAACAAATTATCCCTTTGAAGGACATCAACAAATTTCTCAATAGCAGAGAGTTCACGTGTAAGGGCATTCATCCTAGCATTATATTGCAAAGCCAAGGACACTTTATTGTTCTCATCCCCAGACCCCTCAGCATTGTCAACGAGTTCATTACAATATAGGTCAGATGAGGTTTGAAAATGTAGGAGCATTATTTTACTAATGTATTATACTTGTCCATTAGTAAAATAAAATAATAAATAAATAAATAAAAATATCATGACTTGAACAAAGAACAAGCAATTTTACTAATGGACAAGTATAATACACAACAATGCACACAAGTATTTGGACACTTTACAACGCACCCACACAAAAGCTTTGTATAGAAGTTGCACACACCAGGACTCACTCAATCACACTTATTCACAGAATGTCACTTGGGTGTTTCTCTACCCAAATCTCTTATTTATACTAGTGCTCAACGACTTACAAAGTCGATTGGATTGGTCTTGAATATAATATCCTACAGAGAAGTTTCTTAGAGGGAGACTTCTAGAAAGAGAGAAGGAGATAATTTGTGGAACTTTCTACTAACAGAGAAGTCAGTGTCAACTTCAACAAACTAACCAAGAGAAAACAGAGAGATGGTTAGTTTACCTCATGGGAGAATTCAAATGAGTACATGAATGAATAGTGGACAAAATACGTTGTATATACAGTAGTCGATTCATCATCTGTATTTTAGAAAGTCCTCTAAAATATTTTCACATGTCACTGATGCATGTGGTAGGTTATTTGCATATGCATTCAGTGCTTATGAATCAAAATATGATTTTTATTTTTTATTTTTTATGGTACAATCAAATATAAATTATCAAAACAAATTGTACAAATTAATGCATGCGTACATTTATATTAGCGAACCAAATTGTTATCAAATTATTGAGCTTCTATTTGTTGTTTGAATATAAAATTTAACTCTTACCATATTTTTGTGTAATCAGGGGATGATATGTTTAATTTCATCATTAACACTACCGGGATGGAGGCAGGCCAATTTTGGCCAATTGGCAACCATTGACATCTCTCTCCTACTGACTGCTTTGGGGTCTGGTGGAATTCGGCCTTGTGTGGTACCATTTGGGGCAGATCAGTTTGAAGAAACAGACCCTCAAGAAAAGACTAAGACGGGGAACTTCTTCAATTGGTACTACTTCTTCATGGGGTTATCTACCGTGTTAGCAACAATAGAAGTGGTGTATGTTCAACACAATTTTGGACGGGCATGGGGATTTGGAGTCCCTACCATAGCAGTGTTATTATCCGTCATTGCCTTCATTTCCGGATATCCTTTGTACCGAAAACTAGACCCGGTAGGGAGCCCGTATACACGATTATTAAAAGTCTCCTTTGCTGCAATAAGGAAAAGAAGTCTAACCATGGTTTTGGATCCTAGAGGGTTGTATGAGAATGAGGAGCTTGATGCTTATATAGCTGGCAATCGGAGGCTTCTTCACACTCAACACATGCAGTAAGTCCCTCTGCCTCTCTCTGTTTGTTTTGTGTAGACGTTATGAAGTACACTGGACATATGAGAATATGGGGTAGATATTGCGTGAATTGAAACTCAAAGATAGTATTTTCAATAACGAATGACTTTCTTACTCTTTGGGAAAACTTATAAATTTTGGATCTCTTTTCACTTCAAGGAAATTCTGAAAGGCAATATGAAGTTATTTTTAAAATCAACAATTTAAAGTTTATTAATTTTTTTTTTTTTTTTTTAATGTAATTTCGTATTTAATATGAACTGACTTATTAATAACATTAGTCAATTACATTTGGCAAAAACATGTGTATGGTAGAATTCAGAGTGATGAAGACCACTGTATCCTTTGTCATCATGATCGTTATATGAGAGAGTCCTTATGATTCAGCCATTTCCCTCTATATAGATAACTAGATGTGTGAGAATGGACTAGTAAGACTACCATTCCAAGCATTCTTGCTTGTTCGAAAAGGAAAATTATGAATTATATGTGCCTCATATTCATAATTCTAAGCCTTGTATAAGGTCATTTCATAATTATAAGCTCTGGTCCTTCATTAGATTATCCCCACTCCACCTGTACTAGAAGAATTAACTTTGACATCTTATATCAATCACTTTTGTTTTAGTCATTGCATTGGTTTATCAGTTTGTTGGACTGTCAAACCACCTGGTATTTAGTACATTTATATTGTAAAGCTTGGTTCAAATTGTCATTGGTTAAAAATGATCGAATTTTCTTCTCAAAAATAAAAAATTTATTTGAAGATAAAATTGGTGACTAATAAATGTTAGGTGAGAGTTTAATTTTTGCTCGTGGTGTGCTGCAGATTTCTTGATAAGGCTGCCATTGTCACTAAAGAAGACAACCTCGGCTAAACACCTTCCACACAGTTGAAGAACTGAAAACATTTATTCGAATGGGACAGATGTGGCAGCTGGAATCATCCTCAGTGCAGCCTATGCCCAACAAATCACATTCTCAGACAAACAAGCCCTCACCATGGATAGACACCTGACAAGGTCATTTCAAATTCCTGAAGGCTCCATGACCATCTTCACAGTCACCTCCATGCTTGTCACAGTAATCTTCTATGTTTGTGTGTTCGTCCCTATTATCCGTTGATTCACGGGTGTAGACTGGGGCATCTCCTTCCTGGTGCGGATGGGTATTGGCTATTTCATTTCAATACTCGCCACCCTAGTTGCTGGCTTCATTGAAGTGAAGCGTAAACATGCCACAATTTCCATCACTGTCTTCTGGCTCGTGCCATAGTCCGCCCTTCATGGCATCTCTGAGGCCTTCATGCTTATTGGATATCTTGAGTTCTTGTATGACCAGGCACCGGATAGCTTGAGGAATACTGCTTTGGGGTTGTTTTCGATAGCCAATGCAGCTGGGGGTGTCACTAGTGCACAAGTTTAGTGCTGGTCCGGGTGGTTCAAATTGGCTTCCCCATGATGACTTGAATAAAGGGAAGTTGGAATACTTTTACTGGTTGATAACATTGCTGCAGCTTGTGAATCCTGTTTATTACATATGCTGCCCAATGTTCCATACCTTCAAGCCATTGAGACGGGCCAGTCTTTGAGGGAAGATAGTGGTGGTCAGGGAAAAGGTTGATTCTGTTCATTTTACTGTTCCCACCTCTTCTCAAGAGACTATTCAAGATGGAGGCTTACACGAATTGAAGAGTTGAACACACAAGACATTTGAGTCATTTTCAAAAATCTTAATGCCTTTTTTGTTATTATTTTTTTAAGATGCATATATTGATATTATATTTTTTTATTATTATTTTTTAATCATTGATAAAAATTTCACATACATCACTCACACACTCAGAGTTTACTATGTAAAATGTGAACATGGGTATTTGCTAAACCATTCAAAAACATGTTAAATGTGAACATATGTATTTGGGTCGTGCTCTATAGCCTCTATTCCTTCACAGAAGTCACCCATTTGCCACAATGCACCCACGTGCACTGCGAACCCGTGTTTCTTTCTGCAGCTTTGCCACCATGCACTGCAACCCTCTCTTTCTCCACGCCTCATTCGTCAAATTTGAATACATTCATAATTCAACATCAATTAAATATCACTCCAACCTTGGTCGAATAAATATTTAAACAATAATATTAGATGTTTGGTACAGAAATAGTGTATTGAAAACTCGCTATGGACAACTTTTTCATTCATTTCGGCCGCATTCACATTTATTCTCCTTATATATATATATATATATATATATATATGACTTTTTTGGTTATATGCTTGTAAAGATTCCACTATTACCAAAAAAAAAAAAAAAATTTATTTCGAAATAGTAATGTTACAATAGTAATTTTTGTGCCATTCCAATATTACATAATGCTACAAGGACTCTTGTAAGTATATCAGATTTTTCTAAAATATTTTATGTCATTGATTAATACATTATATTAATATTTTTTTTTGATGACTAGCATTCAATTAGGATCGGTTATTGGTTTTTTTTCCAAAACAATACTTTCAACAAATGAGCAAAATACTCCCTGAACTAAAAAAATGAGCAAATCACTCGTAGTACTTCCAAAAGTGAGCACTTTGCCTCCTCCGGTCATCGAAATCCACTTTCCGTCAATATGATCATGTGATTGACTCTTTATAATTAATTCCAAAAATACCCTCCAAGATGACCATTATGCCCTCACTCCCTATATAAAGCATTTTGCTTTTTTTTACCCCAATCAAACCCATTTGCCCAACTATCTCTCCATTGCTCATCATTGTCTCTTTGCTCTCTCCCCAAGTCCGTGTATATATATATATATATATATACATATATATTTATATATATTGTTATAGTAAATATGAACATATTGTTACTATGTACTATTTTTAAATATTCATATTGATTCCGGATTTCCCCCCTAATAATATAGTGTAGCTTGAGAGCTCTGATTCATCAATGAGAATCAATAACATGAAAAGCAGCAAAAATATATATATATATATATTAAATAAATAAAAGACAAACTCATTTGAGGATATTAACATTTAATAGTGAACGAAAAATTAAAATAAAGTGAACTAAATACGCCAAAATCTAAATAATAATAATAAAAATTTAATTTTTAAATTCTCTAATTTATTCTCTCCCTCCCTAGACTTGAACCCAAGGTCAAGTGGGTTCAAGCCATAAGTCAAGTGGTTTGAGTCACTTAGACCATAATCTAATTTCACCGAGCCATATTAAAATTTGTCTAAACCATTTAATTCGGATTGCACTCAATTCAGCATTTATATAGTATACATGCATTTTTGAGTCCGAGAGGGTATTACAAAGAGGAGGTCCGTCGTATTCACGAGTTTGTAGTGCTGCTACTGGTGGAAGTTGTGATACCGCTGAATTTCCACGTGTAGGTTGGCCAATCCCAAATCCGAAAGCCTGGGGATATCAAAACAATTGAGTAATAAATGAACACAGAATACAATAAGGAATAAAAACAGAATGAATAATAATGATGAAAGAAAACTAAATTAATAAATATAATAATAATAATTGATACAAAAATCCAGATGATAAAATAATGAATCTACAACATACAACCCGGCTGGGAATTCGAATATCGTGGATCCCTAATAAATCCCTAATAAATCTCATACGGGAAACAACGCCTAAGTCTACTGAGCAATAAATACATGGACTAAGTCAACTGAGCGAAGATGAACTCCTATGTCAACGACACCGGAAGAATGATGATGACTGATTTCTGATCTACACGAACAACCTCTACGCCTGGTACTCACAAGGACCTAAAAAATATTACAACAAAGGTTGGTCAAAACTCACGAATAAGACTTTTTCATTACAACCCAAACAGAGGCCCGATGAACGATACAATCCTAACCAACTCATGCAATATTTACATAGTTGATAAGTATATATATATATACACACTAAAGTCTCTCACTGGACTAGGACAGACTTAACCAGATAGTGAGTATCTCATGCAAAGTGTATACAAGGTGGTCACGAGTCCTCCTTTTACCAGGGCATACACATCCCTATATCTAGCTACCCATCTCAACCGGCAATATACGCCTTAGTCCTAACTATTGATCACGAGACCTCAAGCTCGTATTATGGTACATATAATAACGATATATACACCTAGTCATATCCGGACAATGGCACACCAAAAATAAACTACCGTAACCATATCATGACAATGGTTCGGGAACATATAAAATAATATAGCCATATCCTAACAATGGCATGTCATCTATATTCTGACAATGGCATGACATAGAACCTGTGACGGCCCTGATTTTTCAATCTAGTGCGTCCTGTAATGACCTAAAGTTTGACCTGATAATGAATCTTGCATGCGAAAGCGGAAATAGAAACCAAGTCTCTAGAGGGTACAATACATCTCTAAGACGCCAAAGCGACTTTCCATGAGATCACGGAACTCAACGAGAATGAAAATGGAAGCTAGGGTTGAAAATAGACTAAGTATGCCCCCCAAGGGCAAAATAGTCCTTTCACACTAAAAAGGAAGTCTCTAGGGATGCACATCATCCCTAAGACACTATTGTGACTTTCCATGAAGCCACGGAACACAAAGAGACAACATGCGGGAGCGACATTTTAAAAATGAATAAGTTTAACCTTAGGGGCAAACTGATAATTCCTAGAAAGATATAGGTGCTACCGAACACACCATTGGATAGATGGCAAAAAAATAACAAATTTAGACTCAAAAATCACTTGATTTGGAGTTCGGATGAAGAAGAACCGCCAAAAACAACATAGGAGTCGTCGCGGCCAAGGGAAGGCACCCAGGGTGCCACCACACGCGGGCCCCTGTGCGCGCAGCTGGGCTGCTGACAGCAGCAACCCCATTTTGCTGATTTTCCAAAAACAGTGTGCTTTTTCAGACCCTTTAACGACTTTTTTTGGAAAACCTCAAAGAAGAAACCCCCCTTAAAATCATGTTTTCTAGCTGACCATGTCAAAAGAATTTTATTTTTGATGTAAAATTCCCAAAATGCCCTTATGCTCAGGTTTGACAAAAAACCTAAAATAGAATTTGCTTTAAGTGTTCAAATGGCCGAATATGAAGTTGTGTGCTAAAATGATTGTATACGCAAACGTAATAAGTGTTTTAAAGCATACGGAGATGATCCGTGACCCCCAAATATGCCAGATGCAAAATACGACCTATCAAACTTAAAATTTGCTTAAAATGACCTTTAAATGATGAAACTAAAAATACATAGATACTTTCAAAAGACCGTTTGGCCATTGGCCACACTTCATGTATATTAAATGAGTCCTAATGAGTGTGCTCGTGCACACTTTGCATCATCTGAATTGAAAATAACAATTTAAAACTTCATATTTTCTTATTTTTCAATAATTACATATGAAATCAAAAATACTTAAATGAATCAACTTAAAACTAAATGGCCCTTGGCCTCATTACATACACGTTAAATATACCCTAAGAGTGTATCTAAGTGCACTTTACATATTACAAGGCAAAAACGACATATTGAACCTAGCTAAGTATTACAACTTTATAAATGAAACTTAAACATGCTAACACTTGCATATAAACAAAAATACATCAAAAGTGCTGCAAATTAGCAGGACAACCTATTGTACATCCTGAAACCACATTGCCTTACCTGAAACAAGTGGCATTCAGTGGGGTGAGTAATTTACATTACTCGTAGGGAATGAGCATGCATACACCTAAAGTTGTACAAGTTTAATAAGTTAATATAATTTTATGCATGTGGTTCATGCCACCTAGCGTCTATGTTCAAAGTGAGACCAAAGGAACATCTTAAGCTACCTTAAAGCATTTCTATCATAAACCACAATATTTATGCAATTAAACGATATAGGAGCATACGACACAACATAACAAGATATAGATTATCAAAGTTATCAACTTGAAATCTAAAATGCGAAAACAACAAAATAATATAACTTAACATAATTGGAACTTCCAATACAACGCAATAAGATATAGATATCAAAGTTATCAACTTGAAGTCTAAAATGCGAAAACAACTAAATGATATAACTTAACATAATTGGAACTTCCAATACAACGCAATAAGATATAGATTATCAAAGTTATCAACTTGAAGTCTAAAATGCGAAAACAACAAAATGATATAACTTAACATAATTGGAACTTCCAATACAACGTAATAAGATATAGATTATCAAAGTTATCAACTTGAAATCTAAAATGCAAAAACAACTAAATGATATAACTTAACATAATTGGACCTTCCAATACAACGCAATAAGATATAGATTGTCAAAGTCATCAACTTGAAATTTAAAATGCGAAAACCCACAAAATGATACAATTTAGCATAATTGGAACCTCCAATACAACACGACAAGATATAGATTCTCAAAGTTATCAACTTGAAATTTAAAATGCGTAAACAACTAAATGATACAATTTAACAACATTGGAACCCCCAATACGACAAATAAGGTTACAAATACTCAATGCACTTAGCCAAATACCATGCACAACCAAGTCATGGAAAAACACACAAGACATGCCCTAGGTCCTCAAGCTACAATGGCATACAAAATGTCAAATTTTCAGTATGCGATTCGTTACACACACAAGGCATATAAATGTCGAATCTTCCGTGTGCGATTCATTACACGTTATAACAATATTATCAATATTGGAAACTTAATCTCATGAATATAAGACAAGTCCAAAATCATGATTTAAACATACAATCAACGTAAAATACTTGATTAAATCATTAATGCAACAAAAATGGAAATTAATTAAATAAAATAATTAATTTTCCTAGATTTCAAATCTCATCCAAATATTTCCTAATTAATATATGTTAAATTTCATAGCATGGTCATTACATATATCAAGTCAAATAATTATTTAAATGAATAAAACACTTAAATGAAAATTAATTAAACTAATTAATTAATTTCTCTATATTTCATATCAACTTCAAATAACTTCAAATAATTATATATCAAAGACTATATCATAGTCAATGCATATATCAACTCAAAACTTAATTATATACTTGGAACAATTAAATGGAATTTAATTAAAATGAAATAATTAAATCTCTAGATTTTAAAACAACTCAAAATGATTCCAATTTAATATATGCCAAGGAACAAGTCAAGGGCATCACATATATAAAGTTAAAAACATAATTACATCAATGGAACCATTAAATGGATTTTAATTAATTCATTTAATTAAAATATCTAGATTTCAAACTCATCCAAATATTCTCAAATTAATATATATCAAAGAACATGTCAAGGCCTAATTTAATATCATGTTATAAGTTAATTCTACATTAGATACAACTATCTGAACTAAATTTTATACAAATAAAATAATTAAATAAAGATTTCAAAACTCATCCAAATATTCTCAATTTAATATATGTCAAAGAACATGTGAAGGCCTAATTTAATATCATGTTACAAGTTAATTCTACACTAGATACAACTATGTGAATTAAATTTTATACAAAGAAAATAATTAAAAAAAATTCTAGATTATATACCAAGATATGCATACATGTTATATAAGCATCAAAAACATGTAATACACCAAGATATAAATCCTATAACATCCTCTACCTCATTTTGAGATGAAATCTCAAAAGACACCAAAATTAAACTTCTCCGAATCCGACGATACTTCGGGGTTACGACGGGGATAATGTGGGGAACAACTATCCTCCATGCGGCAACACCAAAATCCAAACTCGAACTCAAAACCCGAACTCAAAAATGGTCGAAATCGGATACTAAAAGAGGGGAAATGATGGCCTTGTCAAGGCCAACGATAAAGCCTTTATCGGAGGAGGGAGAATCAAAGGGGAAGAAGGCTAGAAGGAGGAAAGAAGGGTGGAATCCATGGGAGAGAGCTTTGGCTGGCCATGGGAGAGAGAGGAAATCTGACTTTTTCTCTTTCCTACCCCCTATTTATAGAAATCTCAAAAAGTGCCTCGAGCGGGTCCCGCTCGGCCCCGAAGAGTGAAATCCGTGCAGACGCGCTCAAACGAAAAAACACCGTGAACGAAAAAGAACCAAAATGAAAAAAAATGAACAAAGGAAGAAATGGTGTAGAAAACCAAGTCCCGAGCATAAATATATGGCCTGAACAAGTTTAGCGGCAATTGGGGTCAAAAACCCTAAAACTAGGGAAAAAGACCAGGAGATAATTCTAAGAGTATGCGACTCGACGAAAAGTGAAAATGAATCCTGTGCGAGGATCCAAGCCCAAAACGAGGCATTTTGCAATAACTTTCATTAATTACAGAATGGCCCCTACAAAAAAGGATAACTACACGAATGACCCAAAATGAAAATATCTTCCAAAAATATTTTATTAAAAACCTCCAAAATAAAATATCTTCAAAAGACATTTATGAAAAATACCCAAGAAGGAAGAATGTTTCCGAAGAAATTTTGCAACCATGTCCCTACGGACACAGTGTACAACTAGCGTACTTTTCTACAAAAGTAAAGATATGTTAATAAGTGCTCAAATGTGATGCATTTTAGTAACTAAGCTAGGGTATTTTAGTCCATTCATTTAGCTTACTTTCTCATTTTAGTTCTAATTTGCGTTTTTATCTATTTCAGGTCAATAAAGTTCAAAGGCTAAAAAGAGCCTATTAACTCCTTTTTGGAGTTAAAGAAGAAAATCCGAAAAGAGTCAGAAAAATTGCACTGGATAGTCTTCTATCGATCGAAGGAGTTCCCGATCGATCGAAAAGATCTACGATCGATCAAAATTAAGGCGGTGCCAACTCAATGGATAAGGTCGCTAATTATGAAAAATATCTTTGCCACGTCATCTTTGATCTATCGAAGCCCCTGCTGGCAGTGAGTTGTTTAATTGCCGAGCGCGCCCGAACTCCACAAACTTTTGTAGCTACAAGATTGCACCAATCAAAGGCCTATTTTTTGACTTGTTGCCTACTCAAAGAGGCTTGTATTTAAATGAAATTGAACCAATTGTATAGGGTTTTAAGATTTTGTTACACTAGTCATTCCAACTTTTGTTATACAATTAGATAATATTCTTTCTCTAGATTGGGGTTTTTGGAGCAAAGCAAAGAGGAAGAAGATGGTGCTTACATTGAAGAAAGCCCTTGAGGGTTGGATGACAACAACCATGAGTGGCTAGATCATTTTCTTGGGGCTAGAGATAGCCCCTAGGCTTGCTTCCTAAACTTAGTATTTTGTAGTTTTTGGGGATTTATGTTGTAAATTATGTTTTGACCATAATTATATATAAATCTTGAGCTTCTACATGATTTGTATGGATTAATTCTTCCAATTGATCTTTTATTTCTATTCATATGTCTATGTATGTTAGAATGAATGGTCATGTGCTTACACTAGATTTTATGACCTTAATGCATGTCTATGTGTGTTGGAATTATAAATCTAGTGATGGTCAAGGCATGGTGCTTAATTGATTACTCTTGTGATTTGTTTGATGGATTATGCTTATTTCTTGATGGATTGTGCTACCTCTTTAACTTAATTAGTTTAGATTCCTTGTCATTAATATAATTGCAGTGTAGTTGCTTTAAATTCCTAGATAGGTAGACAATCCATTCTTGTTGTTTGATGATCTATGCTGATGAGTGCAAGTAGTACATTTCTCTAGATTTTTGCGTGTGTATTAATTGTGGGTTTATTGAATGGTTAATGGCTGAATTTGATAGGTTGTGCTACTCACTAGATTGATTAGAAAATTTATGCTTAATTTGCCATCCATGCTTAGTATTTCAATTAATGGCGCGCGCGCGTGCACACACACATATACTTGTTTTTACAACATGGAATCCCCCTAAATTGGCAAATGCTAAATGTTTAGTGAAGTAAAGCTTAGCGGTGAACTCTATGCCGTAAAACTTCTCTCTCATTCTTTATACCTTAATATTTAGATTGCTCTTAATTTGCATATTTTTAATTGAATCTTTAGCTTAATTCAACCAACCATAACTCTATTTGATCATTCGACCTACTAATCCAATTTCGATTCCGTAGTACCTTGCAAATCCCTTGGGACAATCCCTTTTCACTCATACTACATAGTATAGTGTTAAGTGGTTTTTATAAATTAAATGTGGTGGCCACTTCTCACACTCATACTTTTTACATCATTTTGAGGTATCGGTTACAGCTCACACCAAGTTTTTGGTGTCATTGCTGGGGATTAGCAACGCTGTATAGGGAATTGATTAGGAATTAGTACTCTTTTGATCCTTATTTTATTTTATTTTTATTTTGTTCTCACTTTGTTACTTTTAATTGACAAGGTATTTGGAGCAAAGAGAAGTAAGCAACGGAGCCTCAAAGCAAAGCATAAAAGCATAAAAAAAATAAAAAAAAAATTACAAAAGCAAGCAAAAAGTTTAAAAATTCTTGAAGTTGCTTAAGGAGCTTTGTGTGCATTTCTAAACTCCTCTTGCTTAGTTAAATCATCGGCCTTTGTGGAGGCATTTTATTTCATTGTTGATCATTGGCTCGTGTGGAGGCAACTTAATTTCTTGCATTGTTAAAAAGCATAGGAGTATGGGATCAATGTATGTGGAGGAGAATTGTTGATTGATTTGTGTTGTTGTGGAGAAGTTTTTGTTTTTGTTATTTTTATTGGTGTGTTGATTAAATTTTGTGCGGTTCTTCCCCACTCTTCATCTTCATCACTCCAATGGAAAACCTTGAGAACAATCTTGGTTATCTAGACCCGAATTTCATTGAACACCCCCCTTTTGACCAATTTCCTCCCGGAATTGATAAGCGCCGAATATTGCATATTCAAGCGCCCTTATTTGCATTAGTTAAGTCCGTTAGTTGGTTTTATTGTATAGATTTTCTCCAGTTCCTTGTTTTTTTTGTGTATTTTTAGGTTTGTCTCTCAAAAAGAAATAAAATGGAGTTTTCTAAAGGCTTTTTGAAGATCAAGTCATTCCGGGCCTTTGTGTCCTTTGATTTCCAAGAAGAAATTGCCAAAGTAGGCTCATAAAGACATTCTACAAAACAAAAGGGCAGATAATACTCAATGACCCAAAGCCAAGATCAAAGTAAAAGAATTTCAAAGCAGGAGAAAAGAGAAATAAAGTCTAAGGCATCTACGAGCGCTCGTAGCTTCACTTACGAGCGCTCCAATTCCAGGCAGAGAGAAAGAAGGTATTTACGAGCGCTCGTCCACCCTACGAGCGCTCGTTCGTCATTTATGAGCAACCAGTGCATTCCACCATGTCATACGAGCACTCGTACTTCTTACGAGTGCTCCAATTCAAGGCAGAAAAAAATGAAGTATCTATGAGCGCTCGTAGCTGCATTTACGAGCGCTCGTCCCTGCGGTTTCGAACCATGAAGAAGATCCCAAGGCATTTACAAGCGCTCGTGCTGCGATCGATGAGCGCTCGTACAAACACTGTAGACCCACTTGGCTTCTTGATCCTCTCAATTCGATTCCCTCTTTAATTGGGTTGTTGGAAAAACACTTTTGGGGGACATAGACCTCGGTTTTTGGGTGGTTTGGTAGACATCTTGTCTACAAAAGAAGGTTGGAAGCTGGTAATAGAGGATCTGATATTTTTGCTAAGTTTAGAGAGAGAAATATTGAGTTCTTAAGGGTTTGTGTATTTTGGGTCCTCTAGGTGAGAAAATGGAAGGTTTCTTTATCTCTTCCCCTTCTTCCATTGCTCCTATGGGTAACTAACTCCCTATCTAGGGAGGTGATGAAGCCCTCTCTTGTAAGCATGATTTAATTCATTTAATTTGTGAAATGGTTCATGAATATGGTGGTTCTGTAATGACCCGGTCATTTTCCTCCCTTTTCTTTTTCCTGAAATTTTACGGATAAATTTTTTCCGTTTAATTTTCTGTTCTGAACTCTGATTCTTGTCACTGAGTGTCATCTCGAGTGCTTGGAAATGGTTTCTGAGACTCTTTTGTTCGAATTGAGAACTTCCTTTAAGGACCGAGTCATTTCCATATTTTTCGTTTTTCGACACTATGCACTATTTCGTCCTTTTCCCTGTTTCGTCTTATCTCCGTTTGTCACTTTTTGGTACAACCTCACTTTTCATGCTTGGAGTTAATTTTTGACTTAACTTGCCTTCATCTTAAATGGTTTCCACGAAATACGTATCTTTACTTTTGCAAGAAAGTACTCTAGTTGCTCCCGGTGTCCATAAGGGCATGGATGCACAATTCTTTGGAATTAATTTCTTTTCTTGGAGTGTTTTTCATAAATATATTTTGAAGATATTTTATTTTAGGGGTTTTTAAGAAAATATTTTTGGAAGATATTTTCATTCTGGGCCATTAGTGCAGTTAACCCTTTTTGGAGGGGTCATTGTGCAATTAACAAAAGTTATTGCTAAATTGTCTCGTCTAGAGCCTGGGTCCTTGTACGGGATTCATTTTTACATTTCGTCAAGTCATGTACTCTTAGAATTCCGTTCTGGTCGTTTTTCTCCAATTTCAGAGTTTCTGACCTTAGTTGCCGCCGAACTTGTTCGGGGCATATCTCTCTGGTTGAGACTCAGTTTTCGACGCTGTTTCTTTCTTTGTTCATATTTTCTCATTTAGAATCTTTTTTGTTCATGGAGTTTTGCCGTTTGAGTGCGTCTGCTCAAAGTCCACTTTTCCTGACCCGGCGGGACCCTTTCGGGGCACTTTTTGAGATTTTCTATAAATAGGGGGGTCTTAAGTCAAAAAGTCAGATCTCTGTCTCTCTCTCCCCTCTCTTCTGGCCAGAATCCATGGCAGCCATGGCTGCCACCTTCTCTCTCCTCCTTTGATCCACTTTTCCTTGGCGCAAACTCTTCGGCCTTAACGTTTAATACTTCTCTTGGCGATGCACATCTTTCACCCTTATTAGAACCCATTTTTGACCATTTTTTGAGTTTGGGTTGAGGTCAACTTGTGATTTTCATGGGGCTTCCTTCAGATTCTTGTTCACCATGTTGTCCCCGACAAAACCCTTCGGTATCGTCAGATTCGGAGCACTTTTATTTTGGTGGGCCTTTAAGGTTTTCATCTCAAATTGAGATAGGGGGTGTTATAATTTATTTTCTTGTTATATAGCATGATATTGATGCTTATACAACTTGTTCACATGCTTAAATGTAAAATCTAGAGATTTTATTATTTATTTATTTTGTATGAGATTTGATTCTCCCGGTTCGTTGTAGCTTGTTTTAAACATGTGGCATGATAATAAATTACCCCTTAATATGGTCATTGACATATATTAAATTGAGAGCATTTGAATAAGTATTGAATGTTTTATTTAATATTTATCTTGAATGAAAAATTAATTCATGTGGCCTTAACTAGCTTGAAATCAATGTGTGTTAGCATATTATATTAGGCCCTAGCATGCTCTTCAACATAGGTGAATTTGAGATTAATCGGAGTTGTTTTGAAATCTAGTAATATTTAATTAATTTGATTAATTAATTTATTCTGAATGTACTATTCACTCCATTGAAATTCTGACTTGATATTCTTGATATGCATGTCATATAGTTTCACATATATTTAATCTAGAATATTTGATTAGGTTTTGAAACCTTTCATTTATTATTTTTCTAGTATTAAGGTTTAATACTTATGGACGTACCTTGCATGAAATGTACTTGTATCGTGTTCTTAAATCAAGTCTTGGCATGTTGTATAACATACATTAATTTGAGATCATTTTGATGACTTTTAAAATCTAGAGATTTTAATTAAAAGAATTAATTAAAATCCATTCAATGGTTCAATGAGGTAGATTAAGTTTCTTACCTTGTATTCATGATTTCCTTAACAAGTTCCTTCACGTGTATCAAATCGAGAATAATCGGATAAGTTTTGAAACTTATATTTAATTAATTCCTTTGTATGACACTTAATTCACATGGTTGTATCTTGCTTAGAATGAACTTGTAACTTGACATTGGACTTGCCTTGTAATCTTGTTAATTTAATCCCTTTAGTAGATTAAATTCCCTTCTATGCTTCCATCGAGTTAATCATGCATTGATGTTGAATTCTTGCTAAACTTGTGAATTGTACTTGTATTTCATGAACTTGTACGTTTTTATCAAGCATCGTGACCCCTTGTATCTTGGTCTCATTAAGGTACTTAATGAACTAGTGTGGTTGTCTTGAAATGGTTTAATTACACATGTGTTGTTTAGTATGTAATTGAATCATGTATCTTATACTTGCGGCATATTTACTTCAATGGATTGCATGTGATATATATCTTGGTTCTAATCTATATAGATGCACACTATGATTTCTTGACATTTCACATGCCATCATAGTTGAGAACTTAGGGCATGATGTGACGACCCTGGATTTTAGGCCAGCGTGTCCTGTGATGAACCGTAAGGATGATCCAATAACGGGTCCGAATGCAGAACAAAAACAGAAAACAAGACTCTAAGAAGTCAAAGTGACCTTCCATGAGGTCGTGGAACTCAACAAGAACTGATGCGGAAGCAAAAGATTGAAAATATGACAAATAAGCCCCCAGGGGCAAAATAGTTATTTCTGAAAATTGTAGATTCGGGTGCCACCGAGCACACCGCTGGAAGGACAACGAAAAACTAATCAAGAGGGACTCAAGAATCGCATGATTCGGAGTCTGGACGAAGGAGAAACGGCATGACGAAGAAAAACGAGCACTTAAGGTAAAAAGGGTAAACTGGTAATTATCCAGGAAGAACTGGGTGCAACCGAGCACACCGTTGGTCCTTTTCCCTATTTTATCTTTTCCCCATTTGTCACTTTTTGGCACAACCTCACTTTTCATGCTCGGAGTTGGTTTTTGACTTCACGTACCTCCATCTTGAGTGGTTTCCACGAAATACGTATCTTTACTTTTGTAGAAAATTACTCTGGTTGCTCCTGGTGTCCATAGGGGCATGGATGCAAAGTTCTTTGGAAAAGGACGAAATAGGGAAATTCTAAGAGTAATATCCTAGCATGTAAACAAGTTGTATAAGAATCCATAGCATGCTATATAACAATAAAGTAAATTATAACACCCCTACCTCAATTTGAGATAAAAACCTCAAAGGCCCACCGAAAAAAAAGTGCTCCGAATCCGACAATACCGAAGGGTTTTGTCGGGGACAACACGATGCACAAGAATCCAAAGGAAGCCCCATGAAAATCACAACTTGACTTCAAACCCGAACTCAAGAAATGGTCCGAAATGGATTCTAATAAGGGTGAAAGAAGCGCGTAGTCAAGACAAACACAAAACGTGAAGGCACTATGACTTTCTAACAAAGGGAAGAAGGTTTAATTGAGAAAAGAAGGGTGGCAGCCCCCCTTGGGCTTCCATGGCAGATTCAGGTCGTGCATGGAGAGGGGAGAAGATTACTTTTTGAATTTAAGTCCCCCTATTTATAGAAAATCTCAAAAAGTGCCCCGAACAGGTCCCGCCAGGTCCGAAAAAGTAAATTTTGAGCAGACCCGCTCAAACGGCAAAACTATATGAGCAAAAAAGATTCAAAATGAGAAAATATAAATAACGGAAGAAACGGTATCAAAAACCGAGTCTCGAGCAGAGAGATATGCCCCGAACAAGTTTGGCGGCAACCAGGGCCAGAAACAGGAGAAAAACAACCACAAGGAAATTCTAAGAGTACACGACTCAACAAAATGTGAAAATGAATCCCGTACGAGGATCCAGGTTCCAGACGAGATATTTTTGCAATAACTTTCGTTAATTGCACAATGACCCCTCCAAAAAGTGAAAACTACACTAATGCCCCAGAATGAAAATATCTTCCAAAAATATTTTCTTAGATACCCCTGAAATAAAATATCTTTAAAAGGTATTTACGAAAAACACCCCAAGAAAATAAAATAATTCTGAAGAACTGTGCATCCATGCCCTTATAGACATTGGGAGCATAAAGAGTACTTTCTTGCAAAAGTAAAGATACGTATTTCATGGAAACCACTTAGAATGAAGACAGGTGAAGTCAAAAACTAACTCCGAGCACGAAGGGTGAGGTTTTGCCAATAAAGCGACAAATGGGGAAAAGACAGAATAGGGAAAAAGACGAAATAGGGAAAAAGACAAAAAGTGAATAGTGTCTAAAAAGTGAAAATGTGGAAATGACTCGGTCCTCAAAGGAAGTTGTCAATCTGTACGAAAGATTCTCAGAAACCATTTCCAAGCACTCGAGATGACACTAAACGATGAGAAACAAAGCTCAGAAAGGAAAATTGAACGGAAAAAATTTATCCGTAAAATTTCAGGAAAAAGGAAAGGAAGGAAAATGACCGAGTCATTACAATGACCTTGTGTATGGTCCTTGTTCGGTTCTGCTGGGAATGTTCCTGATTTTGGGGACGAAATCTCTTTAAGGAGGGTAGGTTGTAATGACCCAGTCATTTCCTTCCTTTTCCTTTTTCCTTAGAATTTTACGGATGAATTTTTTTTGTTGAAATTTCATTTATGAGTTCTGTTTCTCATCACTTAGTGTCATATCAAGTGCTCGGTAATGGTTTCCGAGACTCTTTTCTATAGATCGATAACTTCCTTTATGGACCAAGTCATTTCCACATTTTTTTATTTTTAGACACTATTCACTTTTCGTCCTTTTTCCTATTTTATCTTTTCCCCATTTAGTACTTTTTGGCACAACCTTACTTTTCATGCTCGGAGTTGGTTTTTGACTTCACGTACCTTCATCTTGAGTGGTTTCCATGAAATACGTATCTTTACTTTTGTAGAAAATTACTCTTGTTGCTCCCGGTGTCCATAGGGGCATAGATGCAAAGTTCTTTGGAAACTTTTTCTTTTCTTGGGGTGATTTTTGAAAATATCTTTTGAACATATTTTATTTTAGGGGTTTTTAAGAAAATATTTTTGGAAAATATTTTCATTCTGGGTCATTAGTGCAGTTTTCACTTTTTGGAGGGGCCATTGTGCAATTAATGAAAGTTATTACAAAAATGCCTCATTTTGAGCCTGGATTCTCGTATGAGGTTCTTTTTCACTTTTTTGTCAATTCATGTACTCATAGAATTCTCTTCTGGTTTTTTTTTCTCCAGTTTTAGGGTTTTTGGCCCAAGTTGCCGCCGAACTTGTTCGGGACATATCTCTCTGCTCGAGACTCAATTTTTGACGTCGTTTCTTCCTTTGTTTATATTTTCTAATTATGAATCTTTTTTGTTCATAGAGTTTCACCATTTGAGTGCGTCTGCTCAAATTTCTCTTTTTCGGACCCGGCGGGGCCCTTTGGGCACTTTTAGGGTTTTACTATAAATTGGGGTATAAAATAGAAAAGCTATCTTCCCCTCTCTTCATGCACGACCAGCAGCTTCAATGGCAGCCTAAGGGGGCTGTACCCTTCTCCTCTCATTTAAACCTTCTTCCCTTTGTTAAAAAGTCGAAGTGCCTTCGCGTTTTGTGTTTGTCTTGACCACGTGCATCTTTCCCCCTTATTAGAACCCGTTTTTGGCCAAATTTTGAGTTCGGGTTTGAAGTCAAGTTGTGATTTTGATGGGGCTTTTTAGGGGTTCATGTAGATCGTGTTGTCCGCGACAAAACCCCGCGGTATCGTCGGATTCGGAGCACTTTTTTTTCAGTGGGCTTTTGAGATTTTTATCTCAAATCGAGGTAGGGGATGTGTTAGGATTATACTTGAGTTATATTGATTGTTTTATAAGCATATATAACTTATGAGCATGCCTTTGTACAAGTTTTAGAATTTAATTTAATTATTTTGTATGTTTAAGATTTAATTCATATGGTTGTGTATAACTTGGAATTAAATTATGGCATGCTAGTAAATTAGGCCTTGGTATGCTTATTAACATATATTAAATTGGGAGCATTTGAATAAGAATTGTAATTTTTATTTAATATTTATCTTTTATGAAAGATTAATTCACATAGTTGTAATAAGCATGAAATCAACTTGTAATGTGATATTTAAGTAAGCCTTGGTGAGTTCTTTAACATATGTTAAATTGAGGATATTTGGAGTGTTTTAATCCCTTGATTCAATATTTTATGTGATATATGTGAAGACTATGCTATGTCCCTTAACATATATTAATTTGAGATTATTTGGGATTGATTTGAAATCTAGAAAATTTAATTATTTTAGTTAATTCAATTCTATCTACTTGTTCCATGGATTTAACTGTGTCTTTGAAATTGTTTCAACGTTTAAATTAAAGAATTGGACTTAGCATGATATATGATATAATTGTCTAGCATAGCTTATTTAAATATATCTTGTGTAGGTATATAACTTGTTAGAATGTTACAATTGTTTACCTTGGGAGCTAGTTACTAAATTAGAGCTTATTTAGTACTTGTGGCTTATGATGGTAATGTGGCTCAATTATTATAAAATATTCTTGCTATATGTATAAATTGCATATTGAGGACATGACATGTCATATGTTATGTAGACTTGAATTATAGGACATGGTTTGTATGGATTCAACCTTACTTGTGCATGGAATGTGGTAACTTGCATTTGATTTTGTATAAGTTTTGAACTTATTGATTTTGGAAAGCTTGTGAGGACATAATTTATGTGATGGCTAGGGTTTGGCTCTAGTACATGGACAAGTGTCCTCTAAGTCATAAGTGCGCACTAGGTGGTACCTTGTGGGTCGTAATTACCCGAAAATACTTGCTTGGTTTAGCGACCACATGTCCTAGTCTTTCCACTATTTGTTTTCACATTTAATTTCAAGTTGTTAATCATGGATTACTTGTAGCTTAAGAATTGATGCTTACTGTGGATATATAGATCTTATTTAGTATACTTGAAACTGTATACTTATTTTGTGTATTTAGATCTCATTTAGCATACTTGAACTTGTATCCTTTGTTGTGCATCTAAACCCTATTTAGTATACTTACGCAGTGCATGTTTGATTTGTATAATCGGATTTCATTTTTATATATTTGTGTCGTGTATGCTTGTCTTGGGCGTAATTCATTTAGCTTAGTATACATGTGCCTGTATACTTGATTCATGAGTTTTCCATGTTAGTTGTATAGTTGTATATGCATGCTTAGACATTGCGTAACTTGTTTAATATGGTTTAGTATACTTGTAAATGTATGCTTATATGTCGTATAACATGTTTTAGTATTGTTTAGTATACTTGAACTTGTATACTTGCTTTGTGAGTTTAAATTTCATTTTTTATACTTATGTCGTGTATACTTATCTTATGTGTATCTAGTTTAGTTAAGTATACTTGTGCTTGTATACTTGATCTATGAGTACTCTACATATGTCGAATACTTGCATATGTATGTTAGATATTTCTTATCTTGTTTAACAAGATTTAAGGTACTTGAACATGTATGCTTGTATGTCGTGTATCATGTTTTAATACGGTTTAGTGTACTTGAGCATGTGTACTTGTATGCTGTAGTTCATTTCAACTGCATGAGTAACTTAGGGTGATCCCTGAGTCTCACTTTGACATAAACGTTAAGTGGCATGAGCTCCTTTGATATGTTCTGCCTTAAGGCGATAATTTTGTAAAATGCTAGGTCAATGCATGCTCATTTCTTACGAGTAGCTTTATATTGCTCACCCCAAAGTCACTGGGGTATATTTCAGGTACAAGATTCAAGATCTGGAGGATTACACTTTCCTTGGGTGATTTGTAGATTTAAAGACCATTTAAATGTATTCTTGTTCACATGCAAGTATTTGCATGTTTGAGTTTGCCATTGAAATGTAATTTTTCTAACTTGGAGGTTTGACATGTCAAATGTTGTAAATGAGTCGTAATAAGGCTATGGGCCATTGTAGATGTTTAAAATGCCATATTACACTTGCGTGTATGTTCACATCATTACACAATATCATATAATGCAATTTGATCATGCCATGGGGAGTCATTTTGATGCCTTAGGGATGACATACATATCTAGTGGCCACTTAGTTTCTTTTGTTTCCGCATTTCAGATCCGTTATCGAGTCATTCTTTTGGTTCATCACAGGACACATTGGGTTGAAAAATTTAGGGTCGTTGCATTTCTTCCGTTAGCCATATCTTCTTCATCCGGACTCTGAATCAAGTGATTCTTGAGTCCATTTTGCTTGATTTTTTGTTATCTTTCCAATGGTGTGCTTGTTAGCACCCACTTTTATGTTGAAAATGACCATTTTTCCCCTAGGTTCATTCTTGTCCGTTTTTGAAACGTCACTTCCGCATTTGTTTCCTTTGGGTTCCGTGACTACATTGAGGGTCACATTGGTGTCTTAGAGGCATGTTATATCTTTAGAGACCGTTGTTTCATCTTTTGCTTCAGCATTTTGGATCCACTTCGGGTCATCACATGACACACTGGGTTTAAAAATGCAAGATCGTCACATGATGCATTGGGTATCATTTTAAGTTTCTCTTCATTTTGGCAAGTTTTGGATGCTTTCATGGGGCTAAGAAATGTTTTAAAACATGTTTAGATCGTATAGGAAGCATATAGAGCCTTAGAGATGGACCGACCATCACACACACACATAGTGTAGCAGCTATTCTAAGCTGCAGCAGACGTGTCGGTCGTTTGATGGAGCACCATCGGTCGATCGACGAGTCTCGAGACTACAATCTAGTAGGCTTTTTAGGAAAACCCTAGTTTTAGCTGACCGACAATGGGGGTTCGGTCGACCGATCCTCCCTGGGAGCATTTTCTGCACCTTTTTCTTGGACAGTTTTGTCATTCCAACTTTGAGGAGTCATAACTCCTTCATTTCAGATCCAAATTGGTTCATTCTTGATTCTAAGTTCAAGAGCTTGAAGTCATCTTTCCAATGGTACCAACCATTCATGAAAACTCCATCTGTAGTGTGAGTTATTCCAGTTTTTGTAAGATGGTTTGTGGTATCTCATGAACGGAGAAAGCGACTTTGTTTTAATTTCATATCTTTTCCGTCTCGACTCTGAATCAGGTGATTCTTGAGTCTAACTCCATTCTTTTTTTGTTGTCTTTCCAATGGTGTGCACGGTGGCATCCATTTCAGTGTGAAATGACCATTTTGCCCTTGGTTCTTTTCTTTTAGGGTTTGGCATTCTTGCTTCATTTGTTTGGCTTAATAGAGTTCCATGGCTTCATAAGGAGTCATTTCGTTGCCTTAGGGATGACGTGTATCTCTAGTGGCTGTTTAGCTTCTTCGCTTCGGCATTTTGGATCCGTTATCGGGTTATTCCTTCAGTTCATCATAGAAGACACTGGGTTGAAAAATCTAGGGTCGTTACAAGTGGTATCAGAGCTCCTAGGTTTGAATACCTTGGGACGATGGGTTTTGGGTGCATGTCATGTTTTTTGTTGCTTTATTTTACGTGTTTATATGCTTCATGATAACATGTTTTGGTTTGACAACATGTTTATATGCTTATGGGCTATATGTGGTATGCTATCTGTTTAGCTTGTTTTGATTCTAATGTATAGAGCATGACATATGATGTATGATAGTTTAGATTTATATATGCATAATTGTGTCGCATATTTGGCATGACACGGGATTGGTCATTGAGGTACGAGTTGAGGTTGATGGTGATTGTAGTCACAGTTTCACTGTAGTTTAGGTCGTTGTTGATCTAGCATTGGTTTTGAGGTAGGTGGAGAGACACCTTTTGTTTAGGCTCTTGTGAGTTGAGTCATTGAGCGTGACCGTAGTGTTGGATTTGTTGGTTTTGGGTTATGATGAGGTTATGGACCTCTTAGGATCCTTGGTTGTTTTAAAAGGTTCCTCTGAGATTACAATTTTCATGGGCGGGTACGTTATGGGCTGGTGCATGGCGCTGTCATGTTACCATACTAGCTAGCTACAAGTGCAGTTCGGATGGAATTGGTGTTGGTTTTTGTTCCGATAGGCATAGTCCTTTTGGTCAGTGATTGGTGGTTGTTTTAGGGACAATTCTTGAGATTGATTTGGTTGTTGATAGTATGGCTATAGTTGCCATTTTCTTTGAGTTTCCAAGCGCAATGACGCTTTTGTGGTCTAGTAGATTGATCGATGTTTTGGGTTGGTGAGAGCATTGCATTGTTAGTGTCACTTGTAGTGTCACCTTTAGATTTGGAAATGGATCGTTAGAGTCTTACCATTATGGTGTGGGCTCACGTTTGTTTTGAGACAAGTTGTTGTCGCATTGGTTTTGGAGTCAAATTATGGCTAGGACTGGTCATTCCTTTTACCTAGATACTCTAGGATATGATGTCCATAGGGTTCATTGTTGCATCATTTTATTTTCTGCAGTCTCAGTAACTACCATGTTAGTAGCATGATTTATGTTATTACGATGCATGAGTTGGTGGAGGTCTATCCACAATTGTCTTCTTGTTGTATGGCATTAGCATGCCTTATTTATATGCCTAGAGATGCCATGTTGTTGCTATGCTTTAATGACATGCTTTTGTGTTTACATGGAGACGCGCTGTATGTACCTTTGATTTTATCCATGTGAGTAGATTTGCTTATTTGGTAGTTGCTTTCCTTGTTATATGTATGACTTCCATATTTGGTTTCCTATTCGTTTCCCTCGGTCGCACGTAGGGTGTATGGTTTCGTTATGAAAAATTCCTTGTAAAGGAATTGTCACATTTGTTTTGTCGTGTCGCTATTGTGAGGGAATAGGATTTCTCCTCTTTTTCTTGGTTCATGTTTGGGACTTCACAAGGAGTGAGTCTCTTCTCCTTGTTGCCTTGCGTACGGTTTTGGGGTTGGTTGGTCCGTGAGGATCACCGTTGTTGTCTTGAGTCCTTGGTGAGGATTTGGTGGATTTTGGTCGACTTACTTCCATATAGGGATTAAGTCTTTGACCTTGTTGTCATTCATTTCAGAGACGGAGTCGTGGTGTTGTCCTTCTTAGAACTGGTGGTTTCCTTTCTTTCGTGTCTTTCCATGGGGAGTTTTTGCCGTGGTTGTTGACGGAATTATAGTGCTCAGGGTGAGTTGATTTGTATGAGATCATTTTACGAGGACTTGTGTCCATATCATTGAGGATTTGTTTGATTCATGAGGTGAACTCGATGCTCTTTTGAAAATGTCTTTTGGAGACTTGTTTCGGTTTTAGAGACCTAGATGTGGTTGACTCTTAGGAGAAGTTTTGGGGGATTGTTGTAGGATATGGCTTATATATGGAGTTTTCTCATCCTAGTCATGGCTAGGCATAGTTTTGAGGAATCGTAGTTCTAGTAACTATTTATGGTTTGAAATTAAGGAATTTTGATTTAGCTTGGTGATGCCAAGCACGGTTTTGAGAGACTTGTTTTGTGACTTTGGTTGTCAGGATTTTGATGTGTGTGCCACGTAGCGGACTTGTGTCTTTCGAGGAATTAGTTATCAGTGATAAGGATGTGAATTTGATGTTTGATTATGGTATGGTTTTGTAGTATTGAGGATTTAAGCGTAACGGTGCTAGTGACATTGTTGTTAGGGTTTTAGGATTAGCTACCCCAATTCTTGCGGATGTCTGGTTCCCATAGTGCTTTTGGTAATGATCATTTTCGACATTGATGTCATTTGTATCGAAAAGTTTCCGTCTGGGTTGATCTGTTGAGGGCATGTTATGAACTAGTACCTTATATTGTCATGCTACCTTATTGACGAGTAAGTGTGGGCGGGTTCTAGTCTTTGTTCGTACCGCCACGTTGTCTTTATTCTGTACCTTGATTTGACCTGTGATAATCTTAGTGGTTGTTTTTGGATTAGTAGGACGGTTCATCAGGAGGAATGCTTACAGTTGTTGTCTTCTGTTCCTATGTCTGACCTTGGGTTTTATGTGTGACTTCTGAATTGTCGTGTGGCCGAGTGGTCACTTGTCTTTTGAGGGGTTGTCCTGTCATGAGCACGTGGGTGCGAATGACATTAGCTTGTCCGTTGTCTTTCAGTTTTGGGATTGCTTTTGTAGTATGTTGTGTGAGATACTCGGAGATGTACTCCATAGTTATCCTAGTTTGTCCTTTGGTTTGATCTTGTTCGGTTCTCTTTTGTTAGTTCCTAATTTCAGGGACGAAATTCCTTTAAGGATGGTAGGTTGTAATGACCCGGTCATTTTCCTCCATTTCCTTTTTCCTGAAATTTTACGGATAATTTTTTTCCGTTTAATTTGCTATTCTGAGTTCTGTTTCTCGTCTCATAGTGTCGTCTCGAGTGCTTAGAATTGGTTTCCGAGACTTTTTTGTTCAAATTGACAACTTCCTTTGAGGACCGAGCCATTTCCGCATTTTTACTTTTTGGACACTATTCCTTTTTCGTCTTTTCCCTATTTCGTCTATTTCCCTATTTTGTCTTTTCCCCGTTTGGCACTTGTTGGCACAACCTCACTTTTCGTGCTCTGAATTGGTTTTTGACTTCACATACCTTCATCTTAAGAGGTTTCCACGAGAAACGTATCTTCACTTTTTTAAGAAAGTACTCTGGTTGCTCCCGGTGTCCATAGGGGCATGGATGCATAGTTCTTTGGAAATATTTTCTTTTCTTGGGGTGTTTTTCGTAAATATCTTTTGAAGATATTTTATTTCAGGGGCTTTTAAGAAAATATTTTTGGAAGATATTTTCATTCTGGGCCATTAGTGCAGTAAACCCTTTTTGTAGGGGCCATTGTGCAATTAACGAAAGTTATTGCTAAATTATCTCGTCTGGAGCCTGGATCCTCGTACGGAATTCATTTTCACATTTCATCGAGTTGTGGACGCTTAGAATTTAGTTCTGGTCATTTTTCTCCAGTTTCAAAGTTTCTGACCCCGGTTGCCGCTGAACTTGTTCGAGGCATATCTCTCTGCTCGGAACTCAGTTTTTGACGCCGTTTCTTCTGTTATTCATATTTCCTCATTTTGAATCTTTTTTGTTCATAGAGTTTTATCATTTGAGCTCGTCTACTCAAATTCCACTTTTCCGGACCCGGCGGGACCCGTTCGGGGCACTTTTTCAGTTTTTCTATAAATAGGGGACTTAAAGTCAAAAAGTGAGATGTTGTCATCTCCCTCCCCTCTCTTGGCCGGCCATCCTTGGCAACCATGGCTGCCACCTCCTCTCTCCTCTTTTGAGCTTCTTCCCTTAGTTAAAATGTTGTCGTGCTTTCGTGTTTTGTGTTCGCCTTGATGACGCGCATCTTTCACCCTTATTAGAACCCGTTTTTGGCCAAATTTTGAGTTCGGGTTTGAAGTCAAGTTGTGATTTTCATAGGTCCTCTTTGGAGTTTATCGTTCATGGTGTTGTTCCCGACAAAACCCCGAAGTATTGTCGGATTCAGAGCGGTTTCATTTTGGTGGCTTTTGAGATTTTCATCTCAAATTGAGGTAGCGGGTGTCTTAGGATTATATTTGTGTTGTATTGATGATTTTATAAGTTTATACAACTTGTATGCATGTTTTGTATAAATCTTAGAATTTAATTTAATTATTTTCTTTGTATAGGATTTAATTCTCAAGGATGTGTATAACTTAGAATTAAATTGTGGCATACTAGAAAATTAAGCCTTGCTATGGTTGTTTACATATATTAAATTTGGGCCATTTGGAAAACAATGGCAACATTTATTTAATATTTTTCTTTTGTGAAAGATTAATTATCATGGTCGTACCTTACATGAAATTGACTTAAGAGAGGCTATTAAATTAAGTCTTGGCATGTTCTTTAACATACTTTAATTTGGGAGCTTTTGGTTAAGTATGAAAATTTAGAGATTTTAATTAAAAGAAGTAATTAAAATCTATTTAATGGTCCCATTGGTTTAATTAAGTTGTTAGATTGATTTTTGTAATGTCCATGCTATGTTGATTAATATGTATTGATTTGGGACTATTTGGTTGAGATATGAAATTTAGGGAAATTGATTAGTTTATTTAATTTATTTCTATTTCTATTGCATTAATGATCAAATCATGTATTTAACCTTGGTTATATGTTTAAACCATGAATTTGGACTTATATTAGATTCATGAGTATCTATTTTCAATATTGAAATATATTGCCATAGCGTGTAATGAATCGCACACCGAAGATTCGATATTTGTCATGCCTTAGTAGTTGTGGACTTAGAGCATGTATTGTATGTGTTTCCAAATTTGGTTGTGCATGGTAGATAGTTGATATCTTGTATATACATGTCGATATATATACGTTGTTGCATAACTTGTTGATTTTGGAAACTTGGGGATGTCATTATTTGGCTACGGCTAGGACTTGGTTCTAGTACGGGGGATTGTTCCTCTATATAGTCTAGTGCGCACATAGAGAGGTTCACCATGGGCTAGTAACCCTAAAGTAACGATGGTGTCGTTCTGATCCAGCGTGACGTCCAAGTGTCCATTCTGTTTGATTTCACACTTCATTTCAAGTTGATAACTAGATGACATCGTAACTTGTTGTTCCTTATTTGAATTCCCATTTAGAGTTCAAGATGTAACTTTGTGAAATCATATTTTATGCGTTGTATTGAAGGTTCCAATGTTGGTTAAATTGCATAGATGTGGTAATTTGTGTTTTGATGTTCAAATGTAGCTTAGGAATGATCCTATAGATTCATTTGGAATATAGACGTTAGGTGGCATGAACTCACTTTTGTTGCTTTTGTATTTTAGATTTAAAAGTTGATACTTTGAGAATCTATATTTTTTGTTGTTTTATATAACATGCTTCCATGTTGATTAAGTTGCATGAACAATGTGATTATGCTAGAAATGATCTTAGGTAGCTTAGGATGCTCCCTGAGTCTCATTTGATATAGACGTTAGGTGGCATGAGCCCCTTTAACATGTTTCACCTTAAGGTGATAAAATTGTAAAACGCTAGGTCGACGCATGCTCATTTCCTACGAGTAGCTTTATGTTGCTCACCCCAAAGTTATTGGGGCATATTTCAGGTGCAGGAATCAAGGTTGAGATTTCATTACACTTGGGCGATTAGTAGACTTGAAGGTTCTATTTTTGTGAAGGTTGGCATGAAATGCCTCTTTGTAGCCTTATGTTTTAAAACTTGTATTCTTTGATTCTATATACGTAAAGTGTACATAAGTGCACTCCTTTCAATGTATTTCACATGTATAAAATGAGGCTGGAGGCCAATGATATGTAGTTTGTATTCTATGCACTTTTGTTTATAAGGTTTTCTATGTAAATATTGAGAAAATGCTAAGTCTTTACTTCATAACATCTGCATCGGGTGTGGGAATTCCATTTTTTTTCTTTCATAGGGTTTCTATGATCATGTTTGAGGTGTGGCCAAGGGCCAAACACCATTTTGTTCAAGGCTTTGCATTTTAGTTTCATTTAAGTCATTTTTTGGCATTTTTGGCCGTTGAAAGGTCAAATTTTGCATTGGGGTTCTTTTGAGGCTGCGGACCATTAGAACGCGTCCTATATGTTTTTTTACGTTTGCGTGCATGTCCACATTTCACAAAACTCTCAAGTTTCAACTTTTGACCTATTTTTGGGCGATTTTATGAATTTTTATAAAAAAATTCATGCATTGGGTATCATTTTAAGTTCCTCTTCGTTTTGGTAAGTTTTGGATGCTTGCATAGAGCTAGGAAATGTTTTGAAACATGTTTGGATCGTGTAGGAAGCATATAGAGCCTTAGAGACGGACCAGGCATCACACACACACATTGCAATAGTTTTTCTAAGCTGCAGTAGATGTGTCAGTCGGCTGATGGAGCACCATCGGTCAACCGATGAGTCTCGAGACCACAATCCAGTAGGCTTTTTAGGAAAACCCTAGTTTCAGCCGACCGGCAATGGGGGTTCGGTCGACCGATCCTCCCTGGGAGCATTTTCTGCACCTTTTTCTTGGATAGTTTTGTCATTCCAACTTTGATGAGTCATAACTCCTTCATTTCAGATCCAAATTGGTCCATTCTTGATTCTAAGTTCAAGAGCTTGAAGTCATATTTCCAATGGTACCAACCATTCATCAAAACTTCATCTGTAGTGTGAGTTATTCTAGTTTTTGTAAGATAGGTTTGTGGTATCTCTTGAACGGAGAACGCCACTTTGTTTTAATTTCATATATTTTCCGTCCCGACTCCAAATCAGGCATTCTTGAGTCTAACTCTAATATTTTTTTTGTTGTCTTTCCAATGGTGTGAACGGTGGCATCCATTTCAGTGTGAAACGACCATTTTGCCTTTGGTTCATTTCTTTTAGGGTTTGACATTCTTGCTTCATTTGTTTGGCTTAAAAGAGTTCCATGGCTTCATGGGGAGTCATTTCATTGCCTTAGGGATGACGTGCATCTCTAGTGGCCATTTAGCTTCTTCGCTTCTGCATTTCGGATCCGTTATCAGGTCATTCTTTCTGTTCATCACAGAAGACACTGGGTTGAAAAATCCAGGGTTATTACACTGAGTATACTTTAAGCGTGTTTTCTGCATTTGTCCCAAATAATTATATCGTGTTTATGGATGTGGATCTTAGATTTCTTGATTCTTTGTTTAGTTCTTACCATATTTACTCTCTTGTTGGTGATCTGAATGAATGCAGAGACGCAAGGATGTAAAAGGGTTTGTAAGTTGATTCATCAATGGTTTTATATGACGAAGAAGATTTGGTGTCTTCTAATGGTTGTGCTGTTTTAAGTCCAAATCATCAAGCTTTGTATTTATAATTCATTTCTATAGTGATTTGGATCGTACACAAACACGATGATGATATATATAATTCTTTCTATAGTGATTTGGATGTGCCAGAATATTACTAGATGAATTTAATTGATCAATGTTCAATTGATGGAAGTTTGGTCTTCATTGTTGAAAGAAAGTCTTCTAAGTGGAATTAAAGCATGTCGTGTCCATGACATGTTAGCATAATTTTCTTGACACCATGTAAGGAGCTGGCTGACTTTGCTTCTCACTAGCTCTCAAATGATTATGGTCTTCCACATTTAAGACTAAAATTCCTTGAGTTAGAAGATTACGTTACTGCAAAAAGTTAATATTCAAGGAACAACTATTTTGTTAAAAAAGAGGCAATAATGAAATAATACATGATAGTCAAGTGTCTCTCGTGAATCTGGCTTCGACTTTCTGCATCTACTAATACTAATCTACCACTTCGGTGACTAAGGTTTAAATTGAATAATACAGTATTACAAGGGGCATTCCCTAGTACCAATAGGCCTGATCACGGTTCGGATCGGTTCGGTTTGGGGATAATCCTAAGCCGAACCAGTCCCCACGGATTGGTTAAAACTAAAACCGAACCGATTCGTGGAAGCCTTCAATTCGAACCAAACCGATCTGTGAATTAACGGATCGGATCGGTTCGGTTCCCACGGATTGGTAGTAGCAAAACAAGTTTGAAAATGGCAGCAACATATCAAGTCTGAAAATGGCAGCATATCAAGTCTGAAAATGGCAACAAGCAAGGCTAGTTCTCAATCTGAATCTGAAACGGTAGTCACATATACAAAATAACATAATTTAATTAAAAATCATAATTGTGTTCTAAAAATCATACTATAAAGTATTTATATAAACTTATGCAGTCGTCTAGAGAGAGAAAGGGAGAGAGAGAAAAGAGGTCATCGTGGATCTGTGCTTTGGAGTTGGGTTTGGTACACAGAGTTTTTGAAGTCGAGATATCGATTGCAGCTTAACTGAATTTCACACTTGTTTGGGATGGAATTATAAAAATCATATTCGGGCTTGGAATTAAAAATGTGTAATTGGGACAAATAGAATTGAGAATGAATGTCAATTCCATACTAATTTAAGATAACATAATGGATCTGATCTAGAAACCTTCTATGAAGCTCTGTTTCACTCTAATGCGAATTCAATTTAAAATCGGTACTTCAGCTTCTAAAGAAGAAGGCTAAAGATGAATCAAACTCTTTTTTTTTTTTTTTTTTTTTTTTTTTTTTTCTGTAAATAAGCAATTAATATATAGGAAGACAGTCTTTTCAAATGCTTAATATGTGTTTGTATATAAATATATATATATATATATATATATATATATATATATATATATATATATATATATATATAAGGGGTGGAGAGAGAGAACAGAGAGAGAGAAAGTGAAACTCATCGAAAAAGAGGTAGATCCAGTCGAAGAGGTCGCCGTTGCTTCGATACGCAGAGGTCGCCGTTGCTTCAAATTTGGTGAACGATGGTAGAGAGGTGTTGGATTGAGAGGCGAGATATTGGGAGGTGAGAGGAAGACAGAGGCGAAGAGTGTCACAGACTCACAGAGGTGAGAGGAGAAGAGACTGACTGAGGCGCGACTGAAATGAGATTGGAGTAATGATTCTAATGAAGAGGCGAGACTGAGTTAGGGTTAGGTTACCATTAAAAGAATAATGAATAAAAAAAAAATAAAAAAAAGAAATAGGCCAATACGGTATATTGTATATATATATAATATATTAATATATTATTTAGTAACGGTTCGGTTTGGTTTGTCTAACGGTTCGGATCAACAACGGTTCGGATTGGATTTTTCGGGGCCCAATCCATTAACCGAACCACGAATACCGGATTATAGATTTTCCAAACCATCACCGAACCATGAGCTCTGAAAATCAAAACTGAACCACACGGATCGGATTGGTTTGGACCGGATTGATGGATTATTTGCTCACCCCTAAGTACCAAAGCAAAAACCAAAACAAAAAGGAAAACCAGCCCATTGGACATGGCAAGCACCGAAAACAACATAACATAGGTTCACCCAGAACAAATCATAGAGCACAACCTATACATCGCGTCCCCATCAAAGAGGCCCAGGACAAAAGCAAAGCTAGAAACAGCAACCAGAAACAAACACCAAAATTCAAAGCCCATTCCATATGCAACTGCTCTTAAAGGAATTAAAATTCAAACTTAGACCTGGGTCGTCACAGCAACAACAGAGAGAGCATCACTACTGATTAGGCAAGGTGAAGGAGAAAAAGGGGTTGTTGTGGGAGGGTTCGAAGAAAGAACTTGGGAGGTTCCAGTTGGCTGCAATGGTCTCACCATAAGGGCAATTACATCTCTTAATTGAGAAGAGTCTCAGCCTCACACTCTGCACGATTTCATTGAATGTCTTCATCGGAGGAGAGCTTTTGTTCTTGAATATTCTGTTGTTCCTCCCCATCCATATGTGATACACAAAACTTGCCAAGGTAACTTTCCATATCAACACTCAGCTAGCACTCAATTTCTGTTTCCAATTTGAAGATGCCCATATGAGAAAATCTTGCCATGAGTTTGGATTAGCGTAGAATCCACATTTATCTTGAATTTTTCCCCAAATACATTTGGAGTACGGACATTGTTGGAATAAGTGGTCATGGCTTTCAGCTGCTTTTACACACATAATATAAACATTATGTGACGACCCTGGCCAACATGTCCTGTGATGAACCGTAAGGATGATTCGATAACGGATCCGAATGCGGAAGTGAAAACAGAAAACAAGACTCTAAGAAGTCAAAGTGACCTTCCATGAGGTCGTGGAACTCAATAAGAACTGATACGGAAGCAAAAGATCGAAAATATGACAAATAAGCCCCCGGGGGCAAAATAGTCATTTCTGAAAACTGTAGATTCTGGTGCCACCGAGCACACCGCTGGAAGGACAACGAAAAACTAATCAAGATGGACTCAAGAATCGCATGATTCGGAGTCCGGACGAAGGAGAAACGGCATGACGAAGAAAAACGAGCACTTAAGGTAAAAAATGGTAAACTGGTAATTATCCAAAAAGAATCGAGTGCAACCAAGTACACCGTTGGAAAGACAGCAAAAAATTAGTCAAGTTCAAAAAAAAAAAAATTCACTTGAATCGGAGTCCGGACGAAGGAGAAAAGCCCAAAAGAAGAAATGAAGTCACGGCGGCCCGACGAGGGGCCACGACAGCCCCATGCACATGCCAATGCGCGCGCCCATGCACGCCGCGCGCGCGCCGGTGCACACATGGCTGGCAGCAGTAGCCCATAAAGCTGCTGTGGGTTTGTTTTTCAGAAAAATCCGGAACAGAGGCTGAATTTGGAGGCCTAGATGAATTTTTTTTGCAAAAACACAGAGAAGAAACCCACCTCAAAATTGAGTTTTCTACGTGACTCATGAGAGAATTCAAAAAAATCGCAATGTAAAATGCCCAAAATTCCCTCCCAAGAAATCTGGTCCAGAGGGTCGAAAAAGCTGCTATATGCATAACAGAAAACTGAACTTTGCGATCGATTTCCGGCACCAAGACGACCTTTTCTGGAAAAACAAAAAAAAGAAACCCCCCTAAAATCACGTTTTCTAAGCGACCGTGTCGAAAGAAGAAAATAAAACTGAGTGAAAGGTCCATAATGCCCCTAGATCAGAATATGCAAAAAAAATGCGAAATGAATTCACAAGAGGCTCAAAACACAAACGATGAGGTTTTCCCCAGAAACCACTATGCACATAAACATAACTTACCTATTTAGATGCGCTACAATGGTCCATGGCTTAAAAATATAGCCGATGCAAAATCCGACCCCCCAACCGGCAAAAAGGCAAAAATGGACTTGGAATGGAAAACATGAAATCCAAAAATGCAAAACGGGATCAAATGACCGTTTAGCCCTTGGCCACACTTCATACAAGATTAATAAGACCCTATAAAAGAATGAAAACGGAATTCCCACATCCGATGCAACTATGGTGAACCAATGACTTGCGATTTTTCAAGGTTTTCATAGCTTTTCAAGAAATCAAAAGATACATGTGATACAATATAATGGTCATTGGCCTCCGGCCTCATCTCATACGTATCAAATACATTGAAAGGAGTGTACTTAAGTACACATTACATACATGGAATCAAATATACATATTTTGACATATAAGTCTACAAAATGACATTCCATGCTAACATTCACATGAAATGGAAACTTGAAAGCTACATGACATCCAAGGAATGCTAGGCGTCATGAACCAAGTCTTCGTACCTGATGTGATGACCCTGGTTTTTAGGCCAGCGTGTCCTGTGATGAACCGTAAGGATGATCCGGTAACGGATCCGAATGCGGAAGCGAAAACAGAAAACAAGACTCTAAGAAGTCAAAGTGACCTTCCAGGAGGTCGTGGAACTCAACAAGAACTGATGCGGAAGCAAAAGATCAAAAATATGACAAATAAGCCCCCAGGGGTAAAATAGTCATTTCTGAAAACTATAGACTCGGGTGCCACCGAGCATACCGCTGGAAAGACAACGAAAAACTAATGAAGATGGACTCAAGAATCGCATGATTCGGAGTCCGGACGAAGGAGAAACGGCATAATGAAGAAAAACGAGCACGTAAGGCAAAAAGGGTAAACTGGTAAATATCCAGGAAGAACCGGGTGCAACCAAGCACACCGTTGGAAAGACAGCGAAAGATTAGTCAAGTTCAAAAAAAAATTCACTTGAATCGGAGTCCGGACGAAGGAGAAAAGCCCAAAAGAAGAGTTAACATCGCGGTGGCCCGACGAGGGGCCATGGCGCACACGGCGCCCATGCGTGAGCCCACCGGCATGCATGCCGGCACCCAAAGACATGGCTGGTGGCAGTTCTTGGCTGCTGCTACATTTTTTTTTTGATCTGCCCAGAACTGAGGCTTGAAACGGAGGTCAGGACGAGTTTTTCTGGAAAAACACGAAGAAGAAACCCCCTCTAAAATCGAGTTTTCTACCTGACCTCGCAAACGGAATCGAAAAAAACTCACTGTGAAATCCCAAAAATGCCCCTAGATCAGAACTGAACAAGAGGGTCATAAAGCTGCTAAATGAAAACTGGAAGCTGAAACTTCACGAGGGATTTCCGGTACCAAGATGACATTTTATGGAAAAACACGAAGAAGAAACCCTCCCTTAAAATTATGTTTTCTATTCAACCATGTCAAAAGAAGAAAATAAAACTAATGTGAAAGGTCCATAATGCCCCTAGATCAGAATATGCAAAAAAAAATGCGAAATGAATTCACAAGAGGCTCAAAACACGAACGATAAGGTTTTTCCAGGAAACGACCATGCACGTAAACGTAACTTACCTATTTAGATGCGTTACAATGGTCCATGGCTTAAAAATATAGCCGATACAAAATTCGACCCCCCAACGGGCAAAAAGGCAAAAATGGAACTTGGAATGAAAACTCGGAATCCAAAAATGTAAAATGGAGTCAAATGACCATTTGGCCCTTGGTCACACTTCATACAAGATGAATAAGACCCTATGAAAGAATGAAAATGGAATTCCCACACCCGATGCAACCATGGTGAAGCAATGACTTGCGATTTTTCAAGGTTTTCATAATATTTCATGAAGTTAAAAAGTTGTATAGAATACAATACACATGTCATTGGCCTCCGGCCTCATCTCATACATGTGAAATACATTGAAAGGAGTGCACTTATGTACACATTACATACATGGAATCAAATATACATATTTTGACATATAAGTCTACAAAATGACATTTCATGCTAACATTTGCATGAAATGGAAACTTGAAAGCAACACGACATCCAAGGAATGCTAGGCTTCACGAACCAAGTCTTCGTACTGGAAATATGCCCCAGTATCGTAGGGGTGAGTAACATAAAGCTACTCGTAGAAGATGAGCATGCATCGACCTAGCATTTTACAAATTTATCACCTTAAGGTGAAACATGTTAATGGGGTTCATGCCACCTAACGTCTATGTCCAAGTGAGACTCGGGGAGCATCCTAAGCTACCTTAGAGTCTAAGCAACAAGAATCATGATATACATACGTGTATGAAACGAATCATGGTTGGGATAATCCAAAGAACACGACAAGAAGAATGCTTGAGCATAGATTAACATGAACTGCATTTTCAATACAATTGAACTAGGTCTAGAGTAATCCATACAACATGACAAAAGCATATTTGAATACAAGTTAACAAGAATCACATTATCCATGCAATTCAACAACAAAAGAGCATGTTATACAATACAACAAGGTTTAAATTCTTAGAGCCATCAACTTAGAATCTAAAGCACAAAATAACAGTAGTGGTTCATGCCATCTAACATCTATGTTATAAATGAATCAATAGGATCAATCCTAAGCTTTATTAGAACGTCAAAACATGATTTTCAATATCGATGCAATTTAACCAACATTGGAATTTCCAATACAACGCATAAAGCATAATTTCGCAAAGTTAACATCCTATAACTTAAAATGGAACGACAAATAAGAAACAACAAGTTATAACATCATCTAGTTATCAACTTGAAAATGAAATGCGAAATCAAACAAAGTGGATACTCGGACGTCACGCCGGATCAGACCGACAACATAGTTACTTTAGGGTTACTAGCCCATGGGTAACCTCCCTATGTGCGTACTAGACTATATATAGAGGGACTATCCCCCGTATTAGAACCACGTCCTAGCCATAGCCAAACAATGACATCCCCAAGTTTTCAAAATCAACAAGTTGTGCAATAACGCATATATCAACAGGAATATGTAAGATAATCAACTCTCTACCAAGCACAACCAAATTTGGAAACCTATACAATAGATGCTCTGAGTCCACAACTAATATGATGTGATGAATGTCGAATCTTTAGTGTGAAATTCGTTACACGCTATGCATAAATGATGTTAAATACGAAGTGTGTAAATCATTACACAAGGCAACAATATATTCAATAAGAAAAACATATTCTCATGAATATAAACATAGCAACTATGTTATCCAATATTCAAAACATAACCAAATGAATATACAACAAGTCTAAGTCCATGATTTGAATATAGAAACCACTTCTAAAACACAACTAGATCATGGAGTAAATTGATAGAATATAAATAGATAAACACAATTAAATTCTCTAGATTTCCGATTCAATTTCGATTGACCTCAATTTAATACATGTTAAGGGCATGGCAAGGTCATCACCTATATCCATTATAAAACTCAATTAGGTTGTTAGAACAACAAAGTAGAATTTTAATTAAATCATGCTAATTTAAATCCCAAGGTTCTAAGACAACTTCAAATAGTCCCAAATTAATATATACTAGTAAACAAGTCATAGCCAATACAAACATCAAGCTAAAACCTTAATTAAGCTAATGGGAACACAAAATAGATTTTAATTAATTCTTTTAATTAAAATCTCTTGATTTTTAAACTTAACCAAATGCTCTCAATTTAACATATCTTAGAGAATATGCCAAGGACTAATGTAATATCACATTACAAGTTTATTTCATGCAAGTTACACCTATGTAAATTAAACTTTCACTAAAGTTAAATATAAAATAAAGGTTGCAATTCTCATGCAATCAATCCCAATTTAATATATGTGAACAACCACACCAAAGCTTAATTTTCTAGCATGCCACAATACAATTCCAAGTTGTATATCACCATGAGGATTAAATCTTAAACATGAAATTTAATTAAATAAAAGGTTTCAAAACCAAACCGAATATTCTAAATCAAATATATATGAAACTATATAGCATGTAAATCAAGAATATCAAGTCGGAATTTTAATAGAGTGAATAGTGCGCTCGGTGCAAATTAATTAATAATTACTAATTTTCAAAACACCTCCAATTATTTTCAAATTCAACTATGTTGAAGAGCATGCTAAGGCCTAATATAATATGCTAACACATATTAATTTCAAACTAGTTAAGGCCATGTGAATTAATCTTTCACCTAAGATAAATATTGAATAAAATCTTTAATACTTATTCAAATGTTCCAATTTTAATACACGACAATGAGCATATCAAGGGTCAATATAAAATCATGCTACATGTGTAAACCAAGTCATGAGCAACCGAGAAAATTAGATCCCGTACAAGAAAAATAAATAATAAAATCTCTAGATTTTATATTTAATCATGCAAACAAGTAGTATAAGCATCACAAGTATGCTATATAACAAGAATTTAAACCTAGAACATCTTGTACCTCAATTTGAGATGAAAATCCCAAAGGCCCACCAAAATAAAAGTGCTCCGAATTCGACGATACCGAGAGGTTTTGTCGGGGACAACACCGTGAACAAGAATCCGCAAGAAGCCCCATGAAAATCATAACTTGACCTCAAAACCAAACTCAAGAAATGGTCAAAACTGAATTCTAATAAGGGGGAAAGGTAGAGCACGGCAAGGAGAATTACAAACGTTAAGGCCGAAAACTTTCCATCAAATAAAAGTGAACCAAAAGAGGAGAGAGAAGATGGAAGCACCCCTTGGGCTGCCATGGGAGCTCTAGGTCGTGCATGAAGAAGGAAGAAGATGAAAAACGAAATATCTCACCCCCCTTTTATAGAAATCTCAAAAAGTGCCTCGAACGGGCCCCGCTGGGTCTGAAAAAGTAAAATTTGAGCAAATGCGCTCAAATGGCAAAACTTTGTGAACGAAAAAGATTCAAAATAATAAAATATGAACAACGAAAGAAACAACATCAAAAATTGAGCCCCGAGCAAAAAGTTATACCTAAAACAAGTTTAGCGAAAATCGGGGCCAGAAACCCTGAAACTGGAAAACATCGACCAGGAGGAAATTCCAAGAGTACACAACTCGACGAAATGTGAAAATGAATCCCATACAAGGATCCAGGCTCAAAACAAGACATTTTGCAATAACTTTCATTAATTGCACAATGGCCCCTCCAAAAAGTGAAAACTGCACTTATGGCTCAGAATGAAAATATCTTCCAAAAATATTTTCTTAAAAACCCCTGAAATGAAACATCTTCAAAAGATATTTACGAAAAACATCCCAAGAAAAGAAAATAATTTCAAAGAACTTTGCATCCATGCCCCTATGGACACCGAGAGCAACCAGAGTACTTTCTTGCAAAAGTAAATATACGTATTTCGTGGAAACCACTCAAGATGGAGATACATGAAGTCAAAAACCAACTCCGAGCATGAGAAGTGAGGTTGTGCCAAGAACTGACAAACGGAGATAAGACAGAAAAGGGAAAAGGACGAAATAGCGCATAGTGTCGAAAAACGAAAAATGTGAAAATGACTCGGTCCTCAACGGAAGTTGTCAATCCACAGAAAAGAGTCTCAGAAACCAATTCCGAGCACTCGAGATGACACTAAGCGACACGAAACAGAGCTCAGAAAAGAAAATTAAATGAAAAAAATTCATTCGTAAAATTTTAGGAAAAAAGGAAACGAAGGGAAATGACCGGGTCATTACACCTGAAATATGCCCCAGTATCGTAGGGGTGAGTAACATAAAGCTACTCGTAGGAGATGAGCATGCATCGACCTAGCATTTTAAAAATTTATCACCTTAAGGTGAAACATGTTAAAGGGGCTCATGCCACCTAACGTCTATATCCAAGTGAGACTCGGGGAGCATCCTAAGCTACCTTAGAGTCTAAGCAACAAGAATCATGATATACATACGCGTATGAAACGAATCATGGTTGGGATAATCCAAAAAACACGACAAGAAGAATGCTTGAGCATAGATTAACATGAATTACATTTTCAATACAATTGAACTAGGTCTAGAGTAATCCATACAACATGACAAAAGCATATTTTAATACAAGTTAACAAGAATCACATTATCCATGCAATTCAACAACAAAAGAGCATGTTATACAATGCAACAAGGTTTAAGTTCTCAAAGCCATCAACTTAGTATCTAAAGCACAAAATAACAGTAGTGGTTCATGCCAACTAACGTCTATGTTATAAATGAATCAATATGATCAATCCTAAGCTTTATTAGAACGTCAAAACATGATTTTCAATATCGATGCAATTTAACCAACATTGGAACTTCCAATACAACGCATAAAGCACAATTTTGCAAAGTTAACATCCTGTAACTTAAAATGGAACGACAAATAAGAAACAACAAGTTACAACATCATCTAGTTATCAACTTGAAAATGAAATGCGAAATCAAACAAAGTGGATACTCGGACGTCACGCCGGATCAGACCGACAACATAGTTACTTTAGGGTTACTAGCCCATGGGTAACCTCCCTATGTGCGCACTAGACTATATATAGAGGGACTATCCCCCGTACTAGAACCACGTCCTAGCCATAGCCAAATAACGACATCCCCAAGTTTCCAAAATCAACAAGTTGTACAACAATGCATATATCAACAATAATATGCAAGATAATCAACTATCTACCATGCATAACCAAATTTGGAAACCTATACAATACATGTTCTAAGTCCACAACTAATATGATGTGATGAATGTCGAATCTTTAGTGTGCGATTCGTTACACGCTATGCATGAATGATGTTAAATACGAAGTGTGCAAATCATTACACAAGGCAACAATATATTCAATAAGAAAAACATATTCTCATGAGTATAAATATAGCAACTATGTTATCCAATGTTCAAAACATAACCAAATGAATATACAACAAGTCTAAGTCCATGATTTGAATATAGAAACCACTTCTAAAACACAACTAGATCATGGAGTAAATTGATAGAATTTAAAAAGATAAACACAATTAAACTCTCTAGATTTCTGATTAATGTCAATTAACCTCAATTTAATACATGTTAAAGGGCATGGCAAGGTCATCACCTATATCCATTCTAAAACTCAATTAGGTTGTTAGAACAACAAAGTAGAACTTTAATTAAATCATGCTAATTTAAATCCCAAGGTTCTAAAACAACTTCAAATAGTCCCAAATTAATATATACTAGTAAACAAGTCATGGCCAATACAAACATCAAGTTATAACCTTAATTAAGCTAATGGGAACACAAAATAGATTTTAATTAATTCTTTTAATTAAAATCTCTTAATTTTTAAACTTAACCAAATGCTCTCAATTTAACATATCTTAGAGAATATGCCAAGGACTAATGTAATATCACATTACAAGTTTATTTCATGCAAGTTACACCTATGTAAATTAAACCTTCACTAAAATTAAATATAAAATAAAGGTTGCAATTCTTATGCAATCAATCCCAATTTAATATATGTGAACAACCACATCAAAGCTTAATTTTTTAGCATGCCACAATACAATTCCAAGTTGTATATCACCATGAGGATTAAATCTTAAACATGGAATTTAATTAAATAAAAGGTTTCAAAACCTAACCGAATATTCTAAATCAAATATATATGAAACTATATGGCATGTAAGTCAAGAATATCAAGTCGGAATTTAAATAGAGTGAATAGTGCACTCGGGGCAAATTAATTAATCAAATTAATTAATAATTACTAATTTTCAAAACACCTCCAATTACTTTTAAATTCAACTATGTTGGAGAGCATGCAAAGGCCTAATTTAATATGCTAACACATATTAATTTTAAACTAGTTAAGGCCTTGTGAATTAATCTTTCACCTAAGATAAATATTAAATAAAATCTTTAATACTTATTCAAATGTTCCAATTTTAATACACGACAATGAGCATATCAAGGGGCAATATAAAATCATGCTATATGTTTAAACCAAGTCATGAGCAACCAGGAAAATTAGATCCCGCACAAGAAAAATAAATAATAAAATCTCTAGATTTTATATTTAATCATGCAAACAAGTAGTATAAGCATCACAAGCATGCTATATAACAAGAATTTAAACCTAAAAAATCTCCTACCTCAATTTGAGATGAAAATCCCAATGGCCCACCAAAATAAAAGTGCTCCGAATTCGACGATACCGAGAGGTTTTGTCGGGAACAACACCGTGAACAAGAATCCGCAAGAAGCCCCATGAAAATCATAACTTGACCTCAAAACCAAACTCAAGAAATGGTCAAAACTGAATTCTAATAAGGGGGAAAGGTAGAGCACGGCGAGGGGAACAACGAACGTTAAGGCCGAAGACTTTCCATCAAGGAAAAGTGAACCAAAAGAGAAGAGAGAAGATGGCAGCACCCCTTGCGCTGCCATGGGAGCTCCAGGTCGTGCATGAAGAGGGGAGAAGATGAAAAATGAAATATCTCACCCCCCTTTTATAGAAATCTCAAAAAGTGCCCCGAACGGGCCCCGCCAGGTCTGAAAAAGTAAAATTTGAGCAGACGTGATCAAATGGCAAAACTTTGTGAACAAAAAAGATTCAAAATGATAAAATATGAATAACGGAAGAAACGACATCAAAAACCGAGTCCTGAGCAAAAAGTTATGCCCAAAACAAGTTTGGCGCTAACCGGGGCCAGAAACCCTGAAACTGGAAAACATCGTCCAGGAGGAAATTCTAAGAGAAAATAATTTCTCTTAGAATTATGGCCCCTCCAAAAAGTGAAAACTGCATTTATGGCCCAGAATGAAAATATCTTCCAAAAATATTTTCTTAAAAACCCCTGAAATGAAACATCTTCAAAAGATATTTATGAAAAACACCCCAAGAAAAGAAAATAATTTCAAAGAACTTTGCATCCATGCACCTATGGACACCGGGAGCAACCAGAGTAATTTTTTGCAAAAGTAAAGATACTTATTTCGTGGAAACCACTCAAAATGAAGGCACGTGAAGTCAAAAACCAACTCCGAGCATGAGAAGTGAGGTTGTGCCAAAAACTGACAAACGGAGATAAGACATAATAGGGAAAAGGACGAAATAGCGCATAGTGTCCAAAGAAAATGACTCGGTCCTCAAAGGAAGTTGTCAATCCACGGAAAAGAGTCTCAAGAACCAATTTCGAGCACTCGATATGACACTAAGCGACATGAAACAGAGCTCAGAAAAGAATATTAAACGAAAAAAATTCATTCGTAAAATTTCAGGAAAAAGGAAAGGAAGGCAAATGACCAGGTCGTTACACATTAGGTAGCATTCTAAAAGTCATTGCTGATTTGTCAAGTGTGAGTTTTTCTTGGATTGAAGTCCATAGGCAGAAAGAGTGTTTGGGTATTGAGGGTGAAAACCAAACTAAATTATGCCAGTGTACACAGGGTAAGGTGTCAAGGCTTTGAGGGAGTGTTTGAGGCTGTAGGATTTAGTTGGGGAAGGTGTCCATTGGATAAGGTCTGGGTTGTTATGGTTCGGTGGGGGTAGGGTGGTAAGATTAACATGGGGTTGAATAAGAGTGTGGAGGTTTCTAGGCCAATTCCATTGGTTGCCACTAATCACATTTGATGCTCTCATATACTTGTTGATGTGACATCCCTGTCTAGAATTTGATGGTAATACCTGAAACAGAGGTCCACATGGAAGCCAATTATCATAGAGCATCATAGTAGAGGCCCCATTGTTCACCTTGTGTTTGACAAAAGGATGTGCGAATAATCACGTTGGCATTAAGAACAAGCATAGCCACCTTCACTGATGAATCAATTGCTGCATAAATTAAATAATATCATCAATTTAAAAACATCATTTGGAGAAAGAAACTTCATATCATTGTTATCAAACTTATATAAAAGACTACCAAAAATGAAGGGCGCAGTGATCAATCTACCCTTTTTCTTTCGAGCTATTTCTTCTGTCATTTCTTCTTGACTTTCTCTATTTCTAAGATTTCTTAAGGGATTTCTCGGGTGATTTCTTGTGCCAGTGTAATTTTTTCAATTATCTTCGGAGCCACTATAATTTCATCCTGGATTCATACAATGCAGTAAATTAAAAAAATGTATAATTTCATGCCACACGTTTTTAAAATTTAGCTGTGTTCCATGCATCTAGGATGAAATTATAGAGGTACTGGAAATTGAGGAAGTCAATGAACAAATTACCGAGGCACTGGAGATCACAGAAGAAATAATTGAAGAGATAATTGAAAAAATTACACAGGCAGAAGAAATCGCCGAGAATTCCCCCAAGAAATCTTAGAAATAGAGGAAGCTGAGAAGAAATGACAGAAGAAATAGCTCCAAAAAAAAAGGGTGGATTGATCACTATGCCCTTCATAATTGGTAATATTTTATATAAGTTTTATAACAATGATATAAAGTTTCTTTCTCCAAATGTTGTTTTTAAATTGATGGTATTGTTTAATTTGTGCAACAATTGATGCATCAATGAAGGTGGCTATGAGTATTCTTAATGCCAATGTAACTATTCACTTAACACAATAGCTTCAGATGCCGTTTACCAACTCGGTCTACTCTAAACTTAATTAGTTGACTATCATGCAGGCATTCTATAATCATTGATTAAATGTTAGAAGAATTTCACATCAACAGGGGTCTATAAAACTCCTCCGTGTTCCTTCTACATTTTCATTCAGTTACTTCTTCATCTCTTTCCTCTCTCTTTCTTTCTCTTTCTTGCCTAGCTGTCCTATATACTCCTCTTGTTTGCACTAGCTTTCCTATATACTCCTCTCGTTTTCAGAAAACTTGTGAAGATATAGACCAAGTGTCTTCTTTTATCTAAATTAATTCTTTGATTTTTTAACATGATTATTGTTCTTTTCTTTTGCATATTGAACCAAATGTAACAATATTTTACTGTCAAGCTTAACTTTTCACAATGTAATCTTAAAACTTACCTTTGAAATTGCTTCAACTACATATATATGTGTACTTAAATTTTGAAGTGAGTTTATAATGATAATCATGTTTGTGAGCTATCTTTGGGTTATATATGGAGATCTTATAGGCTTATAACTCAAGTTTTGTTTTTCCATCCCCCTCTCTCCTGCCCGAAGGCCCCAAGCAATGGTGTCAAGCTTGTAACGGCACCAAAAATCATGACGGTGTTGGTAAAGTAAATGGCATATGAAGCTGCCATGTTAAGTGAATAATCACATTGGTATGAAGAAGAAGCATAGCCAACTTCACTGAAGAAATTAAGGAAAATTATTTCTTCTCCATTTTTCTAACCCAATTCATTCCATTAAGCTTTTTTCGTTTACCAACTCGGTTTGCTCTTATGATACCCCTCGTTTGTAGAGCCACGAGATATCAAGTCCGAGCATATATCCGAGAGATACCAAACAATTAATATGTAAACAAGCAGGAATACAAAATAGAATTTAGAAATAAACAATAAAGCTGGAAGAATACTAAATATTAAAATCCTCAAAAATCTATAAATTAATATAAATTCCAAACTTTCCAATATCCATACAACTCGGGAATCCATCTAGTGGACCCCTAATAAAATCCCAATCTGAAAGTGAAATACAGAATCAAAACCTAACACTAAAATATGGAAAGTAATCCTACGTAGTCGGAGTAGTGAGTGACTATATCTGCTCAGCACGATCAAGCTCTAAGCCTGGAACTGACAAACACCTGAAAAATAAGAGTGGGTTAGGCCCACATGCAAGTTTTATCCTACTACAATCCATATAGAAACCCGATACGCAGATACATCATAGATAGCTCAACCTAAAGTAGTCCATAAATATATAAATACACACTATAGGACGCTCACTAGCCTATAGTTGTCTCAGCCTGAGTAGAAAGTAACACGCAAAACGCACGTAGCGTAATTATGCACACCTAGACCTATCAAGGAACATCATTAGGTCCAGTTATCTATCCTAGGCGATATATGCACCCTAACCATGATCTGGAGACTCAAGCTCATATCACGGTACCATAAATATATATATATATATATATATATAATATCCTTCCTAATTCAGAATTAATAGTAAACATCCAGTATGTCGTTCAACTGTTTTAGTTGACAAGACATGAATCCGTGTAGGATTTAACTGTTTTAGTTAATCCATTCCGTATGTATGAATAGGTAGGAATTAGAGTTTTGATCTAATCCATCCCTAATATGCCACCGTCCTATATTGGTGCATAGAATGCATATGATCCATAGATGATGCAACACTCGTTTGAACATCAAATGCATCAAAAAATAATCATAATAGAAGCCAGATATATGCAAGGTCCTATTATGTATCCAGTATATGATTATAATCATATAACCTCCATTTAAATTGTTAGAGTAGGAATAACTAATTTAAATCATCCATATCCATATAATTGACAAAACATAATTTAAAATAGTTCATCAATTAACATCCAAAACATGATATAATGATAATCAAAATTATTAATTGAACACATTATACCAAATCCCGAAAATACTTTCATACTCCTCCATTTAATTTGCTAAAACATAACTAGCAATTTAAGCTTCCACAATCCCTGACAGAAAGTAAATTAAATTTCATGATGTCCCTTTAATCCTCCATTATAAATCCAGAATATTATATAATGATACTCAGAAGTATAAACTAAGCATATTAAATGAAATCCCAAAAGTATTTTCATAGTAGTCCATTTAGTTCGCTAAAACAATAACTAGCAGTTAAAACTTCCATACTCCTTGACAGCATACAAATATGTAATTATATTTCATGATGTCCCTTACCATAGCCTAAACCAATATTCCTGGGTCTTTATTAGGTTATTTACATCAATTAAAAACCCCCAGATTAAATTCCAAAATTGCGTTTTAACCCCTGCAGTCGGAAAACACAAAAAAATATACCCTCGTAGGGGCTTCCAGCAAGGGAGCCGGTTCCCCCTTCATGGGAGCCGGCTCTCACATCTCTAGAGCCGGCTCTCCCTCATGGAGAGCCGGCTCCCTCACTTAGGGAGCCGGCTCTCTCTCCCTAAGAGCCGTGTTTCGCTCCTTCTGCCTTCTGTTCATCTTCTTCGCCTCCGGCGAAGTTCAGAGCTCTTATACAGATTTTTATTAAGATTTTTAGGGTTCAACCTAAGCTCCAAAAGTTCTAGAAACTCCCCAAATACCAATACAAAATGCTAATAAAATTTCAGACACAATTGATAACAGTTTATGCACAAATCGTTTCAGTTACAAAAAACATACAAAAGTTTACAGTTTAAATTTAACATGCATAAGGCATCCATTTTAAAGTTTAATTTAATTCCTAGAGACTATATAGCATGCACAGAACATAGGTTTAAGGGAAGGAGTTAGAATAAAACTTGCCTTCGGTTTCAGTTTTGAAACCTTAAACCACCGTCTTTGAGTTTTCTGACAGATTCCTGACTGCCATCCAACGCCTCCGTTGCTCTTGGTTCTGACCCACAATCAACCTCTTCCTTCCTCCTTGGTCCGACCTTTAATCGACGGCCGAAACCTTAACTAGTTCTCTCTCTTTTCCTCCTAAATCCCTCTCTGTTTCTCTCTGCCTCACAATACGTGAATAGGGTTCTAAAACCCTTGGCAGAAATGTAATTTGTATATATATAGGCTTCTATAAAACCTAATTATAATTCCAACCTACTTAAGTCGGCTAACCTAATTACATAAAATAAAACCCAAAACTATATACGACATATATAATTTATAAACAACTAGACCACTTAAGCATACATGGAAATAAAACAAATAAATCATATAAGCAATTAATAAAACACAACAATTAACCAATAATTCAAATAGACAACCAATTAATTCAAATAAACAACCAATTAAACAATTAAGTCAAAGAACCAAACAATCAAATACATAAACAATTAAATAATTAAGCAAATAGCAGATGATCAAATAAAAATACACTAAAACCATTAATTAAAATGCTGAGATTATCCTTTTAAAATTAGGGGTATTACAGCTCTAAACTTAATTAGCTGACTATCTTGACAGACATTCTATAATCATTGATTAAATGTTACAAGAATTTTACAACAATAGGGGTCCATAAAACTCCTTCGTGTTCCTTCGACATTTTCATTCAGTTACTTCTTCATCTCTTTCCTCTTTCTCCAGCCTAGCTTTCCTATATACTCCCTTTGTTTGCACTAGCTTTCCTATATACTCCTCTTGTTTTCAAAAAACTTATGAAGATATGGACCAAGTGTCTTCTCTCATCTAAATTAACTCTTTGATTTTTTAACATGAATATTGCTTTTTTCTTTTGCATATTGACCAAATGTAACAATATTTTGATGTCAAGCTTAACTTTTCACAGTATAATCTTAAAACTTACCTTTGAAATTGCTTCAACTACATAACTATGTGTACTTAAATTTTGAAGTGAGTTTATAATAATGATCATGCTTGTGAGCAATCTTTGGGTTATGTATGGAGATTTTAAGAGCTATACAGTTTTACAAGGGGCATTCCCCAGGACCAAAGCAAAAGCCAAAACAAAAAGGAGAACCAGCCCATTGGACATGGCAAGCACCAAAAACAGCATAACATAGATTCACTCCAGAACAAATCATATAGCACAACCTATACATCACGTCTGCATCAAAGAGGCCCAAGACAAAAGCAAAGCTAGAAACAGTAACCAGAAACAAAGAACAAAAATCAAAGCCCATTCCATATGCAACTGCTCTTACAGGAATTGAAATTCAAACTTAGACCTCGGTGGGCACAGCAACAACACAAAGAGCATCACTGATTAGGCAAGGTGAAGGTGTGTGTTTGATATCTTTTTTGTATTTTTTGTGCAATTTTGCAACATTCAATAACAATTAACTGATTTATTTCACCATGAAAGAAGGTGGGAGAAAAAGTAGAATTAAACAACGGACATCACTATAATAAAAACCCAAATATGAGGATATGATGTTCGTATGTTAATCTACAATAATGAAGACAGGAAGTTAGTAAGAATAAATGTATTATAACTTTTTCCTTATTAAAATCTATTGGAAAACATATGCTTCAAATGACATTTAAGATATAATTAACCTTATACTAATATGACATTTGTAACGACTCGGTCATTTGCCTCCCTTTCCTTTTTCTTGAAATTTTACGAATGAATTTTTTTTTCATTTAATTTTCTTTTCTGAGATCTGTTTCTTGTCGCTTAGTGTCATTTCGAGTGCTTGAAATTGGTTTCTGAGACTCTTTCATGTGAATTGACAACTTCCTTTGAGGACCGAGTCATTTTCACATTTTCACTTTTTGGACACTATGCGCCTTTCGTCCTTTTCCCTATTTCGTCTTTTTCCCTATTCTGTCTTTTCCCCGTTTGCCACTTGTTTGGCAAAACCTCACTTTTCATGCTCGGAGTTGGTTTTTGACTTCACGTGTCTTCATCTTGAGTAGTTTCCTCGAAATACGTATCTTTACTTTTGTAAGAAAGTACTCTAGTTGCTCCTGGTGTCCATAGGGACATGGATGCACAATTCTTTGAATTAATTTCCTTTCTTGGGGTGTTTTTCATAAATCTAAGAAAATATCTTTTGGAAGATATTTTCATTTTGGGGCAGTTTCGCAGTTAACCCTTTTTGTAGGGGCATTATGCAATTAACGAAAGTTATTGCAAAACATCTCGTCTGGAGCCTGGACCCTCATACAGGATTCATTTTCACTTTTTGTTGAGTCGTAAAATCTTAGAATTCCCTTCTGGTCGTTATTTTCCAGTTTCAGGGTTTTTGGCCCTAGTTTGCGCCAAACTTGTTTTAGGCATAACTTTCTGTTCGAAACTCAGTTTTTGATGCTGTTTTTTTTGTTGTTCATATTTTCTCATTTTGAATCTTTTTTGTTCACAGAGTTTTGTCATTTGAGCACGACTGCTCAAATTTCACTTTTCCGGACCCGGCAGGGCCATTTCGGGGCACTTTTTGGATTTTCCTATAAAAGGGGGATGAGATATTTTGATTTTCATCTTCCCCACTCACCTTGCACGACCAGAGCTCCCATGGCAGCCCAAGGGTGGCTGCCACCACCTCTCTCCCCTTTTGAACTTCATTCCTTTGTTAAAAAGTTGAAGTGCCTTTACGTTTTGTGTTCGTATTGACTACGCGCTTCTTTCCCCCTTATTGGAACCCAGTTCTGACCAAATTTTAAGTTTGGTTTTGAAGTCAAGTTGTGATTTTCATGGGGCTTCTTTCAGATTCATGTAGATCGTGTTGTCCCCGACAAAACCTAGGAGTTTCGGCGGATTCAGAACACTTTTTTTTCGGTGGGCTTTTGAGATTTTCATCTCAAATTGAGGTAGGGGTGTTATAATTTAAATTCTTGCTATATTACATGCTTGTGATGCTTATAACTTGATTACATGATTGGATTCAAAAGTCTAAAGATTTTATTATTTATTTTTCTTGTGAAGGATTTAATTTTCCCGGTTATCCATTGCTTTGTTTAATCATGTGGCATGATAGAATATTACCCCTTGATACGTAGATTGACATATATTAAATCTAGATTATTTGGACAAGTATTGAAGATTTTAATTAATATTTATCTTGAATAAAATATTAAATCATGTGGCCTTATCTAGCTTTAAATCAACATGTGATAGCATATTATATTAGGCCCTAGCATGCTCTTCAACATAGATTAAATTGAGAGTAATCGGAGAAGTTTTGAAATCTAGTAATATTTAATTTATTAGATTAATTAAATTGCTCCAAGTGTACTATTCATCCCGTTGGATTTCCGACTTGAAATTCTTGATGTGCATGCAATATAGTTTCACATATATTAAATCTAGAATATTTGATTTGGTTTTGAAGCCTTTCATTTATTAATTTTCTTGTATTAAAGTTTAATACACATGGCCGTAACTTGTATAGAATGTACTTATATCATGCTCTTAAATCAAGTCTTGACATGTTTAATAACATATATTAATTTGAGATCATTTGGACGAGTTTCAAAATCTAGAGATTTTAATTAAATGAAATAATTAAAATCCATTCAATGGTTCTATGCATTTGATTAGGTTTCTAACCTTGCATACATGGTTTCCTTGACATGTTCCTTCACGTGTATTAAATTGAGAACAATCGGATAAGTTAGAGACTTACACTTACTTGTTTTACTCGTATGGGACTTAGTTTACTTAGTTGTGACTTGTATTCCATGGAACTATTAGCTTTACATCATGTAACTAGACCCCGTGTATCTTAATTTCATTAATGTACTTAATGAACTGGCACAATTGTCTTTGAATGATTTAATTATCCATATATTGCTTAGTAAATAATTAAATCATTAATCTTATACTTGTGGTATTTCTACATCGATGGATTCTATGTGACATGTATCCTAGTTTGTAGTCTATGTAGATGCATACTATGATTTCTTGACATTTCACATGCCATGTTAATTGGGAACTTAGGGTATGACTTGTATATTTCCAAAATCTTAGTTGTGCATAAAACGTGTTCAATGCATTACTTGTGTCTTAATGCTATCTTGACTTGCACAACATGTTGATTTTGGAAACTTGGTGATATCAATCAAAATTGACATGGCTAGGACTTGGTTCTAGTACGGGGGAAAGTCCCTCTACACTATAGTGCGTACTCGGGGAAGGTACCCATGGGTTGGTAGCACTAAAGTGATCCCAAGATTCCGGTTTTCTATAGTACGCACTCGGGGAAGGTACCCATGGGTTAGTAGCCCTAAAGTGATCCCATGAGAACGGTTTTAATCCGGGCGATATCCAAGTTTCCACATTGGTTGATTTAACTCTTTAAATTTCAAGTTGCTATTCCTTGAAGATTTAAAACTCTTTTCTTGTTATATGAAATGTTCCAACCTTGTTTGATTTCATTGATATTATGTCTTATCCTTGATTTCATGCCTTATCCTTGTCGTGCTAATTGAATTGTTTCAATCTTGTTAAATTTCTTTGTTATCTTGTTTCATATTACTTTATGCTACCATGACTTAGGAATGATCCTTTACGTATAACTTGACTTAGATTCTAGGTGGCATGGACCGCGAGTAATGATTTATATCAACATGCAAATCTCTAAACTCTTAGATTTCTAGTGTTATCTCTTAAAGATCTAAGAACCATGTCGTGTTTTATGGAGTATTTTCCCACCTTGTTTAACTGCATAGATGTTATGCTTACTTGTGTATTTAGATCTTATTTAGCATACTTGGAACTGCATACTTGCTTCTTGTACATAGATTCCGTTTAGTATACTCTTGTCTTGTATACTTGCCTTGTATGTTTCCCATCTTGTTAGTATGCCTGTGTTTTGTATACTTACCTCACATGCTTTCATCTTCGTTTAGTACACTTGTAACTGGTATGCTTGCATGTAGTGTATTCCATTTCAATTGTATGAGTAGCTTAAGATGATCCCTGAGTCAAATTCTTGACATAGACATTAGATGGCATGATCCCTTTGAACTATTGCATGTCAGTCTAAAAATCTTAAAGAAATCGAGTTAAGCATGCTCATTCTCTACGAGTAAACTTATTAGTCTTGTTTACTCACCCCGAAGTTACTAGGGGTTTTGGTAGGTACGAAGACTTGGTTCGTGATGCTTAGCGTTCATTGGGATGGCTTGTAGCTTTAAGTTACCATTTCATGCAAATGTTAGCATGAGATGCCATTTTGTAGCCTTTTTATGTCAAAATGTGTATTCTTTGATTCTATGTAGGTAAATTGTACATGAGTACACTCTTTTCAATGTATTTAACATGTATGAAATGAGGCCGGAGGCCAATGACATGTATCTTGCTTTCTATGCACTTTCGTTTTCAAGGCTTAATATGAAAATGTTGAAAAATGCTTAGACATTGTGTCATAACTTTTGCATCGGGTGTGGGAATTTCATTTTTATTCTTTCGTAGGGTCTCATTTATCTTGTATGAAGTGTGGCCAAGGGCCAAACTATTATTTGAAACCATTTCCTAATTTTAGTTTTCAAATTTCCCATTTCTAGTTCATTTTTGCCTTTTTAGCCGTTGGGGGGTCAAATTTTGCCTCGGTGGTATTTTTAAGCCGTGGACTATTGTAGCACGTCCTAATAGGTAATTTATGTTTGCATGCATGGTCATTTCTGGGCAAACCTTCTCCTTTGGTGAAATGAGCCTCCTATGGATTCATTTTGCACTTTTGTTGCATAATCTGATTTTAGGGCATTCTGGGGTTTTTCTTCGGAAAATAAATTCCGGTCTTCACATAATCGCTTAGAAAATTTGATTTTAGGAAGGGGTTTCTTTTTCGTGTTTTTCCAGAAAATATCGTCTTAGTGCCGGAAATCGATCGCAAAGTTCAACTTTCTGTTTTTTTTTTAGCAGCTTTTTGGACCTCCATAACCTCATGGAGGGGCATTTTGGGCATTCTACATTACATTTTTTTTTTAATTCTTTTGTGAGCCATGTATAAAATTCAATTTTGAGGGGGGTTTCTTTTTGTGTTTTTCCATAAAAATTCATCTTCTACCCCATTTTTGCTCTCAGTTGCAGACAGTCACTGTAGCAACTTTTAACCCTCTTGTTCAGTTCTGATCGAGGGGCATTTTGGGGATTTCATAGTGAGTTTTTTTCGATTCCATCTACAATGTCAGGTAGAAAACTCGATTTTAGGGGGTGTTTCTTCTTCGTGTTTTTCCAGAAAAATTTGTTTTGGCCTCCATTTCAAGCCTCAGCTCTGGAACCTCACTTTTTTTTTTCTTGCTGTCAGCTGGTGCATGCCATTGGGCGCTGGCATGGGCGCTGGTAGGCTCGTGCATGGGCGCCGTGTGCGCCATGGCCTTCGTCGGGCCGCCGCGACGTCTCAACTTCAAACCCTCGTTTCTCCCTTGTCTGCACTGCAAATCGAGTGAACTTTTTTTTGAACTTGACTAATTTTTCGCTGTCTTCCTAGCGGTGTGCTCGATGGCACCTGAATCCACATTTTTCAGAAATGATTATTTTACTCCTGGGGGCTTATTTGTCATATTTTTGACCTTTTGCTTCCGCATCAGTTCTCATTGAGTTCCATGACCTCATGGAAGGTCACTTTGACTTCTTAGAGTCCTTTTTTCTGTTTTCGCTTCCGCATATCGAATCCGTTATCGGGCCAAATCTTCGGTTCATCACAGGACACGCTGGCCTAAAAACCAGGGTCGTCACAACATTAGATAATTAATAATATGTTATAAAAAAATTAATTAAATATGCAACTCGATATTTCATTAAACATGCAAATCAAAGCAATAAAATAATAATAATAGTAAATAAAGAACATGGACCGAGGCTAATATTGGATACTATATCCTTATGACAATTTATGCTCCGTGGTGTGTCCTAAGACCAAAACATGCAATGAAGTGTGTAGTGTAGCCAAGTTTAAATTTAGAAAATGCCACTACCACTTCAGCTAACAAAATATAGTTAGGGTGAGTAGGGATCGTCCCAAGGGAAATGAGGTGTATTTGTGATGGAAATTAATGTCGGATTAGTAGGTTGAGTGATTAAAGATTGTTGGTGATTGATTAATTAAACTACAATGCAATTAAAGATTAATGCAAGTAAAAAGAAAGCAATCTAGAAAGTAGGGAAAATATATAGGAGAAAAGTCTTGGGGTTAAGAGTCACCACTAAGCTTCACTTCATCAAACACTAGCAATTATACATTAATGGGGAAATTTAATTTGTAACTTGTGTGTGTGTGACATCAATTGAAACTAAGCATGGATGGCAAATAATTATAGTTTGTTTAGCCAATTTTAATGAATAGCACAACCTATCAAATGAGATCAATATCCATTCAATTAAACCACAATTAATGCACACACAAATATCTAAAGACATACACTCTTTGTATTCACAAGTATGGAACATCAAGAAACAAGAATGGATTGTTCACCTACCTAAGAAATTAAAACAACTACACTATTACTAGGCTAGAGACGTGAAATTAAACTAATTAAACTAGAGATGTGATACAATCCATTAAGAAACAAGTGTGAACCATCAAATAAATCACAAGAGTGTTCCATTAAGCACTATGCCTTGACCATCACTAGATTAACATCATCAACACACATAAACATACATCAATTTCATTAAATCTAGAGACAAAAATATGAACATCAATTCTAGCATACATAGACATATGACTAGAGCTAAATGATCAATTGAAAGCATTAATCCATACAAATCAAGTAGAAATCACAAGATCTATATTTATTCATTCATGGTCAAAACATCCATTGCAACTAAAATCCTAAAAAATACACAAAAGCTAGGTTTGAGAAGCAAGCCTAGGGGCTATCTCTAGCCCTAAGAGAAGGATTTAGCCACTCATTGTAGTGGACATGGAACCCTCAAGGGCTAGCTTGGAGGTTGGCATCATCATCTTCATCCTTACTTTCTTTGCAAAAACCCTAGTTCTAGAGAGGAAAATTATTTTTTCTATAATTGGTAATATCTCTATCTATTGATGATACAATAATGTTCAATAATCAATTACATACTCCTTTAAGTAAGGACCAAGTCAGAATTATAGCCTCTGATTGGAGGAAATTCGCAGCTATATAAATTAGGTAGAAATCGGCGCGCTTGGGAATTAGATAGCTCACTGCCAGCAGGCATTTCGATCGATCGAAGATTTTCGATCAATCAAACACTTAGCTTCGATCGATTGAAGCTAACGTGGCATCAAAAATATCTTCTGGCTTTATCCACTTTGCTGAGTTGGCACCGCCTTCATCTTGTTCGATTGTAGACCTCTTCGATCAATCGGGACTCTCCTTCGATCGATAGAAGTTCCTCCGGTGCATTTTTCTTGGCTTCTTTCCAACTTTACTCCTTAGCTCCAAAACTGAGCTAAATGGCTCTTGTTAGCCTGTTTGAACTTTATTAACCTGAAATAGGCAAAACACAAATAAATAACTAAGACATGAAAGTAAGATAGATGAATGGACTAAATTACCCTAGCTTAGGTACTAAAATGCGTCACATTTGAGCACTTATCACACCCCCAAACTTAGATATTGCTAGTCCCTAGTAATAAACTACAAGGAAAATAAATAAATAAGTAACTAAGTAACTATGAACTAGAAAGCAATAAAATGATAATGCCACTTTCGTAGGAAACACGATTGCATTTAGCGAATGCAACAAGTCTTTTAAACCCCTAGGTTACCCTAGTGGACGAGTGAAGTCTCGTGAGGGTTTCCAGAAATGATACCCACAAACATTGAGCTCTTTCTCACTAAAGAGGCACCAATATATAAAACAAGCAATGGGAGAAACCTACTTCAAGTATGCAATTTTTCAACCCTTTCCAAGCAATCTTCCAAAATCTCAACATCAAGCAAATAAGTATGGTCCTCCACACATTAAGAAAATGATCATGCAAATTAAAACAACTTTAGAATTCTTTTAAGTGGACATGCATCAAATATGTTGCTATTTAAGCCAACTAAAGAAATGATCACATCCTTACCCTCAAACTAGCACACAAATCTAGTCCCGATCATCAAAACAAAGAGTGGACATTTTATTAAAGCTTTATTCATCTAGGTGCGCTTATTCTTTTCTGTTATGACCCTGGATTTTTCAACCCAATGTGTCCTATGATGAACCATAGTTTGACCCGATAACGGATCCGAAATGCGGAAGAAAAAATAAAAAAACAATACTTTAAGAAGTCAAAGTGACCTTCCATGAGGTCGTGGAACTTAATGAGAACTGATGCGGAAGCAAAGATCAAAACTATGACAAATAAGCTCCCAGGGGCAAAATAGTTATTTCTGAAAAATTATGGACTCAGGTGCCACCGAGCACACCGCTGGAAGGACAATGATAAACTAATCAAGATGGACTCAAGAATCACATGATTCAGAGTCCGGACGAAGGAGAAACGGCATGACAAAGAAAAACAAGCACTTAAAGCAAAAAGGGTAAACTGGTAATTATCTAAGAATATTCGAGTTTAACTAAGCACACCGTTGGAAAGACAACAAAAAATTAGTCAAGTTCAAAAAAAAATTCACTCAATTTGGAGTCCGAACGAGGGAGAAACGGGTGTTTGAAGTTGTGACGTCGCGGCGGCCCGACGAAGGCCATAGCGTGCCCTATGGCATGCACATGTTGACAGCAAGAAAAAAAAATGAGTGTCCAGAACTGAGGCTTGAAATGGAGGTCAAAACGAGTTTTTCTGGAAAAACACAAAGAAGAAACCCCCCCTAAAATTGAGTTTTCTATTCGACTTTCCGGAAGGAAACAAAAAAAACTCACTATAAAATCCCAAAAATGCCCCTATATCAGAACTGGACAAGAGGGCAAAAAGTTGCTACAGGATCTGAGATCGAAAACGGGCTACCAAATGAATTTTTCTAGAAAAGCACAAAGAAGAAACCCCTCCCAAAATCAAATTTTCTACACTATTATGTGGACAGAAATAAATAAAATTTACTATAAAATGCCCAGAATGCCTCTCCATGAAATCTGGTAGTGAGGGTGAAAAAGCGGCTACATTGCAAAACTGGAAGTTGAAACTTCACGAGGGATTTTTGATGCCAAGATGACGTTTTCTGGAAAAACACGAAGAAGAAACCCCCCCAAAAATCATATTTTCTAAGTGAACATGTCGAAAGAAGAAAATAAAACTGATGTGAAAAGTCTAGAAAGCCCCAAGATCAGATTATGCAACAAAGTTTCAAAATGAGTCCATAGGAGGCTCATTTCACCAAAGAAGAAGGTTTGCCCAGAAACGACCATGCACACAAATGTAACTTACCTATTAGGACGTGCTACAATGGTCCATGGCTTAAAAATACCACCGATGCAAAATCCGACCCCCCAACGGGCAAAAAGGCAAAAATGAACAAGAAAAGGGAAATTTGAAAACCAAAATTATCAAATGATTTCAAATTACCATTTGGCCCTTGGCCATACTTCAAACATGATTTATAAGACCTTATGAAAGAATAAAAATGGAATTCCCACACCTGATGCAAAAGTTATGAAGCAATGACGTAGCATTTTTCAATATTTTCATAATATTTCATGAAGTTAAAGTTGCATAGAATACAAGATACATGTCATTGGCCTCCGGCCTCATCTTATACATGTCAAATACATTGCATAGAGTGTACTTATGTACACATTACATAATTGGAATCAAATCTACACATTTTGACAAATAAGGCTACAAGTGGCATTTCGAGCCAACATTTTCATGAAAATGATACTTCAAGTCTACGAAACTTCCATGGCATAGTGTGCATCCCAAATCAAGGTCCCTGTACCTGAAAAATGTCGCCACTACGTGGGTGAGTAACATAAAGCTACTCGTAGGAGATGAGCATGCATCGACCTAGCGTTTTACAATTATATCACCTTAAGGTGAAACATGTCAAAGGGCTCATGCCACCTAATGTCTATTTCAAAATGAGACTCAGAAATCATCCTAAGCTACTCATGCAATTTAAATTGAACAACAGTATACAAGGATACATGCTCAAGTATACTAAGCATTGTTAAAACATGTTACACAACATACAAGCATACATTTCCAAGTATACTAAACCATATTAAGACAAGTCATGCCATGTCTAAGCATATGTACACAAGTATACATTTTATATATAAATCTCGTAAATCAAGCATACGAACACAAGTATACTGAGCTAAAAGAGATACGCCTAAAACAAGTATACACGGCACAAGCATACTAAATGAAATTTAAACTCACGGAGCAAGTATACAAGTTCAAGTATACTAAATAGGATTCAAATATCCAAAGCAAGCATCAATTCTCAAGCTACAAGTAATCCATGATTAACAACTTGAAATTAAATGCGAAATCAAATAGTGGAAAGACTAGGATATGCGGTCGCTAGACCAAGCAAGTGTTTTCGGGTAATTACGACCCACAAGGCACTACCTAGTGCGCACATGCATAAGTTATTCCGGGCAATTACGACCCATAAGGTACTACCTAGTGCGCACTTATGACTTAAAAGACTCTCGTCTCCATACTAGAGCCAAACCCTAGCCATCACGTGTAATATGTCCCTACAAGCTTTCTAAAATCAATAAGTTCAAAACTTATACCAAAATCAATAAGTTAGACCAAACTTATATCAAATCCAATAATGCGTAAAACTATCTTCCATGCACAAACAAGGTTGTATCCACACAAACCATGTCCTAGAGTTCAAGTCTAGATGACATATGACATGTCAAGTCCTCAATATTCAAATTATATACAAAGCAAGAATATTTTATAACAATTGAGCCACATTACCATCCTAAGCCACAAGTACTAAATAAGCTTTAATTTAGTAACAAGCTTTCAAGGTAAACAATTGTAATATTCTAACAAGCTATATTCCTACACAAGATATATTTAAACAAGCTATGCAAGTCAATGATATTTCATACCATGCTAAGTATAATTACCATTTTAAGATACCTCAAGTACTAATTCTACATCAAATTAGTAATATGCTCACAAGGTGATTAAACGGACTACATTTCAAGGGATTAATAACCTATTACCTCCGATACAATTTAAGTGACCAACACACTTAAAATAAAATTAATTAAGCTCATTAATTAATTTTTCTCTAGATTTTCAATCAACTCCAATTAACCTTAATTTAACATATGTTAAGGAAGTCACCAAGGCCTACTTTAATATCACAATACAAGTTGATTTCATGCTTGATTCAACTATCTAATTTAATCTTTCACAAAAGATAAATATTAAATAAGTTTTGCAATTCTTATTCAAATGCTCCAAATTTAATATATGTTAACTAACATATCAAGGCCTAATTTCTAGCAAGCCACAATTCAATTCTAAACTACATACATCCATTAGAATTAAATCCTATACAAGAAAATAATTAAATTAAATTCTAGGATTTGAACAAAAGCATGCATACAAATTGTATATACTTATAAAAAAATCAATACAACATGAATATAAACCTGAGACATCCCCTACCTCGATTTGAGATGAAAATCTCAAAAGGCCACCGAAAAAAAAGTCCTCCGAATCTGGCGATACCGCGTGGTTTTGTCAGGGACAACACGACCTACATGAACCCCTAAGAAGCCCCATCAAAACCACAACTTGACTTCAAACCCAAACTCAAAATTTGGCCAAAACGGGTTCTAATAAGGGGGAAAGATGCGCGTGGTCAAGACAAACACAAAACGCGAAGGCACTTTGACTTTTTAACAAAAGGAAGAAGGTTCAAATGAAAGAAGAAGGGTGGCATCCCCCTTGGTCTACCATTGAAGCTTCTGGTCATGCTTCAAGAGGGGAGAAGATGGCTCTTCAATTTTATAACCCCCTATTTATAGAAAATCTCAAAAAGTGTCCTGAACGGGTCCCGCCAGGTCTAGAAAAGTAAAATTTGAGTAAATGTGCTCAAACAGTGATACTCCGTGAACAAAAAAGATTCAAAATGATAAAATATGAACAATGAAAGAAACGACATCAAAAACTGAGTTCCGAGCAAAAAGATATGCCCCGAACAAGTTCGGCGGTAACCGGGGCCAGAAACTTTGAAACTGGAGAAAAATGACAAGAAGAAAATTCTAAGAGTACATGACTCGATGAAATGTGAAAATGAGTCCCGTACGAGGATCCCATGAAATACGTATCTTTACTTTTTGAGAAAAGTACTCTAGTTGCTCCCGGTGTCCGTAGGGGCATGAATGCATAGTTCTTTGGAGTCTTTTTCTTTTCTTGGGGTGTTTTTCATAATTATCTTTTGAAGATATTTTATTCCAGGGGTTTTTAAGAAAATATTTTTGCAAGATATTTTCATTCCGGGCCATTAGTGCAGTTAACCCTTTTTGGAGGGGCCATTGTGCAATTAACGAAAGTGTAATGACCCGGATTTTTTTTCAGATAAATTTTTTCCGTTGTCTTTTCCCTTCCGAGTTTGGTTTCTTGTCGATTAGTGTCATCTCGAGTGCTCTGGAGTGATTTTAGAGACTCTTTTATTTGGAATGACAACTTCCCTTGAGGACCGAGTCATTTCTACATTTTTCGTTTTTCGACACTATTCACTTTTCGTCCTTTTCCCTATTTCATCTTTTTTCCTGTTTTGTCTACTCCCCGTTTGTCACTTTGTTGGCGTAACCACACTTCTTGTGTTCAGAGATGGTTTTTGACTTCACGTATCTTCATCTTGAGTGGTTTCTATGAAATACGTATCATTACTTTTGTAAGAAAATACTCTGGTTGCTCCCGGTGCCCATAGAGGCATGGATGCAAAGTTCTTTGGGAACTTTTCCTTTTCTTGGGGTGTTTTTCATAAATATCTTTTGAAGATATTTATTTCAGGGGTTTTTAAGAAAATATCTTTTTGGAAGATATTTTCATTCTGGGGCAGTTTCGCAGTTTTCACTTTTTGGAGGGGCCATTGTGTAATTAATGAAAGTTAGTGCTAAATGCCTTGTTTTGGGCCTGGGTCCTCGTACGGGATTCATTTTCACTTTTTGTCGAGTCGCGTACTCTTGGGATTTCCTCCTGGTCGTTGTTTTCCAGTTTCAGGATTTTTGGCCCTAGTTAGTGCCAAACTTGTTTGGGGTATAACTTTCTGTTCAAGACTCGGTTTTTGACGCCGTTTCTTCTTTTGTTCATATTTTCTGATTTTGAATCTTTTTTGTTCACAAAGTTTTGCCATTTGAGCGTGTCTACTCAAATTTTACTTTTTCAAACCCGGCGGGGCCCGTTCGGGGCACTTTTTGAGATTTTCTATAAAAGGGGGATGAGATATTTCATTTTTCATCTTCCCCACTCCTCTTGCACGACCTGAAGCTCCCATGGCAGCCCAAGGGAGGTTGCCACCTTCTCTCTCCTCTTTTTAATTTCATTCCTGTGTCAAAACGTAGTAGGGCCTTTGTGTTTATTGCTCGTCTTGGCGATACGCATCTTTCACCCCTATTAGAACCTGTTTTTGGCCACATTTCGAGTTCGGGTTTGAGGTCAAGTTGGGATTTTGATAGGTCCTCTTTGGAGGTTAATGTTCACGGCGTTGTCCTCGACAAAACCCCGAAGTATCATCGGATTCGGAGCCGTTTTGTTTTGGTGACTTTTGAGATTTTCATCTCAAATTGAGGTAGGGAATGTTTTAAGATTTTATATGTGTTGTATGGTGTGTTTTCCATGTTTATACAACCTATATGCATGCCTTGTATCAAGTCTAGGAAATTTGAAATATTTAATTCTTTGTATAAGATTTAATTTTCATGATAATGTATATGTTGGATTTGAATTGTGGCATGCTAGAAAATCTTGCTTTAATATATTGTTTAACATATATTAAATTTGGATTAATTAAATAAGAATTGCACTTTTTAATTAATATTTATCTTTTGTGAAAGATTAAGGTTCATGGCCGTACCTTGCATGAAATTGAGTTGTAATATGCTTTTAAGTTAAGTCTTGGCATGTTCTTTAACATACTTAAATTTGAGAGCATTTGAACAAGTATAAAAAAATCTAGAGATTTTAATTAAATTGATTAATTAAATTCTACTTTGTTGTACCATTGGTCAAATTGAGGTTTTAGTGAATGTATGTATATACCATGCTATGCTGTATAACATGTATAAATAAGGGACCACTTGGTTGAGATATGAAACTTGGAGAAATTAATTAGGTTATGTAATTAATTTTCGTTTCTTTTGCGTTATTGATTGAATCATGAAATTGACATTGATAATATGTTTAAAGCATGATTTTGGACTTATAACGAATTCATGAGTTTGTCTTTCAATATTGGATTATATTGTTATAGCGTGTAACGAATCGCACTTCAAGATTCAACATTTGTCATCCTATAGTAGTTGTGGATTTAGAGCATGTATTGTGTGGTTACAACCTACTTGTGCATGGAAGTTAAATTCGTGCATTGTATAATTATGTATAAGTTATGAACTTACTTGATATATTTTGGGAATCTTAGAACATTGTTTTGTGATGGCTAGGGTTTGGCTCTAGTATGGGGACAAGAGTCCTCTAAGTCTTTGAGTTAGTGCGCACTTAGGGTGGTTTTCCCTACGGGTTAGTGCCCGGAACAACCATTGATCTCGGCAGAATTCCGAGTTTAGATGTCCAAGTCTTCCACTATTTGTTTTCGCATTCAATTCCAAGTTTGCAATCATGTTTATATTGTGACTTGTGGTTTTGGCTATCGACGATTTGATGTTGTTAAGTACATCTATGCTAAATTATTATATTTAGTTGATTTCACACTTTTAGATTTCTAGTTGATAACCTAGAGAATCTATATCTTGATGTGTGGTATTAGAGATTCTAATTATACTAAATTGCTATATTTAGTTGATTTAGCATTTTAGATTTCAAATTGATAACTTTGAGAATCTATATCTAGTTGCTTTATATAAGCATGTCTCTATCTAGTTGCCTTGTGTAAGCATGTTTATATCTAGTTGCTTTGTGTAAGCATGTTATATCTTGTTGCTATGTGTAGCATGCTCTTGTGTTGTTGAAATTGCATAAAGGATGTGTTTTATGCTAGTAATGATCTTAGGTAGCTAGGATGCTCCCTGACTCTTACCTTTGACATAAACATTAGGTGGAATGAACCACAATGATTAAATCATGCAAACTTGTAAAACTTAGGTCGATGCATGCTCATTTCCTACGAGTAGCTTTATGTTGCTTACCCCTAATTTACTGGGGCATATTTCAGGTATAGGTTACAAGATATAGAGAGTGGCATTTATCTTTGATGGTTTGGAGATTTGAAGTTCTTTCAAAGCATTCTTGTTCACATGCAACTGTTGGCATGTTTAAGTTTTACATTTGATGTTGTAACACTTAGCTAGGTTCAATATGCTATTTTGCCTTATTACATGTAAAGTGTACTTAAGTATGTTATTTGGAACCTATTTGATATGTATGATTCGTGGCCAAGGGTCACCACCCTTAAAGTACAAGTGTTTCAAGTCTTGTCATTGAAATGTAATCTTTTCCAACTTTGAGGTTGGACATGTCAAATCTTGTAAATGAATTCTAATAAGGCCATGGGCCATTGTAGCATGTTTAAAATGCCATATTACACTTGCATGCATGTTCACATCATCACATACTTGCATATAATGCAAATTGAACATGCCATGGGGGATTCCAAGTGGACTTTCAGCCATGGATGCATAACAGGAGGTTAGTGCACTTTCTTGAGTCATTTCGGTTGACCGAAATGACATTTCAGTCAACCGAAGCCTTTTGGGTTTTGTTTGAACCTTGAAACTTCACTTTCCAGTAGCCAAAGTCAGCATTTAGGGTCATTTCGGTCTACCGATGGCTCATTTTGGTCGACCGATGGTTCCTTTTGGTGTATCAAACCAACCAAGCCTTGCAGACTTGTTTTCAGCTGAAATTTTGTCCATTTTGGTCGTCTGATGGTTCATTTCGGTCGACCGAAATAGCTAGATCCCGAGAGTAGCTTCAGTCTAGTTTCAGCATTGTTCTTCCGACTTCAAATGACCATAACTCCTTTGTTTTAATTCCAAATGGGGTGATTCTTGAGCCTAAATTCATGGATTTTGATTCAGCTTTCCAATGGTACCAATTCCATTCTCAGATTTCAATCATAGTGGGAGTTATTTAAGTTTTAGTGAGAGGGTGTCGGTTTTCGCTTAAACCGGGAAAGGGCATTTTGTGGGATTCTTGTCCAATGTTCTTAGAACCACTTGGAAAGTCATGAAATGATTAAGTTAGGTTATTTTCACCTTTTTTGACTTGTTTAGAGTCAAGTTTCTCTTTTTGGTTATGAGTTGACCATTTTGCCCTTGGTTCATGGTTTTTGTCCGTTTCGACCTTTGTTTCCGTTTTCGTTCTCCTTGAACTCCGTGACTTCTTGGAAGGTCAAATTGGTATCTTAGAGATGGTCTATATCTCTACAGACTTTGATTCTATCTTTTGCTTTAGCATTTCGGACTCGTTCTCGGGTCAACTTTCGGTTCATCACTAACAAACCGGGTTGAAAAACTCGGGTCGCTATAGAAAGTTATTACAAAAATACCTCTTCTGGAGCCTGGATCCTCGTACGGGATTCATTTTTACATTTCATTGAGTCATGAACTCTTAGAATTCTGTGCTGGTCGTTTTTCTCCAGTTTCAAAGTTTTTGACCCCAGTTTGCGCCGAACTTGTTTGGGGCATATCTTTCTGCTCGGGACTCAATTTTTGACGCCGTTTCTTTCGTTATTCATATTTTCTCATTTTAAATCTTTTTTGTTTATAGAGTTTTTCTGTTTGAGTGCGTTTGTTCAAAATCCACTTTTCCTGACCCGTCGGGACCCCTTCGGGGCACTTTTTGAGATTTTCTATAAATAGGAGGTCTTAAGAGAAAATATCAGATTTTTCTCTCTCTCTCCTCTCTCTTGGCCGGCAGCCATGGCTGCCAAGGGGCTGCCATCCTCCTTCTTCATTTTCTAGCCACTTTTCTCGAGTGAAACATCGTTGTGCCTTAGTGTTAAATGCTTGCTTTGATGACGTGCATCTTTCACCCTTATTAGAACCCATTTCTGACCAAATTTTGAGTTTGGGTTTGAAGTCAAGTTTGGATTTTCATGGTTCCTCTTTGGTGTTTAATGTTCCTTTCGTTGTCCCCGACATAACCTAGGAGTATCGTCAGATTCGGAGCATTTTTCTTTCGGTGGGCTTTTGAGATTTCATCTCAAATCGAGGTAGGGGTGTTATATTTTATTTTCTTGTTATATAGCATGCTATTGATGCTTATACAACTTGTTTACTCGCTTGGATATCAAATCTAGAGATTTTATTTATTTATTTTCTTATATGAGATTTGATTTTCCCGGTCGCTCATAGCTTTGTTTAAACATGTAGCATGATATTAAATTACCCCTTGATATGATCATTGACATATATTAAATCTAGATCATTTGGACAAGTAACGAAGATTTTATTTAATATTTATCTTGGGTAAATATTTAATTCACGTGGCCTTAATTAGCTTGAAATCAATATCGGTTACATATTATATTAGGCCCTAGCATGCTCTTCAACATAGGTGAATTTGAGAGTAAATGGAGATGTTTTAAAATCTAGAGAATATTTAATTAATTGATTAATTAATTTATTCCGAGTATACTATTTACTTCATTGAAATTCCGATCTGATTTTGTTGATGTGCATGCCATATATGTTTACATATATTAAATCTAGAATATTTGATTAGGTTTTGAAACCTTTCATTTATTATTTTTTTTCTAGTATTAAAGTTTAATACTCATGGTCATATCTTGCTTAGAATTCACTTGTATCATGCTTTTATATTCAGTCTTGACATGTTTAATAACATACATTAAATTTAGACCATTTGAGTGAGTTTCAAAATCTAGAGATTTTAATTCAATGAGTTAATTAAAATCCATTCAATGGTTCCATGAGTTAGATTAAGTTTCTAACCTTGTATTCATAATTTCCTTGACAAGTTCCTTCACGTGTATCAAATCGAGAATAATCGGATAAGTTTTGAAACTTATATTTAATTAATCCCTTTGTATGGAACTAAATTCACATGGTTGTGTCTTATATGAAATGAACTTATAACTTGACATTGAACTTGGCCTTGACATGATCCTTGATATAACTTGTTCGTAGAACATTTTGACTCACCTTGAAATCTTGATAATTTAATCCCTTAAGTAGATTAAATTCCTTTGTATGCTTCCATCGAGTTAATCATGCCTTGATATTGGCTTCTTGTTAAACTTGTGAATTGTACTCATATTTCGTGAACTTTTACCTTTTTATCAAGCATCATGAACCTTTATATCTTGATTTCATTAATGTACTTAATGAACTTGCACATTTGTCTGGGAATGATTTAATTACACGTGTTGTTTAATATGTAATTGAATCATGTATCTTATACTTGTGGTATATTTATTTCAATGGATTTCTTGTGCTATATATCTTGGTTCTAGTCTATATAGATGTACACTATGATATCTTGACATTTCACATGCCATTATAGTTGTGAACTTAGGGTATGACTTGTGTGTCCAAAATCTTGGTTGTGCATGAAACGTGTTCAATGCATTACTTGTATCTTAATGCTATCTTGACTTGCACAACTTGTTGATTTTGGGACTTGGGATATCAGTTAAGAAATGACATGGTTAAGACTTGGTTCTAGTACGGGAGATAGAGAGCTCCCTACACTATCGTGCGTATTGGGGAGGGTACCCTTGGGTTAGTAGCCCTAAAGTGATCCCAAAGGTACGGTTTTTCTATGGTGCGCACTAGGGGAGGGTACCCATGGGTTAGTAGCCCTAAAGTGATCCCATGAGTACGGTTTTAATCCGGGCAATATCCAAGTTTCCACATTAGTTGATTTCACTCTTTAAGTTTCAAGTTGCTATTCCTTGAAGATTTAAACTTGTCGTGTTATGTGAAATGCACCTATCTTGTTTACTTGCATAGATATTATGCCTTGTTCTTGATTTCATGTATAACTCTTTCGTGTTTCATGGATATTATGCCTTGTTCCATCCTTGTTAAATTGCATAGATATTATGCCTTGTTCTTGATTTCATGTGTTTCTCCTATCATGTAAATTGGAATGTTCCAATCAGGGAAATGGCATTGATAATGTGATCCTGGTATTCAAGCATCCTTCTTGTCGTGTTCTTTGGATTATCCCAACCTTGATTCATTTCATATATGTATGTATATCATGACTCTTGTTGATATTGCTCCATGGTAGCTTAGGATGATCCCTGAGTCTCATCTTGACATAGACGTTAGGTCATGGTCCCTTTTGAATTGTTTCAAGTCAATGTAAAAATCTCAAAAGAAATCGAGTCGATGCATGCTCATTCTCTACGAGTAAACTTGTTTACACACCCTGAAGTTACTGGGGGACTATTTCAGGTACGAAGACTTGGTTCGTGCTGCTCGTTGCTCCGTGGGTGACTTATAGCTTTGAAGTTTCCATTTTATGCAAGTGTTAGCATGAAATGCCATTTTTGTAGCCTTATATGTTCAAACTTGTATTCTTTGATTCCATGTTTGTAAAGTGCACATAAGTACACTTCTTTCAATGTATTTGACATGTATGACATAAGGCCAAGGGCCAAGCATGTTTATAATTGCACTAGTACTCATTTGGTATCATATTTTGTTTTGAAATGTAATTTTATCAACTTTGGAGGTTTATCAAGTCAAATCTTGTAAATGGGATGTAACGAGGTCGTAGGCCATTGTAGCATGTTTAAAATACCATATTACACTTGTGTGTATGTTCACATCATCATACTTTAGCATATAATTAAGTTTGATCATGCCATGGGGATTTCAAAAGAGACATAGGATCTTTTCTTCATTTTTGGTGCAAAGCAAGTTCATTTTCACGTTTTTGACCAGTTTCGGTCGACCGATGGCTTGTTTCGATCGACTGAACCTCTTTTGGATTTCATTGTTCAGCAAAAATCCCAACTCCAGTAGCCATTTTCACCATCGAGGGTTATTTCGGTCGACCGGTTCTCTCCATCGGTCGACTGAAACTCATTTTTTTTTTATCTCAAGCCTTAAACCGATCGACCGGTTTGTCACTTCGGTCGACCGAATTGAGAGCTCTTTTTCTATTATTTTCCAGGCTTATTTCGGCAGACCGATGCTCCATTTCGGTCGACCGAAATGGAGGTGTCTTGTGGGTTTTGTTTGGTTTGTTTCTTAGACAGGTTAACTTCGTTTCGTTCATTCCCACTTGACCTTGTTGATCTTGTCTAAGCCATTTAATGGTGTACGTGGTCTAGTTTGGACTACATCTTGTTCCTTCAGTTGTCATTGGTGTCATAGGGTACCATTTGACCTTTTTATCCTTGTTTCCATTTCCGCATTTACTTTCTTTGGGTTCCTTGACCTTATGAAAGGTCATCTTAGTGTCTTAGAGGTGTGATATGCCTTGGAAGACCATCATTTTATTTCTTGCTTCCGCATCTGGATCCGTTATTGGGTCAATCCTCAGTTCATCACTGACCCACCGGATTGAATAAAAACTCAGGTCATTACAAGATTTGCTCCTTAGCTCCAAAATTGAGCTAAATGGCTCTTCTTAGTCTGTTTGAACTTTATTGACCTAAAATAGGCAAAAACACAAATAAGTACTAAAACACGAAAGTAAGATAGATGAATGGACTGAAATACCCTAGCTTAGGTGCTAAAATGCGTCACATTTGAGCACTTATCACACCGCCAAACTTAGATATTGCTAGTCCCTAGCAATGAACTACAAAGAAAATAAAGAAACAAACAACTATACAACTATGAATATAGAAATCAATAAAATGATAGTGCCACTTTCGTAGGGAACATGATTGCATTTAGCATATGCAACAAGCCTTTTAAATCCTTATGTTACCCCTAATGGACGAGTGAAGTCTCGTGAGGATTTTCAGAAATGATACCCACAAACATTGAGCTCTTTCTTATTAAAGAGGCACCAATATATAAAATAAGCATCGGGATAAAACTAGCTCAAGTATGCAATTTTTCAACCATTTCCAAGCAATCTCCTAAAATCTCAAAATCAAGCAAACAAATATGGTCCTCCACACATCAAGACATTGATCATGCAAATCAAAACAACTCTAAAATCCTTTTTAAGTGAACTGGCGTTAAATATGTTATTATCTAAGCCAACTAAAGAAATGATCACATTCGACCTCAAACTAGCACACAAATCTAGTACCGATCATCAAGACAAAAAAATGGACCTTTTATTAAAGTTTTATTCGACTAGGTGCGCTTATTCTTTTCACTCAAATTTTTTTTTTTTACTAATCCTAGTGGATCAAAGATGGAAGCATGGTGCAATGTAGTGATCTATTAAGCTTTCTAGCGATCCATGAGGTCGAGTGTTAGGTCAATGACTCCCAAAACGGACGGCTTTAGGGCACTAGGTGTTTAAACACCCCTAAGGACTTACAAGCTCAAATCAACTAGGCTACAAATCAAAACAACCTCCATCTAATCATTCCCACTTCTCACCTTTTGGGAGAAGTCCTCACTTTTTTTTTTTTTATTTGCTTTTGCAACCTCTTTTATTTATTTATTTATTATTATTATTTTAACCAAGAGTTTAGGCCCTCCACCTTTTGGCGTGAGAAATACAGTGCTCGATGATGCTAGAATCTCGGCTACTTAGGGAAAAGGGTTTGTTATTCACCTTTGTCAAGAATGAACACTTTCAATGCACTACTAACTCAATTGGAATATAACCAAATCAATAGTCAACAAAACATGTACCCCAAAAATGAATGCTAGTGGGCACCTGTGCTAGTGTAGAATCCTAGAGTGAATTTCAAAGCAATCACAAAATTAGGATAATGTGGACCACAAATGCAAGCAAGATATCAATCTTTCAAAAAATTTACTCCTAAATGGCATCCACAAAGCATACAAGGAGTACTGGACTTTCCAGTCAGATAATTTTTAAATTCTAAGTATCATGGTCCTCAAAATATCAAAATCATGGCTCAAGACTCTCAAATTATACCACATGCAAAGAAACTAAGGGTAACATGTCAAATATGCTAACACACCCCCAAACTTAATCTGTGCATTGTCCTCAATATGCAAAGAAGCAACAGATAATGGAAAGAGTATACCAAATGGGTGTAGCAAGAGGGATTCGGCAACATAAGTTTAGCTTTGGAAGGCGCACCCCCAAACTTAGATTTTGAAAACCTGTCTGAAAATGGTCACACTAGCAACTTTCAAAGCATATGTAATGTGTCAATAATAATTAACCACTCGCAATAGAATGAATCCTTATATGATAGGGCTATACTGACTGTGTTGAACCTTAAGGACTGTGGTGGTTTATCAAGTCTTCAATTAATACTATTTTAATTTAGAAAGAAGATTTGATTTTGTGTGTTGTGTTGCAATTCAATAACATAAAAGAAAATAAACGGAATAAAAGGATTGAGATCAAGAGAAGAAATACTTAGGGATTGACTTCACCACGAATCTCATACTATAGTCAACTGTTCAACTTTGGGATTTCAATAATTATGTATCATATAGAATTAAACTCAATAACATTCATTTAATTTAGATTTAAAGAAAGATGTTTCATAAATTTCAATTAATAATATCTTCGGTTGGCACGAATTATCTACCTATCTACTTCTAACTAATTTTGCAATATAACTCGTCTTCCCTAAGGCATAGACTATGAAAACATTCATTCATGAAAAATGTTTGAACACCACTGCATGATCTCCATTCTTATGTCCGATAGGCTTCCACCAAATATCGTCCAATAAGAATGGGATGAATATAATTTAAGAATAATTAAATCTAAGACAAGGTATTAATCATTCAACAACTATTTAATAATTAAAACACCAATTGAATTAAGCAATTGCCCAAAATTATGAAATCAAAATACATAATATATTAAATTCCCAAAGTATAGAACAATCAAACCATAATATTCGGATTCGGGTTACATCAATGCCCTAAGAGAGGAATTTACTACTCATGATGACGCAAGATATCATCTGTGTTGTTGTGGTCTTCATTGCCATGGACTACACTTCTCTCTTGGGGACTTCCCTTCAAAACCCTAAAAGCCACCGTGAGAGAGAGATATGAGAAAGAGATTTTCTATGGCCTTTTCCTCTTCTTTTATAGGAGAAATTCAGTCCCAATCTTTTTTGGATTAGTTTTACAGCTTTTGGTAACAATTGGGCTCGTAAGGAAATAAAGAAAGGTGAAAATATATAATTCCAGCATGTATTTTTAAGTTCTAGGATGTTAAGGCTCGAGCTATAAAGTCCCAGGCTTGAGCTTCACCTGCCAGTAACTTGTTTTAACTGTGTAACGCGATTTTGACCCATTTAGAGTGCGAATCTCGAGATGGCTATTAGAGACAAAAATATCGGGCTTCGGGTCTTCTTCCCAGGCCCATTAAGTTTGCTCAATTTGGAGTTTTGAGTCAAAATTTATGCCCAAAATACTAAAGCGGGTTCAGAGTTTTCAGCCATGCTCAAGCTCGAAGTGGTGGTGCTCGAGCTTTCTGATTCGGGCTCAAGCCTTAAAGCTCGGGCTCGAGCTCTGTAATGACTCGGTCATTTGCCTCCCTTTCCTTTTTTCTTGAAATTTTACGAATGAATTTTTTTCGTTTAATTTTCCTTTCTGAACTCTGTTTCTTATCGCTTAGTGTCGTCTCGAGTGCTTGGAAATGATTTCTGAGACTCTTTTCCATGGATTGACAACTTCCCTTGAGGACCGAGTCATTTCTGCATTTTCACTTTTCGGACACTATGCGTTATTTCGTCCTTTTCCCTATTCTGTCTTATCTCCGTTTGTCAGTTTTTGGCACAACTTCACTTTTCATACTCGGAGTTGGTTTTTGACTTCACAAGCCTTCATCTTCAGTGGTTTCCTCGAAATACGTATCTTTACTTTTGCAAGAAAGTACTTTGATTGCTCTCGGTGTCCATAGGGGCATGGATGCACAATTCTTCAGAATCTTTTTCATTTCTTGGGGTGCTTTTTGTAAATATCTTTTGAAGATATTTTATTTCAGGGGTATCTAGGAAAATATCTTTTGGAAAATATTTTTATTTTGGGGCAGTTTCGCGATTAACCCTTTTTGTAGGGGCCATTGTGCAATTAACGAAAGTTATTGCAAAATGTCTCGTCTGGAGCCTGGATCCACATACGGGATTCATTTTCACATTTTGTCAAGTCGTGGACTCTTAGAATTCCGTTCTGGTCATTTTTCTCCAGTTTCAGAGTTTCTGGACCCGGTTGCCACAGAACTTGTTCGGGGCATAACTTTCTGCTCGGGACTTAGTTTTTTATGCCGTTTCTTTTGTTGTTCATATTTTCTCATTTTGAATCTTTTCTGTTCATAGAGTTTTGCCATTTGAGCGCGTTTTCTCAAAATCCACTTTTCCAAACCCGGCGGGGCCCTTTCGGGGCATTTTTAGGGTTTTTCTATAAATAGGAGACTTGAAGAGAAAAATCAGAATTTTCTTCTCTCTCTCCTCTCTCTTGGCCGGCAGCCATGGTTGCCAAGGGGCTACCATGCTTTTTCTTCATTTTCCGACCACTTCCCTCGAGTGAAAACTCTTCGGCCTTAACGTTTAATGCTTGTCTTGACGTCGCGCATCTTATGCCCTCATTAGAGTCCATTTTCGACGATTTTTTGAGTTCGGGTTTGGAGGTAAGTTGAGATTTTCATGGGGCTTCTTGCAGATTCTTGTTCACGGTGTTGTCCCCTACAAAACCTCTCGGTATCGTCGAATTCGGAGCATTTTTATTTTGGTGGGCCTTTGAGGTTTTCATCTCAAATTGAGGTAGGGGATGTTATAGGTTTATATTTTGTTGTCTTGCATGCTTTTGATGCTTATACATGTTGTATGCATGTCTTTTATTAATTTGAGAAATTAATGATTGTTGTAACTTGCATATAACTCACTTTTGACTTGGTATATGGCATGGCCTTCACTTGATCTTCGTTATATATTTATTTGGAATCATTTGAATGAGTTTTTAAATCTAGAGAATTAATGAATTTAATTTGATTTAAATTCTAGTTAATTTTACCTTGCTTATTTCCCATTTTTGATTTGATATATGGCATGGCCATGACTTAATCCTTGATATATATTAATTTGAGATCATTTGAACAACTTTTGAAATCTAGAGATTTAATTAATTTAAATTAATTAAATTCCACATGATTATATCTTACTCCCTTTGTGAAATTAATGTGATATTTGCAATCACCATGGAATGGACATTCACATATATAAATTTGAGAATTTTTTGATAACTTTGATTTCTAGAGAAATTGATTAATTAGGTTAATTAATTTCCACTTAGTGTTCTAATGATAGGGACATCTATTTCATGGGGCTTTTGCTTATTTATCATGTATCATGACTTGTTACAACTTGGCTTCATTAATATAGTTAATGAACTTGCACCCTTATCTTGGAATGGTTTGATTACTCATGCGTTGCTTAGTAAGTAGTTGAATCGTAAATCTTATACTTGTGGTATATCTTTTTCAATGAATTTCAAGTGCTATATATCTTGTTTCTAGTCTATATAGATGCACACTTTGAATTCTTGACATTTTCACATGCCATGTTAGTTGATGAACTTAGGGCATGACTTGTGTGTTACAAAATCTTGGTTGTGCATGAAACGTGGTTAATGTAGTTCTTGTATGTGATACAATCTTGGTTGCACAACTTGTTGATTTTGGGACTTGGGATATCAATCAAGAACGGGGGAAGGTACCCTTGGGTCAAAAGCCCTAAAGTGATCCCAAGAATGGGGGAAGGTACCCTTGGGTTGAAAGCCCTAAAGTGATCCCAAGAACGGGGGAAGGTACCCTTGGGTTGGTAACCCTAAAGTGATCCCAAGAGTATTGTTTTAATCCGGGCGATATCCAAGTTTCCACATTGTTTGATTTCACTCTTTAAATTTCAAGTTGCTATTCCTTGAAGATTTAAACTTATCGTGTATTTCAAATGCTCCAATTTTGTTTACTTGCATAGATTTTTTGCCATGTTCTTGCATAGATATTATGCCTTGTTCTTGATTTCATGTATAACTCTTTTCGTGTTTCATAGAATGTCCCATCCTTGTTAATTGCATAGGCACTATGCCTTGTTCTTCAATCCGTGTTTAACTTGCATAGATATTATGCCTTGTTCTTGAATCCGTGTTTAACTTGCATAGACATTATGCCTTGTTCTTGAATCCGTGTTTAATTTACATAGACGTTATGCCTTGTTCTTGAATCCTTATATAACTCTTATCGTGTTAATCAGAATGTACTGATCTTGTTAATTGCATAGATATTGTGTCATGTTCTTGATTTTGCGTATTATCCCTATCGTGTTAATTGGTATGTTCCAATCCTGTGAATTGCATTGCTTATGTGATCCATGTATTCTAGTATCTTCTTGTCGTGTTGTATGGATTATTCCAAGTCTTGCTTAATTGTATTGAAAATGCAATTCATGTTAATCTATGTTTAAGCATTCTTCTTTCGTGTTCTTTGGATTATCCTAATCTTAATTCATTTCATATACGTATGTATATCATGATTCTTATTGATTTATGTTCTAGGGTAGCTTAGGATGCTCCCTGAGTCTCATTTTGACATAGACGTTAGGTGGCATGAGCCCTTTGACATGTTTCACCTTAAGGTGATAAATTGTAAAACGCTAGGTCGATGCATGCTCATTTCCTACGAGTAGCTTTATGTTGCTCACCCCAAAGTTACTGGGGCATATTTCAGGTATGAAGACTTGGTTCATGATACTTAGCATTCTTTGGATGTCGTGTAGCTTTCAAGTTTTCATTTCATGCAAATGTTAGCACGAAATGTCATTTTGTAGACTTATATGTCAAACTTGTATTATTTGACTCCATAGATGTAATGTGTACATAAGTACACCCTTTGTATTGTATTTGACATGTATGAGATGAGTCCAGAGGCCAATGACATGTAATTTATATCCCATGTAATTTTCGACTCTATGAAATATTATGAATATATTGAGAAATGTTAAGTTATTATTTTGCCATGGTTGCATCGGGTGTGGGAATTCCGTTTTCATTCTTCCACTAGGTCTCATTAATCTTGTCTGAAGTATGGGAAAGGGCCAAACGGTCATTTGACTCCGTTTAATAATTTTGGTTTTCAAAATTTCCGTTTCAAGTTCATTTTCACCTTTTTGGCCGTTGGGGGGTCGGATTTTGACTCGGCCATTTTCAGGAGCCATGGACCATTCCCGCACACTCAAAATCATCATTTACATTTATGTGAATGATCGTTTCCATGAAAAACCCTTTCGTTTGTGTTTTGAACCTCCTATAGACTCATTTCACCTTTTTGTTGAAAAACTCAGCCCAAGGCCATTTTGGGGATTTTCTTTGGGATTCCACTCTTAACTTATTCACATAGAAAATGTGATTTTAAGGGGAGTTTCTTCACAACATTTTTCCAAAAAATGTCATCTTGACCTCGAAAACAGCACTCCAAACTTAATTTTTTACATTTTTATTGTTTCTGCTGTTTTTCTGCAACCTGGGTGGGTTGAACCGGTTCAGGGTGGGCTGAACTGGTTCAAGGTGTCATTTTAATTTAGCTTGGGTGTACTGCCAAAGTTGAACTAGTTCAGGAAATGCTGAACCAGTTCAAGTCTTCTAGAGTTTTCAGTTTTGGACTTTGAACTTCAAACTGATGTAACTTCTTTGTTTTAACTCTGAATTGGTCCGTTCTTGAGTCTAAACTGACCGTGTCAAAGTAAGATTTCCAATGGTACAATTTCAGCTTTAGATTATTTTCCTACCTCAAGATATCCTTGTTTTAGTGAGAGGGTGTCGGATTTGGTTCGAACCGGGATAGGGTTCTTTTGAGATTTCTCTTCCTTTGGCCTTGGGACTTCATGTGAAGTTATCAAAGAATGTTTTTGGATGTTTTTGACCTCATTTGACTTGTTGGAAGTCAAATTCCTTCCTCCTTGGGTAAAATGACCATTTTACCCTTGGTCCTTCCTTCGGTAGGGTTTTCATACCATTGTCTTTGTTTTGCTTCTGTACTTTGTTCCTTTAGATTCCGTGACCTCATGGAAGGTTATCAAAGGGTCTTAGAGGTATGTTATGGCTTGGGAGATCATTGTCTTGTTTCTTGCTTCCGCATTTGGATCTGTTAACGTGTCAATCTTCGGTTCATCACTGTAGTACCGGGTTGAATCAAAACCCAGGTCGTTACAAGCTGTAGGAGCAAAATTGTTTTGAAACGTATTTTTATTGATAGTGTTGATTCACTCTTCATGGTGTTCAATCCCAAGGTATTGGGCTCGAGCTCTAGGTGTTAGTACTCGATCCTTGAGAGCTTGGATCAACTTTTCACATTTCGATGCATCATGTGCTCGAGCTTTTAGGCAAAGGCTCGAGCACCCTTAAGTTAGGCTCGAGCTTTCTGATTCGGGCTTGAGCTTTGAGTTCAAAGCTCGAGCTTTCTCACCTTGGTGGAATTTCTTGTTTCGTGCTCGAGCCTTAAAACTGAGGCTCGAGCTTCTAAACTTAAACTCTTCCAAAATTCACCATTTTGACTCTCGGCTTGCTTCGTATGACTGACAACGGTAAACGAGTCCCTAAGTTTACCTTTTTTATCATTCCTGGGATTGACTGGTCTATGGAACCGATTGATTGGGGATTAGTAAACAAAATTACATTTTCCTCTCATGATTCTTATCAATTTTTTCCAGCCATGATTAAATCCATGATTTACAAGCTCAGAAAACACTGGCAATACAGTCGTCACCTGACTTTCTGGGTTTCCAACTCCATTGGAAGTTACGAAAAAACTCGTTTCTTTCAACCTTATCAAATATGGTACCTCAAATTCACCGCACATGATGAATATGAGCATACTCGAATACTAAATTCTGAGGAACTAGCCACCAGTATTGTTCCTTATTACTTTGAAATCCACAGTTTCTTACACCTACAAGACACTGCTAGACGTTTCCTTGATGGCTCTTATTTTAACCAAGAACCCGTGTTCTATTGTTGTGATGGACGAAGACTCTTCATCACTACAATCCCTTGCTTTTATGGCGACGATCTGAATGCTGCTGAAAACCAGGTTCAAACTGCTAAAGAATTTTTAAAAGAAATCATTAGCATGACTACATTGGATATTCCCTCTCGAGTCAAAAACTAAAACAGTTGGGGAAAAACAGATAGCTAAGCCTTACTGAGGCGTTGGTTTAAATAGAAAAACAAAAGAGAAACAGTGTCCGAGAAGATAAGATCGAATCTTTTCTTTTACTGTTTGAAAAAGTGAGTGTCGGCAACTTTCACTGTTGATGAATAGTATGTCGGCAGCTTTCGGCTACTTTTGCTGTTGGGAAAAGTAGATGAGACATGTCTTCTGTCGTGTGCTGGATCATGATTGCAGTCGAGTGGAGAAGAGTGTCGGTTATCCTTCCATTGCATTGATGATGTTATGGAGTTCATATTCATCAAGGGGAGGAGTACTGGCGAGTGACTGTGCATCAGCAATATCCCATTCCAGATTTAGTCGGTCAGCACCATCTTTGACTCGAGAGGGAATATCCAATGTAGTCATGCTAATGATTTCTTTTAAAAATTCTTTAGCAGTTTGAACCTGGTTTTCAGCAGCATTCAGATCGTCGCCATAAAAGCAAGGGATTGTAGTGATGAAGAGTCTTCGTCATAGCCAGTCGAGAGGAAAATGTAATTTTGTTTACTAATCCCCAATCAATCGGTTCCATAGACCAGTCAATCCCAGGAATGATAAAAAAGGTAAACTTAGGGACTCGTTTACCGTTGTAAAGTATATCAAAGGTATTGATATCTTCATGGAACATTGCATAATAGTTTTTTATTATAGCATAGTGCTCTTCTATCTTGCGATAGATAATCCGAAAGAGATCTGGAGGAAACATGTCTCTTGCTTTTTCAAGAAGACAGATACGATTGATTTTAGCAAACGTATTGTGAGGAAAATCTCGTTCTCCTACCAACTGGGCAAGTTTGAGAAAGCAATTAATTTGAGCTAATGAAAAATCTTTTTCCCAGTCAATAGTAAGACAGATCTGTATGCAGAGCCGTTTAAGCTCTTCCGTCATAGCTGTTTGTTCAGCTATAAGGGCAGTAAGAGAACTCAGATGTTGTCTGAATTTCTTGTTGGCACAGAGTTTATGTGCTTTCCAAACATTGTTAATATCTGCATAAAAATTGTTTAGAAGTCCAGGATCATAGAAATTGTTGATTTCTGTAAGGTCTGGAGTTTTGGAAAACATTTTTTGTGAAGCTTGGCCCACATTATAGAAAACTGTTTGGGCTTCTATAAGTGTGTCATAAGCTTTGAAGCAGGATCCTGTGAACGAACGAAGCTGTTTGTGACAGTCATTCCAGGTGTCATAGATGCCAGGCTGGTGACCGGCAAAAACCACAAACCATTTGTTTGGTTGTGATGGAGTTGGTTGAGCTGAAGCTGGCTTGGATACAACTTTTTTAGCTATGGTAATCCAACCGTCTGTATCCGTAAGTCGCTCAGTCATCTGTGTGCATAGGGAGAGATAAATCTTTGTTAGTTATCTCTGGAAATCTGCTCAGGAAATCTGCAAGAAAAGTATTAGTACCTTGGATATGTTCAATAGCAAAGGAATATTGAGCAATAACATTATACCATTTCAAACGGCGACCGTCTAAGCAATTTCTTTTATTGATTAGAAAATCTTTAACTGCTTGGTTATCCGTTCGAATAATAAAATCTTCTGGGGCGAGATAAATATGGAAACGTTTGATTGCCAATTTTATTGCCAGAAGTTCTTTTTCATAAATAATATAATTCTGTTCATTTGGTTTAAATTTCCCAGAATTATAACCACAAATTAATTCTTCTTTTTGAAGACGTTTGGAGATGGGAGCTTTGCGGGCTCGGATCATAGGATATGATGGAGTGTCATCAATCCATTGTTGTTGAGGAATGGCTTTTAAGACACATCCCCAACAGAGCTCGGAAGCATCTGTTTCAAGAATCAGTTTATCTCCGGTTTGGGGAAAATAGACTTCAGGGATTTGGACCAAGTCAGCTTTGATCTGTTGGATAATGGTGGTGTCATTATCAGTCCAAATAAAAGGGACATTTTTCTGTAGCTTCTTTAATAAAGGGAGTTCCTTTTGAGCTAACCCTTTAATAAAAGAGCGGCCATAATTCAAGATACCTAAAAAACTTTGAAGTTGCCTTTTATCTTGAATAGTATCAGGGAAGTCACGGATCTTAATAATTATGTGATCCTGTAGTTTTATACCTTTCTGAGTTAAAACTAATCCCAAAAAATCAATAGATTCTTGTTCAACATTTATCTTGGTTGGAGATAGAATGATGCCATAGTTTTTCAGTTTTTCTGAAAGACATAGCAGATGTTTTTTATGTTCATCCCTTGTTTTAGAGAAAACTAAAATATCATCTATATAAACAACAACAAACTCTTTAAGATCATTAAAGATAGAATCCATCCAGCGCTGATAGATCTGAGGTGCTGTGTTAAGACCAAAAGGCATTACGGTTCATTGGTAGTGGCCGTGAGGGGTACTGAATGCCGTGAGTGGTTTGGACTTCTTTCGCAGTTTAATCTGCCAAAAGCCTGCTTTACAATCAAACTTACTAAAGATGGTTGATCCTCGAGTTTGATTAATTAGAACATCTTTACGTGGGATAAAATATCCATCGAAAATGAGATGTTCATTGAGCCTTTTATAGTTGATGACCATGCGGGCTTTTCCACGTTTAACCTCACTATGGTTTCGAACCATAAAAGCAGGGCTGCTGTGTGGACTGCGAGTACGTTCTATGAGTTTTTTCTCAAGAAGGTCTTGAAGCTGTGCATCAAATTCATTAATGTCTCGGCGGAGATAGATCATTGGTTTAACTCTAATGATGACATTGCGATTTTTGAGTTGCAGTCTACAGAAACGAGGACTTCTTTTCCACAGGGTAAGTGGATTTTCAGCGAAGTTTTGCCGAAGTGAGTTGTAGAGCCAATGGGTGTCTTGTAGCACCAATAGATCTGAGTCTCTTTTGGGGGGAGAGAACTTTTCATTACAAACAGAGGCTAAATTTTCTTGAATAGGGATTTCAACGACTGTTTGATCTTTTAGTGTTAACGAAATGGTTTTTTCGTTTAACTGTAAAGGAAGATAACTATAGATAAAGTTACATCCTAAAATGAAATCACCGTGCATGTAGGGAAAGCACAGGATTTTTGGGATAATGAATTTTTTATCATTAAGCCAGATTGCGACGTCTTTTGCTTTAAACTGAATCACATTTAAGGGTGCTTCAGCATCAATGCCCTGAACGCCGATGGGGTGTTTCATTTGCTGCCATTTTTCTGATGGCAGAGCATTATATCGGCAACAACTGGTAGTTGCACCTGTATCGATTAAAACACAAAGGCTATAGGGTTTATATCCTTTGAAGTTGAGAATGCCGTTGACATATGTATACTTTCGCTTTTTGCCTTGCGAGGGAGCAATCAAAATTTCATCTTTTCCGGTGCGGAAATGGAAAAATTTTGCAGAGTTAAGTTTATGGGTGGAACCAGGCAAAAAGGGTGCATCTTGAGGATCGACAGGAGCTTTGCCTTTTTCTGTCCAAGTAAAACGTCGACAAGAAGGTATCTCTGCTGACTGTCGTGGGGGAAGGATTCTTTCCCATCCAGGATTTCTCTCAGAGACAGAGCGTTGTAGCTGAGGCGGTTTTGCTTTATTTGTAATATAAAGATTGGAACCGGAGGCGTGTATGGTAGCCACAGTGGGTTCTGTGATACGTAGCTTGGGTACAGAATTGATGTTATCAAATAACCAAGTTTTAGGGATCTCAAGATCTGTCCAATTGAGAAGTTTTGGCTCAATTATGGTATCGAAGGGTCTTGGTTCAAACAAGGTGACTAGTTTGGAGTCAAGTGTAGGAACGGTAGCAGTTTCGGGTTCTCTAGTGAGTTCATAGAGTACTTTCCACTGGATTCCAAGGCTAGGGGAATCATAATCCATTTGTAGTTTAGACAATTGGAGTTTCACTTGGAGGACTTTTTCGATGTTTGGGTCCGTTAGTGAAAGGAAGAAATTTGGTTTGACCTTAAACCATATGAGGTTGTTAACCAAATTTGATTGAACACCGCCAATAAGTGCATCAACGGGTTTATGAAAACGATTATCCATGAGAAGTGCAATTAGTGGTTGATCAGTGCCACGTCTAAACAGCGAAGTGATCTTGATTTGCACTAGTCCAATATGAATGTATCGAGCGATAGGATTTTGGTGTTTCCAGCGCTCAATCTTATCCTTGCTGAGGATGTTAAACCCACATTGACCATTTGCTGTATAGTCAATTGTTGTATTTCCACTGAATTGTTCTAAAATTCGTTTGGAAAAGATGGCAAATCGTGAAGTTTTGTAGACTTCTTCTTTTTTGATTCGTTGGAGTTTATCGAACTGAATCAGTTGTTCGTTTGTGAACTGGACTTCTTCTCCAATGATGTCACTAAGTTTGATGCTCGTGTTCTCTTCTGGGAGGGAAGGAGTCACGTTCATCATGCAGATACTTTCAATATCTGTCTCTTCGTCGTCGGTGTCGTTAGGGGTGGTACGAGACGAGTTACTGGTATAAACACTACTGGAGAGTTCATACAGGATGGTAGAGGGATCGGTGATATCGATACCATAGACTACACAGAGGTTATCTGTCTGTAATCGTTTAACCATTTTGGAAGCTTTCTTGCCTTTTTGGAGGCAGTTAGTGGCATAATGACCAGCTTCATTGCAAATATAGCATTTGCAATCCTTTTTTGTTTCAATGGATTTTGAAGCTTTGGAGGATTTTTTGTGTCCTGTTTTAGGTTTCCCTGTTTTGGGTTTTGGAGAAGCAGCTTGGGTAACATACTTCTTGGAGGCTTTAGGGCGCCGTCCTTTCCATTTCTTCCAACGAAAGGTTTTGCGTTGGGCGCGTCGAGCAGGAGTAGCCTTATAGGGAGCACAACCGATTTTCCAGGTTTCCTGGAGAATCTTGTCGCAACAACGCTGGCCTTCAGCAGTGCCATTGATCTGGTTTTTTACCTGTTTTTTGGCTTTGGTCTCAAGACATTTTTCGTTGATGAGACGATAGACAAAATTTGTTCGGAAACCGATGTTATCAGTTTTTTGAATGCGAACAAGGAAATCGGGATATCCTTTTGCTGCGAGTTCATCCCAGGGATTTGGAAGTTTGTGAAAGAATTGGGGTAACCAATGTTCAATCGCAGTTGGTGGTAGTCTACGAAAGTATTTGGTAAATAACTTGACGTATTCTGGAAATTGGCAAATGTTGCATAATTCGATTTTCGAAAGAGCACATGTTGCATCATCAGTGAGGAGTTGCTCACCGGTATGCCCAACCAATTCTTCTTTAAGGATTTTGACAAAACCTCGTAAAACACCATCGATTTTATCGAAGTTATTTAAGAGGGCATCCTTTTGTTGTTTTCCCAGAGGAGTTTGATCCCACAGTCCTTAGCCATTCTCGTCAATAACCACAAAGGAACCTGGGAACGTCCCCGTTTCCTTGATTACCTTTCTGCAACAGTTTTTATGGTTTACAAAACATAAAAACTAAAACAGTTGGGGAAAAACAGATACCTAAGCCTTACTGAGGCGTTGGTTTAAATAGAAAAACAAAAGAGAAACAGTGTCCGAGAAGATAAGATCGAATCTTTTCTTTTACTGTTTGTAAAAGTGAGTGTCGGCAACTTTCACTGTTGATGAATAGTATGTCAGCAGCTTTCGGCTACTTTTGCTGTTGGGAAAAGTAGATGAGACATGTCTTCTGTCGTGTGCTGGATCATGATTGCAGTCGAGTGGAGAAGAGTGTCGGTTATCCTTCCATTGCATTCATGATGTTATGGAGTTCATATTCATCAAGGGGAGGAGTACTGGCGAGTGACTGTGCATCAGTAATATCCCATTCCAGATTTAGTCGGTCAGCACCATCTTTGACTCGAGAGGGAATATCCAATGTAGTCATGCTAATGATTTCTTTTAAAAATTCTTTAGCAGTTTGAACCTGGTTTTCAGCAGCATTCAGATCGTCGCCATAAAAGCAAGGGATTGTAGTGATGAAGAGTCTTCGTCCATCACAACAATAGAACACGGGTTCTTGGTTAAAATAAGAGCCATCAAGGAAACGTCTAGCAGTGTCTTGTAGGTGTAAGAAACTGTGGATTTCAAAGTAATAAGGAACAATACTGGTGGCTAGTTCCTCAGAATTTAGTATTCGAGTATGCTCATATTCATCATGTGCGGTGAATTTGAGGTACCATATTTGATAAGGTTGAAAGAAACGAGTTTTTTCGTAACTTCCAATGGAGCTGGAAACCCAGAAAGTCAGGTGACGACTGTATTGCCAGTGTTTGCTGAGCTTGTAAATCATGGATTTAATCATGGCTGGAAAAAATTGATAAGAATCATGAGAGGAAAATGTAATTTTGTTTACTAATCCCCAATCAATCGGTTCCATAGACCAGTCAATCCCAGGAATGATAAAAAAGGTAAACTTAGGGACTCGTTTACCGTTGTAAAGTATATCAAAGGTATTGATATCTTCATGGAACATTGCATAATAGTTTTTTATTATAGCATAGTGATCTTCTATCTTGCGATAGATAATCCGAAAGAGATCTGGAGGAAACATGTCTCTTGCTTTTTCAAGAAGACAGATACGATTGATTTTAGCAAACGTATTGTGAGGAAAATCTCGTTCTCCTACCAACTGGGCAAGTTTGAGAAAGCAATTAATTTGAGCTAATGAAAAATCTTTTTCCCAGTCAATAGTAAGACAGATCTGTATGCAGAGCCGTTTAAGCTCTTCCGTCATAGCTGTTTGTTCAGCTATAAGGGCAGTAAGAGAACTCAGATGTTGTCTGAATTTCTTGTTGGCACAGAGTTTATGTGCTTTCCAAACATTGTTAATTTCTGCATAAAAATTATTTGGAAGTCCAGGATCATAGAAATTGTTGATTTCTGTAAGGTCTGGAGTTTTGGAAAACATTTTTTGTGAAGCTTGGCCCACATTATAGAAAACTGTTTGGGCTTCTATAAGTGTGTCATAAGCTTTGAAGCAGGATCCTGTGAACGAACGAAGCTGTTTGTGACAGTCATTCCAGGTGTCATAGATGCCAGGCTGGTGACCGGCAAAAACCACAAACCATTTGTTTGGTTGTGATGGAGTTGGTTGAGCTGAAGCTGGCTTGGATACAGCTTTTTTAGCTATGGTAATCCAACCATCTGTATCCGTAAGTCGCTCAGTCATCTGTGTGCATAGGGAGAGATAAATCTTTGTTAGTTATCTCTGGAAATCTGCTCAGGAAATCTGCAAGAAAAGTATTAGTACCTTTGATATGTTCAATAGCAAAGGAATATTGAGCAATAACATTATACCATTTCAAACGGCGACCGTCTAAGCAATTTCTTTTATTGATTAGAAAATCTTTAACTGCTTGGTTATCCGTTCGAATAATAAAATCTTCTGGGGCGAGATAAATATGGAAACGTTTGATTGCCAATTTTATTGCCAGAAGTTCTTTTTCATAAATAATATAATTCTGTTCATTTGGTTTAAATTTCCCAGAATTATAACCACAAATTAATTCTTCTTTTTGAAGACGTTTGGAGATGGGAGCTTTGCGGGCTCGGATCATAGGATATGATGGAGTGTCATCAATCCATTGTTGTTGAGGAATGGCTTTTAAGACACATCCCCAACAGAGCTCGGAAGCATCTGTTTCAAGAATCAGTTTATCTCCGGTTTGGGGAAAATAGACTTCAGGGATTTGGACCAAGTCAGCTTTGATCTGTTGGATAATGGTGGTGTCATTATCAGTCCAAATAAAAGGGACATTTTTCTGTAGCTTCTTTAATAAAGGGAGTTCCTTTTGAGCTAACCCTTTAATAAAAGAGCGGCCATAATTCAAGATACCTAAAAAACTTTGAAGTTGCCTTTTATCTTGAATAGTATCAGGGAAGTCACGGATCTTAATAATTATGTGATCCTGTAGTTTTATACCTTTCTGAGTTAAAACTAATCCCAAAAAATCAATAGATTCTTGTTCAACATCTATCTTGGTTGGAGATAGAATGATGCCATAGTTTTTCAGTTTTTCTGAAAGACATAGCAGATGTTTTTTATGTTCATCCCTTGTTTTAGAGAAAACTAAAATATCATCTATATAAACAACAACAAACTCTTTAAGATCATTAAAGATAGAATCCATCCAGCGCTGATAGATCTGAGGTGCTGTGTTAAGACCAAAAGGCATTACGGTCCATTGGTAGTGGCCGTGAGGGGTACTGAATGCCGTGAGTGGTTTGGACTTCTTTCACAGTTTAATCTGCTAAAAGCCTGCTTTACAATCAAACTTACTAAAGATGGTTGATCCTCGAGTTTGATTAATTAGAACATCTTTACGTGGGATAAAATATCCATCGAAAATGAGATGTTCATTGAGCCTTTTATAGTTGATGACCATGCGGGCTTTTCCACGTTTAACCTCACTATGGTTTCGAACCATAAAAGCAGGGCTGCTGTGTGGACTGCGAGTACGTTCTATGAGTTTTTTCTCAAGAAGGTCTTGAAGCTGTGCATCAAATTCATCAATGTCTCGGCGGAGATAGATCATTGGTTTAACCCTAATGATGACATTGCAATTTTTGAGTTGCAGTCTACAGAAACGAGGACTTCTTTTCCACAGGGTAAGTGGATTTTCAGCGAAGTTTTGCCGAAGTGAGTTGTAGAGCCAATGGGTGTCTTGTAGCACCAATAGATCTGAGTCTCTTTTGGGGGGAGAGAACTTTTCATTACAAACAGAGGCTAAATTTTCTTGAATAGGGATTTCAACGACTGTTTGATCTTTTAGTGTTAACGAAATGGTTTTTTCGTTTAACTGTAAAGGAAGATAACTATAGATAAAGTTACATCCTAAAATGAAATCAACGTGCATGTAGGGAAAACACAGGATTTTTGGGATAATGAATTTTTTATCATTAAGCCAGATTGCGACGTCTTTTGCTTTAAACTGAATCACATTTAAGAGTGCTTCAGCATCAATGCCCTGAACGCCGATGAGGTGTTTCATTTGCTGCCATTTTTCTGATGGCAGAACATTATATCGGCAACAACTGGTAGTTGCACCTGTATCGATTAAAACATAAAGGCTATAGGGTTTATATCCTTTGAAGTTGAGAATGCCGTTGACATATGTATACTTTCGCTTTTTGCCTTGCGAGGGAGCAATCAAAATTTCATCTTTTCCGGTGCGGAAATGGAAAAATTTTGCAGAGTTAAGTTTATGGGTGGAACCAGGCAAAAAGGGTGCATCTTGAGGATCGACAGGAGCTTTGCCTTTTTCTGTCCAAGTAAAACGTCGGCGAGAAGGTATCTCTGCTGACTGTCGTGGGGGAAGGATTCTTTCCCATCCAGGATTTCTCTCAGAGACAGAGCGTTGTAGCTGAGGCGGTTTTGCTTTATTTGTAATATAAAGATTGGAACCGGAGGCGTGTATGGTAGCCACAGTCGGTTCTGTGATACGTAGCTTGGGTACAGAATTGATGTTATCAAATAACCAAGTTTTAGGGATCTCAAGATCTGTCCAATTGAGAAGTTTTGGCTCAATTATGGTATCGAAGGGTCTTGGTTCAAACAAGGTGACTAGTTTGGAGTCAAGTGTAGGAACGGTAGCAGTTTCGGGTTCTCTAGTATTTCCACTGAATTGTTCTAAAATTCGTTTGGAAAAGATGGCAAATCGTGAAGTTTTGTAGACTTCTTCTTTTTTGATTCGTTGGAGTTTATCGAACTGAATCAGTTGTTCGTTTGTGAACTGGACTTCTTCTCCAATGATGTCACTAAGTTTGATGCTCGTGTTCTCTTCTGGGAGGGAAGGAGTCATGTTCATCATGCAGATACTTTTAATATCTGTCTCTTCGTCGTCGGTGTCGTTAGGGGTGGTACGAGACGAGTTACTGGTATAAACACTACTGGAGAGTTCATACAGGATGGTAGAGGGATCGGTGATATCGCTACCATAGACTACACAGAGGTTATCTGTCTGTAATCGTTTAACCATTTTGGAAGCTTTCTTGCCTTTTTGGGGGCAGTTAGTGGCATAATGACCAGCTTCATTGCAAATATAGTATTTGCAATCCTTTTTTGTTTCAATGGATTTTGAAGCTTTGGAGGATTTTTTGTGTCCTGTTTTAGGTTTCCCTGTTTTGGGTTTTGGAGAAGCAGCTTGGGTAACATACTTCTTGGAGGCTTTAGGGCGCCGTCCTTTCCATTTCTTCCAACGAAAGGTTTTGCGTTGGGCGCGTCGAGCAGGAGTAGCCTTATAGGGAGCACAACCGATTTTCCAGGTTTCCTGGAGAATCTTGTCGCAACAACGCTGGCCTTCAGCAGTGCCATTGATCTAGTTTTTTACCTGTTTTTTGGCTTTGGTCTCAAGACATTTTTCGTTGATGAGACGATAGACAAAATTTGTTCGGAAACTGATGTTATCAGTTTTTTGAATGCGAATAAGGAAATCGGGATATCCTTTTGCTGCGAGTTCATCCCAGGGATTTGGAAGTTTGTGAAAGAATTGGGGTAACCAATGTTCAATCGCAGTTGGTGGTAGTCTACGAAAGTATTTGGTAAATAACTTGACGTATTCTGGAAATTGGCAAATGTTGCATAATTCGATTTTCGAAAGAGCACATGTTGCATCATCAGTGAGGAGTTGCTCACCGGTATGCCCAACCAATTCTTCTTTAAGGATTTTGATAAAACCTCGTAAAACACCATCGATTTTATCGAAGTTATTTAAGAGGGCATCCTTTTGTTGTTTTCCCTGAGGAGTTTGATCCCATTGTCGAAGCCAGTCGAGAGCATCACCTTGGAGGGTTGCTGAAAGGTAATCAAGGAAGCGGGGACGTTCCCAGGTTCCTTTGTGGTTATTGACGAGAATGGCTAAGGACTGTGCCCATTCGTCTATAGTTTTCAAATGGTCTTTATAGGGAACATTTGTGAGGTCTAAATAAGTGCCATTTTGTGAAATGGGGAACTTATTGAGGTCATCTTTTCTTGTCCAGGTGGGGACTGTAGAAAAGTCGTATATATACGAGGAGGTATAGACTTTGGGTTCAGCTGGTTTAGCTTTTTCGTCATCAGGCTTTTGGCCTGAGCCAGAGACTTCTTCGGCGGGGAGAAAGTCTTCAGTAGGAAAATTGCCATAGAAAGATTCGTCTAGAATCGTGTCAGATGGATGTTTTTTGGCTTTGCCTTTGTTACGTTTGGGGACCTCTTCTATGGGTGTATCGGACGAGGTCGGAATAGGATCTGCCTCAATGGTTTCATCGAGTTCTTCAGAAGAATCAGACTTATCAGAAAAGGCGTAAATTTGTTCGTCTTCGGATGTATTTTCTTCGTCAGAGGAACTTGAGCTTGCGTTTGGTTTCTAACCAAAGTGCGTAAGTAGATTCTCATTTGCTAATGAGATCTGGCGCATACGAGTAATGATATGAGCGCTTTCGTCGAACGTCAGTTGTGGGTCGACATATAAAGCTTGTAGACAATTGAGCTGATCTATGATGCTGTCATAATCATCTCGTCGATAAGTAGAGGAAGAGGGTTTCGAGAAGACCTTAAGAATTTCAATCTTGTCTTCATGTCCGTAAAACAAAGGTGTAACCTTGTAACGGGTAGGTGTTCCAACAGAGGGGTTAACTGGTGGAAGGGTATCATTGGAAGGAAGGGCAGAATCCTGTGATGGAGGATCTGGAGGATCTGGTGGATATAAATCAGACATTTTAGCTTTTTGAAGTTTGGCTAAATCGATAGTCATTTGATTTATTTGTTCCTGAAGAGCGGCATCAGGAGTGGAAGAGAGGGTGAAAATCTGGGTAAGAGTTTCTAGTTTGTCATTCAAGGAGATTATTCCTTGTTGGACATCATCAAAAGAGGACGCCATATGGGTGTTGGTTGCCTCTAGATTGTGCTGGAAATCGATTTTCCAGTCTGTAACCATGTCGACAAGAAAGTTGATTCCTGCTCCGACTTGAGTAAACGAAACGGGTTCTGTAGTGGTAAAATGGGAGATATGTCGATAGTTATCGTTATTCTGACCAGTAAGGTTTCGAAAACAGTTGACAGAGCTATTTTGTGCCATAGGGATAGAGTCTCAGATGTAGAGAAAATTGTTCTGGTGCCTAAAACCAAAGGGTCCTGCAAGCAGCTTAAAAATTGTCACAATAGTCAAACAGACACAGACATATAAGCAAATACAGGATAATCTGGGCTTGCAACAGTATTCAAACATAAGAGAACTTATAACATAAGCACAAAGTAGATACTAAAAACTTTATTACATAGAAACTTTAACTTACAGTGGTCCAGATTCGAGGTAGGCTCTGATACCAATTACAACATGCGGAAATTAAAACACAGAACTGTATAATACAAAGGGGAACTGAGAGGTTTACAAAACATAAAAACTAAAACAGTTGGGGAAAAATAGATACCTAAGCCTTATTGAGGCGTTGGTTTAAATAGAAAAACAAAAGAGAAACAGTGTCCGAGAAGATAAGATCGAATCTTTTCTTTTACTGTTTGAAAAAGTGAGTGTCGGCAACTTTCACTGTTGATGAATAGTATGTCGGCAGCTTTCGGCTACTTTTGATATTGGGAAAAGTAGATGAGACATGTCTTCTGTCGTGTGCTGGATCATGATTGCAGTCGAGTGGAGAAGAGTGTCGGTTATCCTTCCATTGCATTGATGATGTTATGGAGTTCATATTCATCAAGGGGAGGAGTACTGGCGAGTGACTGTGCATCAGCAATATCCCATTCCAGATTTAGTCGGTCAGCACCATCTTTGACTCGAGAGGGAATATCCAATGTAGTCATGCTAATGATTTCTTTTAAAAATTCTTTAGCAGTTTGAACCTGGTTTTCAGCAGCATTCAGATCGTCGCCATAAAAGCAAGGGATTGTAGTGATGAAGAGTCTTCGTCCATCACAACAATAGAACACGGGTTCTTGGTTAAAATAAGAGCCATCAAGGAAACGTCTAGCAGTGTCTTGTAGGTGTAAGAAACTGTGGATTTCAAAGTAATAAGGAACAATACTGGTGGCTAGTTCCTCAGAATTTAGTATTCGAGTATGCTCATATTCATCATGTGCGGTTAATTTGAGGTACCATATTTGATAAGGTTGAAAGAAACGAGTTTTTTTGTAACTTCCAATGGAGCTGGAAACCCAGAAAGTCAGGTGACGACTGTATTGCCAGTGTTTGCTGAGCTTGTAAATCATGGATTTAATCATGGCTGGAAAAAATTGATAAGAATCATGAGAGGAAAATGTAATTTTGTTTACTAATCCCCAATCAATCGGTTCCATAGACCAGTCAATCCCAGGAATGATAAAAAAGGTAAACTTAGGGACTCATTTACCGTTGTAAAGTATATCAAAGGTATTGATATCTTCATGGAACATTGCATAATAGTTTTTTATTATAGCATAGTGATCTTCTATCTTGCGATAGATAATCCGAAAGAGATCTGGAGGAAACATGTCTCTTGCTTTTTCAAGAAGACAGATACGATTGATTTTAGCAAACGTATTGTGAGGAAAATCTCGTTCTCCTACCAACTGGGCAAGTTTGAGAAAGCAATTAATTTGAGCTAACGAAAAATCTTTTTCCCAGTCAATAGTAAGACAGATCTGTATGCAGAGCCGTTTAAGCTCTTCCGTCATAGCTGTTTGTTCAGCTATAAGGGCAGTAAGAGAACTCAGATGTTGTCTGAATTTCTTATTGGCACAGAGTTTATGTGCTTTCCAAACATTGTTAATTTCTGCATAAAAATTGTTTGGAAGTCCAGGATCATAGAAATTGTTGATTTCTGTAAGGTCTGGAGTTTTGGAAAACATTTTTTGTGAAGCTTGGCCCACATTATAGAAAACTGTTTGGGCTTCTATAAGTGTGTCATAAGCTTTGAAGCAGGATCCTGTGAATGAACGAAGCTGTTTGTGACAGTCATTCCAGGTGTCATAGATGCCAGGCTGGTGACCGGCAAAAACCACAAACCATTTGTTTGGTTGTGATGGAGTTGGTTGAGCTGAAGCTGGCTTGGATACAGCTTTTTTAGCTATGGTAATCCAACCGTCTGTATCCGTAAGTCGCTCAGTCATCTGTGTGCATAGGGAGAGATAAATCTTTGTTAGTTATCTCTGGAAATCTGCTCAGGAAATCTGCAAGAAAATTATTAGTACCTTTGATATGTTCAATAGCAAAGGAATATTGAGCAATAACATTATACCATTTCAAACGGCGACCGTCTAAGCAATTTCTTTTATTGATTAGAAAATCTTTAACTGCTTGGTTATCCGTTCGAATAATAAAATCTTCTGGGGCGAGATAAATATGGAAACGTTTGATTGCCAATTTTATTGCCAGAAGTTCTTTTTCATAAATAATATAATTCTGTTCATTTGGTTTAAATTTCCCAGAATTATAACCACAAATTAATTCTTCTTTTTGAAGACTTTTGGAGATGGGAGCTTTGCGGGCTCGGATCATAGGATATGATGGAGTGTCATCAATCCATTGTTGTTGAGGAATGGCTTTTAAGACACATCCCCAACAGAGCTCGGAAGCATCTGTTTCAAGAATCAGTTTATCTCCGGTTTGGGGAAAATAGACTTCAGGGATTTGGACCAAGTCAGCTTTGATCTGTTGGATAATGGTGGTGTCATTATCAGTCCAAATAAAAGGGACATTTTTCTGTAGCTTCTTTAATAAAGGGAGTTCCTTTTGAGCTAACCCTTTAATAAAAGAGCGGCCATAATTCAAGATACCTAAAAAACTTTGAAGTTGCCTTTTATCTTGAATAGTATCAGGGAAGTCACGGATCTTAATAATTATGTGATCCTGTAGTTTTATACCTTTGTGAGTTAAAACTAATCCCAAAAAATCAATAGATTCTTGTTCAACATCTATCTTGGTTGGAGATAGAATGATGCCATAGTTTTTCAGTTTTTCTGAAAGACATAGCAGATGTTTTTTATGTTCATCCCTTGTTTTAGAGAAAACTAAAATATCATCTATATAAACAACAACAAACTCTTTAAGATCATTAAAGATAGAATCCATCCAGCGCTGATAGATCTGAGGTGCTGTGTTAAGACCAAAAGGCATTACGGTCCATTGGTAGTGGCCGTGAGGGGTACTGAATGCCGTGAGTGGTTTGGACTTCTTTCGCAGTTTAATCTGCCAAAAGCCTGCTTTACAATCAAACTTACTAAAGATGGTTGATCCTCGAGTTTGATTAATTAGAACATCTTTACGTGGGATAAAATATCCATCGAAAATGAGATGTTCATTGAGCCTTTTATAGTTGATGACCATGCGGGCTTTTCCACGTTTAACCTCACTATGGTTTCGAACCATAAAAGCAGGGCTGCTGTGTGGACTGCGAGTACGTTCTATGAGTTTTTTCTCAAGAAGGTCTTGAAGCTGTGCATCAAATTCATCAATGTCTCGGCGGAGATAGATCATTGGTTTAACCCTAATGATGACATTGCGATTTTTGAGTTGCAGTCTACAGAAACGAGGACTTCTTTTCCACAGGGTAAGTGGATTTTCAGCGAAGTTTTGCCGAAGTGAGTTGTAGAGCCAATGGGTGTCTTGTAGCACCAATAGATCTGAGTCTCTTTTGGGGGGAGAGAACTTTTCATTACAAACAGAGGCTAAATTTTCTTGAATAGGGATTTCAACGACTGTTTGATCTTTTAGTGTTAACGAAATGGTTTTTTCGTTTAACTGTAAAGGAAGATAACTATAGATAAAGTTACATCCTAAAATGAAATCACCGTGCATGTAGGGAAAACACAGGATTTTTGGGATAATGAATTTTTTATCATTAAGCCAGATTGTGACGTCTTTTGCTTTAAACTGAATCACATTTAAGGGTGCTTCAGCATCAATGCCCTGAACGCCGATGGGGTGTTTCATTTGCTGCCATTTTTCTGATGGCAGAGCATTATATCGGCAACAACTGGTAGTTGCACCTGTATCGATTAAAACACAAAGGCTATAGGGTTTATATCCTTTGAAGTTGAGAATGCCGTTGACATATGTATACTTTCGCTTTTTGCCTTGCGAGGGAGCAATCAAAATTTCATCTTTTCCGGTGCGGAAATGGAAAAATTTTGCAGAGTTAAGTTTATGGGTGGAACCAGGCAAAAAGGGTGCATCTTGAGGATCGACAGGAGCTTTGCCTTTTTCTGTCCAAGTAAAACGTCGGCGAGAAGGTATCTCTGCTGACTGTCGTGGGGGAAGGATTCTTTCCCATCCAGGATTTCTCTCAGAGACACAGCGTTGTAGCTGAGGCGGTTTTGCTTTATTTGTAATATAAAGATTGGAACCGGAGGCGTGTATGGTAGCCACAGTGGGTTCTGTGATACGTAGCTTGGGTACAGAATTGATGTTATCAAATAACCAAGTTTTAGGGATCTCAAGATCTGTCCAATTGAGAAGTTTTGGCTCAATTATGGTATCGAAGGGTCTTGGTTCAAACAAGGTGACTAGTTTGGAGTTAAGTGTAGGAACGGTAGCAGTTTCAGGTTCTCTAGTGAGTTCATAGAGTACTTTCCACTGGATTCCAAGGCTAGGGGAATCATAATCCATTTGTAGTTTAGACAATTGGAGTTTCACTTGGAGGACTTTTTCGATGTTTGGGTCCGTTAGTGAAAGGAAGAAATTTGGTTTGACCTTAAACCATATGAGGTTGTTAACCAAATTTGATTGAACACCGCCAATAAGTGCATCAACGGGTTTATGAAAACGATTATCCATGAGAAGTGCAATTAGTGGTTGATCAGTGCCACGTCTAAACAGCGAAGTGATCTTGATTTGCACTAGTCCAATATGAATGTATCGAGCGATAGGATTTTGGTGTTTCCAGCGCTCAATCTTATCCTTGCTGAGGATGTTAAACCCACATTGACCATTTGCTGTATAGTCAATTGTTGTATTTCCACTGAATTGTTCTAAAATTCGTTTGGAAAAGATGGCAAATCGTGAAGTTTTGTAGACTTCTTCTTTTTTGATTCGTTGGAGTTTATCGAACTGAATCAGTTGTTCGTTTATGAACTGGACTTCTTCTCCAATGATGTCACTAAGTTTGATGCTCGTGTTCTCTTCTGGGAGGGAAGGAGTCACGTTCATCATGCAGATACTTTCAATATCTGTCTCTTCGTCGTCGGTGTCGTTAGGGGTGGTACGAGACGAGTTACTGGTATAAACACTACTGGAGAGTTCATACAGGATGGTAGAGGGATCGGTGATATCGCTACCATAGACTACACAGAGGTTATCTGTCTGTAATCGTTTAACCATTTTGGAAGCTTTCTTGCCTTTTTGGGGGCAGTTAGTGGCATAATGACCAGCTTCATTGCAAATATAGCATTTGCAATCCTTTTTTGTTTCAATGGATTTTGAAGCTTTGGAGGATTTTTTGTGTCCTGTTTTAGGTTTCCCTGTTTTGGGTTTTGGAGAAGCAGCTTGGGTAACATACTTCTTGGAGGCTTTAGGGCGCCGTCCTTTCCATTTCTTCCAACGAAAGGTTTTGCGTTGGGCGCGTCGAGCAGGAGTAGCCTTATAGGGAGCACAACCGATTTTCCAGGTTTCCTGGAGAATCTTGTCGCAACAACGCTGGCCTTCAGTAGTGCCATTGATCTGGTTTTTTACCTGTTTTTTGGCTTTGGTCTCAAGACATTTTTCGTTGATGAGACGATAGACAAAATTTGTTCGGAAACCGATGTTATCAGTTTTTTGAATGCGAACAAGGAAATCGGGATATCCTTTTGCTGCGAGTTCATCCCAGGGATTTGGAAGTTTGTTAAAGAATTGGGGTAACCAATGTTCAATCGCAGTTGGTGGTAGTCTACGAAAGTATTTGGTAAATAACTTGACGTATTCTGGAAATTGGCAAATGTTGCATAATTCGATTTTCGAAAGAGCACATGTTGCATCATCAGTGAGGAGTTGCTCACCGGTATGCCCAACCAATTCTTCTTTAAGGATTTTGACAAAACCTCGTAAAACACCATCGATTTTATCGAAGTTATTTAAGAGGGCATCCTTTTGTTGTTTTCCCTGAGGAGTTTGATCCCATTGTCGAAGCCAGTCGAGAGCATCACCTTGGAGGGTTGCTGAAAGGTAATCAAGGAAGCGGGGACGTTCCCAGGTTCCTTTGTGGTTATTGACGAGAATGGCTAAGGACTGTGCCCATTCGTCTATAGTTTTCAAATGGTCTTTATAGGGAACATTTGTGAGGTCTAAATAAGTGCCATTTTGTGAAATGGGGAACTTGTTGAGGTCATCTTTTCTTGTCCAGGTGGGGACTGTAGAAAAGTCGTATTTATACGAGGAGGTATAGACTTTGGGTTCAGCTGGTTTAGCTTTTTCGTCATCAGGCTTTTGGCCTGAGCCAGAGACTTCTTCGGCGGGGAGAAAGTCTTCAGTAGGAAAATTGCCATAGAAAGATTCGTCTAGAATCGTGTCAGATGGACATTTTTTGGCTTTGCCTTTGTTACGTTTGGGGACCTCTTCTATGGGTGTATCGGACGAGGTCGGAATAGGATCTGCCTCAATGGTTTCATCGAGTTGTTCAGAAGAATCAGACTTATCAGAAAAGGCGTAAATTTGTTCATCTTCGAATGTATTTTCTTCGTCAGAGGAACTTGAGCTTGCGTTTGGTTTGTAACCAAAGTGCGTAAGTAGATTCTCATTTGCTAATGAGATCTGGCGCATACGAGTAATGATATGAGTGCTTTCGTCGAACGTCAGTTGTGGGTCGACATATAAAGCTTGTAGACAATTGAGCTGATCTATGATGCTGTCATAATCATCTCGTCGATAAGTAGAGGAAGAGGGTTTCGAGAAGACCTTAAGAATTTCAATCTTGTCTTCATGTCCGTAAAACAAAGGTGTAACCTTGTAACGGGTAGGTGTTCCAACAGAGGGGTTAACTGGTGGAAGGGTATCATTGGAAGGAAGGGCAGAATCCTGTGATGGAGGATCTGGAGGATCTGGTGGATATAAATCAGACATTTTAGCTTTTTGAAGTTTGGCTAAATCGATAGTCATTTGATTTATTTGTTCCTGAAGAGCGGCATCAGGAGTGGAAGAGAGGGTGAAAATCTGGGTAAGAGTTTCTAGTTGTATAGTCAATTGTTGTATTTCCACTGAATTGTTCTAAAATTCATTTGGAAAAGATGGCAAATCGTGAAGTTTTGTAGACTTCTTCTTTTTTGATTCGTTGGAGGTTATCGAACTGAATCAGTTGTTCGTTTGTGAACTGGACTTCTTCTCCAATGATGTCACTAAGTTTGATGCTCGTGTTCTCTTCTGGGAGGGAAGGAGTCACGTTCATCATGCAGATACTTTCAATATCTGTCTCTTCGTCGTCGGTGTCGTTAGGGGTGGTACGAGACGAGTTACTGGTATAAACACTACTGGAGAGTTCATACAGGATGGTAGAGGGATCGGTGATATCGCTACCATAGACTACACAGAGGTTATCTGTCTGTAATCGTTTAACCATTTTGGAAGCTTTCTTGCCTTTTTGGGGGCAGTTAGTGGCATAATGACCAGCTTCATTGCAAATATAGCATTTGCAATCCTTTTTTGTTTCAATGGATTTTGAAGCTTTGGAGGATTTTTTGTGTCCTGTTTTAGGTTTCCCTGTTTTGGGTTTTGGAGAAGCAGCTTGGGTAACATACTTCTTGGAGGCTTTAGGGCGCCGTCCTTTCCATTTCTTCCAACGAAAGGTTTTGCGTTGGGCGCGTCGAGCAGGAGTAGCCTTATAGGGAGCACAACCGATTTTCCAGGTTTCCTGGAGAATCTTGTCGCAACAACGCTGGCCTTCAGCAGTGCCATTGATCTGGTTTTTTACCTGTTTTTTGGCTTTGGTCTCAAGACATTTTTCGTTGATGAGACGATAGACAAAATTTGTTCGGAAACCAATGTTATCAGTTTTTTGAATGCGAACAAGGAAATCGGGATATCCTTTTGCTGCGAGTTCATCCCAGGGATTTGGAAGTTTGTGAAAGAATTGGGGTAACCAATGTTCAATCGCAGTTGGTGGTAGTCTACGAAAGTATTTGGTAAATAACTTGACGTATTCTGGAAATTGGCAAATGTTGCATAATTCGATTTTCGAAAGAGCACATGTTGCATCATCAGTGAGGAGTTGCTCACCGGTATGCCCAACCAATTCTTCTTTAAGGATTTTGACAAAACCTCGTAAAACACCATCGATTTTATCGAAGTTATTTAAGAGGGCATCCTTTTGTTGTTTTCCCTGAGGAGTTTGATCCCATTGTCGAAGCCAGTCGAGAGCATCACCTAGGAGGGTTGCTGAAAGGTAATCAAGGAAGTGGGGACGTTCCCAGGTTCCTTTGTGGTTATTGATGAGAATGGCTAAGGACTGTGCCCATTCGTCTATAGTTTTCAAATGGTCTTTATAGGGAACATTTGTGAGGTCTAAATAAGTGCCATTTTGTGAAATGGGGAACTTATTGAGGTCATCTTTTCTTGTCCAGGTGGGGACTGTAGAAAAGTCGTATTTATACGAGGAGGTATAGACTTTGGGTTCAGCTGGTTTAGCTTTTTCGTCATCAGGCTTTTGGCCTGAGCCAGAGACTTCTTCGGCGGGGAGAAAGTCTTCAGTAGGAAAATTGCCATAGAAAGATTCGTCTAGAATCGTGTCAGATGGACGTTTTTTGGCTTTGCCTTTGTTACGTTTGGGGACCTCTTCTATGGGTGTATCAGACGAGGTCGGAATAGGATCTGCCTCAATGGTTTCATCGAGTTCTTCAGAAGAATCAGACGTATCAGAAAAGGCGTAAATTTGTTCGTCTTCGGATGTATTTTCTTCGTCAGAGGAACTTGAGCTTGCGTTTGGTTTGTAACCAAAGTGCGTAAGTAGATTCTCATTTGCTAATGAGATCTGGCGCATACGAGTAATGATATGAGCGCTTTCGTCGAACGTCAGTTGTGGGTCGACATATAAAGCTTGTAGACAATTGAGCTGATCTATGATGCTGTCATAATCATCTCGTGGATAAGTAGAGGAAGAGGGTTTCGAGAAGACCTTAAGAATTTCAATCTTGTCTTCATGTCCGTAAAACAAAGGTGTAACCTTGTAACGGGTAGGTGTTCCAACAGAGTGGTTAACTGGTGGAAGGGTATCATTGGAAGGAAGGGCAGAATCCTGTGATGGAGGATCTGGAGGATCTGGTGGATATAAATCAGACATTTTAGCTTTTTGAAGTTTGGCTAAATCGATAGTCATTTGATTTATTTGTTCCTGAAGAGCGGCATCAGGAGTGGAAGAGAGGGTGAAAATCTGGGTAAGAGTTTCTAGTTTGTCATTCAAGGAGATTATTCCTTGTTGGACATCATCAAAAGAGGACGCCATATGGGTGTTGGTTGCCTCTAGATTGTGCTGGAAATCGATTTTCCAGTCTGTAACCATGTCGGCAAGAAAGTTGATTCCTGCTCCGACTTGAGTAAACGAAACGGGTTCTGTAGTGGTAAAATGGGAGATATGTCGATAGTTATTGTTATTCTGACCAGTAAGGTTTCGAATACAGTTGACAGAGCTATTTTGTACCATAGGGATAGAGTCTCAGATGTGGAGAAAACTGTTCTGGTGCCTAAAACCAAAGGGTCCTGCAAGCAGCTTAAAAATTGTCACAATAGTCAAACAGACACAGACATATAAGCAAATACAGGATAATCTGGGCTTGCAACAGTATTCAAACATAAGAGAACTTATAACATAAGCACAAAGTAGATACTAAAAACTTTATTACATAGAAACTTTAACTTACAGTGGTCCAGATTCGAGGTAGGCTCTGATACCAATTACAACATGCGGAAATTAAAACACAGAACTGTATAATACAAAGGGGAACTGAGAGGTTTACAAAACATAAAAACTAAAACAGTTGGGGAAAAACAGATACCTAAGCCTTACTGAGGCGTTGGTTTAAATAGAAAAACAAAAGAGAAACAGTGTCCGAGAAGATAAGATCGAATCTTTTCTTTTACTGTTTGAAAAAGTGAGTGTCGGCAACTTTCACTGTTGATGAATAGTATGTCGGCAGCTTTCGGCTACTTTTGCTGTTGGGAAAAGTAGATGAGACATGTCTTCTGTCGTGTGCTGGATCATGATTGCAGTCGAGTGGAGAAGAGTGTCGGTTATCCTTCCATTGCATTGATGATGTTATGGAGTTCATATTCATCAAGGGGAGGAGTACTGGCGAGTGACTGTGCATCAGCAATATCCCATTCCAGATTTAGTCGGTCAGCACCATCTTTGACTCGAGAGGGAATATCCAATGTAGTCATGCTAATGATTTCTTTTAAAAATTCTTTAGCAGTTTGAACCTGGTTTTCAGCAGCATTCAGATCGTCGCCATAAAAGCAAGGGATTGTAGTGATGAAGAGTCTTCGTCCATCACAACAATAGAACACGGGTTCTTGGTTAAAATAAGAGCCATCAAGGAAACGTCTAGCAGTGTCTTGTAGGTGTAAGAAACTGTGGATTTCAAAGTAATAAGGAACAATACTGGTGGCTAGTTCCTCAGAATTTAGTATTCGAGTATGCTCATATTCATCATGTGCGGTGAATTTGAGGTACCATATTTGATAAGGTTGAAAGAAACGAGTTTTTTCGTAACTTCCAATGGAGCTGGAAACCCAGAAAGTCAGGTGACGACTGTATTGCCAGTGTTTGCTGAGCTTGTAAATCATGGATTTAATCATGGCTGGAAAAAATTGATAAGAATCATGAGAGGAAAATGTAATTTTGTTTACTAATCCCCAATCAATCGGTTCCATAGACCAGTCAATCCCAGGAATGATAAAAAAGGTAAACTTAGGGACTCGTTTACCGTTGTAAAGTATATCAAAGGTATTGATATCTTCATGGAGCATTGCATAATAGTTTTTTATTATAGCATAGTGATCTTCTATCTTGCGATAGATAATCCGAAAGAGATCTGGAGGAAACATGTCTCTTGCTTTTTCAAGAAGACAGATACGATTGATTTTAGCAAACGTATTGTGAGGAAAATCTCGTTCTCCTACCAACTGGGCAAGTTTAAGAAAGCAATTAATTTGAGCTAATGAAAAATCTTTTTCCCAGTCAATAGTAAGACAGATTTGTATGCAGAGCCGTTTAAGCTCTTCCGTCATAGCTGTTTGTTCAGCTATAAGGGCAGTAAGAGAACTCAGATGTTGTCTGAATTTCTTGTTGGCACAGAGTTTATGTGCTTTCCAAACATTATTAATTTCTGCATAAAAATTGTTTGGAAGTCCAGGATCATAGAAATTGTTGATTTCTGTAAGGTCTGGAGTTTTGGAAAACATTTTTTATGAAGCTTGGCCCACATTATAGAAAACTGTTTGGGCTTCTATAAGTGTGTCATAAGCTTTGAAGCAGGATCCTGTGAACAAACGAAGCTGTTTGTGACAGTCATTCCAGGTGTCATAGATGCCAAGCTGGTGACCGGCAAAAACCACAAACCATTTGTTTGGTTGTGATGGAGTTGGTTGAGCTGAAGCTGGCTTGGATACAGCTTTTTTAGCTATGGTAATCCAACCGTCTGTATCCGTAAGTCGCTCAGTCATCTGTGTGCATAGGGAGAGATAAATCTTTGTTAGTTATCTCTGGAAATCTGCTCAGTAAATCTGCAAGAAAAGTATTAGTACCTTTGATATGTTCAATAGCAAAGGAATATTGAGCAATAACATTATACCATTTCAAAGGATATAAACCCTATAGCCTTTGTGTTTTAATCGATACAGGTGCAACTACCAGTTGTTGCCGATATAATGCTCTGCCATCAGAAAAATGGTAGCAAATGAAACACCCCATCGGCGTTCAGGGCATTGATGCTGAAGCACCCTTAAATGTGATTCAGTTTAAAGCAAAAGACGTCGCAATCTGGCTTAATGATAAAAATTTATTATCCCAAAAATCCTGTGTTTTCCCTACATGCACGGTGATTTCATTTTAGGATGTAACTTTATCTATAGTTATCTTCCTTTACAGTTAAACGAAAAAACCATTTCGTTAACACTAAAAGATCAAACAGTCGTTGAAATCCCTATTCAAGAAAATTTAGCCTCTGTTTGTAATGAAAAGTTCTCTCCCCCCAAAAGAGACTCAGATCTATTGGTGCTACAAGACACCCATTGGCTCTACAACTCACTTCGGCAAAACTTCGCTGAAAATCCACTTACCCTGTGGAAAAGAAGTCCTCGTTTCTGTAGACTGCAACTCAAAAATCGCAATGTCATCATTAGGGTTAAACCAATGATCTATCTCCGCCGAGACATTGATGAATTTGATGCACAGCTTCAAGACCTTCTTGAGAAAAAACTCATAGAACGTACTCGCAGTCCACACAGCAGCCCTGCTTTTATGGTTCGAAACCATAGTGAGGTTAAACGTGGAAAAGCCCGCATGGTCATCAACTATAAAAGGCTCAATGAACATCTCATTTTCGATGGATATTTTATCCCACGTAAAGATGTTCTAATTAATCAAACTCGAGGATCAACCATCTTTAGTAAGTTTGATTGTAAAGCAGGCTTTTGGCAGATTAAACTGCGAAAGAAGTCCAAACCACTCACGGCATTCAGTACCCCTCACGGCCACTACCAATGGACCGTAATGCCTTTTGGTCTTAACACAGCACCTCAGATCTATCAGCGCTGGATGGATTCTATCTTTAATGATCTTAAAGAGTTTGTTGTTGTTTATATAGATGATATTTTAGTTTTCTCTAAAACAAGGGATGAACATAAAAAACATCTGCTATGTCTTTCAGAAAAACTGAAAAACTATGGCATCATTCTATCTCCAACCAAGATAGATGTTGAACAAGAATCTATTGATTTTTTGGGATTAGTTTTAACTCACAAAGGTATAAAACTACAGGATCACATAATTATTAAGATCCGTGACTTCCCTGATACTATTCAAGATAAAAGGCAACTTCAAAGTTTTTTAGGTATCTTGAATTATGGCCGCTCTTTTATTAAAGGGTTAGCTCAAAAGGAACTCCCTTTATTAAAGAAGCTACAGAAAAATGTCCCTTTTATTTGGACTGATAATGACACCACCATTATCCAACAGATCAAAGCTGACTTGGTCCAAATCCCTGAAGTCTATTTTCCCCAAACCGGAGATAAACTGATTCTTGAAACAGATGCTTCCGAGCTCTGTTGGGGATGTGTCTTAAAAGCCATTCCTCAACAACAATGGATTGATGACACTCCATCATATCCTATGATCCGAGCCCGCAAAGCTCCCATCTCCAAACGTCTTCAAAAAGAAGAATTAATTTGTGGTTATAATTCTGGGAAATTTAAACCAAATGAACAGAATTATATTATTTATGAAAAAGAACTTCTGGCAATAAAATTGGCAATCAAACGTTTCCATATTTATCTCGCCCCAGAAGATTTTATTATTCGAACGGATAACCAAGCAGTTAAAGATTTTCTAATCAATAAAAGAAATTGCTTAGACGGTCGCCGTTTGAAATGGTATAATGTTATTGCTCAATATTCCTTTGCTATTGAACATATCAAAGGTACTAATAATTTTCTTGCAGATTTCCTGAGCAGATTTCCAGAGATAACTAACAAAGATTTATCTCTCCCTATGCACACAGATGACTGAGCGACTTACGGATACAGACGGTTGGATTACCATAGCTAAAAAAGCTGTATCCAAGCCAGCTTCAGCTCAACCAACTCCATCACAACCAAACAAATGGTTTGTGGTTTTTGCCGGTCACCAGCCTGGCATCTATGACACCTGGAATGACTGTCACAAACAGCTTCGTTTGTTCACAGGATCCTGCTTCAAAGCTTATGACACACTTATAGAAGCCCAAACAGTTTTCTATAATGTGGGCCAAGCTTCACAAAAAATGTTTTCCAAAACTCCAGACCTTACAGAAATCAACAATTTCTATGATCCTGGACTTCCAAACAATTTTTATGCAGATATTAACAATGTTTGGAAAGCACATAAACTCTGTGCCAACAAGAAATTCAGACAACATCTGAGTTCTCTTACTGCCCTTATAGCTGAACAAACAGCTATGACGGAAGAGCTTAAACGGCTCTGCATACAGATCTGTCTTACTATTGACTGGGAAAAAGATTTTTCATTAGCTCAAATTAATTGCTTTCTCAAACTTGCCCAGTTGGTAGGAGAACGAGATTTTCCTCACAATACGTTTGCTAAAATCAATCGTATCTGTCTTCTTGAAAAAGCAAGAGACATGTTTCCTCCAGATCTCTTTCGGATTATCTATCGCAAGATAGAAGAGCACTATGCTATAATAAAAAACTATTATGCAATGTTCCATGAAGATATCAATACCTTTGATATACTTTACAACGGTAAACGAGTCCCTAAGTTTACCTTTTCTATCATTCCTGGGATTGACTGGTCTATGGAACCGATTGATTGGGGATTAGTAAACAAAATTACATTTTCCTCTCATGATTCTTATCAATTTTTTCCAGCCATGATTAAATCCATGATTTACAAGCTCAGCAAACACTGGCAATACAGTCGTCACCTGACTTTCTGGGTTTCCAGCTCCATTGGAAGTTACGAAAAAACTCGTTTCTTTCAACCTTATCAAATATGGTACCTCAAATTCACCGCACATGATGAATATGAGCATACTCGAATACTAAATTCTGAGGAACTAGCCACCAGTATTGTTCCTTATTACTTTGAAATCCACAGTTTCTTACACCTACAAGACACTGCTAGACGTTTCCTTGATGGCTCTTATTTTAACCAAGAACCCGTGTTCTATTGTTGTGATGGACGAAGACTCTTCATCACTACAATCCCTTGCTTTTATGGCGACGATCTGAATGCTGCTGAAAACCAGGTTCAAACTGCTAAAGAATTTTTAAAAGAAATCATTAGCATGACTACATTGGATATTCCCTCTCGAGTCAAAGATGGTGCTGACCGACTAAATCTGGAATGGGATATTGCTGATGCACAGTCACTCGCCAGTACTCCTCCCCTTGATGAATATGAACTCCATAACATCATCAATGCAATGGAAGGATAACCGACACTCTTCTCCACTCGACTGCAATCATGATCCAGCACACGACAGAAGACATGTCTCATCTACTTTTCCCAACAGCAAAAGTAGCCGAAAGCTGCCAACATACTATTCATCAACAGTGAAAGTTGCCGACACTCACTTTTTCAAACAGTAAAAGAAAAGATTCGATCTTATCTTCTCGGACACTGTTTCTCTTTTGTTTTTCTATTTAAACCAACGCCTCAGTAAGGCTTAGGTATCTGTTTTTCCCCAACTGTTTTAGTTTTTATGTTTTGTAAACCTCTCAGTTCCCCTTTGTATTATATAGTTCTGTGTTTTAATTTCCGCATGTTGTAATTGGTATCAGAGCCTACCTCGAATCTGGACCACTGTAAGTTAAAGTTTCTATGTAATAAAGTTTTTAGTATCTACTTTGTGCTTATGTTATAAGTTCTCTTATGTTTGAATACTGTTGCAAGCCCAGATTATCCTGTATTTGCTTATATGTCTGTGTTTGTTTGACTATTGTGACAATTTTTAAGCTGCTTGCAGGACCCTTTGGTTTTAGGCACCAGAACAGTTTTCTCTACATCTGAGACTCTATCCCTATGGCACAAAATAGCTCTGTCAACTGTATTCGAAACCTTACTGGTCAGAATAACAATAACTATCGACATATCTCCCATTTTACCACTACAGAACCCGTTTCGTTTACTCAAGTCGGAGCAGGAATCAACTTTCTTGTCGACATGGTTACAGACTGGAAAATCGATTTCCAGCACAATCTAGAGGCAACCAACACCCATATGGCATCCTCTTTTGATGATGTCCAACAAGGAATAATCTCCTTGAATGACAAACTAGAAATTCTTACCCAGATTTTCACCCTCTCTTCCACTCCTGATGCCGCTCTTCAGGAACAAATAAATCAAATGACTATCGATTTAGCCAAACTTCAAAAAGCTAAAATGTCTGATTTATATCCACCAGATCCTCCAGATCCTCCATCACAGGATTCTGCCCTTCCTTCCAATGATACCCTTCCACCAGTTAACCCCTCTGTTGGAACACCTACCCGTTACAAGGTTACACCTTTGTTTTACGGACATGAAGACAAGATTGAAATTCTTAAGGTCTTCTCGAAACCCTCTTCCTCTACTTATCGACGAGATGATTATGACAGCATCATAGATCAGCTCAATTGTCTACAAGCTTTATATGTCGACCCATAACTGACGTTCGACGAAAGCGCTCATATCATTACTCGTATGCGCCAGATCTCATTAGCAAATGAGAATCTACTTACGCACTTTGGTTACAAACCAAACGCAAGCTCAAGTTCCTCTGACGAAGAAAATACATCCGAAGACGAACAAATTTACGCCTTTTCTGATAAGTCTGATTCTTCTGAAGAACTCGATGAAACCATTGAGGCAGATCCTATTCCGACCTCGTCCGATACACCTATAGAAGAGGTCCCCAAACGTAACAAAGGCAAAGCCAAAAAACGTCCATCTGACACGATTCTAGACGAATCTTTCTATGGCAATTTTCCTACTGAAGACTTTCTCCCCGCCGAAGAAGTCTCTGGCTCAGGCCAAAAGCCTGATGACGAAAAAGCTAAACCAGCTGAACCCACCTGGACAAGAAAAGATGACCTCAATAAGTTCCCCATTTCACAAAATGGCACTTATTTAGACCTCACAAATGTTCCCTATAAAGACCATTTGAAAACTATAGACGAATGGGCACAGTCCTTAGCCATTCTCGTCAATAACCACAAAGGAACCTGGGAACGTCCCCGCTTCCTTGATTACCTTTCAGCAACCCTCCAAGGTGATGCTCTCGACTGGCTTCGACAATGGGATCAAACTCCTCAGGGAAAACAACAAAAGGATGCCCTCTTAAATAACTTCGATAAAATCGATGGTGTTTTACGAGGTTTTGTCAAAATCCTTAAAGAAGAATTGGTTGGGCATACCGGTGAGCAACTCCTCACTGATGATGCAACATGTGCTCTTTTGAAAATCGAATTATGCAACATTTGCCAATTTCCAGAATACGTCAAGTTATTTACCAAATACTTTCGTAGACTACCACCAACTGCGATTGAACATTGGTTACCCCAATTCTTTCACAAACTTCCAAATCCCTGGGATGAACTCGCAGCAAAAGGATATCCCGATTTCCTTGTTCGCATTCAAAAAACTGATAACATCGGTTTCCGAACAAATTTTGTCTATCGTCTCATCAACGAAAAATGTCTTGAGACCAAAGCCAAAAAACAGGTAAAAAACCAGATCAATGGCACTGCTGAAGGCCAGCGTTGTTGCGACAAGATTCTCCAGGAAACCTGGAAAATCGGTTGTGCTCCCTATAAGGCTACTCCTGCTCGACGCGCCCAACGCAAAACCTTTCGTTGGAAGAAATGGAAAGGACGGCGCCCTAAAGCCTCCAAGAAGTATATTACCCAAGCTGCTTCTCCAAAACCCAAAACAGGGAAACCTAAAACAAGACACAAAAAATCCTCCAAAGCTTCAAAATCCATTGAAACAAAAAAGGATTGCAAATGCTATATTTGCAATGAAGCTGGTCATTATGCCACTAACTGCCCCCAAAAAGGCAAGAAAGCTTCCAAAATGGTTAAACGATTACAGACAGATAACCTCTGTGTAGTCTATGGTAGCGATATCACCGATCCCTCTACCATCCTGTATGAACTCTCCAGTAGTGTTTATACCAGTAACTCGTCTCGTACCACCCCTAACGACACCGACGACGAAGAGACAGATATTGAAAGTATCTGCATGATGAACGTGACTCCTTCCCTCCCAGAAGAGAACACGAGCATCAAACTTAGTGACATCATTGGAGAAGAAGTCCAGTTCACAAACGAACAACTGATTCAGTTCGATAAACTCCAACGAATCAAAAAAGAAGAAGTCTACAAAACTTCACGATTTGCCATCTTTTCCAAACGAATTTTAGAACAATTTAGTGGAAATACAACAATTGACTATACAGCAAATGGTCAATGTGGGTTTAACATCCTCAGCAAGGATAAGATTGAGCGCTGGAAACACCAAAATCCTATCGCTCGATACATTCATATTGGACTAGTACAAATCAAGATCACTTCGCTGTTTAGACGTGGCACTGATCAACCACTAATTGCACTTCTCATGGATAATCGTTTTCATAAACCCGTTGATGCACTTATTGGCGGTGTTCAATCAAATTTGGTTAACAACCTCATATGGTTTAAGGTCAAACCAAATTTCTTCCTTTCACTAACGGACCCAAACATCGAAAAAGTCCTCCAAGTGAAACTCCAATTGTCTAAACTACAAATGGATTATGATTCCCCTAGCCTTGGAATCCAGTGGAAAGTACTCTATGAACTCACTAGAGAACCCGAAACTGCTACCGTTCCTACACTTGACTCCAAACTAGTCACCTTGTTTGAACCAAGACCCTTCGATACCATAATTGAGCCAAAACTTCTCAATTGGACAGATCTTGAGATCCCTAAAACTTGGTTATTTGATAACATCAATTCTGTACCCAAGCTACGTATCACAGAACCCACTGTGGCTACCATACACGCCTCCGGTTCCAATCTTTATATTACAAATAAAGCAAAACCGCCTCAGCTACAACGCTCTGTCTCTGAGAGAAATCCTGGATGGGAAAGAATCCTTCCCCCACGACAGTCAGCAGAGATACCTTTACTTGGACAGAAAAAGGCAAAGCTCCTGTCGATCCTCAAGATGCACCCTTTTTGCCTGGTTCCACCCATAAACTTAACTCTGCAAAATTTTTCCATTTCCGCACCGGAAAAGATGAAATTTTGATTGCTCCCTCGCAAGGCAAAAAGCGAAAGTATACATATGTCAACGGCATTCTCAACTTCAAAGGATATAAACCCTATAGCCTTTGTGTTTTAATCGATACAGGTGCAACTACCAGTTGTTACCGATATAATGCTCTGCCACCAGAAAAATGGCAGCAAATGAAACACCCCATCAGCGTTCAGGGCATTGATGCTGAAGCACCCTTAAATGTGATTCAGTTTAAAGCAAAAGACGTCGCAATCTGGCTTAATGATAAAAAATTCATTATCCCAAAAATCCAGTGTTTTCCCTACATGCACGGTGATTTCATTTTAGGATGTAACTTTATCTATAGTTATCTTCCTTTACAGTTAAACGAAAAAACCATTTTGTTAACACTAAAAGATCAAACAGTCGTTGAAATCCCTATTCAAGAAAATTTAGCCTCTGTTTGTAATGAAAAGTTCTCTCCCCCCAAAAGAGACTCAGATCTATTGGTGCTACAAGACACCCATTGGCTCTACAACTCACTTCGGCAAAACTTCGCTGAAAATCCACTTACCCTGTGGAAAAGAAGTCCTCGTTTCTGTAGACTGCAACTCAAAAATTGCAATGTCATCATTAGGGTTAAACCAATGATCTATCTCCGCCGAGACATTGATGAATTTGATGCACAGCTTCAAGACCTTCTTGAGAAAAAACTCATAGAACGTACTCGCAGTCCACACAGCAGCCCTGCTTTTATGGTTCGAAACCATAGTGAGGTTAAACGTGGAAAAGCCCGCATGGTCATCAACTATAAAAGGCTCAATGAACATCTCATTTTCGATGGATATTTTATCCCACGTAAAGATGTTCTAATTAATCAAACTCGAGGATCAACCATCTTTAGTAAGTTTGATTGTAAAGCAGGCTTTTGGCAGATTAAACTGCGAAAGAAGTCCAAACCACTCACGGCATTCAGTACCCATCACGGCCACTACCAATGGACCGTAATGCCTTTTGGTCTTAACACAGCACCTCAGATCTATCAGCGCTGGATGGATTCTATCTTTAATGATCTTAAAGAGTTTGTTGTTGTTTATATAGATGATATTTTAGTTTTCTCTAAAACAAGGGATGAACATAAAAAACATCTGCTATGTCTTTCAGAAAAACTGAAAAACTATGGCATCATTCTATCTCCAACCAAGATAGATGTTGAACAAGAATCTATTGATTTTTTGGGATTAGTTTTAACTCACAAAGGTATAAAACTACAGGATCACATAATTATTAAGATCCGTGACTTCCCTGATATTATTCAAGATAAAAGGCAACTTCAAAGTTTTTTAGGTATCTTGAATTATGGCCGCTCTTTTATTAAAGGGTTAGCTCAAAAGGAACTCCCTTTATTAAAGAAGCTACAGAAAAATGTCCCTTTTATTTGGACTGATAATGACACCACCATTATCCAACAGATCAAAGCTGACTTGGTCCAAATCCCTGAAGTCTATTTTCCCCAAACCGGAGATAAACTGATTCTTGAAACAGATGCTTCCGAGCTCTGTTGGGGATGTGTCTTAAAAGCCATTCCTCAACAACAATGGATTGATGACACTCCATCATATCCTATGATCCGAGCCCGCAAAGCTCCCATCTCCAAACGTCTTCAAAAAGAAGAATTAATTTGTGGTTATAATTCTGGGAAATTTAAACCAAATGAACAGAATTATATTATTTATGAAAAAGAACTTCTGGCAATAAAATTGGCAATCAAGCGTTTCCATATTTATCTCGCCCCAGAAGATTTTATTATTCGAACGGATAACCAAGCAGTTAAAGATTTTCTAATCAATAAAAGAAATTGCTTAGACGGTCGCCGTTTGAAATGGTATAATGTTATTGCTCAATATTCCTTTGCTATTGAACATATCAAAGGTACTAATAATTTTCTTGCAGATTTCCTGAGCAGATTTCCAGAGATAACTAACAAAGATTTATCTCTCCCTATGCACACAGATGACTGAACGACTTACGGATACAGACGGTTGGATTACCATAGCTAAAAAAGCTGTATCCAAGCCAGCTTCAGCTCAACCAACTCCATCACAACCAAACAAATGGTTTGTGGTTTTTGCCGGTCACCAGCCTGGTATCTATGACACCTGGAATGACTGTCATAATCATCTCGTCGATAAGTAGAGGAAGAGGGTTTCGAGAAGACCTTAAGAATTTCAATCTTGTCTTCATGTCCGTAAAACAAAGGTGTAACCTTGTAACGGGTAGGTGTTCCAACAGAGGGGTTAACTGGTGGAAGGGTATCATTGGAAGGAAGGGCAGAATCCTGTGATGGAGGATCTGGAGGATCTGGTGGATATAAATCAGACATTTTAGCTTTTTGAAGTTTGGCTAAATCGATAGTCATTTGATTTATTTGTTCCTGAAGAGCGGCATCAGGAGTGGAAGAGAGGGTGAAAATCTGGGTAAGAGTTTCTAGTTTGTCATTCAAGGAGATTATTCCTTGTTGGACATCATCAAAAGAGGACGCCATATGGGTGTTGGTTGCCTCTAGATTGTGCTGGAAATCGATTTTCCAGCCTGTAACCATGTCGACAAGAAAGTTGATTCCTGCTCCGACTTGAGTAAACGAAACGGGTTCTGTAGTGGTAAAATGGGAGATATGTCGATAGTTATCGTTATTCTGACCAGTAAGGTTTCGAATACAGTTGACAGAGCTATTTTGTGCCATAGGGATAGAGTCTCAGATGTAGAGAAAACTGTTCTGGTGCCTAAAACCAAAGGGTCCTGCAAGCAGCTTAAAAATTGTCACAATAGTCAAACAGACACAGACATATAAGCAAATACAGGATAATCTGGGCTTGCAACAGTATTCAAACATAAGAGAACTTATAACATAAGCACAAAGTAGATACTAAAAACTTTATTACATCGGTTCGATAAACTCCAACGAATCAAAAAAGAAGAAGTCTACAAAACTTCACGATTTGCCATCTTTTCCAAACGAATTTTAGAACAATTCAGTGGAAATACAACAATTGACTATACAGCAAATGGTCAATGTGGGTTTAACATCCTCAGCAAGGATAAGATTGAGCACTGGAAACACCAAAATCCTATCGCTCGATACATTCATATTGGACTAGTGCAAATCAAGATCACTTCGCTGTTTAGACGTGGCACTGATCAACCACTAATTGCACTTCTCATGGATAATCGTTTTCATAAACCCGTTGATGCACTTATTGGCGGTGTTCAATCAAATTTGGTTAACAACCTCATATGGTTTAAGGTCAAACCAAATTTCTTCCTTTCACTAACGGACCCAAACATCGAAAAAGTCCTCCAAGTGAAACTCCAATTGTCTAAACTACAAATGGATTATGATTCCCCTAGCCTTGGAATCCAGTGGAAAGTACTCTATGAACTCACTAGAGAACCCGAAACTGCTACCGTTCCTACACTTGACTCCAAACTAGTCACCTTGTTTGAACCAAGACCCTTCGATACCATAATTGAGCCAAAACTTCTCAATTGGACAGATCTTGAGATCCCTAAAACTTGGTTATTTGATAACATCAATTCTGTACCCAAGCTACGTATCACAGAACCCACTGTGGCTACCATACACGCCTCCGGTTCCAATCTTTATATTACAAATAAAGCAAAACCGCCTCAGCTACAACGCTCTGTCTCTGAGAGAAATCCTGGATGGGAAAGAATCCTTCCCCCACGACAGTCAGCAGAGATACCTTCTCGCCGACGTTTTACTTGGACAGAAAAAGGCCAAGCTCCTGTCGATCCTCAAGATGCACCCTTTTTGCCTGGTTCCACCCATAAACTTAACTCTGCAAAATTTTTCCATTTCCGCACCGGAAAAGATGAAATTTTGATTGCTCCCTCGCAAGGCAAAAAGCGAAAGTATACATATGTCAACGGCATTCTCAACTTCAAAGGATATAAACCCTATAGCCTTTGTGTTTTAATCGATACAGGTGCAACTACCAGTTGTTGCCGATATAATGCTCTGCCATCAGAAAAATGGCAGCAAATGAAACACCCCATCGGCGTTCAGGGCATTGATGCTGAAGCACCCTTAAATGTGATTCAGTTTAAAGCAAAAGACATCGCAATCTGGCTTAATGATAAAAAATTCATTATCCCAAAAATCCTGTGTTTTCCCTACATGCACGGTGATTTCATTTTAGGATGTAACTTTATCTATAGTTATCTTCCTTTACAGTTAAACGAAAAAACCATTTCGTTAACACTAAAAGATCAAACAGTCGTTGAAATCCCTATTCAAGAAAATTTAGCCTCTGTTTGTAATGAAAAGTTCTCTCCCCCCAAAAGAGACTCAGATCTATTGGTGCTACAAGACACCCATTGGCTCTACAACTCACTTCGGCAAAACTTCGCTGAAAATCCACTTACCCTGTGGAAAAGAAGTCCTCGTTTCTGTAGACTGCAACTCAAAAATCGCAATGTCATCATTAGGGTTAAACCAATGATCTATCTCCGCCGAGACATTGATGAATTTGATGCACAGCTTCAAGACCTTCTTGAGAAAAAACTCATAGAACGTACTCGCAGTCCACACAGCAGCCCTGCTTTTATGGTTCGAAACCATAGTAAGGTTAAACGTGGAAAAGCCCGCATGGTCATCAACTATAAAAGGCTCAATGAACATCTCATTTTCGATGGATATTTTATCCCACGTAAAGATGTTCTAATTAATCAAACTCGAGGATCAACCATCTTTAGTAAGTTTGATTGTAAAGCAGGCTTTTGGCAGATTAAACTGCGAAAGAAGTCCAAACCACTCACGGCATTCAGTACCCCTCACGGCCACTACCAATGGACCGTAATGCCTTTTGGTCTTAACACAGCACCTCAGATCTATCAGCGCTGGATGGATTCTATCTTTAATGATCTTAAAGAGTTTGTTGTTGTTTATATAGATGATATTTTAGTTTTCTCTAAAACAAGGGATGAACATAAAAAACATCTGCTATGTCTTTCAGAAAAACTGAAAAACTATGGCATCATTCTATCTCCAACCAAGATAGATGTTGAACAAGATTCTATTGATTTTTTGGGATTAGTTTTAACTCACAAAGGGATGAACATAAAAAACATCTGCTATGTCTTTCAGAAAAACTGAAAAACTATGGCATCATTCTATCTCCAACCAAGATAGATGTTGAACAAGAATCTATTGATTTTTTGGGATTAGTTTTAACTCACAAAGGTATAAAACTACAGGATCACATAATTATTAAGACAAAAAGAACAATAAAGATAGAATAAAACTGAAAGAAATAATAATAATAAAATCCTCCATGTGTAACTGAAAATTGAAACTCCAATCCTCCAAAACTTCAAAGTTACAACTTAGGAATCCACTGATGGACCCCTAACTAAAAGTTCAACTGAAACTGAAAACTGAAAATAGATAATACAAGAAACATCGAGGGAAGTCCTACGTAATCCGATGAAAGTGAGACTGTCCTTGACAAGCACGATCAAGCTCTAAGGCTGGAACCGTCCTGTACCTGAAAAGAATAATAAAGGAGTGGGTCAAACCCACGAGAAGTTCTAATCTAACTGCAATCCATACAGTGACCCGATACGCAGATACACCGTAGACACCTCACAATATCTATCTAGTCCATACGTATAAATATATCCACACTAAGGGACATTCACTAGTCTATAATAGGGGTCTCAACCTGAATAGAAGGCAACATGCGAATACGCACCCAAAGGTAGGCATGAGTACCTAGACCTAACAGGGTACACCTCAACCTATTATAACTAGCTACGCATCCACCGCATATACGCACCCTAACCAACAAGTCTGAGACTCAAGCTCAACTTGTGGTACCATAAACATATATATAAAGTCTGTCCAAATCCAGGGTATGCAGTTCAACTATTTATTAAACTGACATACAATAAACCAACTAGTTAGTCACTCAACTTATTCAGTTAATATGACTTAACTACCATCCGTTAATCCAGGAAGTCATCCAACTTGGTTACAGCTGATCTGACCTAGTAACAATTAGGATTCGATATCTTTCAATCCATTCCATTAATCCATTAGGTTAGGTTAATGCATTTTGAGATAAACTGTCCCTAGTATGTCACCGTCCCATACCGGTGCATACAATCCTCCATATCCATGTAAATTACAACATATATAACAGTTCAATAATCTACAGACCCAAAACCACCATCCAAATAATTGCAGAAAACTATTTAAAGCTTCAGCAATTTAAATCCAAGCATTTAACCATAGAGTTGCAGGAGACGATTTAATAAATCAACAACTAACATCCAGAGCATGCATAGACCAAATTTAATATGTCAGGGACTCCATCATGCATGTGAATAGGTTAAATAATCCTATTATTATCCAATAAATTCCTAAAACAATTTCAGAAGATTGTTTAATATTTCAGCAATTTAAATCCAAGCATTAACCATGTAGTTGCAGGAAATGATTTAATAATTCAGCAACTAGCCTCCTAAGCATGCATAGATCAAAATTAATAATTAACTGACCTTATCATGCACTTGAATGCGTTCTAAAACAAGTTTTATAAACACATTATATTCCATCAAATTGCTGAAATTTAATTCAACAATTAATTTATCTTCCATTTGTTAACAACATAGGGAGTGTCTTAATTTTTACACTGTTTGTTCCGACAATTCAAAATTAAACCCTAATCAATTTAAGGTCCTAATAACACCCAAATTCAGCCTTCTAAACTCTCTGTGGAACCCCAGACCCAACAGATTTAAAACCCATGCTCCAATAGTAAGCACAGTACGTAGAAAATTAAAATAAATCATAAAATAAAAAGGGAGCCTGCTCCAAAATTTGGAGCAGGCTCTTTTTAGAGCATGGAGCCGGCTCTAAACATCATAGAGCCAGCTCTTTTAGATGGGGGAGCCGGCTCCTTCCATTGTGGAGCCGGCTCTCTCCTCTTTGAGAGCCTACCGTCCGTCTGTTCTTCGTTTCAGTTTCCCTGCTTCGTCACTGGGTTACTCCTATCACTCTGTGGGTTTTTTAGAACAAATCAAGAAGCCTTATTTAAGCCTAGAATCATCTCTAAGATTTGTTTACAATATTGGAAACAGTTACAGAGTTTAAACTAAACCGTTGAACTAGCATGCTTGAAGGGCAACACTGTAAACAATTTGCAATATCCGTTATGATCCAACCCATCTGTTTCTCTTCACCCCTGCACCCAGGAGTCTTATATCATCCCAACAACATCTCCATGATCTGTTTACAGAAGATAAAAACAAGTATGATAATTAAAACTACAACAGAGTTTAACATGCTTTACTGAATAGAACTGAAACAAACATGCACCACCTGTAAACGTATTTGATTTTCAAGCAACCAGATCATCAACATAGCATATAATAAACACATAAGTTTCAATTATTAATTAGTTCATCCCTAGAGATAATCGAAGTGCACAGAACACGAGCCAAGGGAAGGAGGAAGATAAGAACTTGCCTTTGAGTTACAGACTTGAAGTTCTAAATTCCCAGTTTCTGTAGTCTTCCTTGAACTGCTCTGCCAATTCCCTAGTTTCACGCTCTATTTCTTAGCAGCCCTTGGTGATACAGACGTAACTTTATATTTTCTAAAACCCTAAACCCTAGTATGTACATATATATATAGGCTTCAATTTACTCAACCCTATTCCAAGTCTGACTATAAGTCGACCAACGATAAATCCTAAAACCCTAAATTTAGATAAATAAAATAATTACCCCGTGAAAAATTAAACCAATTAAGTTAAATAAATTAAATTAAGTCAATTAATCAATTCAAACAACACCAAAACCAATTAAATTAACAATTAAATAAAATCACAATTAATTCAAACATTCCAGCAAGCAAATAATCAATTAAATAAAATAAAATGCAATTAACCAAATAAATAAATACCAATTAAAAACATGTAACATAGGTAAACAATTAAATAAAATAATTAAACCAAATAATCACACAAAAATACAATAAAAATAACAAATAAATGCCGAGACTATCCTTTTTAAAATTAGGGGTATTACATTCTTCCCCCCTAACAAAAGGAATTCCATCCTCAGAATTCGCTCTTACCTTCTTCCAATATTTCAGGAAACTGCGAGCGAATGACATCCTCCCGTTCCCAAGTGGACTCAGCCTCATTGTGATGACTCCACTGCACACGAACCAAAGGGATAACCTTATTGCGAAGGATTTGATCCCGACGGTCAACAATACAACATGGTGGCTCCAAATAAGTTACATCCGGCTGCAACTCAATCTCCCCAACATCGATATGCTGATACCGATCCTCATCGCACAGAAATTTTTGCAACATGGAAACATGAAATACGTTGTGGACACGATCCAAAGTATCCGAAAGTTCCAACCGATAAACAACAGCTCCAACTCAATCCGTAATCATGAATGGACTGACAAACCGTGGAGACAACTTCCCTTTCTTCCCAAAGCGCATAACACCTTTCATAGGTGACACTTTGAGTAGAACCTGATCTCCAACTCGAAACTCTAAAGCACGAGTACGCCGATCAGCATAACTCTTCTGTCTACTCTGAGCAGTACGCATGCGATCCTTAATTAGAGCAATCTTTTCAGAGGTATCCTTGATGAACTCAGGACCCAAGAATCGATTCTCTCCAACCTCCATCCAATAAACAGGTGATCGACACGGTCGACCGTACAATGCCTCAAATGGTGCCATACCAATAGTCTTCTGGAAACTATTGTTATAAGCAAACTCCACAAATGGCAAATATTCCTCCCAGTGGCCCTTGATATCCAGAACACACGACCGAAGCATATCTTCCATAATTTGATTCACCCTCTTAGTCTGTCCGTCAGTCTAAGGATGATAAGCAGTACCAAGGTGTAACTCTGTACCTAAAGCCTACTGAAAACTCTTCCAAAATCCAGATACAAAGCTCGAATCCTTATCTGATATAATAGACAATGGAATGCCATGTAGCTTCACAATCTCTGAAATGTAAAGCCTCGCCAACTGCTCCGAAGTGTAGTCAGTGCAAATAGGTAAGAAATGAGCTGACTTGGTCAACTTATCCACAATGACCCATATGGAATTATGCCCCTTGAAAGAATTTGGCAATCCTTCCACAAAATCTATAAAAATGCTCTCCCATTTCCACTCCGGAATTGGTAGTGGCTGTAGAGCTCCTGGCGGCCTCTGATGATTAATCTTAACCATCTGACAAGTACTACACTGAGAAACAAAAAGAGCAATGTCCCTCTTCATACCTGCCCACCAAAACTGCCGCTTCATATCTTGATACATCTTATCGCCTCCTGGATGAACAGAGAACTCAGAGTGATGAGTCTCAGTCATCACATCCTTCCTCAAATTATCAGCAGAAGGTACCACTAACCGTCCCTTGTACCTTAAACCTCCATCAGCCCCAACATAGTAGAATGGAACCTCTCCAGAAGCTATCTCTGCAACCTTGTCAATGCACTACTGATCCATGAGTTGTGCTTGTCAAACCTTGCGAATGATGGAAGGTGTAACCACCATGCAAGCCATAAAAGCATCCTATAACTCATCCACACTCTTCAAAGCGTTCCACTCAGTAATGATTAGAACAGAAAGACTACCAACAGGTCAGCGACTGAGTGCATCCGCCACCACATTCGCTTTCCCTGGATGGTACTGTATAGAAAAATGATAGTCTTTTACAAACTCCAACCACCTGCACTGTCTCATATTCAGCTCCCACTGAGTGAACAAGTACTGCAGACTCTTGTGATCACTGAATAATCTGAAGGACTCACCCAACAGATAATGCCTCCAAATACGCAAGGCAAAAACCACTGCTGCCAACTCCAAATCATGTGTTGGATAATTAAGCTCATGAGGCTTAAGTTTTTGAGATCCATAAGAAATCGGTCACTCCTCTTGCATTAATACACATCGAAGACCCTGCAACGAAGCATCCGTGTAAATAAGATACTCTATCCCGCTCTGCGGAGTAGCCAGAACTGGTGCAGAAGTCAGCTTCCTTTTCAGCTTATCAAAAGCTCGCTGACAGTGTTCATCCCACATGAACTGTACACCCTTCTTGGTCAGATGAGTGAGTGGTCCTGCTATCTTGGAGAACCCCTAGATGAATCTCCTGTAATATCCTGCCAGACCGAGAAAACTCCGAATCTCAGTAGGTGATGTAGGCTGTCCCCACTCAACCACCGCTGAAACCTTAGCCGGATCCACTGCTATCCCCTTTTCTGACACCACGTGACCCAGAAATTCACCTCCCGCTGCCAAAATTCACACTTCTCGAACTTTGCATATAATTGGTGTTCACGAAGCGTCTGCAAGACTATGCGAAGATGTCTAGCGTGATCATCCTCCGACTGAGAATAGATCAAGATGTCATCAATAAAGACAATAACAAACTGATCCAAATAAGCCCAGAAGACTCTATTCATCAAGTCCATGAACACTGCAGGTGCATTAGTTATCCCAAACGGCATAACACGAAACTTATAAGAACCATATCTTGTGAGAAATGCTGTCTTAGGAATATCCTGCTCCCTAACCCTCAGCTGATGATACCCAGAACGCAGATCAATCTTGGAGAAGTATGTGGCTCCCCTTAACTGATCAAACAAGTCATCAATCCTGGGCAAAAGATAATTGTTACGAATCGTAACCTTGTTCAACTCTCTGTAATCTATACACAGACGAAGCGAACCATCATTTTTATTCACAAACAGAACCAGTGCTCCCCAAGGCGATGTACTCCTACGAATAAAACCCTGGCTGAGTAACTGCTGAATCTGATCCCTCAGTTCTCTTATCTCCACCGGTGCCATCCTATAGGGTGCCCTAGCAATAGGCGCAGTGCCTGGAGCTAAGTCTATCACAAAATCAATCTCTCGACTAGGTGGCAACCCTGGAATCTCCTGAAATACATCCGGGAAATCTTGTACAATCGGTATATTATCCAATGGCACAGTAATCCCCTCCTCATTTTCCTCCTCCACATGGAACAATTAGGTGCTACCGCCCCCTTTAGAACGTGGCATAGCTACTACATACATATCCTGACCAGGTATGGTAAAAATAATAGATCTATCAAAATAATTAACTTGGGCATGGTAGTGAGACAACCAATCCATCCCAAGTATCACATCATAAGTGTGTATGTCCAGGACCAGTAGATTGGCTAGAAATCTGAGTCTGCCAATATCTAATGTCACAGGCCCATCATTCTCATGTATAATAGCTGTATCACCCAATGGTGTAGAAATACCCTGAGGTCTAGTGCATACCCTCGTCCTCATCCCAGATAAAGTAACAAAAATCCTAGCTACAAATGAGTGTGTAGCACCTGTATCAAATAAAACATGTCCATGCAAACCATGAATAGGAAACTTACCCTCAATAGTCTGAGGTGCCTGAACACCCTGTGGCATGGGGTTATACACCCTGCCATAGTGCAACTGCTGTGGTGCCTGTCCCTGAATCTGCGGCGGTGCCGGTAAAACCAGATGTGTCTATCCCTGAATCCATGGAACCTGTGGAGCTAGTAGAGGCACTGGCGCCTTCTGTCCCTGCTGCACATACTGTCCCTGTCCCTGTCCTACTTTAGGACACTGCCTAGTGGTATGACCATACTCTCCACAAGTGTAACAACTACCCTGGAAAGTACCAAATGGCCTCCTCTATCTGTTAGCCTGTGGCTGACCCTGTCCTACCTGTGGTCCCCCATTCTGTTGCCTCTGAATAGGTGCCCCATTCCGATGAGCATCTAAACCACCCTTGTGCTTCTTCCAAGGCTGTTGTCCTTGGAACTTGCCTTTGTCATTCTGCCAGTGACCATTGCCATTCCCCTTTTCAGCTGACTGATTAGTAGAGTCTTTATCACCCCGCTTCTCACTACGAGCCTGTCTGATGTCCACAGTCAACTGATACTATTGTAGAGCGGCGTCTACCACCTGAGCATAGGTAGTATAGGCTGGATTACCTGTAATAGCTCTCTTGATAGACCACATCAGTCCCTTGACGAAACTGTTACGTTTCTTCTCCTCTGTATCCACCTCCTCCGGTGCAAAGAGAGACAAGCGTGTGAACTGCTGCTCATACTCCACCACTGTCATGTTTCCCTGCTGCAGATTTAGAAACTCGGTCTTCATAGCTACCCTGACTGCATAGGGAAAATATTTCTCGTCAAAGCGAGCACTGAACTCATCATAAGTCAATGTCATCCTCTCCTCTTGGGTGGTGACTGACTCCCACCACTGTAGTGTATCCCCAACTAGCTTGAAAGTAGCAAGTAGCAAGCATCTGCTTCTGAACCTCCGTGCACTGAACCAAATGAAGATGACGCTCAATGTCCTGTTTCCACTGGTGAGCTGCTCTCGTATCGGTTGAGCCTGAGAACACAGGTGGACTCCCCTTTGTGAAAGAGCTCCTAGCCTTTCCCCAAGAATCCGTCTGAACAACCGGTGCTGGTAGCGGTGCCGACTGTACCTGAGGCTGATTCTGAAGTGTAGCTGTTACCCCAGCCTCTATAGCCCGAGCAACAAGGTCATTGAGGTATGGAGGAATCTCTGGATCTCTGACCCGACCCTGAGCTTGTTGAACTTCCTCCTGCTCCCCCTGAAACCCTGGCATTTGCTGCTCTCCTTCCATTTGCCGACGTTGTAGACGTTCCTGCTATCTACGTGCCGCTCTCCTCTGTCAACTGTTCATGTTCTGTCCTCTTCCAGTGTTAACCATGCTGTTAACATAGAAAGACAGACATCAGTACGAGTTTAAACGAACCGTAAAAGAATTCAACGAATCCTAAACATGAGCTCTATATATAGAAAACGCTACGCGGAAGTCTTAAAACGAAACATCCTAGAGACACTTGAACCCGGAGTGCTCTGATACCAACTGTGATACCCCTCAGATCCGAGACACGGGTTGATCAGGCCCAGGCCCAAACCTGAGGGAATATCAAACAATTAAAGTATTTTAAAACGAACACAGATGACAAAAAGAACAATAAAGATAGAATAAAACTGAAAGAAATAATAATAATAAAATCCTCCACGTGTAACTGAAAATTGAAACTCCAATCCTCCAAAACTTCAAAGTTACAACTTGGGAATCCACTGATGGACACCTAACTAAAAGTTCAACTGAAACTGAAAACTGAAAATAGATAATACTAGAAACATCGAGGGAAGTCCTACGTAATCCGATGAAAGTAAGACTGTCCTCGACAAGCACGATCAAGCTCTAAGGCTGGAACCGTCCTATACCTGAAAAGAATAATAAAGGAGTGGGTCAGACCCACGAGCAAGTTCTAATCTAACTGCAATCCATACAGTGACCCGATACGCAGATACACCGTAGACACCTCACAATATCAATCTAGTCCATACGTATAAATATATCCACACTAAGGGACATTCACTAGTCTATAATAGGGGTCTCAACCTGAATAGAAGGCAACATGCGAATACGCACCCAAAGGTGGGCATGAGTACCTAGACCTAACAGGGTACACCTCAACCTATTATAACCAGCTACGCATCCACCACATATACGCACCCAAACCAACGAGTCTGAGACTCAAGCTCAACTCGTGGTACCATAAACATATATATAAAGTCCATCCAAGTCCAGGGTATGCAGTTCAACTATTTATTAAACTGGCATACAATAAACCAACTAGTTAGTCACTCAACTTATTCAGTTGATATGACTTAACTACCATCCGTTAATCCAGGAAGTCATCCAACTTGGTTACAGCTGATCTAACCTAGTTACAATTAGGATTTGATATCTTTCAATCCATTCCATTAATCCATTAGGTTAGGTTTATGTGTTTTGAGCTAAACCGTCCCTAATATGTCACCGTCCCATACCGGTACATACAATCCTCCATATCCATGTAAATTACAACATATATAACAGTTCAATAATCTACAGACCCAAAACCACCATCCAAATAATTACAGAAAACTATTTAAAGCTTCAGCAATTTAAATCCAAGCATTTAACCATATAGTTGCAGGAGACAATTTAATAAATCAACAACTAACATCCAGAGCATGCATAGACCAAATTTAATATGTCAGGGACTCCATTATGCATGTGAATAGGTTAAATAATCCTATTATTATCCAATAAATTCCTAAAACAATTTCAGAAGATTGTTTAATATTTCAACAATTTAAATCCAAGCATTAACCATGTAGTTGCAGGAAACGATTTAATAATTCAGCAACTAGCCTCCTAAGCATGCATAGATCAAAATTAATAATTAACTGACCTTATCATGCACTTGAATGCATTCTAAAACAAGTTTTATAAACACATTATATTCCATCAAATTGCTGAAATTTAATTCAACAATTAATTTATCTTCCATTTGTTAACAACATAGGGAGTGTCTTAATTTTTACACTGTTTGTTCCGACAATTCAGAATTAAACCCTAATCAAATTAAGGTCCTAATAACACCCAAATTCAGCCTTCTAAACTCTCTGTGGAACCCCAGACCCAACAGATTTAAAACCCATGCTCCAATAGTAAGCACAGTACGTAGAAAATTAAAATAAATCATAAAATAAAAAGGGAGCCTGCTCCAAAATTTGGAGCAGGCTCTTTTTAGAGCATGGAGCCGGCTCTAAACATCATAGAGCCGGCTCTTTTAGATGGGGGAGCCAGCTCCATCCATTGTGGAGCCGGCTCTCTCCTCTTTGAGAGCCTACCGTCCGTCTGTTCTTCATTTCAGTTTCCCTGCTTCGTCACTGGGTTACTCCTATCACTCTATGGGTTTTTTAGAACAAATCAAGAAGCCTTATTTAAGCCTAGAATCATCTCCAAGATTTTTTTACAATATTGGAAACAGTTACAGAGTTTAAACTAAACCATTGAACTAGCATGCTTGAAGGGCAACAATGTAAACAATTTGCAATATCCGTTATGATCCAACCTATCTGTTTCTCTTCACCCCTGCACCCAGGAGTCTTATATCATCCCAACAACATCTCCATGATCCGTTTACAGAAGATAAAAACAAGTATGATAATTAAAACTACAACAGAGTTTAACATGCTTTACTGAATAGAACTGAAACAAACATGCACCACCTATAAACGTATTTGATTTTCAAGCAACCAGATCATCAACAGAGCATATAATAAACACGTAAGTTTCAATTATTAATTAGTTCATCCCTAGAGATAATCTAAGTGCACAGAACACGAGCCAAGGGAAGGAGGAAGATAAGAACTTGCCTTTGAGTTACAGACTTGAAGTTCTAAATTCCCAGTTTCTGTAGTCTTCCTTGAACTGCTCTGCTAATTCCCCAGTTTCACGCTCTATTTCTTAGCAGCCCTTGGTGATACAGATGTAACTTTATATTTTCTAAAACCCTAAAACCCAGTATGTACATGTATATATAGGCTTCAACTTACTCAACCCTATTCCAAGTCTGACTATAAGTCGGCCAATGATAAATCCTAAAACCCCAAATTTAGATAAATAAAATAATTATCCCGTGAAAAATTAAACATTTAAATTAAATCAATTAAGTTAAATAAATTAAATTAAGTCAATTAATCAATTTAAACAACACCAAAACCAATTAAAATAACAATTAAATAAAATCACAATTAATTCAAACATTCCAGCAAGCAAATAATCAATTAAATAAAATAAAATGCAATTAACCAAATAAATAAATACCAATTAAATACATGTCACATAGGTAAACAATTAAATAAAATAATTAAACCAAATAATCACGCAAAAATACAATAAAAATAACAAATAAATGCCGAGACTATCCTTTTTAAAATTAGGGGTATTACAAAGACTCACAAGAAGGAGAAGAAATATTTGAAATCAAAGGAGGAGGATCTTTTGTTGGAAAGATGGTGACTGAATCCTCATCAATGACATCAAGAAAGAAGCATTCATCTTTCTCTGAGGAATATGGAGTGGCATTGAAGATGTTTAATTTGAGCTTCATGTTCCCAAAAGAAATATCCATAGCTCCAGTCCTACAGTTAATGTTGGCATTCGCTATAGCTAAGAATGGACGACCAAGGATCACAGGAGTACATCGATTGGGATCATAGGCAGGTTCTGTATCCAGGACAAGAAAGTTAACCGAAAAATAGAACTTATCCACTTTAATGAGAACATCTTCAATGATCCCACGTGGTTGCTTCATAGATCGATCAACAAGTTGTAACACCATTAACGTGGGTTTAAGCTCTCCCAAGCCTAATTACTCATACACCGAGTAAGGAAGAAGATTAACACTCGCTCCAAGATCAAGAAGTGCTCTGTCTATCACATTGTTTCCAATGATACAAGATATGGTAGGAGCACCAGGATCTTTGAATTTAGGAAGAGTGTTATGCTGAATGATTGCACTGACTTGCTCAGTGAGATAGATTTTCTTAGAGACTTGGCTTTTTGATTTTCTCTTTTGAGTGCACAAGTCTTTCAGAAATTTAGCATAGGCCGGGATTTGATTGATAGCATCTAGGAGAGGAATATAAAATTTTACCTGTTTGAAGACATCCATCATGTCTTGGATCTTCTCTCCTTACTTACCAAAGTAAGAGGTTCCCTTGGCTCTTAAGCTGTCTTAAGGTTGGGAGTAGATGAAGAAGTGACTTCACCTTCAACTCCTTTAGAGCTTGATGGAGTAGGATGTGAGGGAACATCTGTAGGATGTGGAGTTGGAAGAATGGGATTGATAGGAATCCTACGCCTCTCTTTTTCTACCTCTTTTTTTTCAACTTGATTATCAATGATCTTTCCACTCCTCAAAGTAGTGATGGCATTAATTTGCTCATGAAAAGTACCTGAAGGAATAGTCTCATCAATAATGTAAGTTTCCCTTTTTGGATTTGCAATTGGCTGACTTAGAAATTTCCCTTCCTCTTTTTGATTCAACACTTTTACTATTTCTCCAACTTGAGCAGATATTTGCCCAACTTGAGTTTCTAGATTGAATATAGATTGAGAATGGGAATGCAACAATTCATTGTTAGACTTAAGGTTACTAAGTGCAGCCATAACATTCTCTTCAAATGCAGATGAGTACTTAGGAGGAGGAGGATCTGGATTAGCTTGGTTTCTAAATTGAGGAGGACGGTAGATGGAAGATTAATTGAAAGAATTATTTTACAAAGGATTGGATGAATTATGGTACTGTCCTTGAGATTGGGGAACATTATTGGCTTGGCTTTGATTATGCCATGATAAATTGGAATGATCTCTCCAGCCAGGGTTATATGTATTGGAATTTGAATTATAACCCAAACTGGAGAATGTAACATTGGTTTGTGCTTGTGGATTTTCAAAAGACTGACCTAAGAGAGGACAACTATTAGCATAATGAGATGGATTAGCACAGATAGAACACACATCTTTTGGCAAAGAGGAGTGCTAAGAAGAACTAAGAGTTCTGATAGCTAATAAGACTTGGTCAAACTTTCGATTTAACATTTCCATTTGAGTGGCAAGCTCTCTAGATTTTTTTGCTTCATACAAACTTCCAACCTTATGGATATCAGGAGTGGACCTAAACCTAGAGGAAGAAGCATGTTGAACAGAATTTTCACTTAGTGCCTCAAACAGTTCCCAAGCATCATCTAGGCTCTTATACAGGAAACCACCATTACTAGAAGCATCTACCATGTTTCTATGTGGATTATGTAATCCATCATAGAAGATTTGCACCAAATGCCATTTAGCAATATCATGGTGTGGAGACTTTCTCAAAAGATCATTGTATCTCTCCCAAGTATCATGAAGTTGTTCACCCAGGATTTGGGAGAACGCCATGATCTCTTTTCTCATTTGTGTGGTTTTACCTACAGTGTAATATTTTTTCAAGAACTCTTGTTGCAACTTATCCCATGTACTTATGGAATTATGAGGTAGGGAGTGCAACCAAGTTTTAGCTTTGTCCTTGAGAGAAAATTGGAAGAGTCTCATCCTAAAAGCATCATCAGAGAGAGTGGACAACTTGGTAGTTGAACACAATTCCAGAAATTCATCGATGTGCTTATAGGGATCTTCAGTAGTAAACCCATGGAAAGTTGGAAGCATTTGGATCATAGTTGGCTTGATCTCAAAGTGGGTTGCATCAGATTATGGAAATTGAAAGCAACAAGGGGATGTATAAGAGGTGGGAATGAAGTGATCCCTCAATTGTGGTTGTGGTGGACGAACAGGTGTTTGTGGCACATGTGCCCCATTGGGATTATCACCATTATTAGCCATGTCTGATTTAAAGAATTCTCTTAAGAATTTAGGCTAAGTTCAATGCTAACAAGTAAAAAGAAAAATTTCAAGCAAAGAAATAAATTGAAAAGAACTCACAAAAGTTTTTAAAACCGTAGCTTTTTCTCCTTAAGATTCGTCGCCCTTTCTCCTTGATTCCTGTACTTGAAAAGAAAAATAAATAAGGTGAGATATTAGAAAGTCCAAAAACTATAAATTAAACTAGAATTAATCTCGAACTCAACAAATTCGTGACACAGTCCCAGGCAACGACGCCAAAAATTGATGTGTCAATAATAAATAACCACTCGCAATAAAATGAATCCTTGTAGGATAGGGCTATGTTGAGGGTGTTGAACCTCAAGGACTGTGGTGATTTATTGAGTCTTCAATTAATACTATTTTAATTTAGAAAGAAGATTTGATTTTGTGTGTTGTGTTGCAATTCAATAACATAAAAGAAAATAAACGGAATAAAAGGATTGAGATCAAGAGAAGAAATACTTAGGGATTAACTTCACCACCAACCTCATACTATGGTCAACTGTTCAACCTTGGAATTTCAATAATTATGTATCATATAGAATTAAACTCAATAACATTCATTTAATTTAGATTTAAAGAAAGATGTTTCATGAATTTCAATTAATAATACTATATCTTCGGTTGGCACGAATTATCTACCTATCTACTTCTAACTAATTTTGCAGTATAACTCGTCTTCCCTAGGTATAGACTATGAAAACATTCATTCATGAAAAATGTTTGAATACCATTACATGATCTCCATTCTTATGTCCGATAGGCCTCCACCATATATCGTCCAATAAGAATGGGTTGAATATAATTTAAGAATAATTAAATCTAAGACAAGGTATTAATCATTTAAAAACTATTTAATAATTAAAACACCAATTGAATTAAGCAATTGCCCAAAATCATGCAATCAAAATACATAATATATTAAATTCCCAAAGTATAGAACAATCAAACCATAATATTCGGATTCGAGCTACATCAATGTCCTAAGAGAGGAATTACCTACTCATGACGACGCAAGATATTATATGTGTTGTTGTGGTCTTCATCGCCATAGACTGCACTTCTCTCTTGGGGGCTTCCCTTCAAAACCCTAAAAGCCGCCGTGAGAGAGAGATTTTCTGTGGACTTCTCCTCTTCTTTTATAGGAGAAATTCAGTCCCAATCTCCTTTGAATTGGTTTTACAGCTTTTGGTAACACTTGGGCCCGTAAGGAAATAAAGAAAGGTGAAAATATATAATTTCCGCATGTATTTTTAAGTTCCAGGATGTTAAGGCTCGAGCTTTAGAGTCCTAGGCTCGAGCTTTACCTGCAGCAACTTGTTCTGACTTTCTAACATGATTTTGACCTATGTAAAGTGTGAATCTCAATATTGCTATTATAGAAAAATATATTGGGCTTCAAGTCTTCTTTCCAGAGCCACTGAGTTTGCTCAATTTGGAGCTCTGAGTCAAAAGTTATGCCCAAAATACTGAAGCGGTTTCAGAGTTTTTATCCATGCTCAAGCCCGAAGTGGTGGTGCTCGAGCTTTCTAATTCGGGCTCGAGCCTTAAAGCTCGGGCTTGAGCTCTAGGAGCAAAATTGTTCCGAAACGTATTTTTATTGATGGTGCTCGATCCTCTCTTCATGGTGCTCGATCCTAAGGTGTTGGGCTCGAGCTCTAGGGCTGTGGGCACGAGTTCTGGGTATTAGTGCTCGATCCCTGAGATTTGGCACGAGGTCCTGGGAGCTTGGATCAACTTTTCACATTCCGACGCATCATGTGCTCGAGGCTTTAGGCAAAGGCTCGATAATCGACGGATCGATTACCAATTATAAATCAACCCATTTTGCAATAGCACAAATCACTGTAAATAGGGCTATTGGTCGGGTAAGTCGAACCACTAGGACTGCTAGTTTATGGCAACTTAGGTATCTAGGATCATCTTTTAGAATGATAAGGGGGTTTATAAAGGATTTGTTGGATTGTCACTAAAACTAAAATGTGAGGTTCATAAAATAAAGCTTGCGAGAATTAAAGCGAGATAAAATACGAGTAAAGACAACTGGGGAAGTGAATCTGCCTCCATCCCTCTACACATGTTAGATATAGAACTAATTTAGGGGATAAACAATATATAATGGTCAAGAATTATATAGCGACACATAGTTACCATATAATTAACAACAAGTACATTAAGCATTAAACAAGCATAATCCATCAAAGGTGAATGTATTTAAACTACTTAAACTAGGATGCAACTTAAACACACTTACTTGGATGAAAGATTATCAAGTTCTTGACAAAACTGATGAAGCACATGAAGGTAGAGATTAAGCATACACCATCAAAGGATTTTCCTAAGCAATGATCTATCAAAGTCACTTATCAATATGCCATTAAACCATTTCATAACCTTATTTCCATTGTCACCATGAAAACATAAGCAATATGATTAATATAAGACGTTACCTAGAGTAAGATAATCAACTTAGAAAAATCATTCATATAAATATCAACATCCATTACAACCAATGAAGTGCTCTTGGTCATGAAAAGACCATAAAAAATACATTGTAATCCCCAAAATAGAAGTATACTAGAACATGCATACAAGGGGGAGGGGCTTCATCACCTCCCTAAAGGAAGAATTAGTTACCCATGGATACCCTAGAGGAAGGAAAAAGCTTTCCTTCAACCTCTATTTCGAGCTCCCTCTTTGTAGCCACAAAAACTCTATCTTCTCCCTCCTTTGTCTCTCCACAAATCTTGCAAAAATGAAATATATCGAGATATCTTGGTTCCCCTTCCTTTTGTAGACAAAAAGCCTACCAAACCCCTTCAAAATGAGGCTCAACTCCCACCAAAAGACATCTCCAACCAACTCATAAAAGAGGGAATTCTGAAGTTGGAGGATTCAAGACACAAGTGGGCTAAAAATATTCCTTCGAAGTGATTCTGCCCGAATTTTGAGCTCTCGAAGGTCCTTCTTCGAGCGCTCGAAGATGCAAAAAAATTGCATTATTCTACTTGTTCTGCTCTGAGCTATTTTGGTAAAAAGGCCATAACTCTCTGCTCCGAACTCTAAATGATGAACCGTTTGATGATTTGGAAAGCTAACTTAAAGATCTAAGTACTCCATGTTTTAATAAAAGTCCAGTTCTCAAGTTTGGTGGGTGAAAAATGAAGAACAAAGTCAAACTTCACTGCTGCCAGGCTATAAATTTCAGCATTGCACACTTTGATCTTCAAGAACTCATCAAAACATCATTTTTATTCCTTTTTGGGAAACAAACCTGAAAATATATAAAAACATGCAACTGAAGATAATTTATATAAAATAATCAAATAATGGATTTAACTAATGCAAATAAGGGCGCTTGAATATACAATATTCGGCGCTTATCACACTCCCAAACTTACATTTTGCTAGTCCCATAGCAAAACTATATTGAACACACAATGAAATAACAAAATGACTCTTCTTTCGTGAGAGTGACGGTTGCATTTAGCATATGGAACAAGCCTTTTAAACCCCTAGGCATCCCAAGAGGACGAGTGAAGTCTCGTGAGGGTTTAATAGAAATGTTACCCACAAACATCAAACATAGTGTATGAAGATGCACAAAGCTCATTTTCAAACTTGAAACATAGAGAACATTGGTGATGGAACCATTATGAAGACTACCTTATGTATATGAAGCATTGATAAAACAAAATGGCTAATCATCTTTCAACTCTCATGTATTAACATCATAGTCTGTATAAATACTTCAATTGTCATATCTATAATATAAATCATCTCAAGCTTCAGTTAAAGTGAACCGGATTCCCAATATGCAGCTTTTACCTTCTTTCTCCAATTTCAAAACACAAGTCTTCAAATCATTGAATTTCCCTTTTAAATGAGGTCTTTAAGGCATGATTTATTTAAAAAAACACACATTTATTTTTTATTTTTTTATTTTTTTTTATTTTTTAACTTCACTATGGTCGTGCAATGTCGAAGTCCCTTAAGCTTTCTAACTAACCCATGTAGCAAGCGTTAGGCCAGCAACTCCCAAACCAGATGACTTTAGGGTGCTAAGTGTAAGGACACTCCAAAGGCTTAATAACTCGAATTAGCAAGGCTACGAACTCAAACCAACCATATTTATTTATTTTTACCTTTGTGAATGACCGTGTAATGCCTAAGTCCCTTAAGCTTTCTAACCAACCCATATAGCAAGCGTTAGGCCAGCAACTCCCAAACCGAATGGCTTTAGGGTGCTAAGTGTAAAGACACTCGTTGGGCTTAATAACTTAAGTTGGAAAGGCTACAAACTTAAACTGGCCATTATCACTTCTTTCTTTTTATTTTTCCATTTTTTATTTTTTATTTTTTATCATGCCAAAGGTATCCATTCATTAGGGTCATCAATTCAAATCAACTGAGTCATGGTCAAGGTCAGTCTGGTTATATGCTTCACAATTAAGTTTTTGGTGTGCATATGTGAAGTGTGAAGCATAGAAGAGAGTGATACTCGAAGATAATCTAATTGAAGCATTTATACAAATTTTGAATCCACATGTTCATTTCAGATTTTCCTAAATTCAAAACTATCATTTACCTCTATACACAAAGTATTAAACACATGCTTTAATCTCCAACAAGTTCCAAGATTACAAGATCATTGCTTCTATATATTTTTTTAAAATTTTCAGTTTTAAACCAATCTATTTGAACAAAATAGCAAATGCAAACACTATACAATACATAATACCCCCAAACTTGAATGACACATTGTCCTCAATGTGTGAAGACAAAGATGTATAAATAAAGAGCATATGGGGCAAAAGGAACAATAATACCAAGTGGAGTGACGAAGGCAAAGGTTTCCATCTATGTGAATGCGCAAATGTTTCCCCCAAACTTGGACATGAAGACCTGTCAAAACACAACTAATATACACATGTAAAAGCGTAGGTCTCTTAAGAAAAACCAAAATAGAAATAAGAACACTAACATGAATTTTATTGAAAGATAAAAATCCATACAAAACACAAATATGCACACATTGAGGGGAGTGAATGTGGGAAGGTGAAAAGTGAGGGAGAGGGAGAGTTAGGTTTAAGAAGGACACGAAAGCGCGAGCGCTCGAAAATGAGGCAGTGAGAAGAATTGAAGCTACGAGCACTCAAAGAGGAGTCTTTGAGCGCTCGAAAACGAGGCAGTGCCCTTTTGTGGATTTACGAGCGCTCGAAAGTGCCTTAGAAAAAAATTCAAACCCTTTAAAGCTGGATTTTTCATTCTTAGCTGAACGGGCTCAGTGCCGTGGCCCAAGAATTTTCCAATTAGAACTTGAGCTCCTATGGACCCGAGACATCTCAAAAAACCCATGGAATGGGACTCGGTGCTTATTTGCAAAAGTGTTAATTTGTGAGGCCCGAATTTCCCGTGATTTTTGGATTTTTTGAGAAAATTACCGGAATGACCTTGAAAAATTCTGAAAATGGTACTGAGACCTTAAAATGACTAAGAAAACCAAATTTGACTTTTGGAATGCATTTCGAGACAATTCTGGAAAAAGTCACATTTTGGCTATACTTAGCTAATTTCTAGAAAATTCATGGCCAAGGCAACTTAAAGGAGGGAAGCTTTGGAATTGAAAGAATTGCTTCCCATAAGTACTAAATTTAATGTCGATAGCTAGACGAATCTCAAAGTAGGGTTTACCCTACACCAAGTCTCTCTAGAAAGTTATACTTCCCCAAATAAGAAAGTTCTTTTAGAAGCGGAAGAAAAAGAGCTTGAAGAAGAAAATTGAAAAGAGGTAAAGGAAAGACCTCAACCCACTCTTCATCCTCAATGAAGAACTTTGGATTATGGGGCTGTTCTGGATTATGGAAAAGAGGATCAAGTGAGGGCACAGCTAGCAAAGCCTTGTGAAGGATTATAATTGGCGCGGGAATGTCCAAAAAAATATCCTTCATACTTTCAACATCCTCCTCACACTTATATGGTATTTCAGGCTTAACTGTTTGAGACAACTCAAGTGAGGGAATGGGAGGAGATGTAAGCTTCCAAGAAAGAGATACATTTGATGTTGTGCATGGAAGAGAGTGAATGGGTGGAGGAATATCAAGCAAAGAATTTACCTACCAAATAGAATTGTCAACATCAAAATCCTCACAATTGAAATGAGCCAAGCAAGCTTTTAAAGGATCTTCCAGTGAAGGAGGTGTATCAAGCGAAGGATTCTTTAGGGGCTGTTTTGGATTTTTGAAGGAGACAATCTCTTCATCATTATTTTCCTCATTTTGAACCACAAATTCTTTAATTTTTTGTGTGGCAACAATTTGATCTTCAACCACCATTTCATCATTTTCACATGTAATAACCACTTAATCATTCTCGTGATGGAAGTTACTAGAAGTAAACTCATCATTCATAGAATTCTCATTTGGATTGGCCATAAATTCAAATGAACATGCTTCCTCCTCCTCATGATTTTTAGCATTAATCCTTCATTGAATTTGAGATATTTGGTCATCTATCATTGCACTAACTTGGGACTTGTGGTATGGTACCACTTGATTGATAGACTCTATTGTGGATTGCATGCTAGCAAGGGAAGCCAATATTTGCTTGTTGGAGTCCATCATGGACTCCATCATTTCTTTGTTGCTATTGGCAATCACTTCTTCAAATTGAGAGGGTGTTTGAGATAAAGGCTGGAAATAATGATCATGGGGCTGAAAATTGGCTTGAAAATGTTGCCCATGAGATTGTGGGGCTGAATTTCCTATGTCATGCCACAAGAAGTTTTGATAATCTCCCCAACCCGAGTCATAACCATTGAAGTATGGATCACTACCCGGTTCAAAGAAATTTTCGGTTGGTTGCTCTAGATAAAAATCTAAAAATTGTCCCGGTGGAGGACAATCTCTTGTATGATGTGTATGACTAGAGCATAATGCACAAAACTCATGTGGTGTGTAAAATTGAGTTGAAGGAAAATTACACTCCATTTAGGACTAATCCAACCTTTTGTTGAGATACATAAAATAAAAAAAATTTACACATAACATATATACAACACAGACAAGATACACAACAACCCTTCACCAAAACATCCACATGCAATGATCCCTTTCTCCTCAATTATCAAGACAGAAATTAAATGGCCATGACAAGGACCAATGCTTTGTAATTGAAAATAAACAAGACAATAGCCTCGACAAGGGCTTCACAACTTAACTATCGCTAAATTTAATACATGCACGATATTAACAAACTTGAAACTAGAGAGCTGAAAAACTTACCGGGAGTCCTTTAGACTTACCAATTTGCTAGCATTCCCTTAGCGAGCCTTAAGTCCCTAGAATCTCACAATAACTTACAACACAACAATGGTCAAAACCACACAAGGAAATATTCACAAAACACAATATTAACAATCAAACCAAACTTAACCCTAGAACCTTGGTTGCAAAACCGTTTGTAGTCCCTGGCAACGGCGCCAAAAATTAATCAACGGATCAATTACCAATTATAAATCAACCTGTTTTACAATAGTACAAATCACTGTAAAATAGGGCTATTGGTCGGGTAAGTCGAACCACTGGGACTGCTAGTTTATGGCAACTTAGGTATCTAAGATCATCTTTTAGAATGATAAGGGGGTTTATAAAGGATTTGTTGGACTGTCACTAAAACTAAAATGTGAGGTTCATAAAATAAAGCTTGCGAGAATTAAAGCGAGATAAAATACGAGTAAAGACAACTGGGGAAGTGAATCTGCCTCCATCCCTCTACACATGCTAGATATAGAACTAATTTAGGGGATAAACAATATATAATGGTTAAGAATTATATAGCGACTCATAGTTACAATATAATTAACAAGAAGTACATTAAGCATTAAACAAGCATAATCCATCAAAGGTGAATGTATTTAAACTACTTAAACTAGGATGCAACTTAAACACACTTACTTGGATGAAGGATTATCAAGTTCTTAACAAAAATGATGAAGTACATGAAGGTAGAGATTAAGTATACACCATCAAAGGATTTTCCTAAGCAATGATCTATCAAAGTCACTTATCAACATGCCATTAAACCATTTCATAACCTTATTTCCATTGTCACCATGAAAACATAAGCAATATGATTAATGTAACATGTTACCTAGAACAAGATAATCAACTTAGAAAAGTCATTCATATAAATATCAACATCCATTACAACCAATGAAGTGCTCTTGGTCATGAAAAGACCATAGAAAATACATTGTAATCCCCAAAATAGAACTATACTAGAACATGCTTACAAGGGGGAGGGACTTCATCACCTCCCTAGAGGAAGAGTTAGTTACCCATGGATACCCTAGAGGAAGGAAGAAGCTTTCCTTCAACCTCCATTTTCGAGCTCCCTCTTTGTAGCCACAAAAACTCTATCTTCTCCCTCCTTTCTCTCTCCACAAATCTTGTAAAAATGAAATATATTGAGATATCTTGGTTCCCCTTCCTTTTGTAGACAAAAAGGCTACCAAACCCCCTCAAAATGATGCTCAACTCCCACCAAAAGACATCTCCAACCAACTCATAAAAGAGGGAAATCTGAAGTTGGAGGATTCAAGACACAAGTGGGCCAAAAATGTTCCTTTGAAGTGATTCTACCCGAATTTCAAGCGCTCGAAGATGCAAAAAAATTGCATTCTTCTACTTGTTCTGCTCTGAGCTACTTTGGTAAAAAGGCCATAACTCTCTGCTCCGAACTCTAATTGACAAACTGTTTGATGATTTGGAAAGTTAACTCAAAGATCTAACTACTCTATTTTTAATGGAAGTCTAGTTCTCAAGTTTGGTGGGTGAAAAATGAAGAACAAAGTCGAACTTCACTGCTGCCAGGCTGTAAATTTCAGCATTGCACACTTTGATCTTCAAGAACTCATCAAAACATTATTTTTATTCCTTTTTGGGAAACAAACCTGAACATATATAAAAACATGCAAATGAAGATAATCTATATAAAATAATCAAATAATGGACTTAACTAATGCAAATAAGGGCGCTTGAATGTACAATATTCGGCGCTTATCACTCGAGCACCCTTAAGTTAGGCTCGAGCTTTCTGATTCGAGCTCGAGCTTTGAGTTCAAAGCTCGAGGTTTCTTGCCTTTGTGGAATTTCTTGTTTCGTGCACGAGCCTTAAAACTGAAGCTTGAGCTTCTGAACTTAAAGTCTTCCAAAATTTACTATTTTGACTCTCGGCTTGCTTTAGATGATCGGCAACAACACAGTAAACTTCATTATCATTATTTCGTCATAAAAGCCTGGTTTTAACTACTTCTTTGGGAAAACACCTAAAAACATAAATCAGTATATAACAGGATAGATATATCACTTTAAGTCTTAACATATGCTTATTTTAGGGCTCGAATATGCAATATTCAGTGCTCATCAATATGCATCAATGTTATAATTTGGAGGTGAAACTGAGAACTAGGCAAAAATCATGGCATCTAGCAATGTAAAGCTAAAAGTGTCCAAAACTGATATCAAAATCCCAAAAATCCATAAATAACAAGTAAATCCAAAACCATAATCCAAAGATCAATGTATAGCAATGCAATGCAAAAATAATATCCAAAATATCCAAAACCAGTGCAAGTGTCAAGATGGTGCAAAAATATCTCAGTAACTGCAATGTATCAAAATAGATAATGAGTAGTAGAGAGATAGAATGGTGGAATCAAGGAGTAGGATCTGGAGTCATCATATCAGCACTGTGCTGCAGCATGTCAGGCATCTCATGGCTGTGTCGAGTGAGAGAAGCTGTAAAGTCAGTCCGCAGTGCTCAAAGCTCACGCCTCACCTCGGCTACATCTGCTCTCAAGTCATCGTGCCTCCTCAGTAGGTCATTATGTCTCCTCACCAAATCCTCATACCGCCTCGTGATATCCTCGTGCCGCTTAGTCATATCAGCTCTAAAGGAAATGAAGTCTATGTGTAGCTGAGTGACATCATATATGTAGCTAGAATCAGTACTGGCATATCAGGATCGAGTGTCGGTCTATGCTAAAGGCTCTATGGGAGGGACATGAGAGGGGTCGGCCTGCTGAGATGCATTAGGTACATTTGGCTGTGAGATAGAAGCTGAAGTGGTAGTGCGACGCCTCTATCTGGGAGGTGATCTATCGGTTGTATCCTCCATATCTCCATTCGCCTCTGCTCTCTCCTGCTCATGCTTTCTTTTTATATCCCTATTCTTTCTATTCTTGAGGCAAGAATTGTAGGTCTTTGTCCATTTGGCCTGATCATAGGCCCTCCTCTCTCTGTGTGCATCCTCCTCTGGAGTCTCATCAGGGTCAAACTAATAACCTTGGTCAAGTAGCAGCTGAGTAATCAGGTGGCCAGAAGGTAAAGGCCAAGTCGCTGCTCTAGAATATTGTGTAAAAATTAGATTCTTCCAGAACTTGTGTATGAGCTCCCAAATAAGTGCAGGAACAGAAATTCAATAACCCTGGCTCAAACCGTATAGAGCCTGAAAAATCTCCTCTCTCTGCTGTGTACCATGGCCTGATGGAAAGGCATTGAGGTGCAACACCGAATCAATAAACCAAAATCGGGGATCAATGTCAACCTGGTCTGCAAATATGTTGCCCTCTTAGGTAGCATATGGAGATAGAGTCGCTACCATGGTCATCACAGAGGGATAAAATGGAGCACTAAGATATCAAGGATCATGATAGTCCTCAATCAATGGAGATAAATGGGGGCATCGGTAGGCAGTAGTTATGGCCGGGAGAGAAATGTCGATCTGATGGCCATCTATAATGGTATGTAACAGTAGCCTGTCATCCTCATCCATTCGGAGGTGCTGGTAGAATAATGCAACCACCCGGGGATAGACTACTGTATTTGCTGGTGTCATGATGGCATCAATGCCCCTACGAACAAGCTCATCATAAGACCATTGAGTCAGGTCCAAATGGGAAAATAGATCACAGTTAATCTGTACTCAGGCTCCAACTTCCGTCGAGAGTAGGAAACAGCAGGTACCTCTCTAACAATAGGAAGATGGCCCTCTATAGAAGATGGCTCTGAATAGGCTGCTATAGATACTGAAGATGAAGACGAAGAAGACTTTGTCTCTGGAGATGGAAGAGGCTGTAGAACTCTATGTACGTGCTTTCTAGCAAGAGTCTTTTGTCTGTGCTGCATCTGTAAAAGCAACAAGAACAAATCAGTGCACAGGTAGAGAATAAGGTAAGCAGCTGATAAGAAAACACAAAGCATACCTGAATTAAGTAGAAACAGAGAATTGACAAATAGGATCATACTTGTGCAATAAATGATTCAAGAAAACTACACAATTATCATTCGCATGCTTTAGCTAACAGAATAGGTCAAAGCACAATAGTAATCTCAAGACAATGGAGTGATGGCATAGAGGGTAGAAAAATCACATTTGGAACATTTTTAGCAATAATCTGATCAATAGGATAAGCGCAAGCTGTGATGTGCATAAATGATGCAACATGCATTCACAAACCTAAACTCAAGTGAATTCTACAATGACATGACAAGTAAACCCTAGGATGACATCATATTAATTCCTAAGCAAGAATGTCTATAGGTGCAATAGTTAAGATCAAAAGAAGCAGGCAGGATAACATGGCAAATGTCAACCTAGGACTCAAGAAGCATGTTTATCATGTAATAAAGACTAAGTGGAATACACGGTTGCAAAACACTTCAATCCAAGTCATGTTATGACAGACAAGTACAAGAATGAATCCTGGACATGGTATGCAACTAGATAACATATATCTGAATGATGTGACGGGCCTCTTTCTAAATGTTTAGAAAATGGACTTTGTAATGCGAGAGGTCGCTTCGCAAGGTCAAAATATGAATGTGGTTTAGGAAGCCTTTCTAGTAAAATTTATATTTATAAAAACCACTACTACAACTAATGAAGTATAGCGAGTAGGGATCGTCCATAGGGATTATACGTGTTGGAATTTAATTTCGACTCCAGTGTACCAATTGATTGCAAAGAGAGAGATTGGTTGATTAAATTAAGATGCAAGGAAATTAAAATAAATTAAGTTGAGTTAGGGATTTAAGAGATGAGAAGTGAGATCATGGGGTGTATTGAAATTGCCACCAAGCTCGTTCACTAAACCACACACTTTCAACTAATTTGGGGAAAACCTTCTTGTGAACAAAATACGACTACCAATTACAATATTAAGCATGGACCATCAAATTCAATAATGAATTGCCTACCTAATTGACAATTAAACTAAGTGTAGAACAACCCATCAATCCTAAGCATGACCCATCAAACTAGTCACAATTGTAGCACACATCAATCTAGAGAATCATGGAATTTGCAATAATAAGCCATGGAATATCAAATCAAGTAAAGATTGTCTACCTACCTACAAGCATGAATTAAATTATAGAATAACCCATCAAGTATAAGCATAATCCATCAAATTAATTGACAAACCCATCTAATAAAAACCATGTCTAGCCATCACTAGATTCTCAATCAACCACATATAGACATGCAATTAATATAGAAAAACTAGTGTAGAGATCAATTCCCAAATAATCACATATAAGACAATATGTAATTACATAGAGAATCAATAGAAATAATTAATCCATATAAATCAAAGGAGAACCCAAGATTCATTAAATTCACAAGGCTAAAACATTAATCATAAGATATTATTCCCCAAAAAGTATGAAAGAGATAGAGGTTTAGATTACAAACTTGGGGCTCATTCAAGCCCCAAGGAGAAGTCTAGCCAATCATGGAGAAGGTGGATGTGATCTTGGAACCCTCAAGGGCAATCCCTAAACATGGCTCCATTTTTTTCCTCTTCTTCTTTGTTGAATTCTAGAGAGAAAGTGTGTGTAGATGTTGAGATGTGTTCTTGGTGTCTCTACTCTTCACTTTTCTTCTAACCCCAATCTCTAACTTTTCTAGAGAGAGAAACTAACTATTACAATGAAATAAAATTAAAGACAAAAGATATGATACAAAATGGTTCAATTCCCTTTAAATACAAAGTCCTTAGAGTAGGGAACAAGTCAGAAAATAAGCCTATGATTGGAGAAAATTCGCAGTTACTCAAGTTAGGTAGAGTCCGGCGTGACGGGAATTAAACAGCTCACTGCCAGTAGCCAGTTCGATCGATCGAAGCTGATGTGTCATCAAAAATATCTTCTTGGCCTTATCCACTTTGCTAAGCTGGCACCGCCTCCTTTCGATTGATTGTAGCCATCTTCAATCGATCGGGATTTTCTTCGATCAATCGAAGTTGCTCTGGTGCAATTTTCTTGACTTCTTTCCAACTTTCCTCCTTAGTTCCAAAATTGAGTTAAATGGCTCTTCTTAGCCTGTTTGAACTTTATTAACCTAAAATAGGCAAAAACACAAATAAGTACTAAGACATAAGAGTAAGATAGATGAATGGACTAAAATACCCTACCTTAGGTGCTAAAATGCGTCACATTTGAGCACTTATCATGATGCACATATATCAACAAACTCTAGATAAAGAAATATCCCATAGTCCAAAGCAAAAAAATCAATATCCTATGATCACTCATGGCCCATGACCCCCTCTAAGCAATATATAAGTAGAGAAATGATCCTTTATGGCTCGCGACCCCCTTTAAAGCTTAAATGAAGAAAAGAATGGTCAAAAACTGAGAATACAATAAGCTTACCATTGTGGAATCAAAATCAGGACCAAAAAGAACCTCGGTCATCAAGAATGGATTCACAAGTGTATAAGATCAAGCAAATGGCATTCAATAGATAAGTATCTAGATAAAGTAAACATATTCCCAAACTTTGTTCAAATTGCATTTCAGAATTCAGGTTAAGCTCAAAAAATGATACTAATGCCAAATAATAGAAATCACATTCCAATCATGGATTTTAAACTCTAGACATCCATAACACACACCCAAACTTAGTCAGAAATCAATTCCAAGAATATAGGCTCAAAGGATGCACAGAAACTCTTAAAAACTACCAATGTGACATAAATGTGTGCAAAATGATGTATATACAAGCAACAAGTTGCATTTATTCCAAAGTGCACACAATTATTCAAATAGGAACACATTTGACAAGTTTCAAGGTCATTAAGCAACAATGGAATCATTTGACTTCAAAAGTTGGGTTGGAATGGCAATTCATCTCATTTTGCAAGTGAAGATGAAAATCATGATAAGGAAGATCAGAAAACACAAACTTGTGCCCTAGCATGGCAAGAATTAAGAATTGTATCACAAACAAGTTCAAAGGCACTTACCACATGCAAATGGATGGTAAAGAGTAAAATGGAACAAGTTTTAACTCAAATAAGGGCATTTTGGTCAACTTTGGAATTACTCGACATAGTTGGAGCAAAAGTGGAATTTTTGAAAACGTTGGACTCAACACATTCAATTGCATTATATAAAAGCTTCATGACAAGAATCACACAATGAATGAACAACAAAATAAGGAATCAAGAAATTCAACTTCTCATTTGGAAAACAAAGCTCAAAAACCTTCCATTTTAATCAGTTGAACTAACAAATGTGATCACAAAACATTTTAACATTCAAAGGTCATTTTACCAAAACAATGCACTTGAATCATGAGTTAAAATCAAAGAGGTCCATTTGAAACACCTTTATGCATTTAAGACAAGATTTTTGCATTTTCAAGTTCAAGAGTATAAGATTCAAGTCAAAATATAACTTGTATGCATTTAAGATCATTCAAAAGCAACACATCCATGCATTTCATACTCAAGACAATCAAATGAAACAAGTCTAGATTATACTCACAACAATTCAAATTTTTCAATGCCTTTACAAGTTCAAATTTTGCAAACAAGTTCAAAAAAAATTTTCATTTTATTTCAAATTGAATTTCCAAAACCATTTTCAAGAACATGAAGAGTTTCTTCCTTTTCAATTCAACCACACTTCAAAACTCTTTGTCAAATTTCATTTTAAATTGCAAAAATAAACCTCATGCCTTTTGGAATGTAAAATCAAAGTTTAAATTGAATTTTTTAAAAATCCGGTATGGTTTCCCCTTAAAAATGGACATTCCCCAAAATTTCCAAACACAAAACACATTTTCATTTCAATCATTCAATCACTATCAAAAAGCATATGGCATTCAAATCAACTTCATTCAATCAATTCAACAAGGGACACCGCCCATAATCACAAATCCAAGTTTAAAAATACCCATTGTCCTTCTAAACTACACCAACAACTACAATTCATTCCAATTTCAATTTCAAATTATAACATTTCAGTTCCAATTTCCACTTCACAATTCAACTTAACAAGATCAACAATCCTATTTACTAGTGACAAACAAAGTTCCATGTAGAGAGTTTAAACTGAGGCACAATTGTATTTTCCAAAAATTTCAACATCATTTCCTTGCAAAACCTATACATGCATCACAGTTTAAATTTTCATTTTATATCAACACACTTCAACAAATCCAATTCATTTAAAGCCCATTCTCCATTTACAACAAACCATTCATAAATATAATAATCCATTCTAGTTCAATTTTGCCCCAACCAAAACCAATTCACAGATGAAACTGCCCATTCTCCATTTCTCAACAAATCACAACAAACTCCACAATCTCCACATCATAGTGCTACAAACAAGTTCCAAAGTCCATTTTCAAATTTTCTGTCTCAATTACTTTTTCAATTTTTTTGTTTAACAATCTTTTTGATTTTTCAGTTTGAATTGAAACAAAATGAAACATAATAAATTAATAAAAATGAAATATATATACAAAAATGAAAATGAAAAATAAAACAAAAAGAAAAACAGAATAAAAATGTATAATTGACATACCCGAGAGAGAGAAAATAAAAAACAAAGAAAGAGAGAGAGCTTCGGGATTTTCTAAAAAAATTTCGGCCAACCATGGACAGAGAGGATGACTGGAACTTCGTCAGAAAGTTCAAAGGTTGCCGGAATGGAGGATCAAACTCTCTTTGGCCTAAATCGGCCGGAGATGATGAGAATGCAAAGACCCAAGAGAGATTAGAGAGGTAGAGATGCTGATTTGGCCCTTGGGCCAAAAAACTCGCCGCTTTTAATGGAGGTGAACGGCAACAAAGTGGGTTCAGTTCGGATGGTTCGCTAGAGAAGAGAGGGAAGATGGTTGAGGTGGTGTGGAATAAAGAGTGAGATAGATTGAGATTGAGAGATGAAAGGGAGATAGAGAAATCGGGGAGAGGGAGAGGGTTTTGCTGAGAGGGAGAAGATGAAGAGGGAGAGAGGGACGAAGAGATAGAAAGAAATAAAGAAAAAGAAAAAGAAAAAGAAAAAGAAGGAAGAAAAAGAAAAAGGAAAAATAAAATAAAATTAGGGTTTGAGGAGGGAAAGTGAAGGGTCTAGGCATTTTTCAGAATTTCAAAAGACGCAATTTCGATCGGTCGAAGGGTTTTCAATCGATTGAACACTTACTTCAATCGATCTATATGGATTTCGATCAATTGAGATGAGATTCGATCAATCAAAATGGAAGATGAAAAGCCATAAATTTACAGGGTTCGATCAATCGAAGTGGAATTTGGATCAATTGAACTGGGGTCGATCGGTCGAAACTTCACTAAAAGTGCAGAAAATGCAAGAAATTGCCCGAAAACTGGATTTTTCAATTCAACTCATATCTAGACAACTCAAAAAATATCAAAACAAGAAATGAGGGAAAGATAGGGTGTGCAAACCCTATGAAGCACTAGTCATTAACGTCTCTAGCAAGACATTGGGCTCTTTTAGCCAGGATCAAAGATCTTAGTATGCATCCCTCCTTGATGGGGTGAATGGAACTTTGAACCCCACCCAACAAACTATTCCTTAAGGAACTTGTTGGATTTGGTTTAAGTGATATTGATGACCTTTTATCAACAAAGCTTTTGGGCTTCCATGCCCTTTTAATATTAGACTTGAACACACTTTCTTTTGAAACCTTTTTAGAAGACAAGCCATTTGAAGTTTCAACATCAAGCAAAGACTCATTTTGTCAAATTCAAAACATTTTTCAACAACATATATATCCTAATGCTTGTCCATAGAACTTGGGGTTGGATTAAAAATGTTCAACTTCACTTTCATGTGACCAAATGAAATCTTCATTATCCCTGTCCTACAATTAATGTTGGCATTAGCGGTAGCTAAGAAAGGACGGCCAAGGATAACGGGAATTTGGCTCTTAGGATTTGGGACCGGTTCCGTGTTAATGACAACAAAATCAACCGGGAAGAAGAACTTGCCAATTTTAATCAAAACATTCTTAATGATACCCCAGGGCTTCTTAATTGTTCGGTCGGCTAGTTTTAAAACTACCGACGTCAATTTTAAATCACCTAAGCCCAATTGAACATAAACCGAGTAAGGGAGAAGATTCACACTCGCTCCTAAATTAAGAAGAGCCCGATTGATAACATGATCACCAATAGTGCATGAAGTAGTCGGTGAACCGGGGTCTTTAAATTTTGGAAGGGTGTTGTGTTGCAAAATGGAGCTTACTTGTTCAGTTAAAACAACTTTTTTTGGTGGTTGGCTTTTATTCTTCCTCTTAAAAGATGTAATGATCCGGTCATATTCTTCCTCTTACGGATAATTTTTTTCCGTTTAATTTTCTATTCTGAGTTCTGTTTCTCATCACAAAGTGTCGTTTCGAGTGCTTGGAATTGGTTTCTGAGACTCTTTCGTTTGGATTGACAACTTCCTTTAAGGACCGAGTCATTTCCACATTTTCCGTTTTTTGACACTATGTATTTTTTGTCTTTTTCCCTATTCTGTCTTTTCCCCATTTGTCAGTTTTTGGCACAACCTCACTTTTCATGCTTGGAGTTAGTTTTTGACTTCACGTGCCTTCATCCTTAGTGGTTTCCACGAAATACGTATCTTTACTTTTGCAAGAAAGTACTCTAGTTGCTCCCAGTGTCCATAGGGGCATGGATGCACAGTTCTTCAGAATCTTTTTCTTTTCTTGGGGTGTTTTTCATAAATATCTTTTAAAGAAATTTTATCTTAGGGGTTTTTAAGAAAATATTTTTGGAAGATATTTTCATTCTGGGTCATTAGTGCAGTTAACCTTTTTTGGAGGGGTTATTGTGCAATTAATGAAAGTTATTGCAAAAATACCTCGTTTGGAGCCTGGATTCTCCTACGGGATTCATTTTCACTTTTCGTCAAGTTGTGTACTCATAGAATTCCGTTCTGGTCATTTTTCTCCAGTTTTAGAGTTTCGGACCCCGGTTGCCGCCGAACTTGTTCGGGGCATATCTCTCTGCTCAGGACTCGGTTTTTGACGTCGCTTCTTCCTTTGTTCATGTTTTTTCATTTTAAATCTTTTTGTTCATGGAGTTTTGCCATTTGAGCGCGTTTGCTCAAATTTCACTTTTCCGGACCTAGTGGGACCCTTTCGGGGCACTTTTTGAGATTTTCTATCAATAGGTCTTAAGAGAAAATATTAGATTTTTCTCTCTCTCTCCCCTCTCTTGGCTGACAGCCATGGCAGCCAAGGGGCTGCCACCCTTCTTCTTCATTTTCCGGCCACTTCCCTCGTGTAAAACATCGTCGTGCTTTAGTGTTTTTGTGTTCGCCTTGACGACGCACACCTTTCACCCTTATTAGAACCTATTTCTGACCATTTCTTGAGTTCAAGTTTGAAGTCAAGTTGTGATTTTCATGGGGCTTCCTTGGGGGTTATGTTCCTCTCGTTGTACCCGACATAACCTAGGAGTATCGTCGGATTCAGAGCACTTTTCTTTCGGTGAGCTTTTGAGATTTTCATCTCAAATTGAGGTAGGGGGTGTTATAATTTATTTTCTTGTTATATAGCACGCTTGTGATGCTTATACAACTCATTACATGTTTTTGTATGAAATCTAGAAACTTTAATTAATTATTTCTTTGTGTAAGATTTAATTTTCCCGCTTGCTTATAGCTTGGTTTTAACATGTGGCATGGTATTATATTACCCCTTGACATGATCATTGACATATATTAAAATTAGAATGTTTGGACAAGTAATGAAGTTTTTATTTAATATTTATCTTAAGTGAAAGATTAATTCATGTGGCCTTAACTAGTTTGAAATCAATGTGTGTTAGCATATTATATTAGGCCCTAGCATGCTCTTCAACGTAGGTGAATTTGAGAGTAATCGGAGATGTTTTGAAATCTAGAGAATATTTAATTAATTTAGTTAATTAATTTAGTCCGAGTGTATTATTCACTCCATTGGATTTCTGACTTGATATTCTTAATATGCATGTCATATAGTTTCATATATATTAAATCTAGAATATTTGATTAGGTTTTGAAACCTTTCAATTATTATTTTTCTAGTATTGAGGTTTAATACTCATGGCCGTACCTTGCATAGAATTTGCTTGTAATAGGATTTTAATTTAAGTCTTTACATGTTGTATAACATATATTAATTTGAAATCATTCGGATGAATTTCAAAACCTAGAGATTTTAATTAAATGAAATAATTAAAATCCATTCAATAACTCCTTGGTCTTGATTAAGTTTCTAACCTTGTATTCATGATTTCCTTGACAAGTTCCTTCAGGTGTATCAAATCGAGAATAATCGGATAGGTTTTGAAACTTATATTTAATTGTTTCCTTTGTATGGAACTTATCTCACATGGTTGTGTCTTATATGAAATGAACTTGTAACTTGACATTGAACTTGGCCTTAATATGATCCTTGACATAACTTGTTCATAGAACATTTTGACTCACCTTGTAATCTTGATAATTTAATCCTTTAAGTAGATTAAATTTCCTTTTATGCTTCCATCAAGTTAATCATGCCTTTATATTGAATTCTTGTCAATTTATGAATTGGACTTGTATTTCAAGAACTTGTATCTTTGTATCAAGCATCGTGACCCTTTGTATCTAGGTTTCATTAATGTACTTAATGAACATGCACATTTATCTTAGTTTAATTGCATATGTGTTGCTTAGTATGTAATTGAATTATTAATCTTATACTTATGGTATATTTACTTCAATGGTTTGCTTGTGCTATATTTCTTGGTTCTAGTTTATATAGATGCACACTGTGATTTTTGACATTTCACATGGCATGATAGTTGATGAACTTAGGGCATGACTTGTGTGTTCCAAAATCTTAGTTGTGCATGAAATATAGTTAATGCATTTCTTGTATTTTGATACTATCTTGGTGTAATAACCGGGTCATTTGACTCCCTTTCCTTTTTCCCTGAAATTTTATGAATGAATTTTTTTCGTTTAATTTTCTTTTCTGAGCTCTGTTTCGTGTCGCTTAGTGTCGTCTCGAGTGCTCGGAATTGGTTTCTGAGACTTTTTCATGTGAATTGGCAACTTCCTTTGAAGACCGAGTCATTTTCGCAGTTTCACTTTTCGGACACTATGCGCCTTTCGTCCTTTTCCCTGTTTCGTCTTTTTCCCTATTATGTCTTTTCCCTGTTTCATCTTTTTCCCTATTATGTCTTTTCCCCATTTGTCACATTGTTGGCACAACCTCACTTCTCATGCTCGGAGTTGGTTTTTGACTTCACGTGCCTTCATCATAAGTGGTTTCCTCGAAATACGTATCTTTACTTTTGCAAAAAAGTACTCTGATTGCTCCCGGTGCCCATAGGGACATGGATGCACTATTCTTCAGAATCTTTTTCATTTCCTGGGGTATTTTTTATAAATATATTTTGAAGATATTTTATTTCAGGGGCATCTAAGAAAATATCTTTTGGAAGATATTTTCATTCTGGGGCAGTTTCGTAGTTCATCCTTTTTGTAGGGGCCATTGTGCAATTAATGAAAGTTATTGCAAAATATCTCGCCTGGAGCCTGAATCCTCGTACGGGATTCATTTTCACTTTTCGTTGACTCGTAAATTCATAGAATTTCCTTCTGCTCGTTTTTCTCCAGTTTCAGAGTTTTTGGACCCGGTTGCCGTCAAACTTGTTCGGGGCATAACTTTCTGCTCGGCACTCGGTTTTTGATGCCGTTTCTTCCGTTGTTTATATTTTTTATTTTGAATCTTTTTCATTCACATAGTTTTTCTATTTGAGCGTGTTTACTCAAATTCCACTTTTCCGGACCTGGCGGGGCCCGTTCTGGGCACTTTTTGAGATTTCTATAAAAGGGGGGTGAAATATTTTATTTTTCATCTTCCGCACTCTCCTTGTATGACCTGAAGCAGCCATGGATGCCCATGGAGCTGCCACCTTCTCTCTCCTCCTTTGATCTACTTTTCCTAAGTGAAAAGTCTTCAGCTTTCACGGTTTTTGTTCCCCTCGACGTGTTCTACCATTCCCCCTTATTAGAATTCATTTCTGACCATTTCTTGAGTTTGGGTTTGAGGTCAAGTTATGATTTTCATGGGGCTTCCTTCGGATTCATGTAGATCGTGTTGTCCCCGACAAAACCCTTCGGTTTCGGCAGATTCGGAACACTTTTTTTTCGGTGGGGATTTGAGGTTTTCATCTCAAATTGAGGTAGGGGGTGTTATAATTTTCTTTCTTGCTATATTACATACTTGTGATGCTTATACAACTTGATTGTATGCTTGAATCACAAAAACTAGAGATTTTATTATTTATTTTTCTTGTGAAGGATTTAATTTTCCCGATTGTCCATAGCTTTGTTTAATCATGTGGGGTGATAAAATATTACCCCTTGATATGTAGATTAACATATATTAAATTTAGATTATTTGGAAAATTAATGAAGATTTTATTTAATATTTATCTTGAATAAAATATTAAATCATGTGGCCTTATCTAGCTTTAAATCAACATATGATAGAATATTATATTAGGCCCTAGCATGCTCTTCAACATAGATTAATTTGAGAGTAATCGGAGAAGATTTGAAATCTAGTAATATTTAATTAATTAGATTAATTAAATTGCTCCGAGTATACTATTCATTCCATTGGAATTCTGACTTGATATTCGTGATGTGCATGCCATGTAGTTTCACATATATTAAATATAGAATATTTGATTAGGTTTTGAAACCTTTCATTTATTATTTTTCTAGTATTAAAGTTTAATATACATGGCCGTAACTTATATAGAATGTACTTGTATCTTGCTCTTAAATCAAGTCTTTGTATGTTTAAGAGCATACATTAATTTGAGATCATTTGGATGACTTCCAAACTCTAGAGATTTTAATTAAATGAAATAATTAAAATCCATTCAATGGTTCTATGCACTTGATTAAGTTTCTAACCTTGCATACATGGTTTCCTTGACATGTTCCTTCACGTGTATTAAATTGAGAACAATCGGATAAGTTAGAGACTTACACTTACTTGTTTTACTCGTATGGGACTTAGTTCACTTAGTTGTGACTTGTATTCCATGGAACTATTAGCTTTACATCATGTAACTAGACCTTGTGTATTTTAATTTCATTAATGTACTTAATGAACTAGCACAATTGTCTTTGAATGATTTAATTATCCATATATTGTTTAGTAAATAATTAAATCATTAATCTTATACTTGTGGTATTTTTATATCGATGGATTCTATGTGACATATATCTTAGTTTGTAGTTTATGTAGATGCATATTATGATTTCTTGACATTTCACATGCCATGTTAATTGAGAACTTAGGGCATGACTTGTATATTTCCAAAATAACATGTTCAATGCATTACATGTGTCTTAATGCTATCTTGACTTGCACAACATGTTGATTTTGGAAACTTGGTGATATCAATCAAAATTGACATGGCTAGGACTTGGTTCTAGTACGGGGGAAAGTCCCTCTACACTATAGTGCGTACTCGGGGAAGGTACCCATCGGTTAGTAACCCTAAAGTGATCCGAAGATTCTGGTTTTCTATAGTACGCACTCGGGGAAGGTACCCATGGGTTAGTAGCCCTAAAGTGATCCCATGAGAACGGTTTTAATCCGGGCGATATCCAAGTTTCCACATTGGTTGATTTCACTCTTTAAATTTCAAGTTGTTATTCCTTGAAGATTTAAAACTCTTTTCTTGTTATATGAAATGTTCCAACCTTGTTTGATTTCATTGATACTATGCCTTATCCTTGATTTCATGCCTTGTCCTTGTCGTGCTAATTGAATTGTTTTAATATTGTTAAATTTCTTTGTTATCTTGTTTCATGTTACTTTATGCTACCATGACTTAGGAATGATCCTCTATATGTAACTTGACTTAGATTCTAGGTGGCATGGACCGTGAGTAATGATTTATATCAACATGCAAAATCTCTAAATTCTTAGACTTCTAGTGTTATCTCTTAAAGATCTAAGAACCTTGTCGTGTTTTATGGAGTATTTTCCCACCTTGTTTAAATTACATAGATGATGTGATTTATGCTAGAAATGATCTAAGATAGCTTAGGATGATCCCTGAGTCTAATCTTTGATATAGACGTTAGGTGGCATGATTCCTTTTGAACTATATCATGTTAGTCCTAAAAATCTCTAAAGAAATCGAGTCGATGCATGCTCATCCCCTACGAATAAACTTGTTAGTCTTGTTTATTCACCCCGAAGTTACTGGGTGTTTTGCAGGTAAAGAAGCTTTGTTGTGGGATACACAACACTCTTAGACAGGCTAAAAGTCTTGAAGTATTGTTGATGACATTGATTATGCACATGTTAGCATATCATGTTTACTTTTGTTTATTTTGATAAAACTTGTATTATGTGCTTAAGCACACTTTTTGATATTCATTCTATGTGTATAATATGTGGCCAAGGGCCAAACTTCATTTGTAATCCATGTATATTAAAAAATGTAGAATTTTGCCTTTAATGAGAAAAGCATGAAAACTTGGGTTTCAATATGTCATTTTCACACTGGTGTGTGCATTGTGTATGTAATTCATCCTTTAGCATTCATTTTCCATATGTGAGCTGTGGCCAAGGGCCAAACACCATTTAGTTTTCATTTTTGCGTTTTAGTTCACATATTGCATTTTTAGGCTAAATAGTATAATCCGAGCCTTTAAGGGTTCATTTTCAAATTGGGTGGTGCAAAGTGTGTTCCGGCACCTCCACTAAGTCTCATTTATCTTGTATGAAGTGTAGCCAAGGGCCAAACGGTCATCTGAAACCATTTCCTAATTTTAACTTTCAAATTTTTCATTTCTAGTTCATTTTTGCCTTTTTAGCCGTTGGGGGGTCAAATTTTGCATCGGTGGTATTTTTAAGCCATGGACTATTGTAGCACATCCTAATAGGTAAGTTACGTTTGCGTGCATGGTCGTTTCCGGGCAAACCTTCTCCTTTGGTGAAATGAGCCTCCTATGGATTCATTTTCCACTTTTGTTGCATAATCTGATTTCAGGGCATTCTGGGGTTTTCCTTTAGGAAATAAATTCAGGTCTTCATATGGTCACTTAGAAAACATGATTTTAAGGGGGGTTTATTTTTTGTGTTTTTCCAGAAAATGTCGTCTTGGTGCCGGAAATCAATCATAAAGTTCAGCTTTCTGTTTTTTTTAAGCAGCTTTTTGGACCTTCATGACCAGATTTCATGGAGGGGCATTTCGGGCATTCTACATTGCATTTTTTTTTGAATTCTCTTGCGAGTCACATATAAAATTCAATTTTGAGGGGGGTTTCTTCTTTGTGTTTTTCCAGAAAAAATCATCTTCTAGCCCGTTTTTGCTCTCAGTTGCAGACAGTCACTGTAGCAACTTTTAACCCTCTTGTTCAGTTCTGATCTAGGTGCATTTTGGGGATTTCACAGTGAGTTTTTTCCGATTCCGTCCACGTTTTCGGGTAGAAAACTCGATTTTAGGGGGAGTTTCTTCTTCGTGTTTTTCGAAAAAAATTCGTTTCGGCCTCCTTTTCAAGCCTCAGTTCTGGAACCTCACTTTTTTTTTTTTTTCTTGCTGTCAGCTAGTGCATGCCATTGGGCGCCGGCATGGGCGCCGGTGGGCTCGTGCATGTGCGTCATGTGTGCCATGGCCTTCGTCGGACCGCCACGACGTCTCAACTTCAAACCCTCGTTTCTCCCTCGTCCGGACTCCAAATCGAGTGAACTTTTTTTTAAACTTGACTAATTTTTCGCTGTCTTTCTAACAGTGTGCTCGGTTACACCCGGATCTTCTTGGATAATTACCAGTTTACCCTTTTAACCTTAAGTGCTTGTTTTTCTTCTTCAGGCCGTTTCTCCTTTGTCCAGACTCCTAATAATGCGATTCTTGGGTCCATCCTGATTAGTTTTTTGTTATCTTTCCAGCGGTGTGCTCGGTGGCACCCGAATCCACATTTTTTAGAAAATAACTATTTTGCCCCTGGGGGCTTATTTGTCATATTTTTGATCTTTTGCTCCCGCCTCAGTTCTCATTGAATTCCACGACCTCATGGAAGGTCACTTTGACTTCTTAGAGTCTTGTTTTCTGTTTTCGCTTCCGCATATCGGACCCGTTATTGGGTCAATCTTCGGTTCATCACAAGACACGCTGGCCTAAAAACCAGGGTCGTCACACTTGGTTTGCACAACTTGTTGATTTTGGAACTTGGGATATCAATCAAGAATTGACATGGCTAGGACTTGGTTCTAGTACGGGAGATAGAGAGCTCCCTATATTATTTTGTGCATTGGGGGAAGGTACCCTTGGGCTAATAGCCCTAAAGTGATCCCAATAGAACGGTTATCTTATAGTGCGCACTAAGGGAAAGGTACCCATGGGTTAGTAGCCCTAAAGTGATCTCAAGAGTACGGTTTTAATCCTGGCGATATCCGAGTTTTCCACACTGGTTAATTTCACTCTTTAAATTTCAAGTTGCTATTCCTTGAAGATTTAAACTTGTCGTGTATGCGAAATACTCCAATCTTGTTTACTTATATAGATATTATGCCTTGTTCTTGATTTCATGTATAACTCTTTTCGTGTTTCATGGAATGTTCCATCCTCGTTTAATTTGCATAGATATTATGCCTTATTCTCGATTCCGTGTGTTACTCCTATCGTGTTAATTGGAATACTCCAATCATGTTAATTGCATTGATAATGTAATTCTTGTTAACTGATATCCATGTATACTTCTTGTCTTGCTAAATTGGAATGTTCCAATCATGTAAATTACATTGATAATGTGATCTTATATTCTAGTATCTTCTTGTCATGTTGTATGGATTATTACAAATCTTGCTTAATTGTATTGATAATGTAATTCATGTTGATCTATTTTCAAGCATTCTTCTTGTCATGTTAATTGGATTATCCCAACCTTAATTTGTTTCATATATGTATATATATCATGATCCTTGTTGATATTACTCTACGGTAGCTTAGGATGATCCCTAAGTCTCATCTTGACATAGACGTTAGGTGGCATGATCCTTTTTGAATTGTTTCAAGTCAATGTAAAAATCTCAAAAGAAATCGAGTCGATGCATGCTCATTCTCTCCGAGTAAACTTGTTTACTCACCTCGAAGTTACTGGGGGGCTATTTCAGGTACGAAGACTTGGTTCGTGATGCTTATCGTTCATTGGGATGATTTATAGCTTTTAAAGTTTCCATTTCATGCAAGTGTTAGCATGAAATGCCATTGTCGTAGCCTTATGTATCAAACTTGTAATTTTGTTCTAAACATATAATGTCTGCTTAAGCACATCTTTTGACTTTTATTTGATATGTATGACATGAGGCCAAGGGCCACAAACCTTTAAGTTCAAGTGTTTGTATGGAAACTTCAAGTTTTGCCTTTGAAATGTAATTTTTCCCACTTTGGAGGTTTGGCATGTCAAATCTTGTAAATGGAATGTAATGAGCCCGTGGCCCATTGAAGCATATTTAAAATGTCATATTACACTTGCGTGTATGTTCACATTATCACACATTAGCATATAATGCAAATTGATCATGCCATGGGGAATTCAAATAAGACTTAGGAATTCATTTCAGTCTTGCTGCATAGCAGGTCAGATTTTTAGTTTTTTGACCAGTTTTGGTAGACCGATGGCTTGTTTTAGTCAACCGAACCCTTTTGGATTTCAATTGTTCACCAAAAACTCCAATTCCAGTAGCCATTTTCACTGTAGAGGCTTATTTCAGTCAAGCGGTTCTTTACTTCGGTAGACCGAAACACCATATTTCATCTCGAGCTACAAACCGGTCGATCGGTTTGTCATTTCGATCGACCGAACTAAAGGCTCACTTCCCTTCTTTCTCTTGGCTCACTTCGGCAGACCGAAGCTCCATTTTGGTCGACTGAAATGGAGCTGCCTTGTGGGTTTTGTTTGGTTTATTGCCTAGACAGGTTAACCTTGTTTCATTCATACCTATTTGACCTTGTTGATCTCGTTCAAGCCATTTAATGGTGCACGTGGTCTAGTTTGAACTAGATCTTGTCTCCTTGGGTGTCATTGGTGTCGTAAGGTACCATTTGACTTTTTCATTCTAGCTTTCGCTTCCGGTTATTTTCTTGAGTGTCATGACTTCATAGAAAGTCACTTTGGAGTCCTAGGGATGGTTCGTATCTCTAGAGACCTAGGTTTATCCTTTGCTCTCATGTTTTAGTTTCCTTTGAGTTTCTTGACCTCATGGAAGGTCATCTTAGTGTCTTAGAGGTGTGTTATGCCTTGGGAGACCATTGTCTTATTTCTTACTTCCGTATCTGGATCCATTATCGGGTCAATCTCCAGTTTATTATTGACCCACCGGGTTGAATAAAAACCAGGTCATTACAAGAGTGCAAAGATCTTTCAAAAATTTAGCATAAGCCGGAATTTATTGAATTGTATCCAAGAGAGGAAGATTGATTTTAACTTGCCTAAACACATCAATGATTTCATTTGCTTTGCTTTGTTGCTTTTCAAGAGAGGCGGATGCTTGTAAAGCATCCGGAAATGGAGCCTTAGGCTCAAAATCTTTTTCAAAATCATTCTTTAAAACTTTTTTTTAAATTTTTTCAACAATATGGTCTTTCACAATCAATGAAGAAGGAATGGGATGTGAGACGGGACGGGTCTTAACTTTAGGTTGCACCGGTTCACTCTCTTCATTTGATTTACCAACTTGATTATCAACAACTCTTCCACTTCTCAAAGTGGTTACCGTATTCACATGTTCAAGTGTATGACCTTCCGAAGAGGAATTGGCCGCCACTACAAATTGTTGCTTCGGTGGGGGATTCAAAGGCATTTTCCCTTTTTCCCTTATATTCAATGTACTAGCTATTTGCCCAACTTGAGTTTCTAGCTTTGCTATCGATTGGGAATGAGAATGTACTAGATAGTGCCTATATTGAAGAAAGCACTTGAGGGTTGGATGATAACAACCATTGGTGTGTCCTCAAGTGTGAGTGATAAAATTTGGCCAAGTTTAAATTTGTAGAATGCCCCTACCACTTTTAACTACTAATGTAGCAAGAGTGAGTAGGGATCGTCCCAATGGAAAGGCAAGGTATTCTTGGAATCTGATCGGTTAGTCAATTAACATCAACCTTCGCAATAGTACGAATCATTGTAAAATAGGGCTATTGGTCGGGTAAGTCGAACCACTGGGACTGCGCTAATCTATGGCAACCTAAGTGTCTAGAGTCATTTTAGAGTGATAAGGAGTGTTCATAGAGGTTTTGTTTATTTGTCACTGAAACTACAAATTCAGAATGCATAAAACGATAAATTTAAGGAGATTAAAAGGAGTGAAACTTAGGTGGAGAGGACTAGGGAAATGAATCCACCACACACCTCATAAACATGCTAGCTTGCAATTAACTTGGGGAACTACTTATGTAAATGACCATGATATATAGAGATGCATGATAACTACACTATCTTCAAGAAGTTCATACAATCAGAGCTAAGTATAAACCATCTAAGTATAATCCCCTAGGAATGGCCTATTAAATCCCTTACTTTGTATGGTAAATGCACATGTAATCAAAGACTAAGTATAATCCATCCACGGTTGGTATGAACCATCTACCTAACTACATTAAACTAGGGGTGTAGTATGGTTCATCGTTCCTAGGAATGGACTATCAAAACCTTCACAAGATATGCCAAGAAAACCATTTCATATTCTCATCTCCATTCTCACTATGAAGATATAAGCCTTATAATCATGAAAACATACAATCTAAGACAAGATGATACATTTAACACAATCATTTATTGAATTGAAGAACATTTACAACATGTGTAAGTCTCTAGAATATGAAAATATCACAAATACACTTCATTCCCCAAATTAAAACAAGATTATAGCATGCTTACAAAGGAGGCTTCATCACCTCCCTAGATGGAGGTTTAGTTACCCATTGATGCACTAGAGGAAGGAGGAAGCAAAGCCTTGACCTCCATTTTCGAGCTCCCCTCTTCTAGCTCCAAGAACACACCTTTCTTGCTCTCTTCCCTCTCCTCTATCTTGTAAAAATGAAGCTTAATATCTTGTGTGTGGCCTTGCTTCCCTTTATTAGATATCTTATCCACTCCAAGAGGCTACCAACCAACGTCTCCAACCACTTCATTAAAGAGGAAAATAAAATGAAGAAACCAAGGTGCAAGTGGGCTGAAATGAGCCATTTCCGAAGGGCATTCTTCCCAAAATTCGAGCACTCTAAGCAAGGCCTCGAGCACTCAAATTTAGTGTAAAAAGCTCCATGCTTCACTTGCTCCGCCCAGACCAACTTTGATGAAATGGCCATAACTTTGCGCTCCAAACTCCGAATGACAAACCATTTGAAGATTTCAAGAGCTAATTCAGAGCTTTAAATACTTTATGTTTTGGTGGAGATCCAATTCTCAAGGATGGTTGGTCGAAAATGAAGATCAAGGCAGAATTTCATTGCTGCAAGGCAGTTCTGCGCACCTTTGGTAACAAGGCCATAACTCTCTGCTCCAAGCTCCGAATGACAAACCGTTTAAAGATTTGGAAATCTAATTCAGAGCTATAAATCTTTTATGTTATGATGGAAGTCCAGTTCTTGAGTTTGGTAGGTCAAAATGGCGAACAAAGTTCGGCCTTCACTGCTGCCAGAAATTCAGCTTTTGAGCACATTGTTTATCAAAAATCCACAAGGGCTTATTTTTGCTCCCTTTTTGCAATTAAACCTGAAAATGCATAAAAAAACACACAAATGAAGATAATCTACTTAATTAAACAAACAATGGACTTAACTAATGCAATTTAGGGCACTTGAATATACAGTATTCGGCGCTTATCAGAATCAATGTTGGATTAGTAGGTCGAATGATCAAAAGATGGATTTAATTTAATTAATTAAACTATTGGTTCAATTAAAACAATGCAATTAAGTGACAATCTAGAAATTAGAGAAAGTAATATGAGATAAAGGTCTTGGGGCTTAGAGTTCACCACTAAGCTTCACTTCACCAAACACTAGCAATTGTAAATTAATAGGGAAATTCAAGTTGTAAAATGTGTGTGTGTCATCAATAGAAAACTAAGTATAGATGGCAAATAAGCATAGATTGTCTAATCAACCTAGTGAGTAGCACAAACAATCAAATGAGACCATTAACCATTCCATTAAACCACCATTAATGCATAGAAAAAAATCTAGAGAAATGAACTTCTTGCATTCACAAGTATGGAACATCAAACAACAAGAATGGATTGTCCACCTATCTAAGAAATTAAAGCAATTACACTACAACTAAGCTAATGACATGAAAATTAAGCTAATTAAACTAAGAATATGGCACAATCCATCAAGAAATAAGTATGAACCATCAAATAAATCACAAGAGTAATCAATTAAGCACCATGTCTTGACCATCACTAGATTAACAACATCAACACACGTAGACATGCATCAGTTTCATTAAATCTAGAGAAAAACACATGAATATTCATTCTAGTATACATAGACAAATGGATAGAATTAAATGAAAGCATTAATCCATACAAATCATGTAAAAATCACAAGATCTATATTTATTCATGGTCAAAACATCAATTACAACTAAAATCCCCAAAAATGTACAAAAGTTAGGTTTAGGAAGCAAGCTTAGGGGCTATCTCTAGCCCCAAGAGAAGGATGTAGCCAATCATTGTAGTGGCTATGGAACCCTAAAGGGTTAGCTTGGAGGTTGGTATCATCATCTTCATCCTTGCTTTCTTCACAAAACACTAGTTCTAGAGAGAAAACTAATTCTATAATTGGTAAAATATCTACTTGTGTAACCTCTACAAAAGTTGGTTTAATTCATCTATTACAAGCCTCTTTGAGTAGGCAACAAGTCAGAAATATTACCTCTGATTGGTGGAAATTCGTAACTATAAAAAGTAAGTAGAGATCGGCGCGCTCGGGTGATGAGAGCTGAAAAGTGCGCATTTAAACCCCTTAAGCGACGGTATTTTAGCCCATTCATCTATCTTTATTTACCCGTTTTAGTACTTATTTGTGTTTTTGTCCATTTCAGGTCAATAAAGTTAAAACGAGCTAAAAATGGCTTCTTAAGGCCTTTTTGTAGTCAAATTAAGTCTTGGTGAGAATCTGGAGCAAAATGAGGCTGATCTGGAGCAAAAGGAGGCTGATGCTGAAAGACTGCGAAGTTGGATAGATCTGAGAAAAGTGAAATCTATTACAGAAAACTTGGATCGATCGAACCCAGATCGATCAACAGTTGGATCGATCGAAGAAAAAGTTGGATCGATCGAAAATGTGCTGGCAGCGAGCTGTCTTATTCCCGCGCGCCCAAGTTTCACCTACCACATAGTACGGGATTAGATATTTTTGGGGCTATATTTCTGACTTAGTAGCTAAGAAAAGGACCTTCTATATAAAGGGAAGTGACCCATTTTATAAAGGAGCTTTTCATCATTTTATTTTTACATCGTAATTTTATTTTCTCTCTATAGAAAAGTTAGAGATTAGGGTTAGAAGAAAAGAGGGAAGTGGAGGCACATCTCAAGATCCATCTCTAGATCCACTCTCTCCCTCTCTCTAGAGCTTCAAAGAAAAAGAAGAAGAAGAGGAAGAAGAAGATGGAACCATGTTTGGAGCTTCCTCTTGATGGTTCCAAGATCACATCTACCTCCTCCATGATTGGCTAGACTTCTCCTTGGGGCTTGGATGAGCCCCAAGTTTGTAATCTAAACCTCTATCTCTTTTATACTTTTTGGGGAATAATATCTTGTGATTTGTGTTCTAGCCTTGTGAATTTAATGAATCTTGGTATATTTCTATGATTTCAATGGCTTAGTTCTTCCAATTAATTCTCTAGTTTATTTACATGTCTATGTGTGATTAAATTGGGAATTATATCTCACATGATTCATATGGTTTAATTCTTCCTATTGATTCTTTTTGTGATTACATGTTGTCTTATGTGTGATTATTTGGGAATTGATCTCTACACTAGTTTTTCTATATTAATTACATGTCTATGTGTGGTTAATTGAGAATCTAGTGATGGCTAGACATGGGTTTTATTAAATGGGTTTGTCAATTAATTTGATGGATTATTCTTATGCTTGATGGGTTGTTCTACAATTTAATTCATGCTTGTAGGTAGGTAGACAACCTATACTTGAGTTGATATTCCATGGCTTATTATTGCAAATTCCAATGATTCTCTAGATTGATATGTGCTACAATTGTTACTAATTTGATGGGTCATGCTTAGAATTGATGGGTTGTGCGAAACTTAGTTTATTTGTCGGTCAGGTAGACAATTCATTCTTTAATTTGGTGGTTCATGCTTAATATTGCAATTGGTAGTCGCATTTTGTTCACAAGAATGTTTTCCCCAAATTAGTTGAAAGTGTGTGGTTTGGTGAACAAGCTTAGTGGCAATTCCAATACACCCCAAGTCCCCACTTCTCATCTCTTAAATCCCTATCTCAACTTAGTTTATTTTAATTGCATTTTAATTTATTTGCATATTAGTTTAATCAACCAATCTCTCATTTGCAATCTTGTGATCCACTAGAGTCGAAGTTAAATTCCAACACATATAATCCCTTGGGACGATCCCTACTCACTCTTGCTACGTTAGTGGTAGTGGTGGTAGTGGTTTTTATAAATTTAAATTTGACCTAAAAAGATTTTCTTGAACCGCACATTTACTACATCAATTTGGATTTCACGAGCGGCCATCGTCAAATTTTGGTGCCGTTGCCGGGGATTAACAGTTTTGTTAGAATTAGACTAGACAATAGTGTTCATCTGATTGCTTCTATTTTTATTTTATTTTCCATTGTATATACGTTTCTCATTCTTGATATTATTTGTCAATTAGGTACTTGACTACAAAGAAGGCAAACTTTAGATCTTAAAGCAATCATTAGAGCTTAAAGCTAATATTAAAATTTGAAGTTGCTTAAGGACCGTTGTGAGCAATTCTTAAAACTCTTGTATTTTAATTGTGCACTTCTTTACATGCTTGTGATAGCCCTTGTTGAGGCTAATTTTATTGCTTAAATTTTTGTCCAAGCATCGGCCCGTGTGGAGGCCATTATTTGTTGCATTTGGATTTTGAATGTGGATGGAACCATTGTTTGATCCAAGTTTTGGGGAAAATTACTTCCCCTCACCTTATGTCCCTCCACCATATTTTGATCCTTATGAGGTTGAGTCCAATTCTTTTCAAAATACATCATCTTATTATGGACTTGACTATTCTCATTATCCTCCTTGTGACTACTACCCTCCCCCACCATTTTATGATGAATCAACTCCACCACCTTCTAGGTATTCACCCAGATTTGAAGAAAAAGTATTAGCCTTACTTGATGTGCATATTTCACAAACTTCACTTATTAATTCTCATTCTCAAACTTTAGCCAAGCTTAAAGCTCAAGTTGAGCAAATTGCAAGTACTCTTTCTCGTCAAAAGGATGAGCAAGAGGCAAATGAAAAAATGGCAAGAACTTCAATGTATATAGATGAGGATGATGAGAGTGAAGAGGAAGAAATAGTAAGTGAGCTAATGCGTAGCACTCTATCTCGTATAGAGGAGGAAGTGGCAAGTGAGTTAGTGGCCAATCTAATAGAGCATAACATGATTAATGAGGACTTTCCTTGTTTTGATTATGATTTTATCTCGGCCTTTGCTACTTTAGAGATTGAGGAGATGTTAACCACTATAGAGGTAGGAGAGGAAGAGGAGGAACTTGTTGAAGAGAACCTTCCTTCTATTATCTCCAAAGACCCTGTGACGACCTTGGATTTTTCAACCCAGTGTGTCCTGTGATGACCCGAAACGGATCCAAAATATGGAAGGAAAGGATAGAAAAATGGTCTCTAGAGATACAACATGTCTCTAAGACACTAATGTGACCCTCAATGAGGTCACGGAACCCAAAGAAAATAAATACAGAAGCGATGTTTCAAAAACGGACTAGAATGAACTTAGGGGAAAAATGGTCATTCCACACTGAAATGCATGCCACTATGCACACCATTGGAAAGACAATAAAAAATTAATGATTTTAGACTCAAGAATCACCTGATTCGGAGTCCGGACGACAAAGATATCAAGTTCTGAAGTCGAAGGAAGGGAAACCCTACCCCGATTCAAACCAAAAACATACACTACCTTTCTAAAACTTGAATATCTTGAGCTAAAAGATGAATTTGAAGCTCTAATTGGTACCATTGGAAATCTTATTTCAACGCGGTCAATTTAGACTCAAGAACGGACCAATTCGGAGTTAAAACAAAGAAGATATGATGATTTGAAGTCGGAGGTGCAGTGCTGAACTAAGACACACACATGAACAGTACCTCGAGCGCTTGAGCAAGGGCTTCAAGTGCTCGAATGGCACACGCCCAAGGGCCAAAACTCTCTACCCCATCTTTGAGCACTCGAACCCCCCTTGGAGCACTCGTTCTGCTGTAGGCTGCACCTGAAATGCAACCTTAAAATGCAATTTTGAGGACTTTCTGGACCCTTTTGAAAAAAACACAAAGAAGAAACCCCGTCTCAAAATCATGATTTCTAGCCAACCATGTCAGGACTAACATTTATTTTTCATGTGAAAACCCCAAAATTCCCTTATGCTTAGTTTAGGCTCAAACTGTTAAAAATGTGAATTTGCACCAAACATACATTTGACCCCAAATGCCCTTCTAGGATGAAACAAATATGTACGCAAATGTAATAAGTGATTTTGAGCATGCGGGAATGGTCCACGGCTCCCTAAAATAGTCGAGTCAAAATCCGACCCCCCAACGGCCAAAAAGACGAAAATGAATTTGAAATGGAAATTTTGAAAACCAAAATTCACAAATGACCTTAAATTACCGTTTGGCCCTTGGCCACACTTCAAACATGAATAATGAGACCCTATGAAAGAATGACAACAAATTTTCCACACCCGATGCAACCATGGCAAAACTATTACTTAACATTTCTCAATATATTCATAATATTTCATGGAGTCAAAAGGTACAAAGGATACAAAATACAAGTCATTGGCCTCCGGCCTCATCTCATACATGTCAAATACATTGAAAAGAGTATACTCGTGTACACATTACATGTTTAAATTCAAATATACATATTTTGACATATAAAGTTACAAACGGCTTTTCAAGCCAACCTTTACAAGAAATGGAAATCTTCAAGTCCACTAATCATCCAAGCATGATGAGAATCGCAACCTTGATTCTTGTACCTGAAAAATGTCCCCACAACGTGGATGAGTAACATAAAGCTACTCGTAGGAGATGAGCATGCATCCACCTAACTTTTTACAATTTCATCACCTTAAGGTGAAACATGCTAAAGGGGCTCATGCCACCTAACGTTTATGTTAAAGTGTGACCCAGGGAGCATCCTAAGCTACCTAAGATCATTTCTAGCACAAAGCACATCATTCGTGCAATTCAAGTAACATGGAAGCATGCTATACAAAGCAACAAAATGTAGATTCTCAAGGTCACTAATTTGAAATCTAAAATGCTAAAACAACTGCAGTGGATCATGCCACCTAAAGTCTATGTCCCAAATGAATTTATAAGATCATTACAAAGTCACATTTGAACAACAAAGCACAAATCACAATATCTACGCGACTAACCAACATAGAAGCATGCTACACAAGTATCAAGATATAGATTCTCAAGGTTACCATCTTGAAATCTAAAATGCAATAACAACTAAATATAACAATTTAGTACAATTAGAATTTCTAATACCACACATCAAGACATAGATTCTCTAAGTTATCAACTTGAAATCTAAAAGTGTGAAATCAACTAAATATATTAATTTATTATGGATGTACTTAACAACATCAAATCGCCAATAACCAAAACCACAAGTCACAATTAAACATTAGTTGTCAACTTGGAATTGAATGCGAAATCAAATAGTGGAAGACTTGGACATCATGTCTTGGATTTCCGCCGAGAACAAAATGGTTATTCCGGGCATTAACCAGCTGGGAAGATCACCCTAGTGCGCACTATCTCAATTGGGGAGAACTCATACCTCCCGCACTAGAGCCAAACTCTAGCCATGTCACTTGTAACAATGTCCTAAGACTCCAAAATAATCAAATAAGTTCACAACTTATACGTAATTTATATAATGCACGAAAACCACCTTCCATGCACAAGTAGGTTGAAACCACACAATCCATGCCTTAGAGTTTCAATTCTAAAATGGCATATATAATGTCAATTACAAAGTGTGCAATTCATTACACATGGCATCTATATATTCCATAAAGAAAACATGTTCTCATGAATATAAATATAACAATAAAGCTGTCCAATGCTCAAAACACAACAAAGTGAATACATAACAAGTTCGAGTCCATGATTTGAATATAGAAACAACTTCTAAAATACTAATAGATCTATGGAGCCATTAAATAGAATTTAATTAAACAAGATAATCAAATTCTCTAGATTTCAAACCAAATTCGAATAACCTCAAATTAATATACATTAAACAACATAGCATGCTCATTACATATATCAAATCAAAAGTGTCAAATGAGCAAGATAGCATCATATAGAATTTAATTAATTTAAATTAACCAAATCTCTAGATTTCAAAAGTTATTCAAATGATCCCAAATTAATATATATCAAGCACCAAATCATGGTCATACCATATCTCAAGTCAAAAATGGAATACAGGTAAAATACAATTTACTAGAATTTAAATCAAATTAATCCATTTAATGTCTAGATTTGAAAACTCATCTAAATCATCCCAAATTAATATATATCGAAGATCAACTCATGGCCATGCCATTTACCAAGTCCAAAATGAGTTATATGCAAGATATGACAAATCACAAATTTCTTAAATTAACAAAAGACATGCATACAAATTATATAAGCATCAATAGCATGCAAGAAATAAAAATATAACCCTATAACATCCCCTACCTCACTAGAGAAGTGTCTATCTAGAATTTAAGGCAAATCAACACAAAATGGTAAACCCTTCAAGGGTTATGAAAAGGAGGATGAGGGGAACAAAAAGTATTCCCAAGTTCAAGCTTGGAAATCAATGGAAGGCTCTCAAAAATCAAGGTCAAGACCTAAGGCTTCAAGCTCCATCCATGAAGGCTAGGGTTTTTGGTGAGGAAGGAAATGAAATAATGTGAAAATGTGTGAGTGGAGGAAATAGAAATCCTCCACTCGCTATGTGCTCTTAAACCATGGTCAACACACACATTTATGGTCAATTGCACAAAAACCCTTCTTTAAAACCATAATCTCAAAGTGGTCCAAAAATAATTGCAAGACTTAATTTGGAGCATACACTTGTCACAAATCCAAGGCTCCATCCTAGGCTTAATCTCAAACCTACACTTGTCAACCATCCAAGCCAACAAGTGCACCAATCCTAGGCCAACAAGTGGTTAATTCTCCACCTTCCACATGTCCTCATCCAAGGCGTCAAAGTGTTTCCACACACATGTCAACAAGTGGACCAATGAGAGTGTGACACTTATCATACTTTTCGGAAATTGCAAAAAGGTCCTTTTTAAAAATATCTTTCAAATTAAATTACAAAATGTTCCCTAAGACGAAAAATAATTACTTTACAGTAATTACACAAAAACCCCAAAAGTTGGGAAAAATACAAAAAGGTTATACGTCTATACCCTTTACAAGAAAAGTAAGCACTTAGCATACTTTTCTACAAAAGTGAAAATACACATAGTATAGAATTTAAATATCGTGGATGCATGCAAAACTGGAATCAAATCCGAATACGAAAAGTGAGGTTATGCTAACAAAGTGACAACCGAGAAAAAGACGAAAAGTGAATAGTGTCACAAAAGTGAAAATGTGAAAATGACTCGGTCCTCAAAGGAAGTCATCAATCCAAGGAAATGAGTCTCAAAAACCATTCCTGAGTACTCAAGATGATAGTAAGTGACAAGAAACCGAACTCAGAAAGGAAAAGATCAACGGAAAAAAAAATATCCGTGAAAATTTGAGAAAGGGAGAGGAATGAAAATGATCTGGTCATTACAGACCTTCTTGAGGAATGCCTTTTTGAAAAGTATAAAAATTATGGTTTTGACTTTGAAAACTCCAAAAATGAAATAAACTCTCTAATGGACTCCTTAGCTAACTTGGAAGGTGAGGAGATGGTTATTTTTGAGGAAGAGAAGAGGGATGAAGAGAAGGTGTTTCTTGATATTCCAAATGAGTCTTTGAAAGACTTTACCTTGCCAAGTGCAAGGCCGTTCATCATTGATTTTATTTTCAAGATCGTAAATGAAAGAAATAATATCATCTCTTTCATTTATTTTCAAGTCATTCTTTTGGAGGATGATTTCATTGTCATAAGTGAGGCATCAAACGAGAAAAGTGAAAAGAGGATCAATAAGGATGTTTCATATCTGATTTTTGATTCTTTTGATTAGTGAGTTGACCCAACATCTTGCTAGAGACGTTAAACACTAGTATTCGTAGAGTTTCACAACTCTATTCCTCCCTCATTTCTTTTTATTTTTCGTTCTTGTGTACATTTTTCCATTCATTTTTCAATCTCCATTCTTGTTACCATCATTGGGGCTCAGTATAGGATTTTCTGCACTTTCATCTCCAAATTAGGCATTTAGTGCCCTATTCGATCGATCACAAGAGATTTTCGATCGATCGAACATCATCTTTGCATATTTTCATCTCTCTGTCCTATCGAGCGAAGAAAACCTGCATATTTCAGCTCTCTGTCTGATCGATCGTAAGTTCTTTGATTGATCCAGATTCATCTTAGATCGATCTGCAGTCCCAACACTTAGAAAAAAATTTGAACCTGCATATTTCAGCTCTCTGTCCCATCGTTCGAACTTTATGTTCGATCAATCCAAGTCAATTCAATCGATCCAGGAGCCCTCATGATCGATCAAGATTCCATACTTAGAAAAATTTTCAAAGCACTGCAAATTTCATACTCTCTATCCCATCGTGCGAGCATAGATCGATCATGGTGTACCCCTTTGACTTTTTGACTTTCTCTTTTTTCTATTTTTATTTTTTATTTTATTTTCTTTTCTTTTACTTTTGTTATTTTCTTTTATTTTATTTACTCTCTTTTCTCTTATAAAAATAATAATAATAATAATAAATCTTTCTTTGCATTCTTTATTTCTTTGCATTTTTACTTCTTGCCTTTTTTATTTTTGTTTGTGTGCATACTTGTTTTGTCTAAAAAAATAATAATCTTTTAAAGTGGCATTCCGTCTTGCTAGAGACGTTAAACTTAGCAATCATTGTGCATATTTCTTGCATTTTGTTTCATTGTACATACTTTCATAAAAATAAAAATAAAAAAAGAAGAGAGAGTTTTTATTTTTCATTTTTTATTATTTTGTTCTTGCATCTTTTCTTAGTTTTTGTTTTTCATTTCTTACATTGTACATATTCTTTCATTGCATTTTGTCTTCTTTATTTTTCTTTTTATATTTTGTTCATTCATTTTATTCTTAGTTTTTCTTGCATTTTGTATATACTTGCTTTTATAAAAAGAAAAATATAAAAACTTTTCACCATTGTGCCCTTATGTGTAGTCTACATACTTTATGCTTTAGTTAGGGTTTGATCTCATATCTCTCTTTCATATTGTACTATATTGCCTTAGAATGCATAATTTGATTATTCTTATCACATTTGATATTTGATGTGAGTTTGCTAGTATGGTTATTCAAATATGTTGTTAATTCCAAGTTTGGGGGAGACCCTTTTCATATTGGATCATTGCCGGGCTTCATGTTTTCGCCACCATTATATATTCTTTCTATCTTTTCCATAATTCTCATTGCACATTGAGGACAATGTGCGGTTTAAGTTTGGGGGTAAGGTAGCTTTGTTGCATTCTACTTAAAGTTGAGCTTTAAATGCATGATTGAGATTTGAAATCTATGTTAGCTACGATTTTGATCTTTTGAGGACTATATTGCTTAAAATTTAAAAATTACTTGACTTGAGAGTCCAATACTCCTTGTATGCCTTGTGGATGCCATTTAGGAGTAAATTTTTCGAAAGATTAATATCTTACTTGCATTTGTGGTCCGCATCATCCTGATTTTGTAATTGTTTTGAGATTCACTCTAGTATTCTACACTAGCATTCATTTATGGGATATATGCTTTGTTGATTATTGAATTGGTTATATCCCAATTGGGCTAGTAGCGCATTGAAAGCTCTCATCTTGAAAAAAGTGGATAACAAACCCTTTTCACTAAGTAGCCGGGATTCTAGCCTCATCAAGCACTGAACTTCTTGCACCGAAAGGTAGAGGGCCCAAACTCTAGGTTAATAATTGAACTTGTTTGAAAAAAAAAAAAAAAAAAGTTACAAAAGCAATAAAAAAGTGAGGACTTCTCCCAAAAGGTGAGAAGTGAGAAATGATTAGATGGAGGTTGTCTTGATTTGTAGCCAAGTTGATTTGAGCTTGTAAGTCCGTAGGGGTATTTGAACACCTAGTGCCCTAAAGCCATCCGGTTTGGGAGTCATTGACCTAATGCTTGACCTCATGGATCACTAGAAAGCTTAATAGATCAACACATTGCACCATGCTTCCATCTTTGATCCTTAGGATAGTAAAAAAAAAAAAAAATTGAGTGAAAAGAATGAGCGCACCTAGATGAATAAAGCTTTAATAAAAGGTTAACTCTTTGTCTTGATGATCGGTACTAGATTTGTGTACTAGTTTGAGGGTAAGGATGTGATCATATCTTTAGTTAGTTTAGATAGCAACATATTTGATGCCGGTCCACTCAAAAAGGATTCTAAAGTTGTTTTGATTTGCATGATCATTTTCTTGATGTGTGGAGGACCATACTTGCTTATTTGATGTTAAGATTTTGGGAGATTGCTTGGAAATGTTTGAAAAATTGCATACTTGAGGTAGTTTTCTCCCAACGCTTGTTTGCAATATTGGTGTCTCTTTTGTGAGAATGACCTTGATGTTTGTGGGTATCATTTCTGGAAACCCTCACGAGACTTCACTCGTCCACTAAGGGTAACCTAGGGTTTAAAAGGCTTGTTGCATACGCTAAATGCAATTGTGTTCCCTACGAAAGTGGCATTATCCATTTATTGCTTTCTAGTTCGTAATTGTATAGTTATTCATTTCATTCCTCTATTTTGTAGTTCATTGCTAGGGACTAGCAATATTTAAGTTTGGGGGTGTGATGAGCGCTGAAAAATGCGCATTTAAACCCCTTAAGCGAGGGTATTTTAGTCCATCATCTATCTTTATTTACCCATTTTAGTACTTATTTGTGTTTTTATCCATTTCAGGTCAATAAAGTTAAATGAGCTAAAAATGGCTTCTGAAAGCCTTTTTGTAGTCAAACAAAGTCTTGGTGAGAATCTGGAGCAAAAGGAGGCTAATCTGAAGCAAAAGGAGGCTGATACTGAAAAACTGCCAAGTTGGATAGATCTGAGAAAAGTGAGATATATTGCAGAAAAGTTGGATCGATCGAACCCAGATCGATCAAAAGTTGGATTGATCGAACAAATTGGATCGATTGAAGAAAAAGTTGAATTGATCGAAAATGTGCTGGCAGCGAGCTGTCTTATTCCCTCTCGCTCAAATTCCACCTACCATATAGTACGAGATTAGATATTTTTAGGGCTATATTTCTGACTTAGTGGCTAAGAAAAGGACCTTCTATATAAAGGGAAGTGAACCATTTTGTAAAGGAGCTTTTCATCATTTTATTTTTACATTGTAATTTTATTTTCTCTCTCTAGAAAAGTTAGAGATTAGGGTTAGAAGAAAAGAGGGAAGTGGAGGCACATCTCAAGATCCATCTCTAGATCCACTCTCTCTCTCTCTCTCTCTCTAGAGCTTTAAAGAAGAAAAAGAAGAAGAGGAAGAAGAAGATGGAGCCATGTTTGGAGCTTGCTCTTAAGGGTTCCAAGATCACATCTACCTCCTCCATGATTGGCTAGACTTCTCTTTGGGGCTTGGATGAGCCCCAAGTTTGTAATCTAAACCTCTATCTCTTTTATACTTTTTGGGGAATAATATCTTGTGATTTATGTTCTAGCATTGTGAATTTAATGAATCTTGGTATATTTCTATGATTTCTATGGTTTAATTCTTCCTATTAATTGTCTAGTTTATTTACATGTCTATGTGTGATTAAATTGGAAATTATGTCTCACATGATTCATATGGTTTAATTCTTCCTATTGATTCTCTTTGTGATTACATGTTGTCTTATGTGTGATTATTTGGGAATTGATCTCTACACTAGTTTTTATATATTAATTGCATGTCTATATGTGGTTGATTGAGAATCTAGTGATGGCTAGACATGGGTTTTCATTGAATGGGTTTGTCAATTAATTTGATGGATTATTCTTATACTTGATGGGTTGTTCTACAATTTAATTCATGCTTGTAGGTAGGTAGACAACCTATACTTGAGTTGATATTCCATGGCTTATTACTGTAAATTCCATGATTCTCTGGATTGATGTGTGCTACAATTGTTACTAATTTGATAGGTCATGCTTAGAATTGATGGGTTGTGCTACACTTAGTTTATTTGTCGGTTAGGTAGACAATTCATTCTTTAATTTGATGGTCCATGCTTAATATTGCAATTGGTAGTCGCATTTTGTTCACAAAACTGTTTTCCCCAAATTAGTTGAAAGTGTGTGGTTTGGTGAACAAGCTTGGTGGCAATTCCAATACACGCCAAATCCCCACTTCTCATCTCTTAAATCCCTATCTCAACGTAGTTTATTTTAATTTCATTTTAATTTGTTTGCATCTTAGTTTAATCAACTAATCTCTCATTTGCAATCTTGTGATCCACTAAAGTTGAAGTTAAATTCTAACATGTATAATCCCTTGGGACGATCCCTACTCACTCTTGCTACGTTAGTAGTAGTGGTGGTCATGGTTTTTATAAATTTAAATTTGACCTAAAAGGCTTTTCTTGAACCGCACATTCACTACATCAATTTGGCGTTCACGAGCGGCAGTCGTCATTGGGAATTAGACAGCTCACTGCCAGCAGCCATTTTGATCGATCGAAAGGTTTTCGATCGATCCAACACTTGCTTCGATCAATCAAAGATGATGTAGCATGTTATCCGAATTATTGAGCTGGCACCACCTTGATTTCGATCGATTGTAGCCTTCTTCGATCGATCGGGACTTCCTTTAATCGATCAAAGATCCCCTGATGCAATTTTCTTGACTTCTTTCCAGCTTTGCTCCTTAGCTCCAAAATTTCTTAGCCTGTTTGAACTTTATTAACTTGAAATAGGCAAAAACACAAATAAGTACTAAAATATGTAAGTAAGATAGATGAATGGACTGAAATACCCTAGCTTAGGTGCTAAATTGCGTCATATTTGAACACTTATCGACCATGAGTGGCTAGATCCTTCTTTTAGGGCTAGAGATAGCCCCTAGGCTTGCCTCTTAAACTTTAGTACTTTGTAATTTTTGGAGATTTATGCTGTAAATAATGTTTTGACCTATGATTATATATAAATCTTGAGTTTCTACATGATTTGTATGGATTAATTCTTCCAATTAATGTTTCATTCTATTCATATGTCTATATGTGATGGAATGGATGATTATGTCTTTACATTAGATTCTATGAGTTTGATGCATGTCTCTGTGTGTTGGAATTTTAGATTTAGTGCTGGTTAAGGCATGGTGCTTAATTGGCTACTCTTGTGATTTATTTGATGGATTATGCTTATTTCTTGATAGATTTTGCTACCTTATTAGCTTAATTAGTTTAGTTTTCTTGTCATTAGTATAATTGTAGTGTAGTTACTTTAAATTCCTAGATAGGTAGACAATCCATACTTGTTGTTTGATGGTCCACGCTTATGATTGCGAGTACTACATTTCTCTAGATTTTTGTGTGCATTAATTATGAATTTATTGAATGGTTATGCTTATTTTGTCATCCATGCTTAGTAATTAAATTGATGGCACACACACTTTTTTTACAACATAGAATCCCCCTAAATTGACAAATGCTAAATGTTTAGAAAGGTGAAGCTTAGTGGTGAACTCTATACCCCAAGACCTCTCTTTCATTCTCTACACCCTAATATTTTTAGCTTGTCTTCTTTGCATGTTTTTAATTGAATTGTAGCTTAATTCAACCAACCAAAACCTCTCTTTGATCATCCGACCTACTAACCCGAATTTGATTCCGTAATACCTTACAAATCCCTTGGCAGGATCCCTTTTCACTCATACTACATAGTATAGTGTTAATTGGTTTTTATAAATTTTAAATGTGGCCACTTCACATACTCACACTTTTTACATCTTTTTTAGCACTAGGTTCGAGACACACCAAGGGGTATTTATAGAAATAGAAGTGTCTTTTTGGATTGAGTGTGTCTCTTCATGACTGAACACAACCATTTATATGTGTCTCTTCATCACTAGCTATAACCATTTATATGTGTCTCTTCATCCCCAAACACACCTACTGCAATAGGTTGCAATGGTTTACATTAAATAAGTTATGTTTATTGGTTTTGAGCTGTATATATTTTCATTCCATAACCAACCATTGATCACATATGTTCGGTCTATTGGTTTTGAGTTGCATATATACATAAAATTAATGAGACAACTTAGTGATAGTACATCATATATAATTTGGAAAACCAAAAGGCAAATAAATAAATTAGCTAAAAAAGTAAGTTGAGAGCTAGTCCCTCTTAGGGTTGTGATAGTTTAAAAAGGGAAAAGAAATGACTCAACAAAAATTAATATGGTTTGACAATCATTTCTATTCCATGTTTTTGTTTTCAAGTCTATAAAAAAACATAAACAAATGACAGAATGGATATTGGTGTACTTCTTGTCATCTATTCAAATTTTTAATACATCGGAGAAAAAGAAAGGAAATGCGATGAAAGAATGTTACGATATCACATATGTTTCAAAACAAGGGAAAAATAAAATAAGCTAAAATATGAAAAACGAAATTTTGTTTCACCTGTTTTTCCTATTTTCACTATACATCTATAGTGAGATTTTTATTTTTAACAAATAAAAACCCAATAAAATGTAAATAAAAAGAAAATTTTACAAACATCTGAAGAATTTTTTTTTTTCTTAGCTTTCAAACCTTATGCAATAAATTTAGCTATCAAACATGATAAATTAAACAATATTGTTGCTTTCTCATAGGGAACAGAAAATGCCAAACCACATATTGCTAATGTACTTGGCCAGAAGTTTGCTTTTAAACCCTTTTAAATCTCCATCCAATAGAATAAACCTAACAACGATACCTGTAATCAATTTCTATTATGGAGTAGTCAATTTTGACAAATACAAAAGTAAAACAGTCTTAAAGAACTGTGTGACTTGCGATGAAAAGTTAATTTTATATAGGGGTAAAATCACAAAACTCTTGTACTTTTAAATTTGTGCATAAAACCCCCGTAAAATTAAAATACCCCCTAAACTAAAAAAACGTTATCATGTAGTACCATTTCGGTTAATCTACGGTCAGAAGGGACTATAAGAAATAAAAAGCAATAAGAGAATGAAATAATGCACACACATATCATTATTTCATTATGTTAATTATATACACATAAAATCCTATATAAGTATGGTAAATAAATAAAGGCAGATCCTAATTATATGATACAGTAAAATCCTATCTAATTATGGTAAATAAATAAAGGCAGATCCTAATTATATGATACAGTCAACTATCAAGAATGGGAAAAACTAATTACATAAATTGCTACTATAATTGTGTAACGACCCTGAGAGATACCAAAATAATAATAATAATAATAATATATATAATATATATAATTTCAGCATGACCTCTGCAGAAAAAGTCCCTCTACAACCTATTGAAATACATAAAATGCAATGACCTCACTTGGCCTTAAAACTAATCTATCCTATCCCAACACACAATGCAAATAATATACCACATTCCCAAAATAATCATATACATATAAAAAGGTCCCGTTCCTCCATCACATCAAAACAAGGAATCACCAATTCACTACCTAGTCCCATAATCCTTTACAAGGAACGTACTTTAATTACATCAAGTTACAATCCATGAAATATAGCTAAAATTTAAAGTCCATAACTTACAACATTATACTAATTAAACTAAAGTTTCACAAAATAGTTAAGATTACATTTACAAAATATTAAAGTTCTAATACAAAAGATAGCAAAATAATTAGATCTCCAAATCCGATCTAAACTTGTGGTGGATCATCGTCCGCCACCTTTTTTCCGTAACCTGAAAATGTTAATATAAAGGGTTGAGCAAATTGCTCAGTAGGTGGTGCCTAAGACACACCTCTTGTGACCCCGTGAATCCAAACAATGAATAGGAATAAGGGAAAGTGGGATCATGCCATGTCAAAAAAAAATACAATACAATTTCAAGGTCATAAATAAACAATGTCGTGCCATGGAATGTAATGCCATGCTATGTTTCTCCCCATTTAAAAATCCCTTCCTTTCATCACTTTTCAAACCATTAACATAACCCATCTCATGGCAACTCCATGGTGGCACGAGAGAATGATTAGCTACTGTCCTTGACCCATGGCAACTCCATGGTGTCATTTGGGGCTCAGATAATTCCACCACGCTAGGGCGGTCCCTCTAGTTCCCTCTAGGTCACATTAACGCCACGGACCCTAGGCATCCTAGGCACCTAGGTTTTCGCAAACCCTTTATCAAAACTTTTTCCCAAAAACTCTTTTCTTTCATTTCAAAACAATTTTCCCATTTTCCTTGCCCAATGGTATACATGAATGTCTCATATATTTCAATGCCGTGTACTTAGAAAAATTCATGCTCATCAAGTTAATATTCAACAATATACATGCTTTGTAATAAATAAAAAATTTTAAATATATTTCATGCTTTCTAATCACAAAGTTTAGCACTCAAGACACAATGGGTATAAATTAACATCAATTAGCATGCTTCACCTTCAAATACCAAATAACACACAATCACATATTTCATATACAACATTGAAGCAACTTTATAAGAAATCTATACAAATTGAGCATGCTATAACACAAATTAAGGAGAATAATTCACAAAAAATCAAAGAAAATGTGAATTAGAAACCCCTACCTCACTTAGATGCAAAAACCCCCAAAATTTGCCCAAAATTCAAAATTCAAGGGTTGGCCAAAATGGTAAATTGCTCCTATCAAAGTGAAGATCACAATGAGCTCTTCGATTTGCCGCAAACGGCACCAACAAATTCTTAAAATTGAGAAAGTAATCTAGGATTGAAATTTGTGAAGAAAAGAAAAAGAAAAAGAGAAGAAAAAAGAGGAAGAGAGGGCTTTACAGGGAGGGAGAAAAAGTGAGGCCAAAATAGCCTATTAACCACTAAATCATTTAAGTAGAAAATGGGTCCCACCACTTAAACAAAAAAATTCCCACCTTTTTACAATATATATATATATATATTAACAAAACATAAACATTACATTCTCCCCAACTTTAAAAGATTTCATCCCCGAAATCAAGTCATACCTGAGGGAGAAAACAACTCTGGATACTTAGAGCGAACCTCCTGTTTGAGCTCCCAAGTAGCCTCATCAACTTTGTGATGCCTCCAAAGAACCTTTACCAATGGTATCGTCTTGGTCCTCAACGCCTTTTGCCGTGTGTCAAGGATCTGAATTGGTCCCTCCTCGTAGGAAACATCCTCATCAATGTTAACCTCAACCCAACTTAAAACGTGAGATGGATCCGGTTCAAATTTTCGTAGCATCGATACATGGAAAACATTATGGACTCTGTCCATCTGTGGTGGCAATGTTAGTCTATAGGCAACCTCTCCTACACGGTCCAAGATCTCAAAAGGTCAAATGAATCGTGGCGATAACTTGCCACTCTTCCCGAACCTTATGAACCTCTTCCGTGGAGAAACCCGAAGAAAAATGTGGTCTCCTACCTCAAAGGATAGCGACCCTCTCCGCTTATCCGCATAACTCTTCTGTCGGCTCTGAGCTGTAAGCAATCTCTGCCTAATCAACTTAATTTTCTTAGTAGTCTTGAGTACAATGTCGAGTCCCAAGGTGGCTGTCTCGCGCACCACAGTCCAACAAACAGATACCTACAAGGTCTTCCATACAACACCTTAAATGGGGCCACCTGAATACTTGCCTGATAACTGTTGTTGTAGGCAAACTCAATAAATGGAAGGTGATCCTCTCAACTACCTCCCAAATCAAGCACACATACCCGAAGCATATCCTCCAAGATCTGGATGGTACGCTCTGATTGGCCATCCATCTGTGGATGGAATGACGTAGTAAGGTGCAACTATAGGTGCAATTTTTCACACCCAAACATTTAAAGAAATAAAATAAGAAGAAATACACGAAACATAGACAAGGCAACCAATGATTGTTGAAAGAAGAACAATGATGGGAATTCGATGATCTATCATTCTCATTCAGGCTCTATTTATAAGCTTTTTTCAGAGAATTACGTGGAGCCGTTTCCTAGCTTTTATTCCCAGATGTGGGTATTTATTCCTACTGATCGTGTGCATATCTTTATGGTAAGCATTATGGACTTATGGGCCCGTCAAGATCGGGCTATCCATTTGGCTTTTATGTCAGGTGAAGCTTCCTTTATTTAATTGAGCTAAATTGACATGTGCATATGGCCTCGGTTGTTGGGCTTCCAACTGATGGTGGGCCTTTAGGTATTTTTAGTTTAGTAACGGGCTGCTCTTTTGTTGCCATGTGGTGTGTTAAGATTGGTGGGGGTTTTTCCCTCCACTCTTTGCCACCGATTTCTTTTATGAATTTGATTCATATAAGGAATTATAATTGCTTTCAGGAAGTGGAGAAGTTTTTGCGGTTGTTACTACCTATCATTACCATTTGTGCTACTGATTTTAGGGTCTCGTGCTCACCTTTTCGTTATCCGCCTCTCTTCGCTTATATATTGTGTTCTCGTCATTTGGGCATCTGCATCTATGATCCTGTTCCCGAGTTTTAGCGAGAGTCCAATTGCTGCTGCAACATCTCCTTTCATCTGCCGAGGTTAGTCTTTCTTTTGTTGTCTCTTTCTTACATTATGAGTCAAGAAAGTAGCGAACGAACTCATAATGTTCATATGTCTAATTCTAAGTCGAGGACTGCGACAGCGAGTCTGAGTGATTATGCCGAGGGTCACATAATCCTCCCTGCGGATATTGTAGAAAGAAAGTATTTTTCAATTACTCAGTTGAGAAAGAAAAATCGTGTTCCTTCTAACGTTACCCTTAAGGAGTACGACCATGACTTGAATTTCAGTACAGGCGAGGGTTTAGAGGAAGGCGAGATGCTCTTTTCGACTTTACATTTCCCTGTCTTTCGATTTCCCCTTAATCCTCTCTACCTTCGAGTCCTGTCGGTGTTGAATTTGGTTCCCCTAATTTTTTTCGCATTCTCTGTTGTCTTCTTGCTCTGAACAGGGTTCGAGGTTTGACCTTGAATTTTGCCGATCTTCTGTTTTGTTATACACTTGATAGAATGAAAGGTGGAGAGGGTAGATTCCACTTTCATTCTAGACTGGGTAGGGCTTTATTCTCTCACTTTAACACTTCTGACAATGAGTGGAAAGACAAAATTGTTAAAGTCGTAGGGCGTGGCGATCTTCATCCGCTCGAGATTTATTCGTATGATCGAGCTTTCATGCCCCATCCGTTCCAACATTCAATGATTCGGGTGAGTCTTCTTGCTTCGTCTGCATCGTAAAGCATTTTTGTTACATTTATGACTTCTTGGGTCATGAAACTGATTTTTTATCTTTGAAATTTGCAGATAGCCATCTTGTTTATTTGCAGGAAAGAGTCTGGAGTGACATTCCTTCTGCCAGGGTCCTTCTCTCCTCTTCTCTTCTTGAGACAATCTCAAAGGATTCTCCAGTGATTGTTTAAAATCCTAAGGAGCCCATTGACCTTGACGCTTCAAATTCTGAGGCTAGCCTCTTATCGCCTACCCACCTTTCTCTTTCACAATCAGCGATGGAACTTTCACCTCCAAAACCTTATACGACTAAGAAGGAGAGGGAGGCAACTACTAAGTTGCTGCAGGAGAGAAAAAACATCCTTGTTGAGGCGAGTAAGCTCTCTTCCTCTCAAAAACAAAAAGGGGTTCAGTTAGTGATTAAGCGTTCTTCCGTGAAGGATAATTCTCCTTCGAAACGCCCTAAGTTTATGGCTGGGGCTTTTGGGGGTAAAAGTGCCCTAATTCCTAGCGCTATTGATGCTACTGGGGGTGATTTTGTGGGGTCTGCTAAAAAGTGGTTCCCCGAAATGCTAAAGGTTGATGGTTCTCCTATCACCATCGGCGATTCTGGGGCTGAAGACCTAGAAAAGCTGATGAGCTTAACCAGAGGGATGTGGCCATCTAGGGATAAGATTTTACAACAATAGATGAGTGTTAACGATCTGCTTTCTCTTACTCCCAAATCCATAACGGAGGTAATCTTTTTCGATTCCTCTTTCTTTCTTTTTGCCTATCTTGGTTCCTTAACAATCCTCTGTTATTTTTCCACAAAGATCTTTCTTGATGTTCGCTTTTATGAAGAAGTTGTTAGCTGATTCCCTTCAGGCGAACCAGTCTACCGCCCTTCAAAAGAGGGTGAGTCAAGAAGGAGAATATCTAGTAGCTCAAGTCAATTCAATATTTTGACAAGAAGGCTAAGGAACTCGAAAACAAAGTGGCTGTGCTTGACTTACAGCTCAAGAAAGTGAATTCTCTTATTCAAACCTGCAAGGATGGGGGTTTGGAGATGTTCAACCGCTTTTCCCAGATTACGAATCTTTGCTACGCCAAAGGCTTCACGCTTGGTTTTGCTCAGGGGCAACTTCCTTTTAAGGAGAGAAATTATGGTGATGCTGATGAGCATGATGCCGAGCAGGGACTCTTGGTTACCGGTGAATATGTTAAGCCCTCTACTGGCCCTAGGGAGATTGAGTTTGCTGCTCTGCTGAAGGGCGAGGTGGCTACTGAGGTTCTGTCTCCTCTCTAATATCTTTCGGACTCTCAGGGGTTACCTACTCTGTCGCTTGATACCCCTCTTCTACTCCAGCTTGGGTAGAGTTGGTTGATGCTTTTACATAAAGGTTTAATGCAGAAGGTGGAGCTGAACCTGAGAATGATCCTGCATAGCTTCCATTTATGTTGGGTTTTTTTTGGAGGTGTAGGGTACATCCTCCCTCGTTTGTAAGAACTCCCCCCCCCCCCCCCCTCTTTAAGGATATGAAAGTTTCTCTTATAACCTTTGAGATCACTTTTGCTTGAGCTCCTTCTTATGATTTGATCTTGATGCGTTTGTTTATTTATGCGACTGGTTCTTATGGTTGTTCAAATTTTTTGGATTTAATCAACTTTACGATCAAATTTGATCGAGCGTTCGGCTCTTGGGGCCTCTGCCTATTTGTGCGATCTATTCATCGGGCGTTCGACTCTTGGGCCTTCATTTTTGTGATCGGTTCTTGTAACCATTTGACTTTTTGGACTTGATCAATTTTTTGACCAAGTTTGATCAGGCGTTCAGCTCTTGAGGCCTTCGCCTATTTTTTGATCAGCTCTTGTAACCGTTCTGCTGTTTAGACTTGATCAATTTTCTAATCAAGCCTGATCGGGCATTCGGCTCTTGGGGACTTTGCCTATTTTTGCGATCGATTCTTGTGACCGTCTGGCTTTTTGGACTTGATCGATTTTCTAATTAAGCCTGGTCGGGCGTTTGGCTCTTGGGGCCTTTGCCTATTTATATTTACTTATTTATATACATATTCTCTCTCTTTTTTTTCTTTTTTTTTTATAGGCCTTTTGAAGGTCCGACAAGAGTGTTTTGATGCAGGTTGACCCCTTTTTATTTGGCCTTTGTGGTCAAAACAGGTCTATTTGTTAACAATGAGTCATAATGGGTCTTTATTTTTAAGGGAGTTTCCCCGCTGACATTGAAACCAAACAATTTTGCTTTATTGATAGAGAAAACATTTCTTTCTTATTCAAAGTGGAACGTTGAATTGAAAGGAAACTATCTATCCCAAAAGAAAGTGGGGAAGACTTTGAATTACGGACCCTTCGATAATGGGCTGTGACTATCCATAGGTCTTATAATTCAGGTCCCCCCACCCGCTGATTGTATATCCAATGGGTCATATTTTAATAATAAAAGAATCTTTTCCTTTTTTGTCGATGTGGGACCTTGAGTTCTAAGAACAGGAAAACATACTTTCATTTGAAAAAGGTGTGGGGAGTGTGTGGAGACCTCTGACAATGAGGCATTTTGATGTCATAAATGGGTTCCCATTGTCAATGGGTCCCACACACTGATAAGCAAGTAAGTGAGTAACCTTATAAGAAAAGCTTAGAAGTTCATCTTTTAAGCGATGTGGGACATCGTTTCCTATGGGTGAAGGAGTTTCATCTTTTTATAATAAGATTAAAATGTGTAAAGTGGAGACCCCTGATAGTGGGTCCCATTGTGGGTCGCCTACTATCAGGGGGTCCACTCCACTGTTTTGATTTTGTGTTATTTTATTTTAAATAACAACTAAAAGTTTTGTTTTTATCCGATGTGGGACTTTTCGAAAAAGACAAACGGTAGCTTTATTTGTTCAAAAGTAGAGTGCTAGAAAGCATTATACAATTACTTTATTGAAAGTACCTTTTCAAATTCATTGCATTCCTTAGTTTGGCTATTTCGATGCCATCCAGGTGTTGGAGTTTGTAAACTCCTTTTCCAATCACGTCTAAGATTCGATATGGGCCTTCCCAGTTGGGTTCGAATTTGCCGACATACTTTTCTGATTTAAGGAGCACCAGGCTCCTGGATTAAAACTTCTTCCTCTGACTCTTTTGTTGTAGCTATTTGCTATCCTCTGTTGATAGGCTGCTAGTCGAATGGCTGCCCCTTCTCTTTTCTCTTCTAAGAGATCCAGATTGTGCTCCAGAAGTTGATTATTTGATCTTTGCTCCCAGGTTAAGCTTCGGATGGTAGGTGCTACCATTTTGATGGGGATTACGGCTTCGGTTCTGTAAGCTAAAGAGAAAGGAGTCTCGCCAGTGGGGCGTCTCCGAGTAGTTCTATATGCCCATAAGACATTTGGCAATTCGTCCAACCATTTTCCCTTCTTATCTTCAAGCTTCTTTTTTATACAGGCAAAGATTATTCTGTTAGTTATTTCTGCTTGCCCATTGCCTTGTGGGTGATATACAGCAGACATCTTTTGATTGATCTCGTACTTGTCGAAGAAACGGTGAGTGTATCAATTATCCAGATTTGGTCCATTGTCCATAATGATGGATCTTGGGATTCTGAATCTGCATATTAGATTGTTCCAAATGAACTTTTTCACTTGGACATTAATTACACTCGCGTATGCTTCTGCCTCTACCCATTTTATGAAATAATCAGTCGCCAATAGGACATACCTTTTTTGTGATGCAGCTGTTGGTAGAGGTCTTATTACGTCCACTCCCCATTGGGCGAATGGCTATGGGCTGCTCATGGTGTGTATTTCTTCTGGGGGCTGATGGACAAGGAGGGCATACCTTTGGCATTTATCGCATCTTCTGGAATATTCTTCTGCTTCCCTCGTCATCTAAGACCAGAAATAACCTTGAGTCAGAGCTTTGTGAGCTAGCGATCTGCCTCCGGATTGATTCCCATATTCCCCTTCATGAAGCTGTTTTAACACTTCCCTAGACTCTGTAGGGGTTAGGCATTTAAGGTAGGGTCCGGAATGCGATCGCCTAAAGAGCTGTCCTCCCACAATCGAGTATTTAGCAGCCTTTAGTCTTAACTGTCGGGCTGCTTCCTTGGAATTAGGGAGTTTTCCTCTTTCAAGGTAAGCTAGTATAGAATCTATCCAGCTTGGTTCTCATAGGATGACTAGTACCTGTACTCTTCTTGCGATGCTAAGTGTATCTAGGACATCAATGGGGATGACTCGGGTTAATGATTCGTCTGCTATGGATGCTGTGCAGGCCAGGCGATCGGCTATCGGGTTCTCCCTCGAGATTTGCCGAAACTCAATTGTGTCAAAGTACTTTGCAAATTTTTCAACCTCTTCTCGGTATGCACACATTCTTCCTTCTTTGGAGATATACTCTCCTATCACCTGCTTGGTAAGGAGCTGTGAGTCACTATGAACTCTAAGATGTTTTACTTGGAGTTCCTTGGCCAGTCTGAGCCCTGCCAATAGTGCCTCATATTTTACTTCATTATTCGTGGTTGGGAATTCTAGTCAGATCGACTGCTGAAGTTTGGTCCCTTCGGGAGTTCTTATTTCCAAACCTGCTCCGGCTCCATTCTGGCTGAAGGAACCATCGACGTATAACTCCCAGCAAGGGTTTTCTATGACTTATTGCTTTTCTCCTGGATCAGTATCCAAGAGAAAATCTACGATCACCTGCCCCTTCTTTACGGTTCGCGATTCGTATCAAATGTCAAAGGAGCTTAATTCGATTGCCCATTTTGTTATCCGACCTGATAGATCTGGTTTATTGAGAATTGCTTTGATCGGATGCGTCATGGGGACTATGATCCGGTGAGCCTCGAAGTAATGCCGAAGTTTTCTTTTGGCCTGGACTAGGGCAAGGATGATTTTTTCTGCTATTGAGTACCTACTTTCTACGTTAGTCATGGCCTTGCTAGAGTAGAAGACCGGGTGTTGCTTTTTTCCCACTTCACTTACCAGAGCCAAACTGTTTGCTGATCAAGATACTGCTAAATAGAGGTACAATGGTTCTTCGGGTTCTAGGGCAGATAAAATCAGGGGGTTTGTCATGTATTCTTTAAGTTTTACGAGGGCTTCTCGTTGCTCTGCCCCCCAAATATCTCATTTTTTTGCTTTGATCGCATCGAAGAATGGTTTGCATTTGTCTGACAACCTGGATATAAAACGGCTAAGAGCTGTTATTCTTCTGGTGAGAATTTGAACTTCTTTTGTGGTTCGGGGCTCCTTGCTTTATAGCAGTTTTGCCAACTAGGTAAGACTTGCCTCTATTCCCCTCTTGTTTACCAGGTGACCGAGGAACTGGCCCAAGGATACTCTGAACGAACACTTTGTTGGATTTAACATCATTCTATATTCTCTGAGAGTATCAAATACATCTTGTAAGTGCTGCCAATGATCCTTCTTATCCTTGCTTTTTACAACCATATCGTCTATGTAAGCTTCGACTGTTCGGCCAATCTGTTTTTTGAACATTTTGTTGATTAGCCGTTGATAAGCAACTGTAATGACCCGGCCATTTTCCTTCATTTCCTTTTCTCAGATTTTCACGGATATTTTTTTTCCGTTGATCTTTTCCTTTCTGAGTTCAGTTTCTCGTCACTTAGTGTCATCTTGAGTACTCAGGAATGGTTTATGAGACTCTTTTCAGTGGATTGACGACTTCCTTTGAGGATCGAGTCATTTTCACATTTTCACTTTTGTGACACTATTCACTTTCGTCTTTTTCTCGGTTGTCACCTTGTTAGCATAACCTCACTTTTCGTGTTCGGAGTTGATTCCGATTTTGCATGCATCCACGATATTTAAATTTTATACTATGTGTATTTTCACTTTTGTAGAAAAGCATGCTAAGTGCTTACTTTTCTTGTAAAGGGTATAGATGCATGACTTTTTTGTAATTTTCTAAACTTTAGGGGTTTTGTGTAATTACTGTAAAGTAATTATTTTTCGTCTTAGGACCATTTTGCAATATAATTTGGAAGATATTTTCAAAAAGGATTTTTTTGCAATTTTCAGAAAGTGTGACAAGTGTCACACTCTCATTGGTCCACTTGTTGACATGTGTGTGGAAACACTCTGAGGCCTTGGATGAGGACATGTGGAGGGTGGAGATTTAACCACTTGTTGGCCTAAGATTGGTGCACTTGTTGGCTTGGATGGTTGACAAGTGTAGGCTTGAGATTTAACCTAGGATGGAGCCTTGGATTTGTGACAAGTGTAAGCTCACAATTTGATCTTGCATTAGTGTGTGTGTGAGAGGTAGTGTAAGAGCACATAGTGAGTGGATGATCTTTATCCCCTCCACTCACATTTCATCTTCATCATTTTTCATTTCCTCCCTCTTTTGTAAAGAAAACCCTAGCCTCCATGGATGGAGCCTAAAGCCTTAAGCTTTGACCTTGATTTTTGAGAGCCTTCCATTGATTTCCAAGCTTGAACTTGGGAATACATTTTGTTCCCCTCATCTTCCTCTTCATAACCCTAGAAGGGTTTGCCATTTTGTGTTGATTTTGCCTTGGATTCTAGAGAGACACTTCTTTAGTGAGGTAGGGAATGTTATAGGGTTATATGTTTGTTGTCTTGCATGTTTTTGGATGCTTATACAACTTGTATACATGTAGTGTATTAATTTGAGAAATTATGATTAATGGTAGTTTGCTTATAACTCATTTTAGACTTGGTAAATGGCATGGCCATGAGTTGATCTTTGATACATATTAATTTGGGTTGATTTAGATGAGTTTTCAAATCTAGAGATTAAATGGATTTAATTTGGTTTAAATTCTAGTAAATTGTGTTTTTCTTGTAATCCATCTTAGACTAGATATACGGTATGACCATGACTTAGTGCTTGATATAAATTAATTTGAGATCATTTGGACAACTTTTGAAATCTAGAGATTTAATTGATTTAAATTAATTAAATTTTATTTGATGATATCTTGCTTATCTTGCACTTTTGATTTGATATATGTAAAGACCATGATATGTTGCTTAACATATATTAATTTGAGGTTATTTGAAATCTAGAGAATTTAATCACCTTGTTTAATTAAATTCTATCTAATGGCTCCATAGATCTATTGGTATTTTAGAAGTTGTTTCTATATTCAAATGATGGACTTGAACTTGTTATGTATTCACTTGATTGTGTTTTGAGCATTGGACAACTTTGTTATTATATTTATATTCATGAGAACATGTTTTCTTTATAGAATATTTTGATGCCATGTGTAGTGAATTGCACACTTTATAATTGACATTATGTATGTCATTTTAGAATTGAAACTCTAAGGCATGGATTGTGTGGTTTCAACCTACTTGTGCATGGAAGGTGTTTTCATGCATTATATAAGTTATGTATAAGTTGTGAACTTATTTGGTTTAATTTTGGAATCTTAGAACATTGTTGAGTTGAGATGGCTAGGGTTTGGCTCTAGTACGGGGACATGAGTCCTCTAAGTCATTGAGATAGTGCGCACTTAGGGTGGTCTTCCCTGCGGGTTAGTGCCCGGAATAACCATTGAGGTCTCGGCAGAATTCCGAGCGTAGATGTCCAAGTCTTCCATTATTTGTTTTCGCATTCAATTCCAAGTTAACAATCATGTTTATATTGTAACTTGTGGTTTTAGTTATTGGCCATTTTGATGTTGTTAAGTACATCCATGAATATGATTTTAATGAATTATTTTGATGTTGTTAAGTACATCTATACTAAATTGATATATTTAGTTGATTTCACACTTTTAGATTTCTAGTTGATAACCTAGAGAACCTATGTCTTGATGTGTGGTATTAGATACTCTAATTATGCTAAATTGTTATATTTAGTTGATGTTGCATTTTAGACTTCAAGTTGATTACCTTAAGAATCTATATGTTGTTGTTTTGTGTAAGCATGCTCCTATGTTGTTGCTTTGTGTAAGCATGACCCTATGTTGCTAAGATTGCATGAATGAGGTGATTGATGCTAGAAATGATCCTAAGTAGCTAGGATGCTCCTTGAGTCTCACCTTTGACATAGACGTTAGGTGGAATGAACCACAATAATTAAATCATGCAAACTTGTAAAACGTAGGTCGATGCATGTTCATTTCCTACGAGTAGCTTTATATTACTCACCCCTACGATACTGGGGCATATTTCAGGTACAAGAATCAAGGTTGCGATTCTCGTCATGCTTGGATGATTGGTGGACTTGAAGATTTTCATTTCTTGTAAAGGTTGGCTTGAAAATCCATTTGTAGCCTTATATGTCAAAAAATGTATATTTGAATTTAAACATGTAATGTGTACATGAGTGCACTCCTTACAATATATTTGACATGTATGAGATGAGGCCGGAGGCCAATGACATGTCTCACTATGTTTGCATCAGTCGTTTTTGGGAGCCGCGGACCATTCCCGCATGCTCAAAATCACTTATTACATTTGCGTGCATATTCATTTCAGCCTAGAAGTGTATTTGGAGTCAAAAGTATGTTTGGTGCAAACTTACATTTTTTGCCGTTTTGAGCCTAAATTGAGCATAAGGGCATTTTGGGGTTTTCACTTGAAAAATAAAGTTTTCTTTTGGAATGGTTGGCTAGAAAACATGATTTTGAGGGTAGTTTCTTCTTTGTGTTTTTTTCAAAAAGGCCCAGAAAGTCCTCAAAATTGCATTTCAAGTCAGCATTTCAGGAGCAGCCTACAGGAGTTCGAGCGCTCTAAATAGGGAGTTCGAGTGCTCGAACTTTGGGCAGATTTCTTAGGGCAATTTTTGAGCACTTGAAGTCCTTGTTCGAGCGCTCGAAGTACTGTTCACAGGTGTGTGTGTCTTGGTTCAGCACTGCACCTCCGACTTCAAATCATCATAACTTCTTCGTTTTAACTCCGAATTGGTCCGTTCTTGAGTCTAAATTGATCGCATCGAAATAAGCTTTCCAATGGTACTAATTAGAGCTTCAGATTCTTCTTGTGGCTCAAGTTATTCGAGTTTAAGTAAGGTAGTGTCTGTTTTTAGTTCGAACAGGGATAGGGTTTCCCTTCCTTCGACTTCAGAACTTGATATCTTTGTCGTCCGGACTCCGAATCAAGTGATTCTTGAGTCTATCTTTATTAATTTTTCATTGTCTTTCCAATGGTGTGTACGGTGGCACCCATTTCAGTGTGTAATGACCATTTTGCCCCTAGGTTCTTTCTTATCCATTTTTGATACGTTGCTTCCGCATTTTCTTCCTTTGGGTTTTGTGACCTCATTGAGGGTCACATTGGTGTCTTAGAGGAGTGTTGTATCTCTAGAGACCATTGTTCTATCTTTTGCGTCCGCATTTTGGATCCGTTTTGGGTCATCACAGGACACACTGGGTTGAAAAATCCAGGGTCGTCACAGTAGCCCCCGCATTTTTCAGTCCGAAGGGCATAACTCTATAACAGTAGGTCCCACATTTGGTAATGAAAGAAGTTTTCTCTTCATTTGAAGGGTTCACCGGGATCTAGTTGTAACCTGAATAAGCATCAAAGAAAGTTAGTTTCTCATACCCGGTCGTAGCGTCTACCATCTGATCGATTTTGGGAAGTGAAAAGCTGTCCTTTGGCAAGCTTTGTTTAGGTTGGTGAAGTCGATGCATATTCTCCATTTGCTATTCTTTTTCTGGGCAACCACTACATTTGACAACCATTGAGGATTCTAGACTTCTCTGATAAACCCTGCTTCTAAAAGTCGGTTGACTTCTTTAGCAATGATTTTGTTCCTTTCGGGGGCGAATCTTCTCTGCTTTTGTTTCACTAGATGATGGCTTGGGTCCACGTTTAGGCTATGACAGGCGGTCCGTGGTTCAATTCCTGGCATGTCCCAGTGATTCCAAGTGAAGATATTGGTATTTTGCCTTAAAATCTCTATTAACTCCCCCTTTTCCTGGGCTGATTGGAGTGTCCCTATATAGGTTAGTTTGTGCTCTTCCCCTACAACTAACTGCATGGCTTCTAGGGGTTCTTCAGTCAGGTGTTCTTCTTCTAGCTCCTCTTTCTCCTTGGGAGAGGAAGAGCCCAGTAATTGCTATTTCAGTGATTGTTTGCCCTTATCAGTTAGACAAATCGTTGTGTGGTTGCATTCCTTTGCCATCACTTAATCCCCCCAAATATCGATGACTTCTTTACCGTTTGGACCAACGCACCTCATGACTTGATGTAGAGTTGATGGGACTCCTTCCATGCAGTGGATCCACCCTCAGCCCATTAACAAATTATAGGTTGGATGAATATCCACAACTACAAAGTTCTCTTTCAGAGATCTTTTAGCCGCAGTGACTGATAGTGTGATTACACCTATGGGCTCCACTCTTCTGGCGTCGAACCCTACCAAGGGGTTTCTGGTATGGCGAATTTGATCTGTGGCCAGTTTCAGCTGGTTGAAAGTCCACTTCGTTATAATGTTGGCACTACTACCGAGATCAATCAATACCCGTCTAACCAAGCAATTGGCCACTAGCAGGCTAATTACTAATAGGTCTTCATGTGGATGTTGTACCCTTCTAAGATCTCCCTCATGAAAGGAAACCTGTGTCGGATTAGGTCTGCAGCCAACAACATTGATTTCACCAATCCTTTATAACTTATGGGCTTGCTTGAGTTGAATCCTGTAAGAATTCTCTGGTTGCTGGCATTGGTTACCCGGACAAAATGGTTTTCTGTCGCAGCCTTTGGGGTCATCCGGGTTCGCTTGAGTTACCTTTGTTGTTGCGGGGTTAACCAGGTAGTCTGCTAATTCGGCTTTGGCTATTAGCACCTCCACTTGCCTTCTCAGGCTCCACAATAATTGCTTAAGTGACCAAAATCACTATGAAATGCATAGTGCTTACTTTGGTCTCTCTGCTCCATTGGTTGTCTGATCGATGGTGGGATCTAAAAGATGTTTCTAGCCTTAGTCTCTTGATACAGTCTGTCCAGCGTTACTTTGACTGGTGTGACCTTTTCGACCGTTCGAGACTTTTTCTCTGGGATTCTTCCTTCGATGCTCAGGGATTCCCGATGGACTCTTGATGTGCTCAGTTGCTCTTTTGGTCAGCTCTCTATAGTGTCCAGAGTTGCCCTTTGCTATCTGGTTACTTCATTTTCTTCGAGCTTGATATAGTTTTGTGCTCATGAATTCAACTCAGACATATTAGTTAGAGTTTTCTTTACCAGAGAAGAGTGAAAACATGAGCCTTGCACCATGGCTATCTTGAATGCTTTTATGGCTATATCCTGATTGTAATCTGGAATGCCAGAGAACTCCATGTTGAATCAAATAAGGAAGGCTTGCAGGCCTTATCCTTTCATTTGCCGAATCGTGAAGAGACTGGCAATGGTTTTTTTTCTGTTTTTTGTTTCCACAGTACTGGGCAAGAAACGCTACGCACAATGATTTAAAGTTTGGGATTGACCTATAGGGGCGATTTTTGAACCACTTCAAGGCCTCCCCTATCAGACTAGATAGGAATATTTTGCATATGAACGGATCGTTGTGTGCCTCTAGCGTCATTTCCTAAGTGTAATGGTTTAGGTGCTGGAGAGGGTCTCCAGTTCCATTGAATTTGATGAACTTTGGCTTTATGAATTTCTTGGGTCTTGCAACCCATTCCATCTTATCGGTAAAAGGAGTCTTCACTATTGATGCAGTGAATTCCCTTGCCATGTCTTCGGGCATTTGGGCCATCAGCCCTTTGATTCGCTCATCCATTTCCTTTCGGAGCCTAGCGATAAAGTCATTCCCTAAAAATAGTTGATTAATCAGTGGGACCCATGCTTCCTTCCTACCTAAATCAACATCATCTGATGGATGGTACTTGGTGGTCCGAGGTCCTCCCATAGTAGTGTTTCATAGGATGAGGGATTGGCTCGCTGTATCGTTGGCATCGTCCAACACCCCGTTGAGCTGTTGCCGTGGAGCCCTCTGTTGGAGAGGAGGGTTATCGGGACCCAGCTCCAGATGGGGATTTTCGTTCTATCGTTCAGGCGGTGGGTAGATCGGTGGATCATTCCACCGAGTATCTCCTCGAAGTCTTTCATTTTCCTCATGCAGAGTGTTGATTTACACCACGTTGGCTTCTTGAGCTTGTCTTAGTGCATTGATCTATTCAGTACTGACTTCATTGGCTTGTCGAAGGATGTCAAGTTGCACTTGCATCTCTTCACGTATTTTCTGCATAGTTTCTAGTTGTTGTGTTTATGTGGCATCTGATCCTGTTGCCATTCTGGATTAAAGTCGCATGCAAGCAGTAAAAAACGGATTTTTTGTATTGAATTCCCACAGATAGTGCCAAAGTGTAGGTGCAATTTTTCACATCCGAACACTTAAAGAAATAAAACAAGAAGAAATACACGAAATATAGACAAGGCAACCAATGACTGTTGAAAGAAGAACAATAATGGGAATTCGATGATCTTTCATTCTCATTCAGGCTCTATTTATAAGCTTTTTTTAGAGAATTACATGAAGCCATTTCCTGGCTTTTATTCCCAGATGTGGGTATTTATTCACACTGATTGTGTGCACATCTTTATGGCAAGCGTCATGGACTTATTGGCCAGTCAAGATTGGGCTATCCATTCGACTTTTATGTCAGGTGGAGCTTCCTATATTTAATTGGGCTGAATTGATATGTGCATATGGCCTCTATTTTTAGGCTTCTAACTAATGGTGGGCCTCTAGGTGTTTTTAGTTTAGTAGCGGGCTGCTCTTTTGCTGCCATGTGGTGTGTTATGATTGGTGGGGGTTTTTCCCTCTACAACAACGATGAACCAAATGCTACTTGAAGTCCTTCCCAGAACCCCGAAGTGAACTTGGCATCCCTATCTGAAATAATAGCCACTGGAACTTCATGCAACCTTACAATTTCCTTTACATACAGTACACCAAGTTCCTCTGCGTCATCTTTTGCCTCAATAGGCAAAAAGTGAGCCGTCTTGGTCAATCTACCAATGATGACCCATACGGCCTCATTTCTTCTCCGTGACCTTGGAAGACCTGTTACAAAATCCATAGCGATTTGTTCCTATTTCCACTGCACTACAGGCAATGGTTACAACAAACCAGTAAGTCTCTGATGCTCGGCCTTCACCTGTTGACAGGTAAGGCATCTAGCCATAAACTATGCAACATCCTTCTTCATTCCATTCCACCAATACTGTCTTCTCAAATTATGATACATCTTGGTACCATGGATGAACTGCAAAGCGGGAAGTGTGAAACTCCCGTAGAACGACCTCACGACAAACTATGGGAATGACCAACAAACCCTTGAACCGTAGACCTCCATCCGTATGCAAGGTCCAATTCTTCACTGTCTCATCACTAGAAATCATAGTGTAAATGGCATCCAAATTCGGATCCTGTCTCTGTGACTTAATCACTCATCTGACTAGAGTAGGCTGAGCCACACGGCTAAACAAGAATGCCGACTCACTGTAAACATCCCCATCAAAGCAACACAATCCCATTTCTACTAAGTCTTCAAGCATCTTCCACTTCCAAATGGCTAAACCGACCAAAGTCCCTGGAGATTTCTGGCTTAAGGCGTTAGCTACCACATTTGCCTTGCCCGGATGATATTGCAAGTCAAAGTTATAATCTTCCAAAAACTCAACCCATTGCCTCTGTCTGTTGTTCAAGTCCTTTTGGGAGAAAAGGTACTTGAAACTCTTGTGATTCGAGAACACCTCGAATCTCTCGCCATACAAGTAGTGTCTCCAACACTTCAGAGCAAACACGACTGCTGTTAACTCTAAATCATGAGTAGGGTAGTTAAGCTCGTAAGTCTTCAATTGTCGAGACCCATAAGCCACTACTCTACCATCTTGCATCAACACACAATCCAAACCATCACATGAAGCGTCACAATAAATCACATAACCCAAGCCATGCTCGGGTATCACCAATACTGGAGCTGTAGTCAATCTTATCTTCAACTCTTGAAAGGATGAGTCACAGGCTTTATTCCATGTAAACTTAACTCCCTTTCGGGTCAATCTAGTCATAGGAGCTGCTAGACGGGAAAAATCCTTCACAAATCTACGATAGTAGACTGCTAGACCAAGAAAACTTTGGATCTCAAAAACATTCTTGGGTTGTTCCCAATTCAAAATCGCTTCAATCTTTGATGGATCCACTGACACTCCACCTTTCAAGACAACATGCCCCAAAAATTTCACCTCTTGTAGCTAAAACTCACACTTTTCATATTTGGCGTACAAACGGTGCTCCCGTAGAATCTGCAACACTATACTCAAATGGACCTCGTGCTCCTCCCGAGTCCGTAAATAGATAAGAATGTCATCCATGAAAACTGCCACAAACTGATCCAAGTAATCGTGGAAAACACGGTTCATTAGATCCATGCATGCCACTGGTGCATTAGTAAGACCAAAGGGCATGACAAGAAACTTATAATGTCCATACCGTATACAGAACGCTGTCTTTGGGATATCTTCATCCCTAACCTGCAACTGATAATAGCCTAACCTCAAATTAATCTTTGAAAACTAACTGGCTCCCCTCAACTGGTCAAACAAATCATCTATCCTTGGCAAAGGATACTTATTCTTTATGGTGGCATGATTCAACTTCCGGTAATCAATGCATAACCTCAAAGAACCATCTTTCTTCTTAGCGAACAAGACCGGTGCACCCCACGGTGACACACTCCGTTGGATGAAGCCTTTCATTCTCAAATCATCAAGCTGCTTCTTTAATTCTTCCAACTCCACTGGTGCTATACGATATGGTGCCATAGAAATCGGCGCGATATCAGGCATCAAGTCAATAGTAAACTCCACCTCTTGATGTGTAGGCAACTTTGTCAAGTCCTCTGGAAAAACATCCAAAAAGTCACGAACAACTGCCGGATAAACCTGTTCCACAACATCATCTTCTTCGGCTAAAAGACTAGCCAAGAAGTAGTCACCATGACCTCGTCCACGAATTCCATAAAATGATAAAGTATGGGAATCACTCTGATCTCCCATAAAAAAAGAAGCAATCTCCCTCGAGAGTGCAAAATGTGACTCTTCCTTTGAAATAATCGATTGTAGCTCGAAATGAAGCTAACTAATCCATCCTAAGAATGACATCAAAGCTAGTCATCTCCAGGAGGATAAGGTCAAACACAAAAGTCCGTTCGGCTATCACAATGGAACAATCCTTCAGAACTCTGCTCAAGGACACTGAAACCCTAACTGGCGTGCCAACACATAATGCCCGATCAATGAAACTGACCTCTAACCCTGATGCAAGTGCAAATGATGATGATATAAAAAAATGAGATGCACCAGAGTCAAACAGAACACAAGCCCAAGAACCAAACACTGGGAAAATACCTCAGAGAACTGATAGACCAGAAGACGTGCAGGCCTAAACAATTGTAAAGACACATCCCTGTGATGCCTATACCTGAGAACTGCCAACCTGAACACCTAACTATTGCGCTAACATAGTAAGAGTATCCCTCCTAGCTGACCGTGAACCCTAAGAAGACATAGCAGACTATGGTGATGGTGGTGGTCTGAAACCTGACTGAGCTGTAGCTGACTGTGTTGGCCTCTGCTGTGACCATCTGTCACTGCCACTGCCACTACCTGCTCCCCAATTTTGACAATCTTTAACCCTATAGCCTTGTTGGTCATAACCAAAGCATACCCCCGAATTAGCTGATTTCTGTGGACACTCAGCCTTGTAGTGACCAGGTTGATTATAGTGATAGCAGACGATACCAGTCCTAATAGACCTTGCTGGCATAGGGGTAGTAGGAGCAGATCCCTGAAACTGAGTTGAACCACCCTTATTCTTCTTCTATGACTGCCCTTCTAAAGATGATCCTGTATTCCTCTTTTGCTTCCACTGTTCCCTTCCTGTATTTCTACCATTTGTTTCTGCTTCTAGCATCAATGCCTTTTCCACTGCCTCCGCATAAACCTTGAAGTACTGAGCCATTATCAATGGCCTCATTTGGTAATGAAGGCCAGAGACAAACTTCCGGGTCTTGTCGGCCTCATTTCTCACTATCTCTAGGGCAAAGTGAGAAAGAGATGTGAACTTGTTTTTATATTCCGTCACTGACATATTGCCTTGAATGAGATCATCAAACTGTTTCCTTAGCTCCCACCTCTTGGTAACCGGAAAATATTTTTCATAAAATAGCTCCTTAAATATATCCCAACTTATGTCCTCTACCTTGTGATCGTTAGTGACCGACTTCCACCAAAGCTTGGCGTCCTTGGAAAATTTGTAAGTGGCCAAAATGATTTTCAAATGATCATCCGTCACATCCATAGAAGTCAAGTGGCTTTCCACTTGGTCGAGGTAGTCGTCCGCTACCATTGGATCTTCACCGCCCTCAAACATCATTGGCATCAACTTTGAAAACCCAGTAATCAACTTGAGACATTTTTGCGCTGCCGTCTTCTCTACCTGAACTACCGGTTGTGGAACCGATTGTGGAAGAGAAGCAATCGTAGCCCTCAAAGCATTCTGTAGCAAGCGATTCAGTGCCAAATTAGTTGAACCTTCACCCTCTTCAACGGGTGTCTCAACATTATCCCCCCTAATGGAAACACCTCTCGGGGAAATCAAGTCCCTAAGAAGTGTATCCTCTTTAACTTGCTCCGCGGGATTGGAGCTAGAGCTTTCACCAACGTCACCCCTTGTCGGCCTAGAGCCAACTCCCCTTGCTTCCTTTCGCGGTGGCATCGTGCTAAAAAAAATTGAGAAAATGATTCAACAACAATGAAGCTAAAGTCCAACCGAGCATAACTCAACACGAAATGATGCTATATTAACACTTAGCATACAAGACTATGCAATAAATTAATCAACACAAGCATATAAACACGTAAGCAAGTAAATAGTTAAGCATGCTTTTTCAAATAGCAAAACACTTTAGTAAATAGCCACAAAGCAATGCAAACAACTTCCCAAATAACCCTAGGCAGGCCTCTACTTGTCATCCTAATGCTTTTCGAACCATCGCTCTGATACCAAATTTGTAACGACCCTGAGAGATACCAAAATAATAATAATAATAATAATAATATATAAAATTTCGGTATGACCTCCACATAAAAAGTCCCTCTACACCCTGTTGAAATAAATAAAATGCAATGACCTCACTTGGCCTTAAAACTAATCTATCATGTCCCAACACACAATGCAAATAATAAACCACATTCCCAAAATAACCACATACATAGAAAAAGGTCCCGTTCCTCCATCACATCCAAACAAGGAATCACCAGTTCACTACCTAGTCCCATAATCCTTTACAAGGAACGTGCTTTAATAACATCAAGTTACAGTCCATGAAATATAGCTAAAATTTAAAGTCTATTACTTACAACATTATACTAATTAAACTAAAGTTTTACAAAATAGTTAAGATTACATTTACAAAATATTAAAGTTCTAATACAAAAGATAGCAAAATAAGTAGATCTCCAAATCCCGTCTAAACTTGTGGTGGATCGTCATCCGCCACGTCTTTTCCGTGACCTAAAAATGTTAATATAAAAAGGTGAGCAAATTGCTCAGTAAGTGGTGCCTAAGACACACCTCTTATGGCCCCGTGAATCCAAACAATGAATAGGAATAAAGAAAACCGAGATCATGCCATGCCGGGAAAAATACAACAAAATTTCAAGGTCATAAATAAACAATGTCGTGCCATGGAATGCAAATACATGCTATATCGCTCCCCATTTAAAAATCCCTTCCCTTCATCACTTTTCAAACCGTTAACAAAACCCATCCCATGCAACTCCATGGTGGCACGAGAGAAGGATTGGCTACTGTCCCTGACCCATAACAACTCCATGGCATCATTTGGGGCCCAGATAACTCAACCACACTAGGGCTGTCCCTCTAGTTCCCTCTAGGTCACATTAACGCCATGGACCCTAGGCAACTCTTAGGCGCCCAGGTTTTTGCAAACCCTTTATCAAAACTTTTTCCCAAAAACCCTTTTCTTTCATTTCAAAACAATTTTACCATTTTCCTTGCCCAATGTTATGCATGAATGTCTTATATATTTCAATGCCGTGCAATTAGAAAAATTCATGCTCATCAAGTTAATATTCAATAATATACATGCTTTGTAATAAAAGAAAAATTCGAAAATATATTTTATGCTTTCTAATCACAAAATTTAGCACTAAAGACACAATGGGCATAAATTAACATCAATTAAGCATGCTTCACCTTCAAATACCAAATAGCACACAATCACATATTTCATATACAACATTAAAGCAACTTTACAAGAAATCTATACAAATTAAGCATGCTATAACACAAATTAAGGAGAATAATTCACAAAAAATCAAAGAAAATGTGAATTACAAACCCCTACCTCACTTAGATGCAAAAACCCCCAAAAGGAGCCCAAAATTTGAAATTCAAGGGTTGGCTAAAATGGTGAATTGCTCCTATCAAAGTGAAGATCACAACGAGCTCTTCGATTTGCCGCAAACGGTACCAACAAATTCTCAAAATTGAGAAAGTAATCTAGGATTGAAATTTGTCAAGAAAAGAAAAAGAAAAAGAGAAGAAAAGAGAGGAAAAGAGAGCTTTACGGGGAGAGAAAAAAAGCGAGGCCAAAATGACCTCTTGGCCACTAAATCATTTAAGTGTGGAAAGTGGGTCCCACCACTTAAACAAAAAAATTCCCACCTTTTTATAATATATATATATATATATATATATATTAACAAAACATAAACATTACAAATTGAATCAACCGAGGATCACCTTGACGATTGAAGCTTGATTGATGAAGGAGTATCTCTAATATGCCCCAGCAAGATGGTGCTCCCATCGAGACACCAATCTTGGACCGAAGATACAGAAGTCACTACCTGGACATTCATTTTGTGAGAGCATCCGCGAGTTGGTTCTTTGTCGAGACATGGGAGACACAAACTTCACCACTGGTAACCTTGTCACGAACGAAGTGAAAATCAATAATGATGAGCTTTGGTGTGCCGTCGGACCAAAGCACAAAAGTTGCAATTGAGGTGTAGTGTGGCCAAGTTTGAATTTATAGAATGCCGCTACCACAACTAACTATAAATGTAGCTTGAGTGAGTAGGGATCGTCCCAAGGCAAATTGGAGTGTATTATGCTTGGAAATCAAGGTTGGATTAGTAGGTCGAGTGATCAAAAATGGTTTGTTGGTTGGATTAAACTATAATTTAAACTAAATAGAAGCAAAGTAAAATAACTAAGTAAATAAGGTGTAGAGAATAAGAGAGAGGAGTCTTGGGTCATAGAGGTCACCACTAAGCATTACCTTCCTAGACATTCAATATTTAATAAATTAGGGGGATTATGTGTTGTAAATGAAAGGGTATGCCATTGATTGAAATATTAGCATGGATGGCTAAGTAAGCATACATTGTCTAGCCAATCTAATGAGTAGCACAACATATCAAATTAAGCCATTAATCAATCCATAAGCCTACAATCAATGCACACTCAACAAATTAGAGAAATACACTACTTGCATTCATAAGTATGGAACATCAAACAACAAGAATAGATTATCCACCTATCTAAGAAAGTAAGGCAACTACATTACAACTAAGCTAGTGACATGAAAATTAAACTAATTAAACTAAGGTTGTGGCACAATCCATTAAGAAATAAGTATGAACCATCAAATAAACTACAAGAGTATTCCATTTAAGCACCATGCCTTGACCATCACTAGATTCATAATATCAACACATATATACATGCATCAATGTCAGAAAATCTATAGATAAACACATGAACATCCATTCTAGCATACATAGACATATGAATAGAATTAAATGATCAATTTAAAGTATTAAACTACACAAATCGTTGTAAAAACATGATTTATATATATATATCAAAGTTCAAGACAAATATTACAACACTAATCCCCATTAATTACAAAACATCAAAGTCTAGGAGGCATGCTTAGGGCTATCTCTAGCCCCAAGAGATGGTTTAGCCACTCATTGATGTTGTCATCCAACCCTCAAGAGCTATCTCCATGGTAGAGCTCATCTTCCTCCTTGGTAAAACCCTAGATGATAGGAAGAACTTTCCCAATTTGTGTATTTCTCTCTCTAATCTTTAGCCAAGTCTCTCACTCTAATCAACCTCTCTTACTTAAAATAGCCAAAATCCTTATATAGATGGCTCAAAAGTCACACCCAAGGCCAGTCCTCATGCACTAGGACCTCGAAATGATTGCACCATGAGCACACATTTTATTTGGCTTGAAATTAACTTTTCTCGCAACTTGAGGCAGTTCGATAGATCACGAGGCTGGTTCGATCGATCGAACTAAAGCGGCGCCTTTTTGGAATAAATCAAGGCTGAGATATTTTTGGGATATTTTGGGAAAAGGACAAAAGTGGTAGGTGGGGATAAGATCAAAGGAGTTCGATTGATTGAAGGAAATTTTGGATCGATCGAAAAAGATATTTTGCTAAGGATAAGGAGAAAAGGCTCGATCCATCATGGCATGATTGGAACGATCACTATGTGATCGATCGGAGCTTGGTTCGATCGATCAAAGAATGTTGTTTTTCACCACTTTGCTCCTTTCTTCCATTGAGCTTGAGATTGCATCTTTTATGTAACGACCCGGGTTTTTATTCAACCCGGTGGGTAAGTGATGAACCGAAGATTGACCCGTTAACAAATCCAGAATGCGGAAGCGAAAGATAAACTATGGTCCTTTGAGATATAAATCATCTCTAAGACACCAATGTGACATTCAATGAGGTCACGGAAGCTAAAGAGAGCAAAAGAGAAAACTAGAGTTAAAACGGGCTAAATCCGTCAATTAGGGGCAAAATGGTCAATTCACAATCAAAAGGAGAAAATTGACTCTAAACAAGTCAAATAAGGTGAATAAAACCTAATCTAATCATTTCATAACATTCCAAGAGGTTCCAAGAACATTGGATAAAAATTCCCACAAAACGCCCTTTCCCGGTTTAAGCGAAAACTGACCCTATCTCACTAAAACATGAATATCTCACACTCTGATTTGAATCTGGGGATGTGATTGGTACCATTGGAAATTTGACTCAAAATTCATGAATTTAAGCTCAAGAATCACCCCATTTGGATTACAAACGAAGAAGTTATGACCCTTTAAAGTTGGAAGATTAGTGCTGAAACTCAACAGAAGCTGTGCTCGGGTTCTAGCTATTTCGGTCGACCAAAATAGAGTTTCAGACGATCAAAATGAACAAAATTTATGATGAAATCATGAATCTAAGGTTTGGTTTTTCGGTAGACCGAAATAGAGTTTCGGTTGACCGAAATAGCCTTGAACAGTACTTTTGGCTACTAGAAAGTGATGTTTTTGGTGCAATGACAATTCCAATTGCCATCGGTCAATCAAAATGGAGTTTCGGTCAACTGAAACATCTCAAAAAGCTGCTATATAACCTGTTATAGGCCTGAGGTGCTAAGGTTCAACCCATACCTTGAATCCTATAATGATTTGGTTCAAAAATGAGTGTTTAAGACTGATTTTCAAGGAGATTTTGAGTATATGAACATGCCAACAACCTTGAAATGACTAAATGAATACAAAACATTGGCTCATGGCCTCATACACATCATTTACAAGAATCTCACATGCTAAACCTCCAAAGTTTGTTAAAATACATTCTTAAAGCAAAAGATGGTACCAAATGACTGCAAGTGCTAAATTAAACATGTTTAGCCCTTGGCCTTGTTACACACACATCCAAAGAGTATCAAAAGGTGCACTTAAGTGCACATTACATAGTTTAAACAACAAATACATGTTTTGACATAATGAGCAAAATGAAACAAGATATGCTAACAAGTGCATATTTTAACATAACAAAAATACTCCAAGTAGTCTAACAAGTCTAAGATTGTTGTGCATCCCACAATATGGCTTCTTTACCTGTAAAACACTTGGTAACTTCAGGGTGAGTAAACAAGTTTACTCATAGAGAAATGAGCATGCATAAGTTCAACTTATTACAAGGTTTGCAATTTAATATAATTCAATCCATGCTATTAAAGTGACATTAAAATTTTCAACATAGCATAATGAGACGCAAATTCACAAACTTAACAACTTGGAATTTAAATGCGAAATCAAACCAAAATGGATACTTGAATATTGCCCGAATTAAAACCGTACTCTTGAGATCACTTTAGGGCTATTAACCCATGGGTACCTTTCCTCTAGTGCGCACTATAATGTAGGAGGACAATCCCCCGTGCTAGAACCAAGTCCTAGCCTAGTCAAGTTCTTGATAATATCCCAAGTTTCCAAAATCAACAAGTTGAGCAACAAGTCATGACATGTGATACAAACACAAAAGCTCCATGAATTTAATGACTAAATCATTAGAACATTGAGATAGAAATTAATTAAACCAAATAAGTAATTTCTTTAGATTTCAAGAGTTGTCCAAATGATTCCAATTAAATATATGACAAGTAGTGACTCATGGATATGCCATATATCAAGGCAATAATGGAATTTAAGCATGGTATAACTAAGTAGAATTTATATCAACTTAAATTAAATTAATTCTCTAGATTGAAAAGCTCATTTAAATCATGTCAAATTAATATACAACAATGATCAAGTCATGGCCATACCATTTATCAAGTCTAATGTGAATTATATGCAAGCTCCCATTAGTCATTTATCTCTTAAATTAACATAGGACATGCATACAACTTTTATATCATTACAAGAACATTAAATCACTTGGAAAAATTAAATTATAACACCCCCTACCTCAATAGAGAATAGAATCTCCATAATCCAAGGCAATTAAGCTTAAAAATGGAAAATTAAACAAGGGTTTTATAGAGGAGAGTGAGAGGAAACTAAAGTATTCTAAGTCTAATGGTTTTAGGTGAGTGGAAGGGCACCAAAAATGAAGTCAAAGCTATTGGTCAAGCTTTGCTCCAATGGTGGCTAAGCTAGGGTTCTTGAGAGGAAAGTGATGAATGAATAAAAATGTGTAACCCTAAGTTAAATTGGTGGGATTCTCCACTCACTAGGTGCTCTTGCACTACCTCACACACACACACACTAATGCAAGACCAATTGTGAAGCCTACACTTGTCACCATCCTATGTAAACTTCCAAGACTTAATATTGAACCTACACTTGTCAACTATCCATGCCAACAAGTGGTCCAATCCTAGGTCAACAAATGGGTGAATCTCCACCCTCCATGTGTTAAGAGATTAAGCCTCCAAGTGGTTCTACCACAAGATCAACAAGTGGCACTATAGAAAAGTGACACTTGTCACATTTTTCTTAAATTCCAAAAAGTTCATTTTTGAAAAATATCTTCCAAAATAAATTACAAAATGGTCCCTAAGATGAAAAATAATTACTTTATTTAATTACACAAAAACCCCTCAAGTTCAGGATAATTACCAAAAGTTATGCATTCATGTCCTTTACAAAAAAAGTAAACATTTGGCATGCTTTTCTACAAAAGTAAAAACGTAGATATCATGGAAATGAAATATCATGGGTGCATACAAAACCGGACTCAAATCCGAGTGCAAAAAGTGAGTTTAAGTAAGGAAAAATGAAAAACGACTAAAGGACGAAATAGGGAAAAATCCGAAAAAAGAAAAGAAGGAAATGATCTGGTTGTTACATTTTATGCTCTAATTCAGCTGAATTGACTTATTTTAGGGATAAGTGTCTGAAAAGGGGAATAACATGAAGTTAGACTAAAACGAAAAAATAAGATAGAATAAGGTCCTAGAATGTTCAAGCTTAAGGGGTTTAAATGTGCACTTTTCAGCACTTATCACACTCCCAAACTTAAATATTGGTAGTCCCTAACAATGAACTATAAGGGAAATAAAGAAATGAATAACTGTACAACTATAAACTAGAAAGCAATAAATGGATAACGCCACTTTCGTAGGGATCACGATTGCATTTAGCACATGCAACAAGCCTTTTAAACCCCTAGGTTATCCCTAGTGGATGAGTAAAGTCTCGTAAGGGTTTCCAAAAATGATACCCACAAACATTAAGCTCATTCTCTCTAAAGAGGCACCAATATTCCAAACAAGAATTGGGAGAAAACTACCTCAAATATGCACTTTTTCAATCATTTCCAAGCAATCTCCCTAAATCTAAATATCAAGCAAAAAAATATGGTCCTCCACACATCAAAAAAATGATCATGCAAATCAAAATAACTCTAGAATCCTTTTTAAGTGAACCGACATCAACTATGTTGCTATCTAAGCCAACTAAAGAAATGATCACATCCTCACCCTCAAACTAGCACACAAATTTAGTACCGATCATCAAAATAAAGAGTGGACCTTTTATTAAAGCTTTATTGATCTAGGTGTACTTATTCCTTTCACTCAATTTTTTTTTTCTATCCCTAAGGATCAAAGATAGAAGCATAGTGTAATGTGTTGATCTATTAAGCTTTCTAACGATCCATGAGGTCGAGCATTAGGTCAATGGCTCCCAAACCAGACGGCTTTAGGGCATTAGGTGTTTAAACACCCCTAAGGACTTACAAGCTCAAATCAACTAGGCTACAAATCAAAACAACCTCCATCTAATCATTTCCCACCTCTCACCTTTTGGAAGAAGTCCTCACTTTTTTATTTTCTTTTGCAATAACTTTTTTTTTTTTTTTTTGTCAAATTATTAACCTAGAGTTTGGGCCCTCCACCATTCGGCGCGAGAAATTCAGTACTTGATGAGGCTAGAATCCCGGCTACTTAGTGAAAAGGGGTTGTTGTCCACCTTTATCAAGAATGAAAGCTTTCAATGCACTACTAGCTCAATTAGGATATAACCAAATCAATAATCAACAAAGCATGTACCCCACGAATGAATGATGGTGTGCGCCTGTGCTAGTGTAGAATCCTATAGTAAATCTCAATACAATCACAAAATCAAGATGATGTGGACCACAAATGCAAGCAAGGTATCAATCTTTCAAAAAATTTACTCCTAAATGACATCCACAAAGCATACAAGGAGTATTGGATTCTCAAGTCAAACAATTTTTAAATTTTAAGCAACATAGTCCTTAAAAGATCAAAATCATAACTAGCATCAATCTCAAATCTCAATCATGCAATTAAGTCTCAAACTTATGTAGAATGCCACAAAGTCACCTTACCCCCACACTTAAACAGCACATTGTCCTCAATGTGTAATGAGAACAATGAAAAAGATGGAAAGAATATACCATAGTGGTAAAGACATGAAGCCCAGCAATGATCCATTGGGAAAAAGTGCACCCCCAAACTTCAAATCAACAACCTACTTGAATAACCACACTAGCAAACTCACATCAAATATCAAATGTGATAAAGATAACCAAATCAAGGATTATAAGACAATATAGCACTATATGAAAGAGAGATATGAGATAAAGCCCAATATAAATCATAAACTATGCATGACTACACAAAAGGGCACAATGGTGAAATAAATTTTTGAATTTTGGATTTTTTTTTTTTTTTTTTTTTTTTAGAAATAAGATCAAATAAAAGAAAAATAAAAAATTTAAGAAATATGCAAAATGGGTGCTAAGTTTAACATCTCTAGCTAGACGGAATGTCACTTTGAAAGATTGGTTTTTTTTTTTTTAAAAAAAAAAAACTGTGATCGAACGATCGATCGAAGTTCGATCGATCCAAGACCTGAAAACCTGCAGAAAGCTTCAAACGATACACAGAGAGATGATTTTGCAGAGATCCAAAAAATTTCTAAGTATAAAACTGAGATCGATCGAGGGGAAAACTGGATCGATCAAGTAAAACTTAGATCGATTAGGAAGAAAGTTTACACGATACACAGAGAGATGAAATATGCATGGAATTTTCGCACGATAGAACTGAAAGGTGATTGTATGCAGAGATGGTGTTCGATCAATCGAACATACCTTATGATCGATCGAACAAGCAAGAATCCATGCATTTTCCAGTGCCCAATTAATCTAAGCAAGTCCTTGATGATGAAAACAAATATAGTGAATGATACTCAAGGAAAAACAAATTGAACATCCCTTGATAACATTAAGGGCATCATTATATCTCTTCCTAGATAGGATCCACCAAGAGGGCGGCTTCCAAATGTCTTTGAAAAACTTGCCCTTCAATGTAGGGTTTCAACCTTTGTCCATTCATTTTAATGTAGTTCCATCTTTTAAGCTTTATATTTTTACCGCCCCGTGAGGCGCAACATAAATGATCTCATATGGGCCTTCCCATTTGGTTCTTAACGTCCCAGGAAAGAGTTTTAATCTAGAGTTGAAGAGCCATGCTTTTTGACCAGGTTAAAAAGATTTCTTCACAATGTGTTAGTCATGAAAAGCTTTAGTTCTCTCTTTGTAGAGTTTGGCATTATCATAAACATTGTGTCTCAACTCTTCCAACTCATTCAATTGAAGTAACCGATTCTCTCCATCTTTGTCAAGGTCAAGATTGAGCTTTTTAACTGCCCACATAGCCTTGTGTTTTAGCTCAACCGGAAGTTGGCAAGGCTTTCCATATACAAGTTTATAAGGAGACATGCCAATGGGAGTCTTATATGCTGTTCGGTAAGCCCACAAAGCGTCATTCAACTTGCGTGACCAATCTTTCTAGGTTGTGTTTACCGTTTTCTCAAGAATATGTTTAATTTCCCGGTTTGAAACTTCTACTTGCCCACTTGTTTGAGGATGGTAAGGGGTGGCGACTTTATAAGTAACGGAGTATTTAAGAAATAATTGACTTAAGAATTGATTGGAAAAATGCTTTCCTCCATCACTAATCATGGCTCTTGGCATAACAAAATGAGTGAAAATGTTGGATTTAATGAATTGAACAACCACAGAGTGGTCATTGGTTTTGGTAGCACAAGCCTCCACCCACTTAGAAACATGGTCAACGGCAAGTAAAATGTATTGAAATCCATATGACATAGGAAAAGGACCCATGAAATCAATGCCCCAGATATCGAAGATCTCAACAACAAGAATATTTGTCAAGGGCATCATGTCTCTTCTTGATATCGATCCCATCTTTTGACATCTCTCACACTCCTTACAAAAATTATAGGCATCTCTATGGATGGTGGGCCAAAATAGCCCAGTTTGAGGAACCTTCAAAGCGGTTTTCTTTACACTAAAATGCCCACCACATGCAAGGGTATGGCAAAACACAAGGACACTTGGAATTTCACTCTCCAGAATGCATCTTCTCACTATTTGATCTGGAAAATATCGAAACAAGACAAGCTCTGCCCAATACTAATTCCGGATGTTAGCAAAGAAACTCTTATTTGCTTGCTTTGACCAATTAGTTGGAAGTTTGCCAATTGTAAGAAAGTTCACAATATCAGCAAACCAAGGCATTTATCCATTAGAAATTTAGAAGAGTTGTTTATCTGGAAATGAATCACGAATCGGTGGGCTTGGGAAAGATTTTACCACTAACCTCGAAAGATGATCGGCAACCACATTTTCGGTGCCTTTCTTATCTTTAATCTCAAAATTAAATTCTTGAAGAAGCAAAATCCATCGTATCAAACGAGGTTTTGTTTCTTTCTTGGTCAGAAGATTCCTCAAAGCAGCATGATCAAAATAGACAACGACTTTAGACCCTAAGAGATATGACCGGAATTTATCAAGAGTATACACTACAACAAGTAATTCTTTCTCGATAGTAGAGTAATTCAATTGAGCTCCTAAGAAAGTCTTGCTTACATAGTATATGACGCATGGAAGTTTCTTACCCTTTGTCCCAAAACTGCTCCTATGGCATAATCAGAGGCATCACATATGATTTCAAATGGTAATGACCAGTTGGGAGGTTGCATAATAGGGGCAGATGACAATAGACCACGGAGTGTATGAAAAGCATCTTGGCATGCTTGATCAAAGACAAAAGGGGTTTCCTTAGCGAGAAGATTGTGTTACCCACTAATTAACTCTAGAAGGGGGGTGAATAGAGTTAATGGCCAATTTTTGCAATTTATAAAATTTATTTATAACTAATTATCATGTAATAATCAATTGAAATATTCAAGCAGTATATAACACAAGTATAAAAAGATAGAGATAAGAAATTGCAAACAATGACTCGATGATTTAGCGAGGTTCAGAAACTCCTACTCCTCGGCCCAAGAACCCCCTTGAGACTTCCCAAATTCACTAGAGCTTATCCTTAATAGTGGAGAGCAAACCTTCAATTTGAAGCAAGTCTTTGATTCTCTTCCTTGCTAGGAGAACACCCTTCTCATAGGCTTCTTTTGGGTCACACTAACCCTTTTAAGATTGTAGCAAAGTTTGTGATTGAAATACAAGATTGAATCTTTCTCAATAGATGTACAAGTGTAAGCTCACAACTAGAGTAGACAAGAATATAAATGAAGCTCAAGTTCTAGGATGAGAGAATGTAGTGATAAATGAATGAAAGCTCAAAGAAGGAATTTATGGCTATTGAATGCTCTTGAATGGTCTTCTTTAATGTTCTCTCAAATGATGTAATTTGTTAGCAGATAACCCCTCTGTATAAATATAAATTCGCAGCTCAATATAGCTGTTAGAAGTAGTTGGTGGAATTAAATGCAAAAATTTGCCGTTGTAATTCAAATCCCTCAAAGGAGCCGGCTCTTTGTAAAAGAGGAGGCGGCTCCAATATTGAATGGAGCAGGCTCCAATAAAGAGTAGAGGAGGCTCCAATAAAGAGTAGAGCAGGCTCTACTTCAGGTTGAGCAGGCTCCTAAAATGGGAGGCGGCTCCTCTCAAGAAAAGATGTTCTACGAACCAAAATTGGCTACGGGAGTGCACAGAGCCGGCTCTACTCTTCATGAAGGCGGCTCCATTGCTGTGCAAGACTGAAAATAAAATTAACTAAGTCCTATGCACTTCATATTATGTGTAGCTTTCATAAATAAGGTTCATGAGTAGATTTTAGGCATTTTAAAAACTGAATGTAGAATGAGTATGCATGATCCTAAAATTTTGAGCTTCAAAATATATTCAAATAAACTTTGACATTAAATCTTATGCTCTCACCATCCTATCTACCCTTTTCTTCATTCTTTTGACCATGATCGTTTAGGCTTGATGAAGACTTCCTTCTTTCTTTGAAATGCTTGAATGATCTTTGAAGTCCGAGTTTTTTCTTTGATTTCTTGCAACTTTTAAGGCCTCCTTGAATCCATTGCTTGGAATGCTTAAAATAGACTTTGGCTCATTACTTTATTTTCATTGCTTGGAATACTTGGAATGGACCTTATAACTCATCATTGAGGTTTGAATATTGATCATCTACACATCACCTAATGAAAATATTAGTACTTAAACATCATTAATGGTTTGTAATCATCAAAACATAAGATTGACCTTTAGATAAAATGCTTAGGCAAACAGATTGCACAAGGGTTTAGCAATTTTACTAAAGTCTTTGATGAAATGGCAATAGAAGCCGGCATGAGCTAGAAAAGAGCGAACCTCTCTCACCGTAGAAGGTGGAGGTAATTCAGAAATGAGCTCAACTTTTTCTTTATCCACCTCAATTCTCCTTTTTGAGATGACATGACCCAATACAATACCCTCTTGAACCATAAAATGGCTCTTTTCCCAACTAAGAACGAGGTTTGTTTCACGACATCTTTTAAGCACAAAAGATAGATTTTTAAGGCATGTATCAAATGAAGACCCAAAGACGGAAAAATCAACCATAAAAATCTCTAGATACTCTTCCACCATGTTCGAGAAAATTGACATCATACACCTTTGGAATGTGGCGGAAGCATTACACAAACCAAAAGGCATCTGTTTATAAGCAAATGTGCCGAAGGGACAAGTAAAGGTGGTTTTCTCTTGGTCCAACGGGTCAAGGGCTACTTGATTATAACCCAAGTATCCATCAAGAAAATAATAGTATTGTTGCCCAGCCAATCTCTCTAGAATTTGATCAATAAAGGGCAAATGGAAGTGATCTTTTCTAGTGGCGACATTTAATTTGCAGTAATCAATGCATACACGCCACAAATTGGCGGTACGCTTAGAAATTGCCTCATCTTTTGAATTTTCAACCACCGTAACCCCCGATTTCTTGGGAACTACTTGAGTTAGACTCACCCATTTGTTATCAAAGATTGGATAAATTATACCGGCATCTAAAAGCTTAACAACTTCCTTCTTAACTACCTCTTTCATGTTTGGATTCAATCTCCTTTGGGCATCCCTAAAAGGTTTTGCGTCCTCTTCCATAAGAATGCGATGCATGCAAATGGAGGGAATCCCTTTAGATCCATCACACTCCATCCAATAGCTTCCTTATTTTCTTTAAGCACATTTAAAAGATCATTCTCTTGGTCCTCTACAAGATTTGAAGAAATGATGACCGGAAGAGTCTCTTTAGGGCCCAAAAAGGCATACTTAAGATTGGAAGGAAGAGTTTTAAGCTCAAGAGTGGGTGGGGGGACTAAAGATGGAACCGGTGGAGTACTAAAAAGTGGAGGAAGAGGTTCTTTTGAAGATTTCCAAGGTGAAAAATCTAAACTTGCAACGGATTCCATTAAATCGCTTACCTCACTCATTGACCCCTCATTATTAAACCCACAATTCCCATACATTTCGAGGAGACAAGATGCAAGAGGATCCTCGGAGAGAAGAGATGAAAGATTATCCTCAGTTGACTTTTTCATGATCATAGAAGGAATAGACTCTTCAACAACCTCATCCAAAACATCTATAAAACAACATTCATCTTCATCAATTGGATGTCGACTTGCATTGAAAACATTAAGTTTAACCATCATGTTACCAAAAGAAAGGTCCATAAATCCGAATCTACAATTAATGGTTGTGTTTGCAGTGGCAAGGAATGGTCTTCCTAAGATGATTGGAATGTGGTTGGTAGGGTTAGCAACCGGTTTGGTATCAAGAACCACAAAATCAACCGGGAAGTAAAACTTGTCATCTTTGATGAGTATATCCTCAACCATGCCCCTAGGTGTTTTGATGGATCTATCGGCTAATTGAAGCACCACCGAGGTTGGCTTCAAATCATTCAAACCTAATTAGATGTACACGGAGTAGGGAATCAAATTAACACTCGCTCCTAAGTCAAAAAGAGTTCTACGAACTTCATGATTTCCAATCACACATGAAATGGTCGGAGCACCGGGATTTTTTAACTTAGGTGGGGTGTTTTGTTGAATGATGGAACTCACTTGTTCCATAAGAAACATTTTTTTTGGGCTTTGTCCCTTGTTCTTTCTCTTTTGTGTGCAAAGATCTTTTAAAAATTTTGCATAAGGCGGAATTTGCCTAATTGCATCCAAGAGAGGAAGATTTATGTTAACTTGTTTAAACACTTCCATCATGTCATAGATTTTTCCTTGTTGCCTCCCAAAAGGTGAAGTCTCTCTCAAAGCATATGGAAATAGAGCTTTTGGCTCATAAGATTTTGCAACTTGAGGAGATGATGGAGAAGATTGAGAATTCTTATTATGACCATTTTCATCCAAGGAAGTAGGAATATAATTGGAAACGGGAAGGGTGCCAACTTGGGGTTGCACCGGTTCACTATCTTCACTTGGTTTTTTAACCCTATTATCAATTTGCCTACCACTTCTCAAAGTGGCAATTGCTTGCACTTGTTCTTAGGAAAGGCACCCCAAAGTAGAGTTTGCTTCCATAAAGTATTGGGCTTTTGGATTCCTTTCGGGTTGGCTAGGTAGTTTACCAATTTCTCTCGCATTCAATGCATTAGCTATCATCCTGATTTGGGATTCAAGCTTCGATATCTATTGAGAATGAGAATGCAACAAATTAGTGTTCATTTCCAAACTACCCAAAGCCACCAAAACCTTATCTTCAAATGTAGAATTACTAGAAAGTGCATGAGATTGATGAGAGCAAATTTGAGAATTATAAGCTTGAGGATGAGAGTAAGGATTCATTCTTTGATGATTAGAAGAAGATGAAACAAATCCTTGTTAACCTTTATTTCTTTGATGAGGAGGAACGTATCGATTCTGAAAATTTTTAGCTTGAAAAGAACTTGAGTGTTCACTCCACACCGGAACATAAGCATTTGAATGAGGATGAGCAAATATGGCATTGACTTGTTCATAGTGTTCATCAAACACATGTCCATGGGGACAATTGGAAGTAGAATGTAAAACACTAGAATATGTCATACAAGGCTCACAAAAATGATAGGAGTGATGAAAAAGAGATGATTTGTTAACCAGTTTTTGACTCAATAAGAATTGATCAAGTTTTTGAGCAAGAGTTTTGACCTCAGCTACAATCTCTATTGGACTTTCAATTTGACACACTTTCAAATTTTTCTTATTTTCATTAGAATCATGACTCACTTGAGAAGTGTGAGATTTATGCAATGAATTTTTATTCATTTTTTCAAAAAGGTGCCAAACATCATCTTCATGCTTTCCAAAATATAAACCTCCACATGAAGTATCAACTATGTCCTTGTGAATGTCAGATAGGTTTTCATAGAAATATTGAACCACTTGCCATTTTGGAATGCCAAGGTGCGGGCATTTCCTTAGCAAGTCATTCAATCTTTCCCAAGCCTCATGTAAAAGTTCTCCCTCCCCATGAGAAAATTCTCTAATAGCGGTTCTCATTGAATTGGTCAAGCTTACGGGGTAAAAAAAATTCAAAAACTCATTTTGCATTTGTATCCAAGAAGTTATTGAATTTGCCCCCAAATTGTTGAACCAATGTTTTGCCTTATTTTTAAGAGTGAAAAGGAAGAGAAGTAACTTAAGAACTTCTTACGGGACATTCATGTACTTCACGGTGGAGCATATTTCAAGAAATTCATCAAGATGTTTATATGGTTCCTCATCATCTAAGCCATAGAAAAATGGACACATTTGAATAGTCTCATGCTTAATTTCATATTGAACAGCCCCAAAATTAGGAAGTATGATGCAAGTCGGTGCATAGTATTCATGGAAATTGTAATGATCATGAAGGATCATTAGAGGAATTAGAGCATGAACTCCGAGAGGAAATTGGTTAAGAGGAGGGTGTTCCATGAAATGCGGGTTTAAGTAACCAAGATTACCCTCTAGATTTTCCATTAAAATGCCTACGATGAAGGGTAGGGAAAGGACCGCACAACACTTCAAGCAACACATAAACAAAAGCAATAAAATCAAGCACTTCTCCTTCACAACACATCAGTCAACAAACCTCCACATACATTGTTCCCATACTCCCATGCTTTCAACAATATGCAAGAAAAGTAAGGCCTTGCTTAGAATGAAACTCCCAAAACAGTTTTCTGTTTTGGGAGTTACAAAAAATAGTTCTTCAATTTTTTTAACCTTGGCACCTATTTTATGAAAACTGTTTTCATAAAACTGAGTTCAATGAGTATCAGTTTTATGAGAACAACAAAATGTTGTTTTGGGAGTTTCCAAAACAAAGTGAAAACACGGAGAAGCAATGCGGAGAACACTATGCACTTAAAAAAAATGGAAGTGGCCTATCTCGGACATAACACACCTTTTACGCCTCTTCCAAAACGGGCTCTGCAACACCTCTCTCCTCTCTACGGCTTCTCTCTCCTCTTTACCACTTCTCTCTGCAAGATCTCTGCACTTCTCTCCTCTAGATCCAACTCTTGCTCAAATTTTGTTGAGGTAAACACAAATCACACTCTTTTTTTGTAGCAAGTTTTTGTGGTTATGGATTTTGTTTTCTTTATGAATTTGGTTATAGATTTGGTTGGTTGGATGAGTTTGGTTGCAATTTTGATTATGCATTTTGTTGGTTGTGTGAGTTTTTTGGTGGATTTGATTTTCAGTTTAGAGATTTGGTTTTCAGTTTAGGGATTTGGGGTTTTCAGTTTAGGGATTTGGTTTTCAATTTAGGAATTTGGTTTTCAATTTAGGGATTTGAAGTCATTGATTTCTTGGTATGCTGCTGAATAGGGTTTCAGAATGACTTAAGATATGTTGGCTAATGTATGAATTCTTTATGCTCTTTGTTATCCTGCTATATTTTCTGCTGACTTTTTACTTTGCAATTACTATTTTCAGTTTGTTGCTTTGTTACTTTAGTTTGCTTATGCTTTATGTTTGTTTCTACTATTGCTCTTGTTAGCCTTTTGTTTGGTTTGTTTTCTGTATGGCTAGCTCAGCGTTGTTCTTGTAATTTTCTCATTTTAATAGAGCTTATTTACCACAAAAAATATTTCTAAATTTAATAATTACCTTGTGCATTCCTCTAACATCATTTGGTATAATTACCTTATGCATTCCTCTAACATATTTCTAAACTCATGTTTTGGACGGACCCATATATATATATATATATATATATATATAGTTCTCTTCCATTATGTAGTGGCCAAAACTATGAAATATTCTCTTGACAGATTAAAGGTGACCTTATTGCCAGAATATTCAAGGGCCAAAAACTAAGAAAATATTCTCCTGACAGATTCCTAGTTGCTAAAAAAATAATGGTTGTCCCAAGATGCAAGTACTATCATATTTGTTTGCTAAAAAAATAATGGTTGTCCCGGGACCTAATAAAATGGAAGAAAATTGTGTGTCTCTCACGTTCTCTCTCTGTCCGACAGTCTCTGTAGTGTGTATTATCTTACTATTTTTTTTTCTTAGTTATGCATTAGTTTCTTTCTATAAATCTGCTGAAACGATTGAAGTATATGATAATTAGGATTAGGGAAACAGAGAGAGCATTAGGTGATTGACTAAATTTAAAAACTATATATAAACCTCTTAGTATCTTAAAACTTTAAAAGCTACTTATCACTATAAAGAACACAGAATTGGATTCTAGAATGCTTTAAAAGAATTCACAGTACCAAACACATATCTCATCACCAGTTTGCTTACCCTCTTCTTACCTTTTTTTTTTTTGCTCAAAGACAAGGAGAAAAAACAGATTTTTGTAAATTCTGCATCCTTGTCTACAATTTAAAACTTGTGGAATGTACCATACTAGAAATTAATTATTTCCAAGAATGCGTTGTATGTTAGTTAAAATCCACATGCTATACTAAGTACTGATGTTTAAATTATACAAAGAAACAGACCAAAAAATAAACTAGTGACAGAGCCTTCTTCAATAAAGCTTGAAAATAAAGAGACCCCGTTGTTGCCTTTGCTTGAAGAATTTCTTAAGACTTGGAAGATCAAGCCCACTCTCTTAAACCTGAAGCTTGAATAGAGAGCTAGTTGGTGCTCCATCTTTAAAGATCAAAGGAAACACTGATATACACTCAAATCATGATTAAGAGACTAGATGATATCATAAGTTGTTTAAGAAATTCTTTAGTTTCAGCAAAAGATCTAAAAGAAGGAACACCATACATCATCAAGAGAAGAACTTTTAGTCCAAAAGCCTGCTGCAATTGTCTTATTCTCAACACTGAAGCAGGATCTCATTTCAACATTCTTCAACTTCACAATTTCCTCACAAGCATCAGTCACTTGATTTCAAAAGCATGTACAATAGTCAAAGCTCTATTCATTGTGTATGCATGTAAGCTAAATTATATTGTCCTCTTAAACATTTTATGTTGCTAGTTTAGGTGGTTGTGGTATGAGAAAGATATTGTAAATAGGGGGTTGTTCTTGGTGATTTATTGTAAACAAGGGAAATGATTAGTAAAGAGTGTGTGTCCAAGCTTCTTTGCCATTTTGAGTGGTTTGTTAGGCAGTCCATATTGATTTCTCATGGAGGGTATGCCCTCTTTAAGTATATACTAAATGCTTGATCTTTTGGTTCAATATAACATCTCCATTAATGAAAAAAAAAAAAAAATTGTATTTGAATATCAGGATATTGGATTCAATTTCTTTTATAAAATGGTTTTTTTTTTTTTTTTTAATGGATGCAATTTATAAATGAATGGGTCTTTTGATACACACATCTTATTAAATGTCTCTATCCCCCAATCCATGCATGATACACACGTCTTAATGCTAAATATTGGTATATTGATGCACTTAATTTATTTGATGATGGTGCACCACAAATGGGAGCCCTTAAAACTCATCTGATGAATCAAATATGGGCATCATTCAGAGGCAATGTTAGATGAAGTTACTTTTATTAAGTTAAGAATACTAATTAAAATGAATTTACCACCAACAATTATATATATATATATATATATATATACATTAATAGTTAATATCATAAATTAATGAAATAAAAGAGTGTACAATAGTATTTTTATTTATTTTCCTAGTTCAGAAAACTATTTTCAAAAACTCATACAACCAAGTAGTTTTATGAGTTTTTGTTTTCCGGAAACTGTTTTGTAAATTCTATTAACCAAGCAAGTTTGAAATCTGAAAAAACTGAAAACTGTTCTCTGAAAGCTGTTCTTGAGAACTGTTCTCTAAAATGCAATCCAAGTACGGACTAAATTGCCTCCACGCGAGCTTACGATCTATCTAGGAATTAAAGACTTGACTCCACCAGGGCCGACGATTTAACTAGAGATAGAGTTAGAAAGGCTTACAAAGGGTCCTTAAGCAACTTTAAATGATTTTTCAATTTTTTTTCTTTCTTTTGCCTTGCTTTGCTTTGCAAATTTTTTTTATTTTTGAGCTTTTTATGCTCTTGCTTAGCTTTGGTTGACTTCCTTTTGAATTTCCCTTTGCTTTACTTCCATGGCTCAATGCACCTAGCCAATCAAGAACAAACACAATAAGTAACCAAAGTAAAATGAAAATAAAAGCATGATCAAAAGAGTACTAATTCCTAATTAATTTCCAAAATACAACGTTGCCAAAACTTCCCCGGCAACGGCGCCAAAACTTGGTGCGTCGTCGGACCAAAGCACAAAAGTTGCAATTGAGGTGTAGTGTGGCCAAGTTTGAATTTATAGAATGCCACTACTACTACTAACTATAAATGTAGCTAGAGTGAGTAGGGATCATCCCAAAGGAAATTAGAGTGTATTATGCTTGGAAATCAAAGTCGGATTAATAGGTCGAGTGATCAAAAATGGTTTGTTGGTTGGATTAAACTACAATTTAAACTAAATAGAAGCAATGTAAAACAACTAAGTAAATACGGTGTAGAGAATAAAATAGAGGAGTCTTAGGTCATAGAGTTCACCACTAAGTATTACCTTCCTAGACATTTAATATTTGATAAATTAGGGGGATTATGTGTTGTAAATGAAAGGGTGTGCCATTGATTGAAATATTAGCATGGATGGCCAAGTAAGCATACATTGTCTAGCCAATCTAGTGAGTAGCACAACATATCAAATTAAGCCATTAATCCTTCCATAAGCCCATAATCAATGCACACTCAACAAATTAGAGAAATATACTACTTGCATTCATAAGTATGAAACATCAAATAAAAAATGGATTGTCCACCTATCTAAGAAAGTAAGACAACTACACTACAACTAAACTAGTGACATGAAAATTAAACTAATTAAACTAAGGTTGTGGCACAATCCATCAAGAAATAAGTATGAACCATCAAATTAACTACAAGAGTATTCCATTTAAGCACCATGCCTTGACCATCACTAAATTCATAATTTCAACACACATAAACATGCATTAATGTCACAAAATCTATAGATAAACACATGAACATCCATTCTAGCATATATAGACATATGAATAGAATTAAATGATTAATTGGAAGTATTAAACTACACAAATCATTGTAGAAACATGATTTATATATATATCAAAGGTCAAGACAAACATTACAACACTAATCCCCATTAATTACAAAACATCAAAGTCTAAGAGGCATGCTTAGGGCTATCTCTAGCCCCAAGAAATGGTTTAGCCACTCATTGATGTTGTCATCCAACCCTCAAGGGCTATCTCCATGGTAGAGCTAATCTTCCTCCTTGGTAAAACCCTAGATGAGAGGAAGAACTTTCCCAATTTGTGTACTTCTCTCTCTAATCTCTAGCCAAGTCTTTCACTCTAATCAACCTCTCTTACTCAAAATAGCCAAAATCCTTATATAGATGGCTCAAAGGTCACACCCAAGGTCAGTCCTTGTGCACTAGAACCTCCAAATGATTGCACCATGAGCACACATTTTATTTGGCTTGAAATCAACTTTTCTCGCAATTTGAGGCAGTTCGATCGATCACGAGGTTGGTTCGATTGATCGAACTAAAGCGGCACCTTTTTGGAATAAGACAAGGCTGAGATATTTTTAGGATATTTTGGGAAAAGGATAAAAGTGGTATGTGGGGATAAGATTAAAGGAGTTCGATCGATCGAAGGAAATGTTGGATCTATCAAAGAAGAGATTTTGCTGAGGATAAGGACAAAAGGCTCGATCCATCATGACATGGTTGGAACGATCATTGTGTGATTGAACGGAGCTTGGTTCGATCGATCGAAGAATGCTGTTTTTCACCACTTTGCCTCCACTTTACTCCTTTCTTCCATTGAGCTTGAGATTGCATCTTTTATGCTCTAATTCAGCTGAATTGACTTATTTTAGGGATAAGTGCCTAAAAAGGGGAATAACATGAAATTAGTCTAAAACAGAAAAATAAGATAGAATAAGGTCCTAGAATGTTCAAGCTTAAGGGGATTACATGTGCACTTTTCAGCGATTATCATGCTTCATCCTATAGTGAAACATGGCGTTGGCGCATAAATAAGTGGTTCCCACATTATCACAATAAATAGCGAGTTGTTGCAGAAGTGTGACACAAAGTTCCTTTAGTAAGGATTGAATCCATGCTAATTCAGCTGTTATTGCTGCAACTGCTCGGTACTTGGCTTTCGTTGAGGAACAAGCAATAGAACATAGAACATTGTTTCTTAGAGCTCCACGAAATTAGATTATGACCCAGAAAAATAACATAGGCACTGGTAGAGGTGCGATCATCTTTATTCCCCGCCTAATCAACATCCGAGAAGGCATGAAGATGTAGTGGAGAGTTATTTTTGAGAAGCAAACCATGAAACATCATGCCTTTGAGGTATCGAAGAAGACATTCAGTTTATTTAAAATAATTACCTTAAAAATTGAGGACACTACATTAATATTGAGTAAAAATTTCACCATGCTATATATAATTTGTACCTAATTTAATCAAACCCTATTACAAGTAATTTAATAATACAAAATAATATAATATTTTGTATAGTGTGTGTGATTTGAACAAACTTTAGGAAATATCAGAGTAAATATATATATTTTTTCCATGTCAAATTAATAATAGCAAGTGATGCATTGAACCATGTTTGTCAACTTAACTTGTAATACATGGTAGCATTTATTTTAGACTGTCCAAATTTATTTACAATTGTCACCCAAAATTGAAATATGTGACACGAATATAGAGATTGATTGTGGCATTAACCATCCGATAAATGAAGTTCAACAATTAAAGAGAAGGTTTGACTCGTGATATGATAAGAAAGTTCTACTTGATGGACGGTTAAGAGGTTATTTTTAGTTGTCAATTATTATTTTAAATGGAAAGAATTCACAGGGCTATGGTGATGAAACCATAGGCCTATAACGTCATACATGTGCACCATATATATATATATATATAATTATATATATGTGTGTGTAAATATAGGTTGATGCGTCTACCTGTTCTATTCCTAGATGAGTGGGCGCACTAGCAATCCCTTTTGTCCTTCACACATCTCCCACTTTATTTCATTTTTATATTAAAAACGTTATAAGATATATATATATATATATATATATATATATATATATATATATATAAACTATAAAGTGATTTTCAAAATGACAATCTTATCTACGAAGTAGGATCACCTCTAGTTGCATAGTGCAACCATTTCCACAATTTGAAATAAGTGGCTGAGAATGTGCCACATCAATTAAAAAAATTGGGTAACTAATTTTTTACCACCCTTTTAAATATTATATTTCATATATATATAAACTTTAAATATTATTTCTAAAATACGTTACGCATGGCTGTCTCCCTTTCTCTCTCTAAAAGCTACGAAGGAAATAGTACCAAATGCGGTCTGAGGCAAAAAAGAAGAAGTGAAGAACGGCGGTGAGGTGAAAAAGAAGGAGTGAAGAACAGCGGTCTGAGGCAAAGAAGAAAAAGTGAAGATCGAAGGTTTGAGGCGAAGAAAAAGAAGGGAAGAAGGAAGGTCTGAGGGTTAGGGTTTGAATTTTGAATAAACGAAGATGAAGAAGAAGGGAAGGGAAAATGAAGAAAAAGGGAAGAAGGTCTGAGGCTAGGTTGGAAAAGTTGGGATAAGTTGGAATGCACTTTAGGAAAATGTTGGGATTCATCGTAGGAAACTATTGGGATGCACTAGAACGGCGGTGAGGCAAAGAAGAAGAAGTAAAGAACGGCGGTCTGAGGCGAAGAAGAAGGAGGAAATAGTACCACTTTAAATGGTACACCAGCAATTAAAATATTGGAATGCACCTCAGGAAAATGTTGGGATTCACCTTAAGAAAATGTTAGAATGCACTTTACAAATAATTTGGGATGTTTGCATGAAAATGGTGGGATGTACCTTAGGAAAATGTTGTGATACACCACTCTACAAATACGTTAGGATATATGTTACGAAAATGTTGGGGAAATTGTTGTGATGCAGTTGGGAAATTGTTGTGATGCAGCAAATGAAGATAATTTGGGATACAACTATAATTTTCAGATTTTATTTTCAAGGAAATCCTCTTATTTCCATAAGAACGGCAGAAACAAAGAAATCGTACCTCTTACTTCGATTTGGATAATTTGGGATACAACTATAATTTTCAGATTTTATTTTCAAGGTAATCCTCTTATTTTCATAAGAATGACAGAAATAAAGAAATCGTATAATTTTCAGATTTTATTTTCAGGGAAATCCTCTTGTTTCCATAAGAATGGCAGAAACAAAGAAATCGTACCTCTTGCTTCGATTTGGAGACGTTTGATCTGACCTCCAATTTGGAAATAGATTGCTTATTCTATTTCGAAATAAAGCCTGGTTCCTGCTTCTATTTGGAAAGAAATCAAATTCTAAACTTGGTTGATTGATATTTTGAAAGAGAAGAAGGGTAGCTAGGTGGCAGGATTTCAATTTTATTTCAAATGGGTTGCTGAAATGAAGGAGGGAGGAAAGAAGAAATAAGGGAGGAAAGAAAAGTATATTTGAACAGTGTATACACATATATATATATACAAAAATTCTGTATAAAGCAAATATAAATTTTTACCCACCATAGTAAGTACTGTTGATTCACAAAAATGGAACAAATAGTTGCACTATTTCACTGTGATTTTTCCCCTCTTATCTACATGACTCAAATCCAAACATTTGTAAGCATTCCTAAATTTGCAAATTTGTCCCTCAATTTGGAAAATATTTAGAAAATGCATCGAAAATTGAAAATAATTTAAAAGTGAGTACTTTGACAGAGTGGACAGTCCTCGTGATGTATCATCCCTTGCCTCCACATGAAGCAAGCATGTTGGTGTATTTGCAAATTAAATAATGTAACATGACAGCCCATTACAGAAAATAAATATTAGAGTTTTCAAAGACGCTATACGTCTTTAAGAATTCAGATTATCTAACGTGCCTTTTCATCTTGTATCACGTCTTATATCTTTACATCGTTTATGCAAATAATTACATTATATTGTGTTATATTTTATCGTAACATTATTGCACTGCGATGTAGTGTGTTGCACTAGCGATGTAGAACGCGACTCATAATGTCCCTCCACAAGAAAAGATTGGAGGCTATAATAAGTGGTCCTATCTATTTATAATTGATCTTTTTATGATTTCTTTTATATGTCTGTGCAATTTGAGAATATTTTCAAATATATAGGGTATGGTATGTGTGAAAATAAAAATTATTCATGAGTTTTCACATGCATTAATCCATTAACTTAACGAATAATATTTCATTTCCAATCTTTGTTTCCAATAAAGGTTAAGTACTTCGTAGATATAAATTGCTGTTTACTTTTGCGTATAAAACAACTCTCATATACATCATGGATGCTTAAGACGTCATTTAATTAAAGAAAAAATTAACACGAAATGCAAGGGCCCGCCAAAAAGAGTCCAGTGAAAGTAGGAATAGCCTTGTACGATAATACAAAACAGCAACAAAGGAGAATGTTAAACATTAAACCCAAACAGAATATATTTTATTAAAAAGGAAATATGTAAGCACTTAATTCATCTTCATATTAAGAGTAAATATATATATATATATATATATATATATATATATATATATACACACACACACACACAGGAGTTAAAAAATAATGTGCAAATGTGCAATGCATTTGATTAAAAATCTTACTTATCCAAAAAGAGTAACATTTATATTGTAAATGCTTGACTTTGATAAGAATAAATTATATACTTTCTTTTTTTTTTGGTGAAAGGCAAATCGAATTAGATATATTAATTCCACAAAAAAAAAAAAAAAAAAAAAGAAGAGATATTGAATTAGGTGGGAACATACAAACATATCAGAACTAAACAGAGACAAACAAGCCCAAAGGCTCTACATGGCAAAGCCCAGACAGATTAAAAGAAAGACAACAAATCCAAAGCCACATAATATTAGGCCCAATCCAAGACCTATCAAACTTAACTCTTAAATTCAAAAAAAGAAGAGCACTGTTGCTCTAGGGCATAAGCCTGTTCAATGAGCTAGATATGGATCAGAGAACAATCAGGAAATTATAGTAAATAATTAGGGTCAAAATACAGAGAGCACTTCTAAAGTATGCATATCACACCTCTCACGTGCAAAAAACACCCTTAAAGTTTCAATTTGGTACAAATAGGTAAATTTAAACACTAAGTTAACTAAATTATTCTTACTCAACCATTTTATAAAATATATAAAATAAATAATTTTATAAAATGATCGAAAATGACAATATTGGAAGATGCCCCTCTCGTGCAAAAAAACATCCCTAAAGTTTCAATCTGGTGCAAATAGACCCCTCTAACAAATAAATGACCGAAAATAACACTATTGGAGGAGACTAGCAATGGATAAGTAAAGATAAAAATATAAAACAAAAATAAAGGTTTAAAAGAAAAGTAAATATAAAAATAAAAAATAAAAAATAAAAAATAAAAAACAAAAATGAAGTGCAAACTAAAAAAAATAAAATTTTTCAAAAACCAGTGCATACTGATATTGGGATTTTTTTTGTTTGTTTTTTTGTTTAATAGTACCAGTGCACACTGATATTGGGATTTTTTTTATTTTGTTTAACAATATTGGTACGAAAATAAAATAAAATAAAGAAAAAAAAATAGTAGAAAAGAGTAGATTAGAATCTCAAAAAATTCAAATTCTTATTCCACAAATTCTCGAAGTTTTTTATAATTCATTTCTATAGTGATTTGGATCGTACACAAACACGATGATGATGATATATAATTCTTTCTATAGTGATTTGGATGTGCCAGAATATTACTTGATGAATTTAATTGATCAAAGTTCAATTGATGGAAGTTTGGTCTTCATTGTTGAAAGAAAGTCTTCTAAGTGGAATTAAAGCATGTCGTGTCCATGACATGTCAGCATAATTTTCTTGACACGAGGTAAGGAGCTGGCTGACTTTGCTTCTCACTAGCTCTCAGATGATTATGGTCTTCCACATTTAAGACGAAAATTCCTTGAGTTAGAAAATTACGTTACTGCAAAAAGTTAATATTCAAGGAACAACTATTTTGTTAGAAAAGAGGCAATAATGAAATAATACATGATAGCCAAGTGTCTCTCGTGAATCTGGCTTCGACTTTCTGTATCTACTAATACTAATCTAACACTTCGGTGACTAAGGTTTAAATTGAACAATACAGTATTACAAGGGGCATTCCCCAGTACCAAAGCAAAAACCAAAACAAAAAGGAAAACCAGCCCATTGGACATGGCAAGCACCGAAAACAACATAACATAGGTTCACCCAGAACAAATCATAGAGCACAACCTATACATCGCGTCCCCATCAAAGAGGCCCAGGACAAAAGCAAAGCTAGAAACAGCAACCAGAAACAAACACCAAAATTCAAAGCCCATTCCATATGCAACTGCTCTTAAAGGAATTAAAATTCAAACTTAGACCTGGGTCGTCACAGCAACAACAGAGAGAGCATCACTACTGATTAGGCAAGGTGAAGGAGAAAAAGGGGTTGTTGTGGGAGGGTTCGAAGAAAGAACTTGGGAGGTTCCAGTTGGCTGCAATGGTCTCACCATAAGGGCAATTACATCTCTTAATTGAGAAGAGTCTCAGCCTCACACTCTGCACGATTTCATTGAATGTCTTCATCGGAGGAGAGCTTTTGTTCTTGAATATTCTGTTGTTCCTCCCCATCCATATGTGATACACAAAACTTGCCAAGGTAACTTTCCATGTCAACACTCAGCTAGCACTCAATTTCTGTTTCCAATTTGAAGATGCCCATATGAGAAAATCTTGCCATGAGTTTGGATTAGCATAGAATCCACATTTATCTTGAATTTTTCCCCAAATACATTTGGAGTACGGACATTGTTTGAATAAGTGTTCATGGCTTTCAGCTGCTTTTACCCACATAATATAAACATTAGGTAGCATTCTAGAACTCATTGCTGATTTGTCAAGTGTGAGTTTTTCTTGGATTGCAGTCCGTAGGCAGAAAGAGTGTGTGGGTATTGAGGGTGAAAACCAAACTAAATTATGCCAGTGTACACGGGGTAGGGTGTCAAGGCTTTGAGGGAGTGTTTGAGGCTGTAGGATTTGGTTGGGGAGGGTGTCCATTGGATAAGGTCTGGGTTGTTATGGTTTGGTGGGGGTAGGTGGTAAGATCAACATGGGTTGAATAAGAGTGGAGGTTTCTAGGCCAATTCCATTGGTTGCCACTAATCACATTTGATGCGCTCTCATATACTTGTTGATGTGACATCCCTGTCTAGAATTTGACGGTAATACCTGAAACAGAGGTCCACATGGAAGCCAATTATCATAGAGCATCATAGTAGAGGCCCCATTGTTCACCTTGTGTTTGACAAAAGGATGTGCGATATGTCTATTTTGTAACAGTTTTCTCCAAAACCAAGTGTAGTCATTTGGAATTTTGATTTCCCAAAAACTTTTGTGCTTGATGAGGTGCTTCATTGTCCATTCCTTCCATATACTTGAGCGTCTTCAGAACATAAAGTCCAAATGTGTCTTATGATTGAGGCTCTGTTCCAAAGATGTATGTCTGGAATTCCCAGACCACCAGCCTTCTTAGATTTGCATACTTGATCCCATGGTAATTTAGCTCTGAATTTTGCCATCGAAGGTCCAAAACTTGACCAAATAAAAACACAAAACTTGACCAAATAAAAAATGAATTGAAACATAAATGTCAAAAAATTGTATGAAAAGGAACAAGAAATTTTGATAGTTGGTGTACCCAAGAATCAGGGTGAGTGGCTAATACAACCTGAGGAGAAACACAAACCACGCGAAGATTTTCCATCGGCAACTTCATTTTCTGCACATCCAAACTGTCGACTTTTGACTCCGAGAAGTTGCTTGAACTTTGGAAAATTTGGATCCTCTTGTGCAGAGGTAAAGAGGCTGGTTGGACACCAGAGGTAAAGAGCTGGTTTTGTTGTGCATTGTAGAACATGGGGGCAAATCCCACTCCAACATAATCCAATCAATATTTTTCCAAAAAGAGTGGCACAATCAAACTTGTCTGGTCCCATTTTTTAACATCTTTTAGAAGTAATCCAAAAGCCTTACCCAACACCGCATATATTTTTCAGAAACCTGGGAAAATCTATTAAGGGGTGAGAAAAACCGTAACCAGTAAGATATGGCAACATAATAACTATTGAATGGTCGTTAAGATATGTTGCAGAAACCATTGCATTTGGTGTCAACTTTCATTTTTTGATGAATATGCTCCATGATCTGATCTTTTCATAGGGATTTATTAGATCAATATCCTTGTCTATCTTATACAACTCTGCAACTGTGTAACATGGATCTTAACTAATCACAAAAAATATAAGTTTTTTGAATTTGTAATGCAACTTAGAAGTTCTAACCGATGTTCCGCACTTTCTGTTTTTTATTTCAATTTTTTGTAAATAGAAAGCATTAACGAACATGATTTTACTTTCCATTTCACCTTTTAGAAATCAAAATTATGATTTGGTAAACGGCATCTGAAGTTTTAACCGTTGCGTCGGCCACGAGCAATGGTGTCAAGCTTGTAATGGCACTAAATATAGTGACAGTGTTGGCTGCTTTGGTAAACGGTATCTGAAGTTGCTGAGTTAAGTGAATAATCACGTTGGCATTAAGAACAAGCATAGCCACCTTCACTGATGCATCACTTTCTGCACAAATTAAACAATACCATCAATTTAAAAACATCATTTGGAGAAAGAAACTTCATATCATTGTTATCAAACTTATATAAAAGATGACCAAAAATGAAGGGCACAGTCATCAATCCACCCTTTTTCTTTTTCTTTGGATCTATTTGTTTTGTCATTTCTTCTCGACTTCCTCTATTTCTAAGATTTCTTGGGGGATTTCTTGGGCGATTTCTTGTGCCTGTGTAATTTTTTCAATTATCTCTTCAATTATTTCTTCTGTGATCTCGTGCCTCGGTAATTTGTTTGTTAACTTCCTCAATTTCCGGTATCACTATAATTTCATCATGGATTCATACAACACAGATAAATTAAAAAAAAAAAAAAAAAAAAACCGTATAATTTCATGCCATACATTTTTTTAAATTTAGCTGTGTTGTATGAATCCAAGATGAAATTATAGAGGTACCGGAAATTGAGGAAGTCAATGAACAAATTACCGAGGCACTGGAGATCACGGAAGAAATAATTGAAGAGATAATTGAAAAAATTACACAGGCATAAGAAATCGCTCGTGAAATCCCCCAAGAAATCTTAGAAATAGAGGAAGTCGAAAAGAAAAAACAGAAGAAAAAGCTCAAAAGAGTATGGGTGGATTGATCATTGTACCCTTCATAATTGGTAATATTTTATATAAGTTTGATAACAATGATGATAAGAAGTTTCTTTCTCCAAATGTTGTTTTTAAATTGATGGTATTGTTTAATTTGTGCAGCAATTGATGCATCAATGAAGATGGCTATGCATGTTCTTCATGCCTATGTAACTATTCACTTAACACAACAGCTTCAGATATCGTTTACCAACTCGGTTTGCTCTAAACTTAATTAGCTGACTATCTTGACAGACATTCTATAATCATTGATTAAATGTTACAAGAATTTCACAACAATAGGGGTCCATAAAACTCCTTCGTGTTCCTTCGACATTTTCATTCAGTTACTTCTTCATCTCTTTCCTCTCTCTCCTGCCTAGCTTTCCTATATACTCCTCTTGTTTGCACTAGCTTTCCTATATACTCCTCTTGTTTTCAGAAAACTTGTGAAGATATGGACCAAGTGTCTTCTCTCATCTAAATTAACTCTTTGATTTTTTAACATGAATATTGCTTTTTTCTTTTGCATATTGACCAAATGTAACAATATTTTGATGTCAAGCTTAACTTTTCATAGTGTAATCTTAAAACTTACCTTTGAAATTGCTTCAACTACATATCTGTGTGCACTTAAATTTTGAAGTGAGTTTATAATAATGATCATGCTTGTGAGCAATCTTTGGGTTATGTATGGAGATCTTATAGGCTTATAACTCAAGTTTTGTTTTGCCAATTTCTTTTCTTTTTTCTTTTTTTCCCCTGCAATGACTTGTAACGGCACTAAATATAGTGACAGTGTTGGCTACTTTGGTAAACGACATCTGAAGCTGTTGTGTTAAGTGAATAATCACGTTGGCAATAAGAACAAGCATAGCCACCTTCATTGATGCATCAATTGTTGCACAAATTAAACAATACCATCAATTTAAAAACATCATTTGGAGTAAGGAACTTCATATCATTGTTATCAAACTTATATAAAAGATTACCAAAAATGAAGGGCACAGTGATCAATCCACCCTTTTTCTTTGGAGCTATTTCTTCTGTCATTTCCTCTCGACTGCCTCTATTTCTAAGATTTCTTGGGGGATTTCTCGGGCCAGTGTAATTTTTTCAATTATCTCTTCAATTATTTTTTCTATGATCTCCAGTGCCTCGGTAATTTGTTCATTGACTTCCTCAATTTCCGGTACCTCTATAATTTCATCCTGGATTCATAAAACATAGCTAAATTAAAAAAACGTATAATTTCATGCCAAACATTTTTTTAAATTTAGCTGTGTTGTATGCATCGAGGATGAAATTGAGGTACCGAAAATTGAGGAAGTCAATGAACAAATTACCGAGGCACTGGAGATCATAGAAGAAATAATTGAAGAGATAACTAAAAAAATTACACAGGCACAAGAAATCGTCGAGAAATCCCCCCAAGAAATCTTAGAAATAGAGGAAGTCGAGAAGAAATGATAGAAGAAATAGTTCCAAAGAAAAAGGGTGGATTGATCACAGTGCCCTTCATAATTGGTAATATTTTATATAAGTTTGATAACAATGATATGAAGTTTATTTCTCCAAATGTTGTTTTTAAATTGATGGTATTGTTTAATTTGTGCAACAATTGATGCATCAGTGAAGGTGGCTATACGTGTTCTTAATGCCAATGTAACTATTCACTTAACACAACAGCTTCAAATGTCGTTTACCAACTCGGTATGCTCTAAACTTAATTAGCTATCATGACAGACATTCTATAATCATTGATTAAATGTTAGAAGAATTTCACATCAATAGGGGTGTATAAAACTCCTCCGTGTTCCTTTTACATTTTCATTCAGTTACTTCTTCATCTCTTTCTTTCTCTCTCCTACCTAGCTTTCCTATATACTCCTCTTGTTTGCACGAGCTTTCCTATATACTCCTCTTGTTTTCAGAAAACTTGTGAAGAAATGGACCAAGTGTCTTCTCTCATCTAAATTAACTCCTTGATTTTTTAACATGATTATTGCTCTTTTCTTTTGCATATTGGACCAAATGTACCAATATTTTGCTGTCAAGCTTAACTTTTCACAGTGTAATCTTAAAACTTACCTTTGAAATTGCTTCACCTACATATCTCTGTGTACTTAAATTTTGAAGTGAGTTTATAATGATGATCATGTTTGTGAGCAATCTTTGGGTTATACATGGAGATCTTATAGGCTTATAACTCAAGTTTTGTGAGCCAATTGCTCTTTTCTTTTGCATATTGGACCGAATGTAACAATATTTTGCTGTCAAGCTTAACTTTTCACAGTGTAATCTTAAAACTTACCTTTGAAATTGCTTCAACTACATACCTATGTGTACTTACATTTTGAAATGAGTTTATAATGATGATCATGTTTGTGAGTAATCTTTGGGTTATATATGGAGATCTTATAGGCTTATAACTCAAGTTTTGTTTTCCAATTCCTCCACCCCCCCCGGCGACAATGGTGTCAAGCTTGTAACGGCACTAAATATAGTGACGGTGTTGGCTGCTTTGGTAAACGGCATCTAAAGCTGCTGTGTTAAGTGAATAATAACATTGGCATTAAGAACAAGCATAGCCACCTTCACTGATGCATCAATTGCTGCACAAATTAAACAATACCATCAATTTAAAAACATCATTTGGAGAAAGAAATTTCATATCATTGTTATCAAACTTATATAATAGATTACCAAAAATGAAGGGCACAGTGATCAATCCACCCTTTTTCTTTGGAGCTATTTCTTCTGTCATTTCTTCTCAACTTCCTTTATTTCTAAAGATTTCTTTGGGGATTTCTCGGGCGATTTCTTATGCCAATGTAATTTTTTCAATTATCTCTTCAATTATTTCTTCTGTGATATCCAGTACCTCGGTAATTTGTTCATTGACTTCCTCAATTTCCGGTACCTCTATAATTTTATCCTGGATTCATACAACACAGCTAAATTAAAAAAACGTATAATTTAGATGTGTTGTACGCATCCAGGATGAAATTATAGAGGTACCGGAAATTAAGGAAGTCAATGAACAAATTACCGAGGCACTGGAGATCACAGAAGAAATAATTGAAGAGATAATTGAAAATATTACACAAGCACAAGAAATCGAAGAGAAATCCCCCAAGAAATCTTAGAAATAGAGGAAGTCGAAAAGAAATAACAGAAGAAAAAGCTCAAAAGAGTAAGGGTGGATTGATCATTGTGCCCTTTATAATTGGTAATATTTTACATAAGTTTGATAACAATGATGCTAAGAAGTTTCTTTCTCCAAATGTTGTTTTTAAATTGATGGTATTGTTTAATTTGTGCAGCAATGGATGCATTAGTGAAGGTGGCTATACGTGTTCTTAATGCCTATGTAACTATTCACTAAACACAACAGCTTCAGATGTCATTTACCAACTCGGTCTGCTCTGAACTTAATTAGTAGACTATCATGACAGACATTCTATAATTATTGATTAAATGTTAAAAGAATTTCACATCAATAGGGGTCTATAAAACTCCTCTGTGTTCCTTCTACATTTTCATTCAGTTACTTCTTCATCTCTTTCCTCTCTTTCTTTCTCTCTCCTGCCTAGCTTTCCTATATACTCCTCTTGTTTGCACTAAGTTTCCTATATACTCCTCTAGCTTTCAGAAAACTTGTGAAGATATGGACCAAGTGTCTTCTCTCACCTAAATTAACTCTTTGATTTTTTAACATGATTATTGGTCTTTTCTTTTGCATATTGGACCAAATGTAACAATATTTTGCTGTCAAGCTTAACTTTTAAGAGTGTAATCTTAAAACTTACTTTTGAAATTGCTTCAACAACATATCTATGTGTACTTAAATTTTGAAGTGAGTTTATAATGATGATCATGTTTGTGAGCAATCTTTGGGTTATATATGGAGATCTTATAGGCTTATAACTCAAGTTTTGTTTTGCCATTTTTTTTTCCCCCTGCAATGGTGTCAAGCTTGTAACGGCACTAAATATAGTGACAGTGTTGGCTGCTTTGGTAAACGGCATCTAAAGCTGTTGTGTTAAGTGAATAATCACGTTGGCATTAAGAACAAGCATAGCCACCTTCACTGATGCATCAATTGCTGCACAAATTAAACAATACCATCAATTTAAAAACATCATTTGGAGAAAGAAATTTCATATCATTGTTATCAAACTTATATAAAAGACTACCAAAAATGAAGGGCACAGTGATCAATCCACCCTTTTTCTTTGGAGCTATTTCTTCTGTAATTTCTTCTCGACTTCCTCTATTTCTAAGATTTCTTGAGGGATTTCTCGAGCGATTTCTTGTGCCAGTGTAATTTTTTCAATTATCTTTTCAATTATTTCTTCTGTGATCTCCAATGCCTCGGTAATTTGTTCATTGACTTCCTCAATTTCCGGAGCCTGTATAATTTCATCCAGGATTCATACAACGCAGTAAATTAAAAAAACGTATAATTTCATGCCACACGTTTTTTAAAATTTAGCTATGTTGTATGCATCCAGGATGAAATTATAGAGGTACTGGAAATTGAGGAAGTCAATGAACAAATTACCGAGGCACTGGAGATCACAGAAGAAATAATTGAAGAGATAATTGAAAAAATTACACAGGCAGAAGAAATCGCCGAGAATTCCCCCAAGAAATCTTAGAAATATAGGAAGCCAAGTAGAAATGACAGAAGAAATAGCTCCAAAGAAAAAGGGTGGATTGATCACTGTGACCTTCATAATTGGTAATATTTTATATAAGTTTGATAACAATGATATAAAGTTTCTTTCTCCAAATGTTATTTTTAAATTGATGGTATTGTTTAATTTGTGCAGCAATTGATGCATCAGTGAAGGTGGCTATGCGTGTTCTTAATGCCAATGTAACTATTCACTTAACACAACAGCTTCAGATGCCGTTTACCAACTCGGTCTACTCTAAACTTAATTAGTTGACTATCATGCAGGCATTCTATAATCATTGATTAAATGTTAGAAGAATTTCACATCAACAGGGGTCTATAAAACTCCTCCGTGTTCCTTCTACATTTTCATTCAGTTACTTCTTCATCTCTTTCCTCTCTCTTTCTTTCTCTTTCCTGCCTAGCTTTCCTATATACTCCTCTTGTTTGCACTAGCTTTCCTATATACTCCTCTCGTTTTCAGAAAACTTGTGAAGATATGGACCAAGTGTCTTCTCTCATCTAAATTAACTCTCTGATTTTTTAACATGATTATTGCTCTTTTCTTTTGCATATTGGACCAAATGTAACAATATTTTGCTGTCAAGCTTAACTTTTCACAGTGTAATCTTAAAACTTACCTTTGAAATTGCTTCAACTACATATCTATGTGTACTTAAATTTTGAAGTGAGTTTATAATGATAATCATGTTTGTGAGCAATCTTTAGGTTATATATGGAGATCTTATAGGCTTATAACTCAAGTTTTGTTCCCCCCCCCCCCCCCCCCCCCGGGCGCCCGAAGGCCCCAAGCAATGGTGTCAAGCTTGTAACGGCACCATAAATCGTGACGGTGTTGGTTGCTTTGGTAAACGGCATCTGAAGCTGCCTTGTTAAGTGAATAATCACATTGGTATGAAGAAGAAGCATAGCCAACTTCACTGAAGAAATCAAGGAAAATGATTTCCTCTCCATTTTTCTAACCCAACTCATTCCATTAAGCTTTTTTCTTTATCTTCCCAAGTAAACCTAGAATTTGATCAACTACCGGTGGCCTAGAGGTACCAGGCTCCTACTTCCCAAAGGGAGATCAGGGGTTCGAGCCTCGGTAGAAGCATGTGCGTGTGAGTACCAATTAGGAAAAAATAAATAATAATAACCCTAGAATTTGAGGGGTGAGAAAATTAATAATTTTTGAAATATAGACATCCTATTGTGTGAGGTATACTATGGGATTAGAGAATAGGTTTCCAAGAAACCTTCCTTTTCTTTGTGGATCTCGATTTCTTCAGCGATGGATGATGGTTTCTTACACCAAATGAGTGATTTTTCTTTGTCTTATGACGAATCAGACTCAATTGATGTTGAAGATATTACCGAACGTGTTAATGCTGGGTCTTGCAGTTTGGTTGGTAAGGTGTTTGGATTTAAGTCTGTTAATACGTTTGCCATCAGGAACGTGATGGGATTTCTTTTGGACCTTTCTAAAGAATCGCAGGTTAACAAGATTTCTGATCAGATTATTCAGTTTATTTTACCACGCAGGGAAGATGTGTAGCGGGTGCTAAACTGTGGTCCTTGGACCTTTGATAAGCAATTAATGGTGCTTAAGCCTTGGAGTTATGGGATTCCTCCGTCGCTTATGGATTTCTCCTGCACCTGGTTTTGGGTTCATGTTATTAACATCCCTATTGAGTGTGCAACACTTGGGGTGGGAAAGAAGATCTCTGGAATTTTTGTTGGTCATGAAATAATTGAAGTCCGTGAAGGTGGTGCAACTGGGGGCTACATCAGAATGAGAGTTCTCATGGATGTCCAAAAACTTATCCGCAAGGGCATAAGGTTGAATCATGCTCAAAGCTTTGTTATTACTGTGGGGTGTTTGGCCATTTTGCTAGAGAATGCACAAGTGAGGAAATCTCTGAAGATTCAGATTCCAAATTTGGTGAATGCCTTGGTTTTGATGGGATTTTGGGGCGTCTATTGAAGAAATGGGAGGAGGGAGAGGATTCAGGGTCTTCTCCGTTCATTGGCATCACATGAGAAGTTGCCAGTGTCACAGGAGAAGTTGCCGGTAACGGTTACTCCAAATTCAAAAGTTTCAGTTACAGATCTTCATGGCGGCAATCTCAGCATTTTCAAATTTAAAACTGGTTCTGGAAAGGGTGGTGCAGATTCTTCAGAGACGTTATTTGGTGTTGCTGACAATAATTGTGACGGTGACAAACATGTGGGTTTACCAGTTACTACAGATTATGAGCTAAAAGTGTATAATTACAGTGGGTCAAAAAAACCTGTTTTGGGTGGGTCAAAGTATGACATATTCACCAAAGTCCAACTTAAGGAACTTAAGTCCAACTTAAGTATGACATATTAGACTCGATTCACATTTCAGATTGTCCTCTACGGTCCATTGGAATTTCAGATTGCAAATGGTTATCTTTGACACCTTCTAGAGCTCTCTCTAAAAGGTTTATTGTGGATAAGTCACTAAATACTTGAGAGACAAAATTGTCCAATCCGAAGGAGAGTGGATCTTCTTCTGGTGGTGCCATCGATGAAGCTAATAAAATGGGATCTGAATGGATTGAACGCCGTAGTGCACGTAATCGGCAATGGAAACGCATGGCTCAACTGGTGGGAGGATCAACTTGTGATGAGGTTGTGCCTTCTGAACGACCTTCATTGTCCCATTCTAATGAGTGTTGGAATTCAGTGAAAGAGTCATTCATTGAAAAGACCGGTCCAGTTGGCTGATATCGTTGATGAGCGAGTGCACAAACAAGTCAGACCGTGCGTTGAAGTGGAAGTGAGTGAAGAATTTGAAGCTGTGGTGGCAGTGACCAGCCTTAAATGGTCACCAAAGTCCAACTTAAGGAACTTAAGTCCAACTTAAGTATGACGTATTAGACTCGATTCACATTTCAGATCGTCCTCTACGGTCCACTGGAATTTCAGATTGCAAATGGTTATCTTTGACACCTTCTAGAGCTCTCTCTAAAAGGTTTATTGTGGATAAGTCACTAAATACTTGAGAGACAAAATTGTCCAATCCGAAGGAGAGTGGATCTTCTTCTGGTGGTGCCATCGATGAAGCTAATAAAATGGGATCTGAATGGATTGAACGCCGTAGTGCACGTAATCGGCAATGGAAACGCATGGCTTGACTGGTGGGAGGATCAACTTATGATGAGGTTGTGCCTTCTGAACGATCTTCATTGTCCCATTCTAATAAGTGTTGGAATTCAGTGAAAGAGTCATTCATTGAAAAGACCGGTCCAGTTGGCTGATATCGTTGACAAGCGAGTGCACAAACAAGTCAGACTGTGCGTTGAAGTGGAAGTGAGTGAAGAATTTGAAGAAGCTGTGGCGGCAGTGACCAGCCTTAAATGGTCACCAAAGTCCAGTTGACGAGCGAGTGCACAAACAAGTCAGACTGTGTGTTGAAGTGGAAGTGAGTGAAGAATTTGAAGAAGCTGTGGCGGCTGTGACCAGCCTTAAATGGTCACCAAAGTCCAGTTGACGAGCGAGTGCACTAACAAGTCAGACTGTGCGTTGAAGTGGAAGTGAGTGAAGAATTTGAAGAAGCTGTGGCGGCAGTGACCAGCCTTAAATGGTCACCAAAGTCCAACTTAAGGAGCTTCACCCCACCCCACCCCCCCCCCCGCCAAAATGCAAAAGCTGTCAACAGGAGTGATAGGTAAAGTATTGCTAGTTGCCCAAAATTGGCATATTGAGACGCTCACCTTTACATGGTGGAGGCCTTCACACTGGTAGAGTTGCTGATAATGTTAAACATATCATCCCTTGGTTACAAATATATGTGTATATGGTAAGAATTTGATTTTATATTCAAACAACAAATAAAAGCTCAATAAATGGATGACATTTTGATTCACTAATATTTATGTACACATGCATTAATTTATATACAAATTTTTTTAATAATTTATATTTGATTCATAAGCAAAAACATTGAATCGCACAAAAACACTTGAAATTTCAAAACCAATAGCATTCTGCCAAGGCAGAAACCACAACACGGCCAGTAATTTTCTACCAGTAGATTTCTTCATTTTAAGCACAGTAGAAACTTATACTACAGGTCAGGCCAGTGACAATAAAAAGTGATACATTAATAACTATAAATCATTTTATTGATTCATTATTAGCCAAGTGACTAGCAATAATTAGACATTGACAAATTGAATAATATATTGTTAAAAAGAAAATGATACAATAATAACTAAAGCAATTGTCTGGGATGAAGTGTGAAACTTACTGACTCAAGTCATGGTTGTTCAAATAGAGGTAACTTAACTGATCTTTGAAAGATGATGCTATTAGCACAGGAGAAAATCCAATGTATTTCATGTGTACCTTCGCTGGGCATATTTCAGTATTTTACTTAAAAATACTGTGTTTCTGAACAAAAGGTTGAGTTGCATATTCTTCAACTGGCATCCACTGTGAAGAAAAGTGGCAATTATTCAAAAGGCCAGGACATCAGCAGAGCAACCAACTCAATAGGGAAAGAGGGCACGAAACAAGCAAGACATCATAAACACAAAATAAGATCAGAACAGTGTCTTACCTTTCCTCAAATCAGCTGACGCCACTGAATTGCTTGAAGCTTTCCTAATTACATCAATAACTCCATCCAAATTATCAAGACCCACTATGATACCCTAAGTTCACAACAACAACAACAACAACAAAAATTCAATTTTGGTTCAGAAACACTTGAATTTTAAAACCAATAGATAGCTTTTAGAATGATTCATTACAACACAACATAATTCAAATAATGGAAAACAACATTATTTCTGACATTCTAATAATGACCATAAACAAAAAGAATAATAATCATTTCAAATGCTAGAAATACCCATGATTTCTGTCCGATGAGATATTCAATCTGTCAGTCTATTCATCAATTAGGTAATTCAATGAGCAACTTTGAGATATCTCTAGCATACCTTGCACGTCTTTCAACTACAGAAAATCTAAAATCCAAGAAAGCCTAATAAATTTTTAAATAAAAAGAGGAACATAAATGAAAAACCCAGTGACTAGATGTTGATCTTTCTCATGTCACGACCTACAAGTAAAAAGACCAAAAAAAAAAAAAAAAAAAAAAAAAACCAAAAGTTGTCAACTTTTTTTGAAAATTGGATATGAAATGGTTCGTCAAAATCACTGCACTTTTCTCATGTCAAAACGTTTAAAAGTTCCTCAAAAAGAACCTGGAATTATCAAGTAAATGTACAAAGTCAATGTTTAGGCAACAACAGAGATTAAACAATTCCATTGAGATCAAAAGAATAATTTTAGATTGGGGTCCATTACAAATTTAGAAAGAGCATAAAAATTATGGTTTGATCCAAATATGCAAAATATTAGACATCCGATTGCTTCTCAAATTTATCAAATTAGCTACTCACATGACTATTTACAGCAACCCCACTATCAATGAGACCAAAACTGCTCGTCTTTACATCAGCATCCTTAGTCTCAAAGTAGTGTGCTGGGTTATAGGTAGTGGCTTCAGAGGTGACCGGGCAGTTATCTGATAGCAGAGCATGCCTGTACATTTTTTCAAAACTGTTCATACAATTAATGTAACTTCACATTTGTAGCTAGAAAAATTCAAAATGGGCACATTTAATATTCACGAGAGTTTGATATATCTTTGGTAGAGAAGAAAATTGGCTGGAGGTGCTTGATGTCAAAAACTGGTATGACCACATTTGTTGGGTACATTTTTTCAAAATTGTTCATACAATTAATTGGAATTCTAGTGTTTGCATGCTTAGTGATATCTGTATATAAGCACAAAAAGTGGACTAAATGCCTGTCATTGCAAGGATACTAAGAACTCGAGAGGGATTAAGATTGCCTCATTACAACCCCCACATATGCCCATATTTAATTTTTCTCTACTACAAACAGGAAGTGTTTGAATAGTTGAAGAATCTCTCTAGGCGAAATAAAGAAATCAAATGCAAGAACTGAAGCATGTTCACCATATACATATACAATGTGGGAAGGACTACCAACATTATCACATCAAGTTTGTTGTTTATCATTATAAGGGTTCAGCACCAACTAATGTGACTTTAAGTGAAGTAAAAATAATGTACTTTTTTTGGTCCATCAAAGTTGCATGCATCTCAAGGTTTCATTGAAGTGCTCACTTTAAATTGGTCTGAATTTTCCTACAATCTTCAGATGCTCATATTGAGAGACATTTTTTTTCCCCTTGAAGATAAAATGGGGCACAGCGTTCATGGCTGAAGACAAGGTGGTCAAAAATTACAAATTGCTTGGGTGGGTCTTCCTCTCGGACAGCAATTATGCTTGGTTGTTCACTGGAAACATGCTCGACAGTGCCAGCATTGGCCTTTCGTCTGTGTTTTACAAGTTGAGCTTTGCTTTCACTATAATTCAAGTTGGTGTGAATTTTCCTACAATCTTCAAATGCTCATATTGAGGAACTTACTTAAGGGCCTAAGGCATTGTTGAGGGATAAAATTCTGCTACCAACTTACAAGGGGTTTTTCTCTTCACACCTTGCAAAAGTTGAATGAACAACTTTCACCCGACTCTTGGAACAAATTAAAGAGAGGGAGGAGAAAAGAAAGAGATCCAATGAAAAGAGAGATGCAATTCATATACTTCCCTAATATCAAACTCCAAGAAAAATAATAAAAGAATACAAAGATAAAAATCAGCACTCAAAGTACTACTTACCAAATGACTTGTATCCGGTTTGCCAATATTCATAAATATTATTTCCGATATGTGAACGTAAATTATGCAATGATAAATGACAAACAAAAAAATTAAAACATAACATCAAAAATTATACTATGATAGGTTGTTACACTCTTGACTTTGTGTTTCAACAAAAATAAAAAATAAATAATGAAAATGAATGCAGAACCAAGTAAATAAAATTACAAGTCTTATATTCAGTGAAGTATAATTCACCAAAACATTTCCTCAAACATGACGAAATACAGAAACGAAACAACAATGACAAACATATTGAACAAAAGGAAAAATTCTATAAGGAGAATTACAAATTGAAGATCAATACAAAATTAAATACCAAACTAAACAAAAAATAACACTAACCAAAACAAGAACTGGACAGAGAAGGTCTATTAAGTAGGTTTGACGGACATGTAATTCAGATCTGAAAGCTTCTTGCACACCTCCATTCACCGCATCTTTCTTCGCTTTCTCTGTTCTTTCAAATCCCAAAGAGAAAAAGGGGGAAATCCCAATCAGTCAGGAATACAAAACCCTAGCACAAATTTACAGAAGAAAAGGGAAAAAAGGGATTATTAACAGGAAATGTAGAGAGAGAAAGTGACCGGTGTGTTGTTGGTGATAGTTGAAGCAGCAAAGCTTTTTCTTTGAATCAATGTAAAAACAAGGGACACAAGTTTGAGTATAATTGACAGAACTTTGAATGGTTTTCTTTGAATGATGAAAATCAAAATAAAATTGGAGGGGTTGCGCCGCCCCCCCGGGGGGGCGCGGTGGGGGGTGGGTGGGTTGGGGGGCGGGTGGGGTGGGGACGGGAGACAAACAGTGTTATGGTAAAAAAAGGTCTTTTGAAAATATACGAAATTATATATATATATATATATATATATATATATATATATGTTTATTCCATTATTTTTAGCCTAATGGAGAGGTGACATGTGGCCAATTCCAATGAGATTATAGTATGAAATTATTGAGGACTGATTTTATATGTGGTGAGTTCCAATGGAACTTGTCACGCTAGATCGCAACTATCGTAAACTTTGGTTGGAGTATTAAAAATATGTAATATCATGTAGCAATTGGAAGCAAAGATAAGTGGGCAGTTAAATCCCACCACGTGCAATTTTCTATTTTAAAGAAAGTGGTGAGTCCTATTAGGACTTTCGATCTTTAAACAATGACCCACGATTTCCTAATGAGATAGAAGGATTGCATGGAAATACCAAGGGCGGATCCAGGATTTCTAGGTAGGGTGAGCTAACATTAAATATGAATACTAAGGAATTGGTTTGGGCCTTTATTTTAGTATGGTGGCTGAGTTTACTTGGGTTTCATTGGGTTTTTGGGGTGGACTAATACTATTAATTTTTTTAATTTTTGGGTTGGGCTAATATATTAAAAAAAAAATTTTTTTTTTTTTTGGGTGGGCTACAGCCCACCTTTGCCTACCCCTATGTCCACCCCTGGAAATACTTCCATGCATGCAAACTCATGCAGTTATTCAAGGCAAGGTTTGTCCAATTAATCAGCATTCAACATATGGAGCTTATACTATGATGGTATCAGTGGACCAAAATAAATACGACACATAGCGAGTTATATGGAGCTTACCGTGAGATGTCAATTCTTTTAAGGGTTAGTATGTGAATTTTGGATAAATCGTGTATCTTCAAAACCCTTAAGGGAATGAAGACTTACCAAAATGGCAAGGCCTAAGTTGACTAGGCAAGGAAGAGGTGAATGTGGTGCCAAAAAGAGTAGCCAATAAGCACCATGCATTGACAATCACTAGATTCACAATTCCAACACACATAAACATGCATCAAATTTGTAGAATCTAATGTAAAAACATAATCATCCATTTCACCACACATAGACATGTAAATAAAATTGAAAGATTAATTGGACGAATTGATCCATACAAATCATGTAGAAACTCAAGATCTATATAATCATAAGGTCAATACATCATTTATAACATAAATCCCCAAAAATAACAAAATACTAGAGTTTAGAAGGCAAGCCTAGGGCTATCTCTAGCCCTAAGAGGAAGATCTAGCCACTCATAGTTGTTGTCATCCAACCCTCGAGGGCTATCTTTAATGTAATCTCCGTCTTCTTCCTCTTTGCTTTGCTCAAGAACCCCAATCTAGAGAGAGAAATTAACTATGTCTAATCTATGTAAAAGCTAGCTAAAAAATGAGAACCCTAACAAAATGATTCAATTTCATTTAAATACAAGCTCCTTTTATGTGGTCTCCAAGTCAAAATATGGCCTTCTAATTGGTGCAATCTCGTAGCCCAAAGTTAGGTGGAGTTCAGGCACGCTCGGGAATTAAACAGCTCTCTGCCAACACGATTTCGATCGATCGAAGGGGTCTTCGATGGATCGGGGACTTTGGCGATCGATTAAAGCTGACGTGGTATATTAATCTTGACATCTGGCATCTTTTTATCCACTAAGCTGGCATTGCCTTGAATACGATCGATCGAGGATCTCTTCGAATAATCGCCAACAATTTTCGATCGATCGAAGATTATCCAATGCAATTTTTCTGACTTTTTTCGAATTTTCTTCTTGACTCCAAAAAGGGCTTAATAGGTTGTTTTTAGCCTGTTTGAACCTTATTGACCTGAAATAGACAAAAATATAAATTAGAACTAAAACGAGAAATAAAATAGATGAATGGACTAGAATACCCTAGCTTAGGCGCTAAAATGCGCAACATTTGAACACTTATCAACAGATGAGACTAATGAGTTGGATATGCACCACGTTACCTTTCCAAATACCGTCATGGGTAAGTTGACCCGTGTCATTAAGAAGATGAAAATGATGGAGAAAGAACTGCGATGGGTGGAGGGTCGATTAACAGACCTGGAAAATGACAACGACGATGCCCTCATGAACGAGTTGTTTCCTCTAACACCCATATCCTCTCCAGATTCCCCAAGCGGGTCCGGCAATAATTCCCCAGGCGGGTCCAGCAAGTAACTTCTTCTCCATATGATGAGTAGAAGGTAGAAAATGAATGCAACAACCCTCTTGTACTTCTGTGATGTTTTGTTTGCTTCGTGCTGTGATGTGAATCAAGCCTTTTGTATAGTTCCTATAAGGAACTTACTTTCATGTGTACTACATGAAATATGAAATATGTACTTTATCTATTACGTTATGTTTTTTCTCAGTTGTGGTATCTCGTCTTCCTTTAATGTTTAAATATGGTAAACAAATATTTTTTAATATTAATTTTCACTATATGTCAACTGTTACATGCATATACCATCACAAACATATTTTAACATGATTTAACGTACATCATAGTGTTTTAGTAACTAACATCAGAAAAAAAAATATCATATACTGTAGGAACACTTTTATAACATAACATTTATATTACAATTTTACAATATTATTTTTTTCAATAAAGATAATGATTTATAATATAATTTTTGAACATGATTTAACATACATAATTTGATGTAAATACTTTTTGTATATTTTGAACATTATGTATAATGTATTTGAAAATAATATTATAATTCAGTTTCGGGTTAGCTCGGGTTGCTAGCACTTCAACCCAAACCCAACCCTAATTAAATTTGGGTTGATATTTTTCAACCCAAACCCAACCTTAATTGTGAAATATCGGGCTGGTCTCGGGTTGGATTCGGGGTTACCTAACCCAAGTTGTACCCCTACTGATGTAATTACGCGAAACATAGCTTAGACACGTAACTATATATTCATATTTAAAATATAATATAATTATTCTATTTTCAATATGAATAATAATATAATTTTTAGTTTTGAAATTCTTGAGCGTTAAAATACAACCGTTAAGTCTGTGAAGGGAACCGTTACAACACTTAGACATGTAGACAGAGACATATGTATAGATATATATATATAGACACACACAAATACAGACACTTATTTCCCATCTCCTTCCCTAATCTTTTTTCATTTCATCTTCTCTATTTTTTCTGTAGGTTGGTATCCTTCTGACATAGGTCTTCAATGGTTGAATCCAGCAACAATAGAATACATCGTAGGTGTAAAGTGGCACACCCAAAATGTTTCTGTGCAGAATTGAGTCTCTTGCATGTTTCGAAGACAAAAGAAAATTCAAGGAGGTGATTCTTCAATTGTGCAGCAAGTTGTTCTTTTTTTGTGTGGGTGGATTCACCAGCCCCTATTCAAAACCCTGTTGGTCATGCAACTACTTCTGCTCTAGCTGCCGATCTTGTTAATCTATATTTGTCAATTTCAAAAGTTTTTTTTATCTTCTTTGTTGCAGCAATGGTCTTGTTTGGATTGGCGGTTATTTTACTTCTCCTTACCTTGTTGCATAAATGAAATCTTATTTGGAATACTACTTTTGTATTGGGGTGATATGTTTTGTAATTGCAGTCGTATCTTAGAATGCATTACATTAGTGATTATCTTTCTACATGTTTTTATCTGATTTAGTGTACATCATAATGTTTTACTACCTAACATTATAAATAATTTTCATGTAGTGTAGGAACATATTAATAAAATAACATGTATATAATAATATTATACATTTTTTAGATTTCGCGTACATCATTGTATTTTATAAATTAACATCACAAATACATTTCATGTACTGTAGAAACACATTTATAACATAACAGTTATATAAATAATATTAAACATTTCTCTTATTTATTTAATTCAGATACAAACAAATGTTTTATAATCATAATTCTCACTATCTATCATTTGTTACATACATATACCATCACAAAAATATTTTTATCTGATTTAGCGTACATCATAGTGTTTTACTAACTAACATCACAAATAATTTTCATGTAGTGTAGGAACACATTTATAATATAACATTTATATAAATAATATTATATATTTTCCTAATTTCGCGTACATCATAGTGTTTTATAAATTAACATCACAAATTCATTTCATATAGTGTAGAAACACATTTATAACATAACAGTTATATAAATAATATTATACATTTCTCTTATTTATTTAATTGTGTACAAACAAATGTTTTATAATCATAATTCTCACTATATGTCAACTGTTATATGTATATACCATCAGAAATATATATTTATCTGATTTAGCGTACATCATAGTGTTTTACTAACTAACATCACAAATACTTTCATGTCGTGTAGAAACACATTTATAACAAAACATTTATATAAATAATATTATACATTTTTCTTATTTTATTTAATTCTGATTTAGCATAAATCATAGTGTTTTACTAACTAACATCATAAATACAAATCAATGGTAACTAACTAATTCTGATTAATGTTGAATAGCCATCAATGGTAACATATTAACACAAATTGTTTTTTGTTTTACATTCATTCATGGAATAGATGTCAGCAAGTACAAATCTGGTCTTCTTTCATTTCTATCGTTCTCTCCAAAGCACCTCTCACTGGAGGCTGTCTATGGTGGGGTAAAATGCTTACATGACTGATTGAGTAAAGATTTACTTGAGCTGTATATACATACATACGTATCTGTGATTTATACAAGAATTTTGACTGAAATTGAAATTTCCCCCCAAAAGTATGAATTCCTTTCCCCCCAAAAGTATTCTATATATTTACCTCTCTCTTTCTAAGATCCAAACTAGAGGATGGAAGTTCCAAAATTCAACAAAGAAGCAGGGCAAGGAATATTCTGGCAAAGTTGCATGTTTGGATTGTATTAGTTTTTGTTTATTTTTATTACTTGCAGAACTAATCTATTAATTGGCAGCTTGTTTTTAATTTGTTGGTAGAGCCTAATCTATTAGGCTTTCTTATTGTGTTATTTTCTTGTTGGATCTTTAATGTTTCCCATATACCTGCATCATTATCTCATTTATTTCATTTTGAAATTATGTACTTTTACCATTTGTAATATTCTTGAGCTTTAAATTTTGTTTTCATTGAAAATAGATGTCAAATTATGTCCAAAAATTGTACATGAATTTATACTAGTTACGCCTATATTTTTCCTTGTATATGTGTTATTTAATTCTGTATTTGTTAGAGAAAAAATTTCACAAGGAGAATTGGAAGTAATGGCGGTATTGAAATTTTCATGGGCATTAGGTAGAGGGTTTTGAGGTTCTAAATGCTGCCCAAATTTGCAGGCTACCAGTTAAAAGAGTTTTTGAGATTAAGGTCCATTAGATGCATCAATGAAACCATCGTTCTGTATAAGTTCTTTTCTTTTTTTTTTTTTTCCTATTTTCTTTTTTTCTCTGAAAAAAATAAAAAAACATAATTTGTATACAATTTGTATTATATATAATGTTGTCTTTTTATTGGAGTTAATTGATTACAATTTTGTAAGTCAATACTTTGTATATTTGTGCAAGTTTCTAATGGTATTTCCCTTGAGTTTTTTACTATTTCAAATGGAATATATAATCTATTTAATTATATTTGGAATTAAGAACTTGAAGTGTAATTTTATTATTCTTCCCCATCTCTCCCCTCGGTGAATAATATTTTAGGTTATCACGGTTTTTGTATTATGAATTCTATATTGTCAAGTTCTCTTTTTGGGTGAATTATTTATTAATAAAAAAATGACATAGCATAACATGAACATCAATAAAATATAACAATAAACAAACATTATTTTAAAATGACAACACAATTTAAGCGTAACATATTTCAAACATAAATTATAACATCCCAAATTACCTGTAACATGTATCACTTATTATTTTTATATGACTTGTATCAAATACGTAGCACCGATCAAACGTAATATTAAACAAACATATCTTCAATACATCATAAATTTAAAGTACAATGTTTCAAATATCAATTACATAATACGTCTCAACTTAATTGTGGCTTATATCATTTATGAACTTTATAATAAAACAATAATATAAAAAGGAATGGGACAAAATAAATCCATCAACTTTCTTTTATAAGTGAAAGATTGTCCCATCGTCAAAAGTGAAACATGTTACACAATTTAAGCGCAACATGTTTCAAACGTAAATTATATCTAGTATCACAAATTACTTGTACGTATCACTTATTATATAAATTAATGTCTAAAACATAATGAATACTTACCTATACATATCTTGATTAAACATTGCTATTTTACTTCATTGTTGGCAAAATATATATATATTTTTTCAAAATCAAAATTTATTAATCAATAACCGAAGGGAATACGATACTTTGTAAATTATATTTTTGATATGAGTTATGAAAATATTTTGATGCAATATTCAATTCATACATGATACATGTTGTAAGAACGTGTGATGCTTATTTATTGTAATTTAAAATTCTAAATTTACCTATCCAAGTAAAATTCTATTATAATTGGGTAAGAAAGTTATTGATGCGCATTTTCAAAAAGCAAGAATGTTTTTAGAATGACATCACAACTTAAACTTAACATGTTTTAATGTTGTTATGTCATTTTGAAATATATTTGTTTGACGTTTCATTTAATTCATGTTACTTATTTGATACAAGTCGCATCAAAATAATATATGATACATGTTATAAGTAAGTAAAAATGTTACATATAATTTAGGTTTGAAACATATTACATTTAATTTGTGTTGTTGTTCGTAAAATATATTTATTTGTGTAGATGCAAAGACTTGGAAGAAACAAATTAATCCACACTCAAGAAGAACACTCAAATTCTATTATTGCTTAGTTAAAGCCTTAGAGTCAAAAAAATTCCTAGTATTGGATTCATTTTTCCTACCATTTCTCATTTATTTACACAAGAAATATTACGCCTTTTCTCATTCCACGTTGTATATTAAACCTTTTTTTAAAAAAATAAAAATTATTAGATGAAATTCCTTTTTATAAAATCGGCTTATTTTTTTTTTATCTTTTCACCTTCTGTTTATTTTACTAATCTCATAATTGTTTAATTAAATAAGTTGTGATTTATATTTGGAATCAGTTCCTAGACTACATAAAATTTATTTGTGAGTACCCTTATGAAATTATTCTGATATTATTCTAAACACATGTTAGGTTTTTCCTTAACTTCGGTTAATTTTACGAACCTCATATATATATTTAATGAAATAAGTTGTGATATATGTTGAAAATGTGTTCATACACTATATGAAATTCAATTGAGATGCTAGTTATTAAATCATTATGATATTATTCTAAATACGTACGTGGTTTCCTTGGACAACTCAAGTTTAAAACATAAAAACAACTAAAAACATTTAACACAACCTATATAATCAAATAATTTTTAAAAGCCCTCTATCTTAAATTTAATGTGAATGTGGATATTGAACTTGAGGGAAATAAATTAATATAAATTAACGTCTAAAACATATAAATTTATATAAAGTTTTTCATCTAAAATTCTATATTTTTTATACATGTTATGAAAATATTCTGATACAATATTCAATTCATACATGATACATGTTGTAAGGACTTGTGATTCTTATTTATTGTAATCCAAAATTCTAAATTTACCTATCCATTATGCATCTCAAATATTTTGGTTACCAAATGTCACTTCTGGGTTGGTGCAAAATAAGATAAACTTGCTTATCATTTCGAATAAAATTACAAGAAATCCTAAACCACAATCTATCACTTAAAATGATAAAAGATTTAGCTTACTGTCGGAATGTATGGAGTTTTTTCAGAATAGATCTCAATGACCAGAAACTTTGCTATTATGTTCTTTTATAATTTTTTTTCCTTTATGTGTTTTTTTTAAGTCCCACGGTTAAAGTAAGCAACAAAATTTATTATCCAAGTCTTCAATCCATCACAAACAATGCATAGCTCGAGGACCATTTATTCTGATGCCATCCGACAAGAGGTTTTCAAAATGAATCTGCCAACAATCTCATCGGAGTCAACCCAGACCCAATTCAACCATCCAAAGTCCTCTTTACCCAATTCCTTATAATGTCAATTGAATTTTCTTATTTCCATAATATTCTCGGGGGAAAATTATTTTAGACTTTTGGTTTTGAAAAGGGACGATACTGATTTGGAGAGAAGAAAAAGAAGAAAGAACAAGAACCAGAGGAGGAAAAATGAAAAAGAAAGGGAAGATGAATAAGTTAAACAAGAACCAGAAAAGGACAAATGACATAGCGTAAGGGAAGATAAATAAGTTTAAAGTAACTTGATTTTGACAAAAGATAAAGGTGAATTAGGTCCTACATATAGGTAAATAAAATAATATTGTATATCACTTGTGTATATGGTATATGTACATAGTAAAAGAAAATTTAACAAAGTAACTTTCTTACTTCAGTTGCTGAGTTAGCGCTTAGTGGGCAGTGACAAGGCAAGTGTGGCTGAGTTGGCTTCATCCAGTGAGAGGTGCTATGGAGAGAATTTTTGCCCTTGGTTGTGAGAGAGAGAGAGAAGATCCAGTAGTCAAATGGGTGACTTTTGGGAAGGAATAGAGCATGCCGTTGCTACCTAGATTCTGAATGATCATGACCCCTTCCAGATTCTCCTGGGGATGTACATCACGAGCTAGGTTGGGCGGAACGTGTTTTTGAATTTATTTAGCAAATACTTGTGTTCACATTTCACATAGTAAAATGAGTGTGTGAGTGATGTGTGTGAGATTTTTTATCAATGATTAAAAAAAACAAACAAATAAAATAAAATATAAATATATGCACCTTTAATTTTTTTAATAACTAAAAATTAACTTACTCACTAGCCTTTTGAACTTTTTGATTGCTTTTGTAAACTTTGAATACATGTAACATGCAATTAACTTTGTTTTTGTAAGCTATCCGGTGCCTGGTCATACAAGAACTCAAGATATCCGATAAGCATGAAGACCTTAAAGATGCCATGAAGGACGGACTGTAGCACGAGCCAGAAGACGGTGATAGGAATTGTGGTATGTTTACACTTCGCTTCAATGAAGCCAGCAACTAGGGTGGCTAGTATGGAAATGAAACAGCCAATACCCATCCGCACCAGGAAGGAGATGCCCCGGTCTACACCCGTGAATCTACAGATAATAGGGACGAACACATAGACATAGAAGATTACTGTGACAAGCATGGAGGTGACTGTGAAGATGTTCATGGAGCTTTCAGGAATTTGAAATGACCTTGTCAGGTGTCTATCCATGGTGTGGGCTTGTTTGATTGAGAATGTGATTTGTTGGGCATAGGCTACACTGAGGATGATTCCAGCTGCCCATATCGGTCACATTCGAATAAACGTTTTCAGTTCTTCAACTCTATGGATGGTGTTTAGCCTCCACAGGTTAGGTGATTGGAGGTTGTCTTCTTTAGTGACAATGGTTGCCTTATCAAGAAATTTGCATCACACCACGAGCAAAAATTAAACTCTCACCTAACATTTATTAGTCACCAATTTTATCTTCAAATAAATTTTTTATTTTTGAGAAGAAAATTTGATCATGTTTAACCAATGACAAATTGAACCAAGCTTTACAATATAAATGTACTAAATACCAGGTGGCCTGATAGTTCAACAAACTGATAAACCAATGTAATGAATAAAACAAAAGTGATTGATATAAGATGTCAAAGTTAATTCTTCTAGTACAAGTGGAGTGTGGATAATCTAATGAAGGACCAGAATGCTTAGAATTATGAGATGACCTTGTACGAGGCTTAGAATTATGAATATGAGGCACAAATAATTCATAATTTTCCTTTTCGAACAAGCAAGAATGCTTGGAATGTCCATTCTCACACATCCAGTTATCTACATAGAGGGAAATGGCTAAATCATAAGGACTCTCTCATATAACGATCATGACGACAAAGGATACAATGGTCTTCATCACTCTAAATTCTACCATACACACATGTTTTTGCCAAATGTAATTGACTAATATTATTAATAAGTCAGTTCATTTTAAATACGAAATTACATTAAAAAAAATTAATAAACTTTAAATTGTTGATTTTAAAAATAACTTCATATTGCCTTTCAGAATTTCCTTGAAGTGAAAAGAGATCCAAAATTTATAAGTTTTCCCAAAGAGAAAGAAAGTCGTTCGTTACTGAAAATACTATCTTTGTGTTTCAATTCACGCAATAGTGGCTATAATACTGTGATATATATATATATATATATATATATATAAAACTTCAAATTTTGCATAAAACATAATAGATATTAATATGCAAGTTGATGAGAGGTCCAAAGGCTAAAGCTTACTATCTGTAATTATGTGATGTCTTTAAATTCCTCAGGAAAAAAATAATAATAAATAAAATAAAACACTTATAGAAAACTACTTAATCCTTTAGAAAAAAGCAGCAGCTAAAGGTTTTTCAAAATTGGAAGAAGAAGAAAAGAAAAGAAAGAAAAGAAAATTGTGGTGAATATCTATCTTTGATTCTATTAAGTAAAAACAACTGTAGTTTTAACAACTGTTGGCATGAATATCTACCCATATTCTCATATGCTCAGTGTACTTCATAACATCTACACAAAACAAACAGAGAGCGACAGAGGGACTTACTGCATATGTTGAGTGTGAAGAAGCCTCCGATTGCCAGCTATAGAAGCATCGAGCTCCTCATTCTCATACAACCCTCTAGGACCTGAAACCATGGTTAGACTTCTTTTCCTTATTGCAGTAAAGGAGACTTGTAATAACCATGTATATGGGCTCCCTACGGGTCTAGTTTTTGGTACAAAGGATATCCGAAAATGAAGGCAATAACGGATAATAACATTGCTATGGTTGGGACTCCAAATCCCCATCCCCATCCAAAATTGTGTTGAACATACACCCATACTATTGTTGATAACACAGTAGGTAACCCCATGAAAAAGTAGTACCAATTAAAGAAGTTATGTGTCTTAGTCTTTTCTTGAGGGTCTGTTTCTTCAAACTGATCTGCCCCAAATGCTAACACGCAAGCCTGAATTCCACCAGACCCCAAAGCGATCAGTAGGAGAGAGACGTTAATGGTTGCCAAATTGGCCTGTTGGCACACTTGCTCACCTTCACCTTCACATGGAGGAGGCCTTAATCCCGGTAGTGTTGATGATGATATTAAACAGATCATCCCTTGATTACAAAAATATGGTAATAGTTAAATTTTAGATTCAAACAACAAATAGAAGCTCAATAATATGACAACAATTTGGTTTGCTAATATTAATGTACGCATGCATTAATTTGTACAATTTGTTTTGATAATTTTTATTTGATTGTACCATAATATATATATATATATATTTGATTCATAAGCACTGAATGCATATGTAAATAACCTACCAAGAAACTTCTCTGTAGGATATTATATTCAAGACCAATCCAATCGACTTTGTAAGTCAGTGAGCACTAGTATAAATAGGAGATTTGGGTAGAAAAACACCAAGTGACATTCTGTGAATAAGTGTGATTGAGTGAGTCCTGGTGTGTGCAACTCGTATACAAAGCTTTGGTATGGGTGCGTTGTAAAGTGTTAAATACTTGTGTGCATTGTTGTGTATTATACTCATCCATTAGTAAAATTTCTTGTTCTTTGTTCATATTTTTATTTATTTATTAATTATTTTATTTTGAAGATAAAATAATTTGTATTAATTTTTGCAGTTGAATCTTTTGAGTAAAGAGAAAACAAGCTCCTCCCCCTTCTCCTCCTCCACCACCTATCCATCCTCCCGCTAACACCTATTCACCATGCACCACTGCCTTGTTCTTCTACTATTCCCCCACCACTTGCTCCTCAACTCCTTCCTTCTGTTTCAAGCCAGAATCCTGTGATACCTCTCCCACTTATGTTTCTCAACCCTTAGCTGACCTTATATTGTAATGACCCCATTGACAATGCTGAGGGGTCTGGGGATGAGAACAATAAAGTGTCCTTGGCTTTGCAGTATAATGCTAGGATGAGTGCCCTTATGCGTGAACTCTCTACTATTGAGAAATCTGTTGATGTCCTTCAAAGGGATAATTTGTTACTCAACAGGAGACTCAAGCAATTCCAACCAGATATGGACCATGGGTTGGAGCTAAAGAGAGCTGTGAACCAAGTTGAAGAGGCCAAGAGCTTAAGGAACTAGGTTAAACTTCTTTGAGGACAGATTCAGATCTATAAAGATTTCAAGCATCCTATTGAGCTGCAAAAGGAAATTGACAAGCTTGTGAAGGTAATCTCTCATTTACAAGACACTTTAAATTCTCATTATCTTGCTGCACATGATCTCACTCAGTCCCATGGTTCCACATCATCTCTTCCCCTCCCCTAATCCTATGATAGGATCAAGGAATCATGATTTTCCACCACTTAACACTGAATGTGTTCACGCTTCACTAATGTTGCATCCTACTCATGTAAGGCTCTCTCTGACCAACCCCTTGTAGTGTGTCCTGTGATAACCTGAAATGGATCCAAAATGCAGAAGCAAAATATAAACAAGTCTATAGAGACGTACATCATCCCTAAGACACGAGAGTGGCCTTCCGAGGAGTCCTATGACTCAACGGAAGTAAAACCGGAGTTAGGGTTTCAAAACCCTCCAAGGAATGGACCAAGGGCAAAATGGTCATTTTACCCAAAAAAATAGGTGCCACCGTGCACACCATGGGAAAGACAATGAAAAAATGAACAATTTTAGACTCAAAAATCACCTGATTCGAAGTTCGGACGGAAAAGATATGAAAATAGGACAAAGAGGCTTCCTCCGATTAAGAGATACCCGACCCTATCTCACCAAAACTATCATAACTCTCACTACGGTTGGAGTTTTTGTGTGTGGTTTATACCATTGGAAATATAACTTCAAGCTCTTGAATTTAGGCTTAAGAATCACTCAATTTGGTTCAGAAATGAAGGAGATATGACCCTCTAAAGTTGGCATAACAAAGCTGTCCAAGAAACTGAAAAGAAATCAAGCTTCAGGGAGGATCAGCAAGCTGATGGCAAGGATCAGCCAGCCGAAACTCAATCATTAACTGGATGACGGCAAGGATTAGCCGGCCGAAATGCCCTTTCACACATATAAACTCATTGGAATTGGTCTCGAATGGCTGTCAGCCGGTTGACATCAGTTGTTAGCCGACCGATACACCTGATATCAGTAAAATTTGCTACTGTCAAGTGTGTGGAAGGTGCTCGGTCCAAACCTAATGCTTTACATGCATCCCATATGTCCCGAAACAAGTTTAAAATCATTCAATAGCCTCATATAAGCATCCATAACATGCTAAAACGAGAGGGATGCTTGAAACTTACTTTAATGCATTAAATTTGCATAAAAACTCATAAATCACCCTATGAAAGTTCCAAAGTTGAAATTTAAGGTTTTTGTGAGATGTGGACATGCACGCAAATGTAAAAAGATATTTCAGATGCGTCCCAATGGCCCACGCCTTCAAAATACCCCCAATGCAAAATATGACATCTCAAACCTCAATTTTGCATAAAATGTCATTTAAAGAGAAAACTTGCGACAAACGGACCTAAATGCTTTCCAAAGACCATTTGGCCCTTAGGCACATGTCATGCATAATAAATGAGTCCTAGTGCAAGTGCTCATGCACACTATACGTTACCCGATTTGGAAATGAACCCTTAAATGCTCGGATTTTCCTATTTTAGCCAAAAATGCAATATATGAAACTAGAATATAAAATCTAAAACAAAATGGTGTTTAGCCCTTGTCCACACCTCATACATGGTAAATGAATGCCAAATGATGAATTTCATACACAATGCACACTTCGGTGCAAAAATGACATGTTAAAACCCTTGATTTTCATATTATTCACATTAAAGGCAAAATTCTACATTTATGAATATACATGGATTTCAAATGAAGTTTGGCCCTTGGCAACATATCAAATACATAGAATGTGTGTCAAAAAGTGTGCTTAGGCACACATTACAAGTCTTAAGGTAAAAAATGACATTTTGATCAAACTATGTATTATAACTTTAAAATGGCAAAACGATGCATACTAACACTTGCATGCTCATTAAAATACATTTAAAAGAGCTTCAATCCATCGAAATGACCTAGGGATATTGTGCATCCCGGAACGACGTCTTCTTACCTGAAACGGGTCGCATTCAGCGAGGGGTGAGTAAACCGTATTACTCGTAGGGAAAGTGCATGTATAGATCTAACTTTTTATAAGGTTATCACATTAATGTGAAACAATTCAAAAAGGTCATGTCACCTAACGTCTATGTCCAAAGTGAGACTCAGAGATCATCTTAAGCTACTCATGTTATTAAAATAAACTACGATATACAAGTATACATGCTCAAGTACACTAAACTGTAATAAAACATGATACATGACATACAAGCCTACATTTTCAAGTACCCTAAATTATGTTAAACGAGGTAAGCAATAGCTAGCATACACACACAAGTATTCGATATATATAGAGTACTCATAAATCAAGTATACAAACACTGTAATGACCCAGTCTTTTTCCTTCCTTTCTTGTTCTCAGATTTTCACGGATATTTTTTTTTTTCTGTTGATCTTTTCCTTTCTGAGTTCAATTCCTCGTCACTTAGTGTCGTCTCGAGTGCTCTGGAGTGATTTCTGAGACTCTTTTCTGTGGATTGACAACTTCCTTTGAGGACCGAGTTAATTCCGCATTTTTCGTTTTTCGACACTATTCACTTTTTGTCTTTTCCCTATTTTGTCTTTTTCCTTATTTTGTCTTTTCCCCGTTCATCACTTTGTTGGCTTAACCACACTTCTTGTGTTTGGAGTTGGTTTCTGACTTCACGTATCATCATTCTCAGTGGTCTCCATAAGATACATATCTTTACATTTGTAAGAAGGTACTCTGGTTGCTCCCGGTGCCCATAGGGGCATAAATGCAAAGTTCTTTGAAAACTTTTTCTTTTCTTGGGGTATTTTTCGTAAATATCTTTTGAAGCTATTTTATTTCAGGAGTATCTAAGAAAATATCTTTTGAAAGATATTTTCATTCTGGGGCAATTTCACAGTTTTCACTTTTTGGAGGGGCCATTGGGCAATTAATGAAAGTTATTGCTAAATGTCTTGTTTTGAGCCTGGATCCTCGTACGGGATTCATTTTCACATTTCGTTGAGTTGTGGACACTTAGAATTTCCTCCTGGTCGATGTTTTCCAATTTCAGGGTCTCTGGTCCCGGTTTGCGCCAAACTTGTTTGGGGCATAACTTTCTGCTCGGGACTCAATTTTTGATGCTATTTCTTTTGTTGTTTGATATTTTCTCATTTTGAATCTTTTTTGTTCATGGAGTTTCACCGTTTGAGTGCATCTGCTCAAATTTTACCTTTCCGGACCTGGCGGGGCCCCGTTTGGGGCACTTTTTGAGATTTTCTATAAATAGGAGCACTTAAGAGAAAATATCAGATTTTTCTCTCTCTCTCCTCTCTCATGGCCGGTCCAAGCTCCTCCCATGGCTGCCATCTTCTCTCTCCTCTTTTGAGCTTCTTCCCTACAATAAAATACCTTAGTGCCTTAGTGTTTAATGTTCCCCTCGGCGAGGCCTTCGATTCCAACCGATTGGAATCTTGTTTTGGCCATTTCTTGAGTTCGGGTTTGAAGTTAAGTTGTGTTTTTCATGGGGATTCTTAGGGATTCATGTTCGTGGTGTTGTCCCCGACAAAACCTAGAAGTTTCGTCGGATTCGGAGCAGTTTCATTTTGGTGGGGATTTGAGATTTCATTTCAAATTGAGGTAGGGAATGTTTTAGGATTATTTGTGTGTTGTATTGAGTGTTTTTCATGATTATACAACTCATATTCATGCCTTGTATCAAATCTAGAAAGTTAGTATTATTTATTTCTTTGTGTAAGATTTAAATTTCAAGGATGTGTATAGCTTAGATTTAAATTGTGGCATGATGATAAATTAAGCTTTAATATGTTTGTTAACATATATTAAATTGGGATTATTTGAATAAGAGTTGAGCTTTTTATTTAATATTTTTCTTTTGTGAAAGATAAATTCCCATGGCCGTACCTTGCATGAAATGAACTTGTAGTATGCTTTTAAATTAAGTCTAAGCATGTTTGTTAAAATACTTTAATTTGAGAGCATTTGGACCAGTATGAAAATCTAGAGATTTTAACTTAAATGATTAATTAAAATCTATTTAATGGTTCCCTTGGCTTAATTAAGTTTTTAACTTGATAATCATGATGACTAGGACTTGTGTACTAGTATATATTAAATTGGGACCATTTGAAGTTGCTTTGAAATTTAGAAGTTTAATTATTATGATATAATTAAATTCTACCTTGTTGTACTATTGGCCTACTTGAGATTTTAGTAAATATATGTGGATACCATGCTATGTTGTATAACATGAATTAATTAGGGGCCATTTGGTTGAGGTATGAACCTTAGGGAAATTAATTTGGTTATTTGATAAATTTTCGTTTCTATTGCGTTAATGATTTAAATCATGTATTTGACAATGGTTGTGTGTTTTAAGCATGATTCTTGTAATGGATTCATGAGTTGTGTTTTCAATATTGGATTATATTGCCATAGCATGTAACGAATCGCACGCTAAAGATTCTACATGTGATGTTACATAGCGCGTAACGAATTGCGCTCTGATGATTCGACATTGTCATCCTATAGTAGTTGTGGATTTAGAGCATGTATTTGTGGTTTCAACCTACTTGTGCATGGAGGTAGTTTCATGTACTATCTATTATGTATTTATTTTGGAGTCTTGGGACATTGTTACATTTGATGGCTAGGGTTCGGCTCTAGTATAGGGATAAGAGTCCTTTTAGTCGTCGAGATAGTGCACACTAGGGTTGTCTTCCCAACGGGTTAATACCCGGAATAACCATTTTTGTTTTCGACGGAAATCCGAGACGAGATGTCCAAGTCTTCCACTAATTGTTTTCACATTCAATTCCAAGTTGACAATCATGTTTAATTGTGACTTGTGGTTTTAGTTGTTGGCGATTTGATGTTGTTAAGCACATCCATACTAAATTTCTATATTTAGTTGTTTTCGTACGTACTATAGATTTCTAGTTAAGAACTTTGAAAATCTATATCTTGTTGCCTTGTATATCATGCTTCTATGTTGGCTAAATTGTATAAATATTGTGATATGTGTTTTGTTGTTCAAATATGGCATAAGAATGATCCGATGGATTCATTTGGAACATAGACATTAGGTGGCATGACCCACTTTTGTCGTTTTCATATTTTAGATTTCAAGTTGATAACTTTGAGAATCTATATCCTGTTGCTTTGTATAGCATGCTTTTATATCGTTTGAATTGCATGGATGATGTGATTTATACTAGCAATGATCTAGGGTAGCTTAAGATGCTCCCCGAGTCTCATCTTGATATAGACGTTAGGTGGCATGAGCCCCTTTAGCAAGTTTCACCTTAAGGTGATAAATTTGTAAAATGCTAGGTCGATGCATGCTCATTTCCTACGAGTAGCTTTATGTTACTCACCCACGTAGTGGAGACATTTTTCAGGCACAGGAATCAGGGTTCGAGGTTCACATTATGCATGGATGGTTTGGGGACTTGAAGACTTCTATTTTTGTGAAGGTTGGCTCGAAATGCCAATTGTAGTCTTATTTGTCAAATGTGTAAATCGGTTCTAAACTTGTAATGTGTGCCTAAGCATACTTTTTGATTATCATATTATGTATATGACATGAGGCTAAGGGCCAAGCTTATATTGGAAATACATTTATGACATGGATGTTAATTTTTGCCTTTAATGAGAATGTATGAAAAATTAGGCGTTTTAGTATGCTATTTTGCACCGGAGCATGCATTGTGTATTAAATTCATTATCTAGAATTCATTTACCATGTATAAAGTGGAGCCAAGGGCCAAACGGTATTTTGAAGTCATTTCATAATTTTAAGTTTCAAGTTTTCGTTCCAAACTTCATTTTCGACTTTTTGGCCGTTGGGGGGGTCATATTTTGTATCGGTGGTATTTTTAAGCTGTGGACCATTGTAGCACATCTTATTAAGTAAGTGACATTTGCGTCCATGGTCGTTTCCGGGCAAAGCTTCTTCTTTGGTGAAATGAGCCTCCTACAGACTCATTTTACACTTTTGTTGCATAATCTGACCTAAGGGTATTTTGGGAATTTTCTTTAGGAAATAAATTCCGGTCTTCACATGGTCACTTAGAAAATGTGATTTTAGGGGCGGTTTTTTCTTCGTGTTTTTCCTGAAAATGTCGTCTTGGCATCGGAAACCATTTTCGAAGTTCAGCTTCTGTTTTTCACACTTAGCAGCTTTCTGGACCTTCTGAACCTGATTTCATGGAAGGGCATTTTGGATATTTCATAGTAAGTATTTTTCATTTTTGCTAAAGCTATTAAGTAGAAAACTCAATTTTGAGGGGGATTTCTTCTTTGTGTTTTTCCAGAAAATATCATCTAGGCCCTCAAATTTCCATTTTTTCCGGAAAAATCCCTGCTGCTAGGGTTTCTTGCTGCCCATTCTGCCTCCTTTACATCTAAACGGTTAGATGGGGTTTCGTAACCGGTTAGATGAGTGTGGGCTGTGTTTTGGTCGTGGTTTTTGGCCTTCTAACCGGTTAGGAAGGTGTGGTAACCGGTTAGATGTTCTTGGGTTGGTACTTTTTGACCGTTTTGTCCGTGTTTCTTCTGTTAGCCATATCTTCTTCATCTGGACTCCGAATCAAGTGATTTTGAGTTTAAGTTTATTAATTTTTCATTGTCTTTCCAATGGTGTGCTCGGTGGCACGCACTTTTAAGCTGTAAATGATGTTTTTTTCCCCTAGGTTCATTCTTGTTCGTTTTTGAAATGTTGCTTCCGCATTTGATTCCTTTACGTTCTGTGACCTCGTTGAGGGTCACATTGGCGTCTTAGAGTCATGTTGTATCTTTAGAGACCATTGTTTTATCTTTTGCTTCCGCATTTCGGATCGGGTCATCTTTCGGTCAATCACTGACGCACCGGGTTGAAAAACTTGGGCCGTCACAAGTGGTATCAGAGCTTCTTGGTTTGAATACCTTGGACGACGGATTTTGGGTGCATATCATGCTTTTGTTGCCATGCTCTATGTGTTTATATGCTTCATGATAACATGTTTTGGTTTGATAACATGTTTATGTGTTTATATGCTATATGCGACATGTTGTTTATTTAACATGATTATATTCTTGTGTAAAGAGCATGACATAGTGATGCATGAGTAGGTGGAGGTCTATCCACATTTACCTTTTGTCATGTGGCATTAGCATGCCTTTCTTATATGCTTAGAGATGCCATGTTGTTACTGCACTTTAATGATATGCTTTTGTGCTTACGTGGAGACGTGTTGCATGTACTTTGATTTTTATCTATGCGAGTAGATTTTATTTCTGGTAGTTGCATTCCTTGTCATATGCATGACTTCCAGGTTGGGTTCCCTTTCGTTTTTTCCCTCGGTCATATGTAGTGTGTATATGGGCTTTCGTAAGGTTTCGTTGTGAAATTCCTTGTAGAGGAGTTGTCACATCTGTTTTGTCTTGAGCTGTCCATTTCCATACGGTGGGAAGGATGCTCCATTTTTGTGGTTGTCATATCGACACTTGTGGGAGGATAGGGTTTCTTCGTTGCGTTGGGCACTGTTTTGGGGTTGGTTGGTCCGTAAGGATCACTATTGTCATTTTGAGTCCTTGGTGAGGATTTGATGTATTTTGGTCCGCTTACTTCCATGTAGGAGGTGAAGTCTTTGGTCTTATTGTCTTTCATTTCAGAGACAGAGTCGAGGTGTTGTCCTTTTTAGGACTAGTAGCTCCCTTTCTTTCGTATCTTTCCTTGGGGAGTTTTTGCCGTGGTTGTTGACAGAGTTGTGGTGCTCAGAGTGAGTTGATTGACGTGAGATCATTTTTCGGGGACTTATGTCCATATCATTGAGGATTTGCGGATTCATGAGGTGAGCTCGATGCTCTTTTGAAAATGCCTTTTGGAGACTTGTTTTTGTTTTGGAGACCTGGATGTAGTTGATTCTTAAGAGAAGTTTTGGAGGATCGTTGTTGGATATGACTTGTTTGTGGAGTTTCTCGTCCTAGTTATGCCTAGGCGTGGTTTTGAGGAATCGTTGTTTCAGTGATTGTTCTTGGATTGAAATTGAGGAAATTTTGATTTAGCCTGGTGCTGCCAAGCACAGTTTTGAGAGATTCATTTTGTGACCTTAGTTGTTGGCATTTTAATGTGTGTGCCATTTGATAGACTTGTATGTTGAGGATTTAGTTATCCGTGATAGGGATGTGGATCTATGTTTGACTTGGTGATTGGTCTTGTAGTTGATCTGTTTCAGGGAGAAATGTAGGACTTTCGAGGAAATGTCTTATGGTGAGGATTGTCTTAATTTTTGGAGGTTTCGAATTGCTTTTCAGGTTTTGGATTCTAGATTGATGTTGTAGGAGTATTTTGAGACATTGGAGTTATTAGTTTTGTTGTGTTGAGGATTTGAGGCCTTAAGCATAATGGTGCCTACGACATTATTGTCAGAGTTGGAATTGGCCAGGATGGTTTAGAACGTCCTTGGACCATATTCCAACTCTCGCAGATGTCTGGTTCCCATATTGCTTATGGCCATGATCGTTTTGAAACATTGATGTCATTGGTATTGAGAGTTTCATGGGTAGACTTAGTAGGGGCAGGTTATGAACTAGTGCCTTATACTGTCATGCTACCGTACTAAGTTGTGTGTTGTGGGCGAGTGTTAGTTATTGTCGATGCTACCTTACTGATGAGTAAGTATGGGCGGGCACTAGGTACTGTCATTGCTACCACACATTTGAGTACACCGTGGGCGGGTTCTAGTCGCTATTCGTACTGCCACATTGTCTTGTTCGGTACCTTGATTGGATACGTGGTTATCTTGGAGTTCTTTTGGTGATTGTTTTTGGATCAGTATTGATGGTTCATCAGGAGGAATGTTTACGGTTGTTACCTTCTGTTCTTTTGTCTAACCTTGAGTTCAGTGTGTGAGTTCTGACTTGTCGTGTGGCCATACGGTCATTTTCCCTTGAGAGGTTGTCTTGTCATGAGCACGTGGGTGCAAATGACACTAGTTTGTGTGTTCCTTTCAGCTTTGGGGTCGCTGGTATGGCGCGTTGTATGGGATACTCGGAGATGTATTCCGTAGTTATCCTGGTTTCGCTTTTTGTTGGTTGGGCTGGATTTTAGGGACGAAATCCCTTTAAGGTGGGAAGGTTGTAATGACCCGGTCTTTTTCCTTCCTTTTTTGTTCTTAGATTTTCACGGATATTTTTTTTCCGTTGATCTTTTCCTTTCTGAGTTCAGTTCCTCGTTACTTAGTGTCGTCTCGAGTGCTCTGGAGTGATTTCAGAGACTCTTTTCAGTGGATTGACAACTTCCTTTGAGGACCGAGTCAATTCCGCATTTTTCTTTTTTTGACACTATTTACTTTTTGTCTTTTCCCTATTTTGTCTTTTTCCCTATTTTGTCTTTTCTCCGTTTGTCACTTTGTTGGCTTAACCACACTTCTTATGTTTGGAGTTAGTTTCTGACTTCACGTATCTTCATTCTCAGTGGTTTCCATGAGATACGTATCTTTACATTTGTAAGAAGGTACTCTGGTTGCTCCTGGTGCCCATAGGGGCATAAATGTAAAGTTCTTTGAAAAACTTTTTCTTTTCTTGAAGTGTTTTTCGTAAATATCTTTTGAAGATATTTTATTTCAGGGGTATCTAAGAAAATATCTTTTGGAAGATATTTTCATTCTGGGGCAGTTTCGCAGTTTTCACTTTTTTGAGGGGCCATTGTGCAATTAATGAAAGTTATTGCTAAATGTCTTGTTTTAAGCTTGGATCCTTGTACGGGATTCATTTTCACATTTCGTCGAGTTGTGGACTCTTAGAATTTCCTCCTGGTCGATGTTTTCCAATTTTATGGTTTCTAGTCCCGGTTTGCGCCAAACTTGTTTGGGGCATAACTTTCTGCTCGGGACTCAATTTTTGATGCTGTTTCTTTTGTTGTTTGATATTTTCTCATTTTGAATCTTTTTTGTTCATGGAGTTTCACCGTTTGAGTGCATCTGCTCAAATTTTACCTTTCCGGACCTGGCGGGGCCCCGTTTGGGGCACTTTTTGAGATTTTCTATAAATAGGAGCACTTAAGAGAAAATATCAGATTTTTCTCTCTCTCTCCTCTCTCATGGCCGGTCCAAGCTCCTCCCATGGCTGCCATCTTCTCTCTCCTCTTTTGAGCTTCTTCCCTACAATAAAATACCTTAGTGCCTTAGTGTTTAATGTTCCCCTCGGCGAGGCCTTCGATTCCAACCGATTGGAATCTTGTTTTGGCCATTTCTTGAGTTCGGGTTTGAAGTTAAGTTGTGTTTTTCATGGGGATTCTTAGGGATTCATGTTCGTGGTGTTGTCCCCGACAAAACCTAGAAGTTTCGTCGGATTCGGAGCAGTTTCATTTTGGTGGGGATTTGAGATTTCATCTCAAATTGAGGTAGGGAATGTTTTAGGATTATTTGTGTGTTGTATTGAGTGTTTTCCATGATTATACAACTCATATTCATGCCTTGTATCAAATCTAGAAAGTTAGTATTATTTATTTCTTTGTGTAAGATTTAAATTTCAAGGATGTGTATAGCTTAGATTTAAATTGTGGCATGATGATAAATTAAGCTTTAATATGTTTGTTAACATATATTAAATTGGGATTATTTGAATAAGAGTTGAGCTTTTTATTTAATATTTTTCTTTTGTGAAAGATAAATTCCCATGGCCGTACCTTGCATGAAATGAACTTGTAGTATGCTTTTAAATTAAGTCTAAGCATGTTTGTTAAAATACTTTAATTTGAGAGCATTTGGACCAGTATGAAAATCTAGAGATTTTAACTTAAATGATTAATTAAAATCTATTTAATAGTTCCCTTGGCTTAATTAAGTTTTTAACTTGATAATCATGATGACTAGGACTTGTGTACTAGTATATATTAAATTGGGACCATTTGAAGTTGCTTTGAATTAGAAGTTTAATTATCATGATATAATTAAATTCTACCTTGTTGTACTATTGGCTTACTTGAGATTTTAGTGAATATATGTGGATACCATGCTATGTTGTATAACATGAATTAATTAGGGGCCATTTAGTTGAGGTATGAAGCTTAGGGAAATTAATTTGGTTATTTGATAAATTTTCGTTTCTATTGCGTTAATGATTTAAATCATGTATTTGACAATGGTTGTGTGTTTTAAGCATGATTCTTGACTTGTAATGGATTCATGAGTTGTGTTTTCAATATTGGATTATATTGCCATAGCATGTAACGAATCACGCTCTGAAGATTCGACATGTGATGTTATATAGCGCGTAACGAATCGCGCTCTAAAGATTCGACATTGTCATCTTATAGTAGTTGTGGATTTAGAGCATGTATTGTGTGGTTTCAACCTACTTGTGCATGGAGGTAGTTTCGTGTACTATCGATTATGGATCTACTTTGGAGTCTTGAGACATTGTTACATTTGATGGCTAGGGTTTGGCTCTAGTATGGGGACAAGAGTCCTCTTAGTCGTCGAGATAGTGCACACTAGGGTGATCTTCCCAGCGGGTTAATACTCGGAATAACCATTTTTGTTTTCGGCGGAAATCCGAGACGAGATGTCCAAGTCTTCCACTAAATGTTTTCGCATTCAATTCCAAGTTGATAATCATGTTTAATTATGACTTGTGGTTTTGGTTGTTGGCGATTTGTTGTTGTTAAGCACATCCATACTAAATTGCTATATTTAGTTATTTTCGTACTTTAGATTTCAAGTTGAGAACTTTGAAAATTTATATCTTGTTGCCTTATATATCATGCTTCTATATTGGCTAAATTGCATAGATATTGTGATATGTGTTTTGTTGTTCAAATATGGCATAGGAATGATCCGATGGATTCATTTGGAACATAGACGTTAGGTGGCATGATCCACTTTTGTCGTTTTCATATTTTAGATTTCAAGTTGATAACTTTGAGAATCTATATCCTGTTGCTTTGTATAGCATGCTTCTATGTCGTTTGAATTGCATGGATGATGTGATTTACGCTAGCAATGATCTAGGGTAGCTTAAGATGCTCCCCGAGTCTCATCTTGATATAGACGTTAGGTGGCATGAGCCCCTTTAGCATGTTTTACTTTAAGGTGATAAATTTGTAAAATGCTAGGTCGATGCATGCTCATTTCCTACGAGTAGCTTTATGTTACTCAGCCACGTAGTGGAGACATTTTTCAAGCACAGGGATCTGGGTTCGAGGTTCACATTATGCATGAATGGTTTGGGGACTTGAAGACTTCCATTTTTGTGAAGGTTGGCTCGAAATGCCAATTGTAGTCTTATTTGTCAAATGTGTAAATTTGGTTCTAAACTTTTAATGTGTGTCTAAGCATACTTTTTGATTATCATATTATGTATATGACATGAGGCCAAGGGCCAAGGTTATTTTGGAAATACATTTATGACATGGATGTTAATTTTTGCCTTTAATGAGAATGTATGAAAAATTATGCGTTTCAGTATGCTATTTTGCACCAGAGCGTGCATTGTGTATGAAATTCATTATCTAGAATTCATTTACCATGTATGAAGTGTAGCCAAGGGCCAAATGGTATTTTGAAGTCATTTCATAATTTTAAGTTCCAAGTTTTCGTTCTCAACTTCATTTTCGCCTTTTTGGCCGTTGGGGGGTCATATTTTGTATCGGCGGTATTTTTAAGCTATGGACCATTGTAGCACATCTTCTTAGGTAAGTTAAGTTTGCGTGAATGGTCGTTTCCGGGCAAAGCTTCTTCTTTGGTGAAATGAGCCTCCTACGGACTCGTTTTACACTTTTATTGCATAATCTGACCTAAGGGTATTTTGGGAATTTTCTTTGGGAAATAAAATCCGGTCTTCACATGGTCACTTAGAAAATGTGATTTTAGGGGCGGTTTCTTCCTCGTGTTTTTCCTGAAAATGTCGTCTTGGCATCGGAAACCATTTCCGAAGTTCAGCTTCTGTTTTTCACACTTAGCAGCTTTCTGGACCTTCTGAATTTGATTTCATGGAAGGGCATTTTGGGCATTTCACAGTGAGTATTTTTCATTTCTGCCCAAATGATTGAGTAGAAAACTCAATTTTGAGAGGGATTTCTTCTTTGTGTTTTTCCAGAAAATGTCATCTAGGCCCTCAAATTTCCATTTTTTCTGGAAAAGTCCCTGCTGCTAGGGTTTCTTGCTGCCCATTCTGCCTCCTTTACATCTAAATGGTTAGATGGGGTTTCGTAACCGGTTAGATGAGTGTGGGCAATGTTTTGGTCGAGTTTTTTGGCCTTCTAACCAGTTAGGATGGTGTGGTAACCGGTTAGATGCTCTTGGGTTGGTACTTTTTGACCGTTTTGCCCGTGTTTCTTCTGTTAGCCATATCTTCTTCATCCGGACTCCGAATCAAGTGATTTTTGAGTCTAAGTTTATTAATTTTTCATTGTCTTTCCAATGGTGTACTCGGTGGCACCCACTTTTAAGCTAGAAATAACTTTTGTGCCCCTAGGTTCATTCTTGTTCGTTTTTGAAATGTTGCTTCCGCATTTGATTCCTTTGGGTTCTGTGACCTTGTTGAGGGTCACATTGGCGTCTTAGAGTCATGTTGTATCTCTAGAGACCGTTATTTTGTCTTTTGCTTCCACATTTCGGATCCGTTATCGGGTCATTTTCGGTTCATCACTGATGCACCGGGTTGAAAAACTTGGGCCGTCACAAACACAAGTATACTAAGCTAAATGAAATATGAATAAGACAAGTATACACGGCACAAGTATACTAAATGAAATTTAAACTTATAGAGAAAGTATACTAAATAGGATTCAAATACCCAAGGTAAGCATTAATTCTCAAGCTACAAGTAATCCATGATTAACAACTTAAAATTAAATGCAAAATCAAATAGTGAAAAAACTAGGACATGCGGTCGCTAGACCAAACAAGTATTTTCGGGTAATTACGACCTACAAGGTACCACCTAATGCGCACTTATGACTTAGAGGACTCTTGTCCCAGTGCTAGAGCCAAACCCTAGCCATCACATAAATTATATCTTCATAAACTTTCCAAAATCAATAAGTTCAAAACTTATACAAAATTAAATGCAAGTTACCACATTTAATGCACAAGTAAGGTTGAATCCACACAAACCATGTCCTAGAATTCAAGTCTAAATAGCATATGACATGTCATGTCCTCAATATGCAATTTATACATAACACAAGAATATATTTCAAGAACTAAGTCAAATTACCCAATATAAGCCACAAGCACTAAATATACCACACTTTAGTTGCTAGCTTCCATGGTAAACATTAGTGATATTGTAAACAAGTTATATACCTACATAAGATATGTTTAAACAAGTTACTCAAGACAATGATATCACATATCATGCTAAGTCAAATTACCATATTTAGATACCACAAGTACTAATTCTACAACAAGTTAGTAGTATGCTCACAAGGTAATTAAACATTCTACATTTCAAGAGATTATCAATCTAACATGGAATGTCTCTAGATTTCAAATCAATTCCAAATAGACTCAAATTAATATATGTTATAGGACATAGCACGGTCTTCACATATATTACATCAAATATCCATTTAAGTGATTAAAACACTTAAAATAAATTAATTAAGCTAATTAATTAATTTTCTCTAGATTTTCAAACAACTCCAAATGTCTTCAATTTAGCATAGGTTAAAGAACATACCAAGACCTATTTTAATATCACATTACAAGTTGATTTCATGCTAGTTACAACCATGTGAATTAAACTTTCATACAAGTGAAAGATTAAATAAAAGTTTCAATACTTATTCAAATAATCCCAATTTAATATATGTTAATAAACACATCAAGGCCTAATTTAATAGCATGCCGCAATTTAATTCTAAGTTATACACAACCATGAGAATTAAATATTATACATAGGAGATAATTAAATTAAATTCTAAAACTTGAACAAAGACATGCTTACAGGTTGTATATGCTTATAAAATAATTAATACAACATTAATATAAACCTAGGACATCCCCTACCTCCATTTGAGATGAAATCTCAAATCCCCACTGAAATGAAACCGCTCCGAATCCTTTGAAACTTTGGGGTTTTGTCGGGGACAACTAGGTGATCAATAAACCCCAAGGAGGTCACACCAAAATCCAAACTTGGCTTCAAACCCAAACTCAAAAAATGGTCGAAAACGGATTCTAATAAGGGGGAAAGAACCGCATTGCCAAGGCCTACGATAAAAACTAAGGTATCACCACTTTTTATTAAAGGGAAGAAGTCCAAAGGAGGAGAGAGAAGGTGGTAGCCCTTTGGGCTTCCATGGCTAATGGCTAAGAGAGGGGAAAGAGATGAAATGGTTTGACTTTTCATTTTAGAACCCCTTATTTATAGAAAAACCTTAAAAGTGCCCCGAACGGGCCCCGCTGGGTCCGAAAAAGTGGAATTTGAGTAGACGCACTCAAACAACAAAACATGATGAACAAAAAAGAACCAAAATGAGAAAATATGAACAACGGAAGAAACAACGTCAAAAACTGAGTCTCGACTAGAGAGATATACCCTAAACAAGTTTGGCGGCAACTAGGGTTAAAAACCTGAAAACTGGGGAGTTCAACTGCAAGGCAATTCTAAGAGTATACGACTCGACGAAATGTGAAAATGAATCCTGTACAAGAATTCAAGTCCTAAGGAGACACTTTGCAATTAACCTTCATTAATTGCACAAAGGCCCCTACACAAAAGGATAACTACGCAAGTGACCCAAATGAAAAAGATATTTTCTTAAAAACCCCCAAATCAAAATGTCTTAAAAAGATATTTATGAAAAACACCCCAAGAAATGAAAATGTTTCTGAAGAATCTCTTCATCCACGCCCTTGCGGGAAAAAGAAATAACTGGCGAGCTTTTCTCTAAAAGTAAAGCTACGCCTCTCAAGGAAACCAACAAGAATGAAAGTACATGAAGTCAAAAACCAACTCCAAGCACAAAGAGTGAGGTTACGCAAAAGGAAATTTCAACAAAAAAATTAATTCGTAAAAATGGAGAAAAAGGAAAGGAAAGAAAATGACCGGGTCATTACACCCATTCCCATTGTGAACAACCTTTCTTTCCCAAATCTCGAGACATCTAACCACCATGGGGGCTTGGTATATCTTACCCAGCCTTACCACCTACCCAATAAGACTCTCTACCACCATCTCTGATCACACCTCCTAACACATCACACCCATCCCTTTCCTATACCACCCTTACTCCCCCTCTCTGGTCTCATATTACAGCCCCTTCCAAACTCCATTTTGAATTTCTTCAGCCAGTTACCAATAATGGTAGGACTTATGTGGATCCACCACCATGTACTAAAACTGAAGGCACTCTGGAATGAAAAGGTTGCCTTATTGGCTTCTTTCTCCAAAAGAATCTTCATTTTAATTGGGTCAGTACCATTACTAAAAATCTATGGACTTCTAAAGTCCTAGTGGACACAGTTGGAATTGCATTAGGCTTTTTAATTTTAAATTTAGAAATGAAAGTGATTACAGGCATGTGTTAGATGAGGGTCCATTAACCTTCTCTAATAGACCTCTTGTCCTAAAGCAATGGCATCATAACATGCAGCTTAATAAGGACTCCTATAATTGCATCCCTTTATGGGTTAAATTTCACAACATTCCACTGGAATACTGGACTAACAAAGGCCTAAGCAGTATTGTTAGTGCCATTGACACACCACTCTCTGCTGATTAAAATGATCGAGACCAAAAAAAGACTTTCCTATGCTAGGATTTGCATTGAGGTAAAGCATCTCAGGAGCTGAGTGATCTTATTATATTGAAAGTGGGTAAGGATAAGTCTATCAATATTGATGTTACATACCAATGGAAACCACAGTCTTGCACAAAATTCAATTGTTTTGGTCATCCAGATTCAAAATGCCATAAATCTACCAACTGTTAGGTGCCAATTCAACCACCAAATAAGGGACAACCTCTGAGGCAGTGGACTCAGGTAAAAAAGAAGTCCCCTACTCTTGATATTGTTAAGGGCACACTAGCTAACCTTGAGAATCCATCCTCCCACCATAAGGCCACATCTGTTTCTGATGGTATGGACCTACCCCTGTTTAACAAAACTTCTTTCCAACAGAAGGATATACATGCTGTAGCTATGCTTAGTATAACCATGACCTGTGAGTGGAACCCTCTTCAGCCTATTCCACCACTCCCAGTTCCTCAAACCTCACCATCTAACCTTGGACCCCATTGCACTGCCAAAAGATATGTGCCAGTGGGGCAATGATTATGTCCAATGATTCACCTCCACCACAGGTCCATGTTATTTCAAACAAGTGCTCATCCTCTAAATCTTCATCATCCCAGTCCTCTAACAGATTCAGTGTCCTGTTTTGCCTTACATCTAAAGAGGGCCAAATCACCATTAAAACTTTAAATGGAAAAGTTCATTTGACATACTTCACTATTTCTGAGAATGATTGTACTGCACTTAATGGTCAATCAAGACCTAATCCTAGAATCACTCCCAAGGAGAGAAAGTAATTGTGAAAGAATGCTTGAAGAGTTGCTAAGGCAGCTCAATCTGCATCCAAAAAGGCTTAGATTAGGTTCTTTGTGGACCTACAAACCCCAACAAAGTAACAATTTTTACTGAATGTGAGAGGGTTGAACAATCCCTCAAGAAAAAGAGAAATTAAAAACTTTATGATGAAAAATCATCTTAATTGTGTTGGACTCCTTGAAACTAAGATTGGAACCTAGGGGGCATGGACACGCCTAAAAAGGCAAAGAATCCGGGTGGACATAGACACGCTTCAGAAACGTCCTGACACATGTCGGATACGCCAAAAAACATGTTTGGATATTTTTTATTTTTTTAACTATTCGAACACGGCATGGACACGCTGTGGACATGTGTCGGACACGAAAGGGACACGCCATGCTTTTTTTTTATTTTTTTATTTTTTTTTATTTTTTACATATAAGGCACTTGGGGATTTTAAGAAAGTTAGGTTGAAGTGTGTTGTACAGTATTGTATGAGTTGTCTCACACGTATAGTTAGTATTGTATGAGTTGTTACCTACCCCTCATTGCCATATATAGAATTACCATGTATAGGGTTTACTTGTTCTCCTCTCACCTACTCCTGTAGCTTCTCCTATATAAACACCATTGTATTATTATATTACTCATTCAATAATATATACATTTTCATATATTCTCTTTCTTTCTCTCTTTCTTTCAACATGATATCAGAGCGAAAATCGATCCCTCTTTAATTTTTTTTCTTTCTTTAGTCTTATTCAGACTCTCCGATTTTGATTCCATCTCAGCTTTCTCTCAGCAACCTTTTCTCAGCAATCTCTCCTTGGTGATCTCTCGTCTTGGCAATCTCTCTCGGATCCCTCATCGGCTCGCTCCTTGATAATTTCTCTCAGGTTCATCTCGGCTAGATCTTGGTTCTCTTATCTCAGCTCTTGCTCGCTACTATATCTCATTTGGTCGGTAGCTCTTGTGATGGATACTAAGGAATCCTATCTTCTTGGGTCAATCACCAGTACCAAACTGAAAGGCTTAAACTACCTTCAATGGTCTCGAGTCGTAAAGGTGTTCTTATGGGCTTAAGGAAAATTGTCCTATATTAAATCAACCAAACCCACCAGTGATGAAAAGATTATTGAGGCTTGGGAGAAAGAAGATCACATATTATGACTTGGTTATGGAATAGCTTGGAGCCTGAGATCTTCAACAACGTGTCATTCCTAGAATATGCTAAAGATATCTGGGAAAATCTCAGGGCTGTGAAATCTTAAGAGAAGAATATTTCTCGTATTTATCAGTTGTATCAGGATATTTTTAATCTCCAGCAGGGAGATCATTCTACTGAAGATTATTACTCAGAACTGAAGGGCGTGTGGGAAGAATTGAATGTCTACTAACCATTGACTACAGACATAGAACAATAAAAAGGGCACAAGAAGGAGTTTCGGGTGGCAAAATTTTTATCTGGACTTAAACCCAAACTCGATTCGATCAGTTTACAGATTTTGTCTGGCAAGGAGATACCCACAGCAAGTGAGACTTTTGCTCGAGTTCGAAAAGCATATATTCATGCCCTTGTGATTGAGAAGGATAACCACTTTGCTTTTGTTGTTATTACTGAGCAACATGATATTTTTCGTGGAGGACGAGGAGGCAGATGTCCTTCTAACCCAGGCTGTGGTACTTGTGGTGGTAGAAGGGGTTGCAACAGCAAGAAGTGTAGTCATTGTAGCCAAAATAATCACTCTGTTGACTTCTGCTGGGCTCTTCATGGCAAGCCAGCTTGGGCTAATCAAGCTTCAATTTTGGAGGAGACTCCTCCCACTCCTGTAAATGAACAAGTCATTCTCTCCAAAGCCAAATATGATTCTCTGGTAAAGCATGAGCATGCAAATCTGCCCTCCTCCACCGCTACTATCATTACTTTAGGTAATACGTGTCTCCATGCTTCATCTGCTACACCTTGGATCATTGATTCAGGGTATCTGATCACATGACAGGTAACCTATCTTTTCTTTCTGATATTTCTCATGTTTTCTCACCATTAGTTGTTACTATAGTGAATGGAAAATTATATACAAGTGGAAAATTACGAATATGGAAAGAGAATAGAAATCAAATCGAGAATAAAAATCAAATCGCTAAACAAAAGCCTATAATGAAGACCCAATAAATCTGCCACAATCATCAAGTCAACCTATAGATATGATTTCCAACTTCCTAATCCCACTTCACCCTCTGATTATAGACTTATATATCTTGTTGTAATGTCTTGTAAAAATGAATTTCAGAGCTCCTTGCTAACAAGTTAAAGCCCATTATGCCTACCATTATTGATAAAGCACAAAATGCCCTTATTAAAGGTAGGAAAATTGGGGACAACATCATATTGGCCCAAGAACTGTTAAGAGGGTATCATGAGGACCTTCATCCTTCTAGATGGATGCACAAGGTTGACCTACATAAAGCTTATGACTGTCTTCATTGGAAATTCATTTTTGATGTCCTTAAGCCAATGCACTTTCCTCCCATTTTCATTTCTTTGATTAGATCTTATATCTCAATTGCCTCCTTCTCTGTGTCTATCAATGGAGAACCTTGTGGTTTTTTTTTAATGGTAGACAGGGGGATCCTTTATCCGCCTACCTCTTTATCATAGCTATGGATGTTCTATCATCCATAACTAAGCAGCTCACCTCTTCTAAAAAATCTCTTTAATACCATTGGAGGTGTAAGGATACCAAACTCTCTCACCTTTCATATGTTGATGACATCTTTATGTTTTGTCATGGTGATTTCAGGTCTACATAGATTATTAAAAAGTCCATTGATACCTTTAGCATGCCATTTGATCTTTTCCCTAATCCAAACAAAAGTCATCTTTTCTTTAGTGGGGTCCCTTCTGCCATCCCAAATGCCATTTGCAGCTTATTCCAGTTTCCATGTTGTACCCTCCCAATTAGGTACCTTGGGCTACCCTTAATTACTTCAAGACTAACTACTAGTGACTTCAAATCACTCATTGATAGAATGCTATCAAGAGTGACAAATTGGACAGCTAGAGCACTTTCTTTTGTAGGGAGACTACAACTGATTCAAGCTACTCTCTTTAGCATTCATATCTTTTGGACAAATTTGCTGATGTTGCCCGCTAAAGTGTGTGACCAAAAAGGGCTTAATAGGCAGTTTTTAGCTTGTTTGAACCTTATTGACTTGAAATAGACAAAAACACAAATTATAACTAAAATGGGAAAGTAAGATAGAAGAATGGACTAGAATACACTAGCTTAGGTACTAAAATGTGCAACATTTGAGCACTTATCAACAGATGAGACTAATGAGTTGGATATGCACCATCTTAACTTTCTGAATACCATCATGGGTAAGTTAACCCATGTCATCAAGAAGATGAAAATGATGGAGAAAGAACTGCGATGGGTGGAACGTCGATTAACAGACCTGGAAAATGACAACGACGATGCCCTCATGAACGAGCTGTTTCCTCCAACACCCATGTCCTCTCCAGATTCCCTGGGCGGGTTCAACAATAATTCCCTGGGTGGGTCCAGCAAGTAACTTCTTCTCCATATGATGAGTAGAAGGTAGAAAATGAATGCAACAACCCTCCTGTACTTCCATGATGTTTAAGTCTTTTGTGACGTTTTGTTTGCTTCTGTGTTGTGATGTGAATCAAGCCTTTTGTATAGTTCCTATAAGGAACTTACTTTCATGTGTACTGCAAGAAATATGAAATATGTACTTTATCTATTATGTTATGTTTTTTCTCAGTTGTGGTATCTCATCTTCCTTTAATGTTTAAATATGGTAAACAAATATTTTATAATATTAATTTTCATTATAGGTCAACTGTTACATGCATATACCATTACAAACATATTTTAATATGATTTAACCTACATCATAGTGTTTTAGTAACTAACATCAGAAAAAAAAAATCATATACTGTAGGAACACTTTTATAACATAACATTTATATTACAATTTTATAATATTATTTTTTTCCAATGAAGATAATGATTTATAATATAATTTTTGAACATGATTTAACGTACATAATATGATGTAAAGACTTTTGTATATTTTTAACATTATGTATAATGTATTTGAAAATAATAATGTATTTGAAAATAATATTAGAATTCGGGTTCTGGTTGGCTTGGGTTGCTAGCACTTCAACCTAAATCCAACCCTAATTAAATTTGGGTTGATATTTGTCAACCTAAACCCAACCCTAATTGTGAAATATCGGGCTGGCCTCGGGTTGGATTCGGGTTACCTAACCCAAGTTGCACCCCTACTAGCGTAATTACGTGAAACATAACTTAGACACGTAACTATAATAATAGAATAATTATATTTAAAATAGAATATAATTATTCTATTTTCACTAAGAATAATAATATAATTTTCAATTTTGAAATTCTTGACCGTTAAAATACAACTGTTAAGTCTGTGAAGGGAACCGTTACAACACTTAGACATGCAGACAGAGATACATGTATAGATATATATACACACACACACATACACATAAATACTGACACTTATTTCCCATCTCCTTCCCTAAACTTTTTTCATTTCATCATCTCTATTTTTTCTGGAGGGTGGTATCCTTCTGACATAGGCCTTCAATGGTTGAATCCAGTAACAGTAGAATACGTCGTTGGGGTAAAGTGGCATACCCAAAATGATTCTATGGAGAATTGAGTCTCTTGCATGTTTCGAAGATAAAAGAAAATTCTGAAGACAAAAGAATATTCAGGGAGGCAATTCTTCAATTGTGCAGTAGGACATTGTTCTTTTTTTGTGTGAGTGAATTCACCAACCCCTGTTCAAAACCCAGTTGGTCGTGCAACTACTTCTGCTCCAGCTGCCGATCTTGTTAATCTATATTTTTCAATTGCAAAAGTTTTCTTTATCTTCTTTGTTGCAACAATGGTCTTGTTTGGATTGATAGTTATTTTACTTCTCCACACCTTGCTGCATAAATGAAATCTTATTTGGAATACTACTTTTGTATTGGGGTGATATGTTTTGTAATTGCAGTTGTATCTTAGAACGCATTACATTGGCGGTTGTCTTTCCGCATGTTTTTATCTGATTTAGTGTACATCATAATGTTTTACTATCTAACATCACAAATAATTTTCATGTAGTATAGGAACATATTTATAACATAACATTTATGTAATAATATTATACATTTTTCTAATTTCGCGTACATCATAGTATTTTATAAATTAACATCACAAATATATTTCTTGTAGTGTAGAAACATATTTATAACATAACAGTTATATAAATAATATTATAAATTTCTCTTATTTATTTAATTCTGATACAGACAAATGTTTTATAATCATAATTATCACTATATGTCAACTGTTACATGCATATACCATCACAAAAATGTTTTTATCTGATTTAGCGCACATGATAGTGTTTTACTAACTAACATCACAAATAATTTTTATGTAGTGTAGGAACACATTTATAACATAACATTTATTTTCCTGATTTCGCGTACATCATAGTGTTTTATAAATTAACATCACAAATACATTTCATGTAGTGTAGAAACACATTTATAACATAATAGTTATATAAATAATATTATACATTTCTCTTATTTATTTAATTTTGATACAAACAAATGTTTTATAATCATAATTCTCACTATATATCAACTGTTACATGTATATACTGATGAGCGCTGAATATATGCATATTCGAGCCCCTAAGTACGTATATTTTAGGGCCTAAAGTAATACTTCTATCCACTATTAGACTAATTTCTGCTTAATGTGTGTTTTCAGGTACTTTCCCAGATAAATGATTAAAACCGGGATTTTATGCTGATATCGAAGCTTACCGAGTCGTTGCCGGTCATTCAGAGCAAGCGGAGAGTTACAGTGGTGAAGTTTGAAGCAATTGAAGCCTTAGAGCTTGAGCCCAAGTATTGAGGTTCGAGCATTACAACAAAGAAAAGAAGAAAAGTCAACAAGGCCAAATGCTCGAGCATCAGTACCTTGATACTCGAGCCTTACCGCAAAGATGCTCGAGCCTTACCACAAGGGTGCTCGAGCCTTAACCAAAGGTACTCGAGCCTTGACCTTGAAGCTCGAGCATGAGGTGTCGGAAATAAATGAGATGATTTTTGGAATTGAAGGCTGTACTCCCAGGTCTTGTTCATTACCTCTATGATCGAGCACTATCATCAAAGGATCGAGCATCATCCCTTGATGCTCGAGCATGGTACCTAGTGATAGAGCATATGAAGCTTGGATCGAGCAATGTTAAAGGAAAAAGATGCTTCAGAAAAATAGTCCAAGAAAATTGGCTAAGTGTCAATGTGATGATCGAGCACCATTCACTAAAGCTCGAGCATCCATCCAGTATTGCTCGAGCATTTGTTCCTAAAGCTCGAGCATCCATTCCTGAAGCTCGAGTATTGCATGACATGTCAACTTAAATCTGTGGGATTCTTCTCCTTAGGCGACGTATCTCATCCCAATTGGGCCAGAAGACCTAAAAGCCCACCAAATACATATTTTCTTCTATAAAAGAAGGCGTAAGCCATGATAGAAGGGGTCCAAAATTTTAATCTCTTTTACGGTGTTATTTAGAAGGCTGAAGGTGTGGTGGCTTTTAGGGTTCCTACAACCTTAGAAGTGCAGATCTGAGAAGAGAGGTGCCGTCCGTGACAAAGAAGATGAACTCAACACAGATACTATCCAACCTTGTCATGAGTAGCTAATCTCTTTCTTAGGGCACTGATGAAACCCAACGTTATATTATGGTTTGATTTTTTGACTCTGGTTTTTTTTTAATATACAATGTTTTCTTGATTATATGACTATGAGCACTTGAGACAACTCAAGTGGTTTTTTTTATGCTGTAGTAGATTATAAATTGTTATTACCTTGTCTTAGATATAATAATTTATATTCTATTCTCAACCTACCTTGTTGTACGGTATCTGGCGGAGCCCTGCCGGACACAAGGATATAGGTCATATAATGAAATTCCAATATATTTTGCAAAAGAACGTTTTCATAATCTATGCTTAAGAAAGGTGGTTCATTCACACAGTAGTTAAAGTAGGTAGAGTAGGTAGGTTGGTCGTCGTCCTACCACAAGCTTAAGAGAGTGCAATCTAGGTGAGGGCCAAGTTTTACATTTATAGAAGCTACTACTACCTTCACTAAAAATATAGTTAGGGAGAGTAGGGATCGTCCCAAGGGATTGATGTCGTATTTGTTGTGAAATCAAGATTAATGCTAGTAGGTCGAATGATCAAATAAGAATTGGTTGGTTGATTTAAGCTAGAGAGTAATTTAAACTTAAAGTAAAAACAATAGAATGCAATAGAGAGTAAGTAAGAGAGAGAAGAATCTTGGGGTTTAGAGATCACCACTAAATATAGCTTTTCTATACCCTTAACAAATGATTAATGAGAGAAACATGTGTTACAACCTTGGTGTGTGTGTGTTTGGTTGATTCAATTAGTAAAGATGACCAATTAAGTATATATTGTCTAAGCAACATGGTGAAAAGCACAATATATCAAAGTAAGCCACTAATCCTTTCATTAAGCTCACAATCCAAACATACCACAAGGTTAGAGACATATGCTACTTGCATTTAAAAGTATGGAACATCAAACAACAAGCATGGATTGTCCTCCCATCTAACAACTACACTACAACTACACTACAATTAAGCTACTAGCATGAAATTAAACTAATTAAACTAAGGGAGAGGCATAATCCATCAAGAAATAAGTGTGAACCATCAAATAAACCACAAGAGCATTCTATTAAGCACTATGTCTTGACAATCTCTAGATCTATAGCATCAATACACATAAACATGCATTAACAACATGAAATCTAGAGACAAGCACATGAACATCAATTCTAACATACATAGACATATGAATAGAATGAAATGATCAATTGGAAGCATTAACCCATATAAATCATTGAATAAACAAGATCTATATATATCGAAATGTTAAAACATGTATTACAACACAAATCCTTCAATAATACACAAAATCAAGACATAGAAAGTATGCTAAGGGCTAACTCTATCCCCAAGAGGATGTCTAGCCACTCATGGTAGTGCTCCTCCAACCCTCAAGGGCAAGCTCCTTGGAATAAATCTGCTCCTTGGTTGATGAAGAACCTCTAATGATGTGTCTCTAGCCTCCTCCTCCTTTGCTTCCTTTTAAGAATTCTTTTTTTTCAAGCTCTCCTCCAAAAAGTGCCTCTTATTCTTTATATAGGTAGGTTAAAATGTCACCTTAATGGTCTGGGCACGCACTCCCACCTTCCTCTAATGATTGGCTATGAGACAACTTTCAATGAGTTGGATTTTTATCTTTTTCGCACTGGAGGAAGTACGATCAATCGAACCTTGAACTTGGATCAATCGAACATGGCTGAGATTTATCGAACTAAGGCTGGATCGATCCAACTTGCGGCGCCTTTTTGGATAAAAACAAATCTGAAATATTTTGGAGATATTTTTGGGAAAAGGACAAAAGCGGTTGGTAGGGTGGTACAGCTGGATAAGATCAATCATTTGGATAAGGACAAGAATGTTCGATCGATCATAGAAGGAAGTTGGATCGATCGAACTTTAGGATCTCTGAATGGCTTGGATTTATCTTTGAAGTGTTGAGATCGATCACGTTGGATCGATCGAACTTTTCCCTGAGATCGATTGAAGATGCTGAATTTTACCCTTTTCTTCCTTTTGCTCTACTTTGTTCCACTTTGCTCATCTTCTTTGATTTATCTCAGAATTGCTTCCTTTTTGCTCTTATTTGGCTGAGTTAGCTTATTTTGGTGATAAGTGCCTGAAAATAGAAATAACACGAAATCAATACAAAATGGTAAAGTAAGTTAGATAAAGGTCCTAGAATACCTAAGCTTAAGGGGTTTAAATACACACTTTTCAGCGATCATCACAGCCCTAAACTTAAATATTGCTAGTCTCTAGCAATGAACTATAAAGTAAAGGAATGAAATGAACAACTAACTAACTATAAACTAAAAAGTAATAAATGGATAACGCCACTTTCATAGGGAACACGATTGCATTTTGCATATGCAACAAGCCTTTTAAACCCCTAGGTTACCCCTAGTGGACGAGTGAAGTCTCGTGAGGGTTTCTAGAAATGATACCCACAAACATTAAGCTCATTCTTTCAAAAGAGGCACCAATATTGCAAACAAGCATTGGGAGAAAACTACCTCAGGATTGCAATTTTTCAACCATTTCCATGCAATCTCCTAAAATCTCAACATCAAGCAAGCAAGTATGGTCCTCCACACATCAAGAAAATGATCATGCAAAACAAAACAACTCTAGAATCCTTTTTGAGTGGACCGGCATCAAAATGTGTTGTTATCTTAGCCAACTAAAGAATTAATCACATCCTTACCCTCAAACTAGCACACAAATCTAGCACCGATCATCAAGACAAAGAGTGGACCTTTTATTAAAACTTTATTATTCTAGGTGCACTTATTCTTTTTACTCGATTTTTTTATTTTATTTTATTATTATTATTTTTTTTATTGAGGATCAAAGATGGAAGTATGGTGCAATGTGTTGATCTATTAAGCTTTTTAGCGATTCATAAGGTCGAGCGTTAGGTCAATGACTCCCAAACCAGACGACTTTAGGGCATTAGGCATTCAAACACTCCTACGAACTTACAAGCTAAAATCAACTAGGCTGCAAATGAAAACAACCTCCATCTAATCATTTCCTACTTCTCACCTTTTGGGATAAGTCCTCACTTTTTTTTTTAATCCAATAATTAACCTAGAGTTTGGGCCCTCCACCTTTCGGTGCGAGAAATTCAGTGCTTGATGAGGCTAGAATCCCGACTACTTAGTGAAAAGGGTTTGTTATCCACTTTTATCAAGATGAAATCTTTCAATGCACTACTAGCCCAATTGGGATATAACCAATTCAATAATCAACAAAGCATGTACCCCACAAATGAATGCTAGTGTACGCCTGTGTTAGTGTAGAATCTTAAGGTGAATCTCAAAACAATCACAAAATCAGGATGATGTGGACCACAAATGCAAGCAAGATATCAATCTTTCAAAAAATTTACTCTTAAATGGCATCCACAAGGTATACAAGGAGTATTGGACACTCAAGTCGAGCAATTTTTAAATTTTAAGCAATATAGTCCTCAAAAGATCAAAATCATAGCTAACATGGACAATCATAGAAAATCTCTCAAATACACAAGTCATGCTCAAAATTTTGAATTTAAAGCAAACACTGCAAAGCACACTATGACCTCAAACTTGAATGACACAGTGTCCTCAATGTGCAAGAGAACAAAAGGAAAGAGTATACCAGTGCAACTAAGGCAAATAGTGGTCCGGACTGAAGTATCCAAAGTAGGTGGCATGGCCCCCCCAAACTTGGGATTAACTGTGGTCTTAAAAAGATGGCACTTGGATAAACTCATCAGATAACAAAAGGGATAATCAGTGCGTAGTGGGCATGCAAGTGTAAATGGTATAGCAACTGAAAAATGGATAGAGAGGTATACGGGTGGTCCTGAAAATTTTAGCAACACTCTCTCTCATTGAAGTCACTGGGATGCACCTGATGGAGTCAGTTACAGATAGATATATCAATATAAGCATATGGCATCCATAATTAAAGCATATATACCAAAAGAAAGTGCATAGTACATCACAGTATCAAAGCCGACAGACTCGGCTACAAAAAATAATAATATGTAGTATAAAGATATAGCATTCAAAGATCACAAGTATAATATGAGAAGAAAGAGGTACTGGAGAGATCAGGTAGACGAGGCAGGATGGGCAGGGCGTGCTCTACGGATGTCTCTGGATAAATCTTTGAACGCAGTCATGACATCCGTGCGGAATGCAGCAAAATCAGCGCGAGAAGCAACAGCATTAGCTCGGATTGCAACAGTATCTGCTCGGATAGCAACCACTGCATCCTCAAGAGACTGAAGACGCTCTCCAAAGCTAGGGATGTGAGTAGGAGCCTCAGGTGTAGCTGGATCAGAAGAATAGTGATCCTGAGCTTGCTCCCCAACGTGAATGGGCGACCCAATTGGAGAGCGCTGCTCTATATCCTTTGCAGGATACTGCTCCAAGTCTATATCTAAATGTATGACAACCGGATCGACTGGTCCATTATCTGCTGCCTCTAAGTCCTCTGCTGCCTCTACAACGTCCTTCTTAAGACTCTTGATAAGAGTATTGTATGTCTTATTCTAGTCTGCTTCTTGAATAAACAGGCCCCAGGCTCAGTACGTTCCCATAGCTGGAAGGGATAGCGCTGGTCTCTCAAAATCTATGTAATAAGATGGCCAAATGAAAGAAACTTAGCCCTTTTAGGCTTGGCCTTGTTGATGTGGTCTGCATAGAGCTTCATCATGACGCTCCATATTAGTGCTGGAATGGAAAGCCAGCACCCTATACAGAATGGATACAGAGCTGTTAAATAATCGCCACACCTCTGAATCTTGTGGCCGGCCATGAATACATTTGGGAACAAGACCGAATCAAAGAACCACAGGTCATCAGGCAGATAGGTGCGAGTAGCAAATGTGTCGCCCTCACTGTAATGGCCTGTCAGTGCCTCGGCCATGAATGTATATGTGGGCTTGTATAGAGTAGGATAAGTATCTTGGAGATCGGGCGGGCAAAGATGTGGACATCGGCAAGATTGGGATAAAGTGTCCACAGTAATACTGATAGGATAGCCGTCCCCTGTAGTGCCCAGCTTCGCCAGATTATTCGGGGCAGGTCGGAGGTTCTGGAAGAACATCCGAACAAGCCTCGGGTAAACCGGGTATGTGACAGGGGCAGGAATGGCTGAAATGCCCTTGCGGTCAATATCATCATATACAGGCCGGGTTAGACTGTATCTGGAGAAGAATTCAATATCAAAGACTGACTCATGCGCCACTGAAAGGCGTGAGTATCTCGGCAATGGCCGATCTAGCTCCTGAGCTAGCTGAGCTGGTGGAGGCGATGGAGATGGTGTGGGCTCAGCCTGAGCCGGATGAGAAGGAGATGCCTCAGCAGAAGAGTGTAGTCTGCTGTCAAATAATGGGGACTGAATAAGCTCTGTTGGCTCCTCCTGTCTATGAAAGGGTTCTCCTGTCTCCTCTGTCCTCTGCCGAACTCTCCTCTGCGTAACTCTGTTCTGTAGGCCATGTTGCCGCTTGGCAACAGTCTTGACCCTAGCCATGGCCTACAAAAAGAAAAAGAAAACTTGCAAAGGAAGTTAGTGCCAGATTAAGAAATTTAAAGCACAAAATAGAAACATGTATGCCAAGTAAGATAGACAAAACAAATGAATGACATGAATCTATGCAAGTGACAGTATGTGAACATGCTAAACAGTATATGTATGAAATGCACCCAATATGGAAAATCAAAGGCATTGGGCATATATAAGTTAGCATGGAACGGAAGATAGAAGGCATGGAATGTGTATATGAAATCTATGAAGTTCGATCGATCACAAAAAATGTGAGATTGATCTCACTTGATCGATCTGAGAAACTAAGAAACTAAGTTCGATCGATCTCACTAAATCGATCTGAGAAAAAGATTCGATCGATCAAACTGTACGAAGAACATGAACAGTCACAGATCTGTGACGTGGATGGCATGGGGCCTTCACGAACAAGGTCGTGGGCCCATTAACATAACTTAGCATCAAAATATGTCACTTGGGTAGGCCTGAAACTTCCAAAAACAAATCAAATCTCAAAAATATATACAACCACATATATGTATATATACATATATATATACAAAGAGCTTCAAACTTCATCAATAGAGATTTTCGGCATCAAAATAGCATGGATCTAACATTTAAAACATGGCTACATCATATTGAAGGTTGAAATCATAAATGAAGTCTCGGATCTTACCAAAAATGAGAGAAAAGAGATGAGGTGGGAAGAAGTGACGAGATTCGAGATCCAAGAGGAGAGAGAGTGATTCCGGATGACGGGAAATCACCGGAGGGCTCGCCGGAGATGGAGAAGATTGGGTGCAGCGGCGACGAGGGATAGGGTTTGGAAGAGGGTTAGATTGATCTTTAAAATCGATCTTCAAACCCTCGGGTTCCATTTTTAAAAACATTTCCCGTCCAGTTCGATCTATCGAACTGAACCCTCAGATCGATCAAACTGTAATGAATCTCTCCTCAAAGTATTTTTAAAATTTTAAGATTTTTGAAAAACAGAAAAATTAAAAACTAAAAATTAGAAACTAAAAATTGAAAATTGAAAATATTTTTGGATTTTTAAAATGAAGTAAATCTTTTTAGAATTTTTTTTTAGACTTTTTGAAATTAAAAATTAAAACTTTATAAACTAAAAATTAAAAATTTAGAACGAAAAATATTTTTGGATTTTTTTTTTTTTGAAAAATTAAACAAAATAAAAGAAAATCTTTTCTTTGGATTTTGAAAGAAAATAACAGAAAATTAAATCTTTTTGGAATATTTTTGGAATTTAAAATTTAAAAGTCAAAACAAAGTCAAAGTAATGAATTCCAGAAGTGAGATCGATCTGAACAAATGTTCGATCGATCTGACAGAGAGCTAAAAATATGCAGGTTTTTGGGTTCAGAAATTTTTCTAAGTGTTGGAACTCAAGATCGATCCAATAATGAAGTTGAATCGATCGAAGAACTTTAGATCGATCTAGGAATGTTTTCAATCGATCTGACAGAGAGCTAAAAATATGCAGGTTAATGCAGGCTCAAAATTTCTAAGTGTTGAAACTACAGATCGATCGAACTCGATGTTTGGATCGATCTAACTGAGAACTGAGATCTGAAGATTTTCTTGGATCGATAAGACAGAGAGTGATTTGGATGCAGGTTTGCTGCAGGAATGAAGTTAGATTGATCGAACTTATGCAAAATGCTCAATTTCAGCATAAAAGCTCATGCAATCCTTATCACAGTTCCTAGCAATGCATATGAACCAAAAACAAGTATCTAGACTTCGCAAGAAATGAAATTTAAGATAGAAATGAGGGAGGAATAGGGTTTTGACACCCTACGAAATGCTTTTGCTAGTCTTTAACGTCTCTAACAAGACGTTGGGCTCTTTTAGCTTGGATCAAACATCTTATAATATATCCCCTCCTTTATGGGGTGATAGACGCTTTGAACTCCACCCAACAAATGGTTCTTTGAAGAACTTGTTGGATTAAGCTCAAAAGAAGCTTTTTGGTCCTTGGTCAATGCAATCTTTGGGCTTCCATGCCCTTTCATAGCAAGAATTTGAAGCAACACTTTTAGAATGCAGGGTTGAAGATGAACTATTTGGAATCTTGGTCTTACACAAAAGCTCTATTTTTTCATAATTAAGATCATGACATTTTTCTACAACATTCACTTCTCTGTCATACTTGTCAAATGAGTTGGAGGTTGGATTGAAGATATTCAACTTAACCTTCATGTGGCCAAATAAGATCTTCATTATCCCCGTCCTACAATTGATGTTGGCATTCGCGGTTGCCAAGAAAGGTCGGCCAAGGATAACAGGAATTTGGCTCTTAGGATTGGGGGAGAACGAAATCAACGGGAAAGAAGAATTTATCAATCTTAATCAAAACATCCTCAATGATACCTCTAGGCTTCTTAATGGATCGGTCGGCAAGTTGCAAAACACGTTGGTTTCAATTCTCCTAGGCCCAATTTGACATATACCGAGTATGGAAGAAGGTTAACACTTGCTCCTAAGTTAAGGAGAGCCCGATTAATGACATGGTCACCAATAATACGTGAAGTGGTAGATGAACTGGGGTCCTTAAACTTTGGTAGAGTGTTATGTTGCAAGATTGAGCTCCCTTGCTCGGTTAAGACCACTTTTCTCGATGCTTGGCTTTTGTTTTTCCTCTTTTGGGTACAAAGATCTTTTAAAAACTTGGCATAAGCCGGAATTTGTTTGATTGCATCCAAAAGCGGAAGATTAACTTTCACTTGCCTAAACATATCCATAATTTCATTAGCTTTGGCCTTTTGCTTGTCTTTTGAAATTGATCATTTTAAGGCATCCAGAAACGGAGCTTTTTGTTCAAACACTTTTTCAGAATTTTCCTTAGAATTCTCTTCAACACAAGAATTTTTCAAATCATTTTTCAAGTCATTTTTCAACAAATCACTTTCAATTTCATTTTTCAAATCACATTTTGAAATTTTCTCATTTGCAAGATCATGTATATGCAATGAAGGAGGAATAGAATGTAAAACAGGATGGGTGTCGGTTCACTCTCTTTATTGGACATACCCACTTGGTTGTCCACAATCCTACCACTTCTCAGGGTAGTCACCGCATTGACATGCTTTATTGTGTGACCTTCCGATGAGGAATGAGTTTCCACAACACATTGTTGCTTTGGTGGGGCATTCATAGGCAGTTTTCCCTTCTCTCTTGCATTTAATGTGCTTACTATTTGCCCTACTTGGGTTTCTAGCTTTGCAATGGATTGAGAATGAGAGTGTAGCAATTGAGTATTAGCCTAAAGAGTGCCTAAAGCATTCAAAACTTTATCCTCAAAAGCGAGACTCCTAGCATTTCCTTGGGAATATGATTGGTTGGGAAAATGAGAATTAGAAAATTTATTCCCTTGTGATTGATACGGTCTATAACCTTGGGATCCTTGGCCTTGTAGTGGAGGTGGAATGTATTTCCCTTGAAAACCGCCTTGGGAAGGGTTTGAGCCCTCCCCTTGGTTTTTCCAAGAGCAATTCAGGTGATTTCTCCAACTAGCATTATAATGATTGCCATAAGGATTACTCCCTTGGTTCACAAAAGCTGCATTAACTTGTTCATGAGGTTCATTTTGCACATGTCCATGGGGACAATTGGAAGTAGAATGTAAAACACTAAAACAAGTCATACAAGATTCATTTGATGCACGATAAGAATGGTTGGGGAAGGAAGATACTTGGTTCGCCGAATTTTGGTTGATCAAGAATTGATCAAACCTTTGAGATAAGGATTTCATCTCGCAGGCTTTCTTATTAGAGTGGTCAACTTGATGTAAGCCAACACTCTTCCTACCTTGGGAATTTCTACCATTCTTTGATGATAATGTTCTATGCAAAGAGTTTTCACTCATGCTCTCATAAAGATGCCACACATCATCTTCATGCCTATCAATGTATGAGCCACCCATGGAAGCATCAACCATGCCTTTATAATTGTCCGATAAGCTCTCAAAGAAGTATTGAACTAATTGCCATTTGGGCATGTCATGATGTGGACACTTCCTAAGCAATTTATTGAAATGTTCCCATGCCTAATGAAACGTTTCCCCATCTCCATATGTGAATTCTCTAATGGAAGTTCTCATGGCATTGGTCTTAGAAACCGGATAGTACTTCTTCAAAAACTCTTGTTGCATTTTTGCCCAAGAAGTGATTGAAAAAGGCCTAAGATTGTTAAACCAATATTTTGCCTTGTCTTTGAGGGTGAATGGAAAAAGTTTAAGCCTTAAGACCTCTTCCAGCATGTCCGTGTATTTCACGGTGGAACACACTTTAAGAAACTCATCCAAATGCTTGTAAGGTTCTTCACTTGGAAGTCCATGATAATTAGGAAGCATTTGAATGGTTTGTGGTTTGATTTCATAGTGGTGTGCTCTAAATGGTGGCAATTGAATGCATGTGGGTGCATTATATTCATTAGGCACATAGTGATCTCTTAAAGCAAGAGGAGGATTAGCAACTTGAGGTGCAACATGGGCACCTTGGTTTTGATTTCCTAGAATGATGGGAGGTTGTGGAGCATATATTGGCCTTGGCATTCCAAATTGAACTTGGCCTTGTTGTTGTGGTTGGTGAATGAATGGCCTAGGCATGCCTAATGGTACTTGCATGTTTTCATGATGCACATTAGGATGGAGGATACATTGTTGGTCTATGTGACCAAGGTCCTCTACATGGTCTTCATTATGCACTTCCATTGATGAAATAGATGGACTTGAACTACCTCTTCCCCTAGGATTGTGAATTACGGATTCAAGATGGAAATTAAAAGGGACAAGAGTAGGTCTCAATGATCGATGACCATGCATGCACAATGCAAAACACAACAAGCAATAATGACAAACACTTCACCTTCACAACAAATCAATTAACAAACTTTCTCCACACACAATAATCCCATACTCCCATGCTTTAAACAATAATGCAAAGAACAATAAAATGCCTCCACGCAGGCCGACGATTTAACTAAGAATTGAAATACAAGCCTCCACGCGGGCCGACAATTTAACTAAGGGATTGGGTAAAGAAAAGCTCACAAAGGTCCTTTAGCACTTCAACTCCAAATTTTAGCCTTTAGCTTAGCAATTTTTTTTTTATATTTTTATATATTTTTTTTAGCTTTTCCTTGTTTTGCTTAGCTCCTTGCTTGGTAGCTCCTTTGCTCACCTTCTAACTCAATGCACCTTGTCAAAGAAGAATAAACACAATAAGTAACACAAAAGAAGAATAAAAACAAAGTAAAGACACGATCAAAAGAGTACTAATCCTAATTGACTTCACAAATATGACATTGCCAATCAATTAATCAATCCCCGGTAACGACGCCAAAAACAATGGTCGTCGTCCTACCACAAGCTTAAGAGAGTGCAATCTAGGTGAGGGCCAAGTTTTACATTTATAGAAGCCACTACTACCTTCACTAAAAATATAGTTAGGGAGAGTAGGGATCGTCCCAAGGGATTGATGTCGTATTTGTTGTGAAATTAAGATTAGGGCTAGTAGGTCGAATGATCAAACAAGAATTGGTTGGTTGATTTAAGTTAGAGAGCAATTTAAACTTAAAGTAGAAACAATAGAATGCAATAAAGAGTAAGTAAGAGAGAGAAGAATCTTGGGGTTTAGAGATCACCACAAAACATAGCTTTTCTACACCCTTAACAAATGATTAATGAGGGAAACATGTGTTGCAACCTTGGTGTGTGTGTGTTTGGTTGATTCAATTAGTAAGGATGATCAATTAAGTATATATTGTCTAAGAAACATGGTGAAAAGCACAATATATCAAAATAAGCCATTAATCCTTTCATTAAGCTCACAATCCAAACATACCACAAGGTTAGAGACATATGCTACTTGCATTCAAAAGTATGGAACATCAAACAATAACCATGGATTGTCCTCCCATCTAACAACTACACTACAATTAAGCTACTAGTATGAAATTAAACTAATTAAACTAAGGGAGAGGCACAATCCATCAAGAAATAAGTATGAATCATCAAATAAACCACAAGAGCATTCTATTAAGCACTATGTCTAGACAATCTCTAGATCTATAGCATCAATACACATAGACATGCATCAACAACACAAAATTTAGAGACAAGCATATAAACATCAATTCTAACATACATAGACATATGGATAGAATGAAATGATCAATTGGAAGCATTAACCCATATAAATCATTGAATAAACAATATCTATATATATCGAAATATCAAATCATGTATTACAACACAAATTCCTCAATAATACACAAAATCAAGATGTAGAAAGCATGCTTAGGGCTAACTTTAGCCCCAAGAGGATGTCTAGCCACTCATGGTAGTACTCCTCCAACCCTCAAGGGCAAGCTTCATGGAAGAAATCTGCTCCTTGGTTGATGAAGAACCTCCAATGATGTGTCTCTAGCCTCCTCCTCCTTTGCTTCCTCACTAAGAAATCTTTTTTTTCAAGCTCTCCTCCAAAAAGTGCCTCTTGTTCTTTATATAGGTAGGTTAAAATGTCACCCTAATGGTCTGGGCAAGCACTCCCACCTTCCTCCAATGATTGGCTATGAGACAACTTTTAATGAGATGGATTTCTGTCTTTTTCGCACTGGAGGAACTTCGATCAATCGAACCTGGATCGATCGAACATGGCTGAGATCTATCAAACTAAGGCCGGATTGAACCAACTTGCGGTGTCTTTTTGGATAAAAACAAATCTGAGATATTTTGGAGATATTTTTGGGAAAAGGAAAAAAGCAGTTGGTAGGGTGGTACAGGTGGATAAGATCAATTATTTAGACAAGGACAAGAATGTTCAATTGATCATAGAAGGAAGTTAGATCGATCGAACTTTAAGATCTCTGAATGGCTTGGATTTATCTTTGAAGTGCTGAGATCGATCACGTTGGATCGATCAAACTTTTCCCTGAGATCGATCGAAGATGCTGAATTTCACCCTTTTCTTCCTTTTGCTCTGCTTTGTTCCTCTTCTTTGATTCATCTCAGAATGCTTCCTTTTTGCTCTTATTTGGCTGAGTTAGCTTATTTTGGAGATAAGTGCCTGAAAATGAAAATAACACGAAATCAATACAAAATGGTAAAGTAAGATAGATAAAGGTCCTAGAATACCTAAGCTTAAGGGATTTAAATACGCACTTTTCAGCGCTCATCATAGGTAAATAGTCCACGCTAACCGCAGATAGGTTATAGTTAGCTAAATTTGTAAAATATCTTTCTTTAAACTTTGAACTAAACAAATGTTATTGAGTTCAGTTCATTTGAAAACAAAATCAGTTAAAATCCCAGAGTTGATTCAATTGACCATAATATAACGATTGTGGTGAAGTCAAAGCCCTAAGATTTCCCCTCTCTGATCATTTAATTTAGTTTAATTTGCTTTAGTTAATATTTTGTTTAATTCAAGTTTGTTAAATCGTGACAACCAACAAACTCTATAACCAAGTTTTTTGTAAACTATGCAAGTAATTTAAAGGCTAATGCAAACTCCATCTCTCTGTGGGTTCGACATCCTCTTTGCATAGAGCTATATCCTACACGATATCGTATGATTGCAAGAGACACATTAATTTTTTGGCACCGTTGCCAGGGAGATTGTTTTTGTTTAGTTTTTAATTAGTTATTTTGGTTTACCGGTCTTCGGAATTTCTGATATCTCATATTGTTTCTTTTTCTTTTCAGGTACAAATTAGCGGTGAGGACAAAGAAGCTTAAGGGAGAAAAAGCTTTGGTTTAATAAACCCTTTTGTGAGTTCTTATTGTTTTTCTGTTGCTTGGAATATTTTATTTTTGCTACTGTTAGGATTAGTGGAACCAGTGCATGCTAACTCGTCAAACTAGGTCAAAACCTTTAGTTCATGATCCTGAAATAAAGAGAACTTTAAGTCAATTAAGAAAGCTTAAAAAACACTTGAATAATATTGATAGTTCCTCTGAAAGTATGGCTGAGCAACGTGATGCACCGGGTGGTAATGGTAATGGAGAACGGGGACCACCTATTCCTCCACAACAACCACAATTGAGGGATTATTTCATTCCTACCACTTACACTTCCCCTTCATGCTTTGTTTTTTTGGATGCTGATGCAACCCATTTTGAGATCAAGCCTGCTATGATCCAAATGCTTCCTACCTTCCATGGGTATGCAACAGAGGATCCTTATAAGCACTTGGACGTGTTCTTGGGATTGTGTTCAACTACCAAGTTGACCAATTTATCCAATGATTCATTCAGAATGCGTCTTTTCCAGTTCTCTCTCAAAGATAAAGTAAGAACTTAGTTGCAGTCCCTTCCAATAAATTCTATATCTTTATGGGACATGTTGCAATAGGAGTTCTTGAAGAAATATTATACTATGGGTAAAACCACACAAATGAGAAGAAAAATCATGGCATTTTCCCAAATCTTGGGAGAACAGCTCTATGATGCATGGGAGAGATATAATGATCTTTTAAGAAAGTATCCACACCATGATATTACTTAATGGCACTTAATACAGATCTTCTATAATAGTCTTACAGACTCTTATAGAAATATAGTTGATGCTTCTAGCAATGAAGTTTTTCTGCGTAAGAGTCCGACTAATGCTTGGGAACTGTTTGAGGCCCTAAGTGAAAACTCAGTGCAACATGCTTCTTCCTCTAGGTCTATGTGATGACCTTGTGGGCGGGTGTGCTGTAGGCGGGTGCGAGAGACATTGTCAGGCTACTACACTGGCGAGCTACGGGTGCACAAGTCCTACATCGCCTGGGAGAGGGAAAGGTGAAGTGCTTATATGTAAGTGCGTCATCTCTAATTAGTATGAGGCCTTTTGGGGTAAAGCCCAAGAGTAAAACCGTGCGGGCTCAGGCCCAAAGCGGACAATATCATACCATGTGGTGGAGTGGGTCGTTACAAATGGTATCAGAGCCTGACCCAGCCGGAAGTGTGCCGATGGGGACGTCGGGCCTCTAAGGGGGGTGGATTGTGATGACCTTGTGTGCGGGTGTGCCGTGGGCGGGTACGAGAGACACTGTCAGACTACCACACTGGCGAGCTACGGGTGTACAGTCCCACATCGCCTGGGAAAAGGAAAGGTCGTTACAGTCTAGGTTTTCACCTGGAATGCATAAGGTTGAAAAACTTTATGAGGTAGATAAATCTAGTGAGTTAGCCGCTCAAATAGAGCCCTTGAACCGTAGGTTTGATCAAATCTTATCATCTGGCTTTGCTCCTATTGCTAATCCACAAACTGCCTTACCAAAGGAAGTTTGTTCCATTTGTGTTAATTCTAACCATTTTACTAACACTTGCCCTATGCTGGGACAATCATCTGAGATCCCATAGGAGCAAGTGAATGCTGTATTCTTTAGGCCAGCTTATAACCCATATTCTTCTACATATAATCCTAGCTGGAGAGATCATCCTAATCTGTCATGGCAAAATCCAAATCAAGGAAATACTAATTAGATTCTAGAGTATTTGGCTGGCCAGAGCTATTATTGCTTTTTAGACGGATATTCCGGCTATAATCAGGTGGCCATTGATCCTAAGGATCAAGAGAAAACTACTTTCACTTGTCCATTCGGTACGTTTGCATATAGACGGATGCCTTTCGGATTATGTAATGCGTCGGCAACATTCTAGAGGTGTATGATGTCTATCTTTTTGTACATGGTTGAAAAGTTTCTTGAAGTCTTTATGGATGACTTCTCTATTTTCGGGTGCATATTTGAAAACTGTCTTCAAAATCTCTCCCTAGTGCTTCAGCGTTGTAGGGAAACGAATCTTATTCTTAGTTGGGAGAAGAGCCATTTTATGGTTCAAGAGGGTATTGTTTTAGGACATATCATTTCAAAGAGAGGTATTGAAGTTGATAGAGCTAAAGTAAATTTGACCTCCAAATTTCCTCCTCCTACCTCCGTAAGGGGAGTGCGATCATTTCTTGGGCATGCTGGGTTCTATCGACGCTTCATTAAAGATTTTAACAAAATTTCCCGTCCATTTTGTAATCTACTTGCTAAGGATGTTCCTTTTGTCTTTGATGAATCATGCTTTGAAGCTTTCCAGAACCTTCGCTCTCTTCTTTCTTTAGCTCCTATCATGAATCCTCCGGATTGGGCTCGTCTATTTGAGATTATATGTGACGCATCTGATTATGCTATGGGTGCTGTCTTAGGACAACGAGTGGATAAACTTCCTCATGTTATCTACTATGCTAGTAAAACTCTTTCAGATGCGCAATTGAATTATACAACTACTGAAAAAGAGTTACTTGCAGTTGTCTTTACTTTGGATAAATTTAGATCATATCTATTGGGTTCCAAAGTTGTAGTCTATTCTGATCATTTTGCTTTGAAACATCTTCTTTTGAAAAAGGAAACCAAACCCCGATTGATTCGATGGATCCTCTTACTTCAAGAGTTTGATTACGAAATCCGGGATAAGAAAGGGTCAGAGAATATTGTAGCTGACCATCTTTCTAGAATTCTGATTGAGGATACCTCAACTTTACTTCCAGTCTGTGATTCCTTCCCGGATGAACAGCTATTTGAGGTTTCTCATAAGGATTTGCCTTGGTTTGCTGATATTGTGAATTACCTCGCAATAGGCAAAATTCCTTTGTCTTGGTCAAAGCAGGAAAAAGATCGATTCTTTTCCCAAATTAGGATGTACTATTGGGAAGATCCTCAGCTATTTAAATGTTGTACTGATCAAATCATTCGTAGATGTGTTCCTGAGAGTGAGTTTCATAGTATTCTGACCTTCTGTCACAGTTTGGCATGTGGAGGTCATTTCAGTGTAAAGAAAACTGTAACTAAAATTCTTCAGTGCGGTTTCTTTTGGTCTTCACTCTTTCGGGATGCATACTTATTCTGTAGGTCACGCCTTAAATGTTAGCAGCTAGAATCGATTTCTAGAAGAAATATGATGCCTTTAACTCCAGTCTTAGTTATTGAGGTTTTTGATGCTTGGGGTATTGATTTCATGGGTCCTTTTGTTCTGTCTAATAAAAATGAGTACATTCTTGTGGCTGTTGACTATGTGTCTAAATGGGTTGAAGCTGTAGCTACTAAAACCGCCGATCACGTAGTTGTGGTTGAGTTCATTCAAACGAACATTTTTAGTCAGTTTGGTATGCCACGAGATATTATTAGTGATGGGGGTGCTCATTTCTGTAATAGGTATTTCCATACCTTGATGCAAAGATACTCTGTCACCCATAAAGTTGCTTCTGCCTATCATCCCCAAACAAGTGGCCAAGTTGAAATATCCAATCGTGAAATTAAGAGAATTCTTGAGAAAACAGTTAAGCCAAATCGTAAAGATTGGTCTTATAGACTGAACGATGCTTTGTGGGCTTACCGTACTGCCAATAAGACTCCGATTGGTATGTCACCTTACTGTCTTGTCTATGGTAAAAGGTGCCATCTTCCTGTAGAGTTAAAACACAGAGCTTTCTGGCCATAAAAACACTCAATTTTGATATGACATCTGCTGGTTCTAACAGGAAGCTTCAATTAACTAAGCTTGAAGAATTACATAATGATGCCTATGAGAGTGCTAAGGTTTATAAAGCAAAGACTAAGGCATTGCATGACAAGCATATCTTGTGTAAGACTTTTAGCTTGGGAAGAAGGTTTGGTTGTTTAATACACGACTGAAGCTTTTTCCTGGAAAGTTAAAGTCACGTTGGGAAGGTCCATACATGGTTATTTCTGTTACACCTTATGGTGCAATAGAGATACAAGATTGCAAGACTGGACAATTGTCCAAGGTCAATGGACAAAGACTTAAACCCTACATAGAGGGTAGTATGCAGAGAAGCACAGTTGAGGCAGTGGAACTTCATGATCTTATTTACTTGAACTAGAGAGGTCAGGTTTTCGTCGAGCTATCGACGTTAAGCTTAGTATTTGTATATTGTGTACTGTAGTTTATTTTGATTTTATTTCGTTATTTTAAAGTTTTTGATTTAGTTATTTTCTTTTCTAGGCTTTAGGTTTGTTTTATTCTTTATTTTGGTTTTATTTGAATAAATTGAAAAAAGAAAATAAAAATTGAAAAAAATCCAAAAATCCAAAAATTTGTTTCCATGCTCGAGCATCTTTAGCTCCATGCTCGAGCATCAGCAGTGAAAAGCTTGAGCATCAGTACTTAAAGCTCGAGCTTTCCATCCTCGTGAAGCTAGACAATGATGGCAGCGGTAGTTGAGGATGGGGACGACGATGATGATGATGAGGCTACTGATGAGGAGATGTATCTCTCCGATTCTAGACCTCAGGTGAGGAGGAGACCCGCTTCTACAACACAGCCTGAGAGTTCTTCTCAGGCTGAGATTAGAGCTTTACAGGCTAGAGCGGCCGAGCTGCAGGATGGTTAGACAGTGCTGCCTCAAATGTTGACTACGCAGTAGAGCATGCTGAAGGATTTACTTCGCCGCACTCCGTCCGACACATCCATTTCTTCTGTTCCACCACCACCACCTATGGATTAGTTTTAGGACTTTTTTGTAGTTTTGTTGATTAGGGCAGTTCTTTTTGCTATACTTATTTCCATATGATGTATATCTACCCTAAGTCTTTCTTTTCAAAAGCATTGTACTGATTTCTAATTTATATTCATACTTTTTATTCTATTATCCTTGTGTTTATATTTCTTTATGCTTACTCTATATACTTGATACTCTGATGTGTGTTGCAGTTTATTGATTTTACCAGATACAACAGATTAAGTTTGGGGTTGCTTTTGAGAGGAACCACTATGTTGAAGGAAACAATGCTGAACACTCATTTTTACCCTTCTATGCATTACATTGTTATATCTTTGCTGGTTTGCTTATCTGGAAATATTTTTCTGTCTCTCTTTTATTCTCATACATTAAGGACAACGTGCATTATAAGTTTGGGGGTAAGGATTTTGGCTTAGAAAATTTTAATTTTTGGCTTAATCTGCTTGCACAAGGATATGATTTTCTATTTGAGGATATAAGCATGTGTTTGAGTCTGTTGATAGTTATATACTCTGTTTGCAGTCTGAAGTTGGTTAGAAATGGTTTGTATGCTAAATTATTGTGAAAAGGAGTCCTTGAAATTTTTTGAAATCAATTGGTGGCCTGTGGTTCACTCTGTTAGGATAATTATAGTTTAATGATGTTGATCTTTGAGATGCTACACTTTGCATAATATTCACACTTGCATGAAGTCTGTGGGGTAGACATTGGAAGTCTTGTTTTGTTTTGAGTTAGACTGAAATGATCAGGTAGATTTGATAATTTTGATGACTGAGGCATAAAATAGAAAAAAAATAGAAAAATTGATATGTATGCAATAAGAAAAATTCTTCACTAATGTGAATGAAAAAAAAAAAAAAAAAGGAAAAAAATAGAAAAGTAGAAAAGGATCAAGTTCAGGTTTGTACTTAGATTGCTTGAGTGATTAAGTCCTTAGGGGTGTGTTCTGACACCTCCCTAAGATCGTCTAGTCTGGGAGTCATTTGTTGAAAGCTTGTTACATAAGGGGTTTAGGTTGCCTAGATTACTTGAACAATTAAGTCTTTAGGGGTGTTTTAACACTTAATGCCCTAAGACCATCTGGTCTGGGAGTCATTGGCTAAAAGTTCGCTACAAGGGTAGTTTAGAAAACTTAATAAACTTGAACATTGCACAGTATCCTTTTTGAAAAAATGCATACCAAAAAGAAAAAAAATATATATATAATAAAAATACCTTGGGAGTTGGAATTTGAAGAGCCTGCTTGTGAATTGAGGAATGACAAGGAATAAATGCAAGTATGGATAGTAAGCCACACGATGAATTGCAGGATCACTTTCAAAAAATATCTTTAGAGATTAAAATTGTTGAATAAATGATTGAACTGATATGTGGGGACTATGGTTGTTTAATTGAGATTGGAAGTTGAAAGTTTTTTTGATTACATAATTGGTGTACTTGCTGTATTTGACTAACTAATGAACTGCTGGGATGATATAATTTGAAAACAAGCTTGAATAAGCTTACTGTGCATTAAAGGCACTGATTTGAGAAGTTTGTGGGTATCTTCACTGGAAACCCTCACGAGACTACAACTCGTCCACTAGGGGTAACCTAGGGGTTTAAAAGCTTGTTGCATAGGCTAAATGCAACCATGATTCCCACGAGAATAGCTTTTTAGTTCTGTATTGCTAAGGGACTAGCAATATGAAAGTTTGGGGGTGTGATGAGCGCTGAATATATACATATTCGAGCCCCTAAGTATGTATATGTTAGGGCCTAAAGTAATACTTCTATCCATTATTAGACTAATATATGCTTAATGTGTGTTTTCAGGTACTTTCCTAGATAAATGATTAAAACCGGGATTTTATACTGATATCGAAGCTTATCGAGTCGTTGCCGGTCATTCAGAGCAAGCGGAGAGTTAAATTGGTGAAGTTTGAAGCAATTGAAGCCTTAGAGCTCGAGCCTAAGTATTAAGGTTCGAGCATTACAACAAAGAAAAGAAGAAAAGTCAACAAGGCCAAATGCTCGAGCATCAGTACCTTGATGCTTGAGCCTTACTGCAAAGATGCTCGAGCCTTACCACAAGGGTACTTGAGCCTTAACTAAAGGTGCTCGAGCCTTGACCTTGAAGTTCGAGCATGAGGCGTCGGAAATAAATGAGTTAATTTTTGGAATTGAAGGCTGTGCTCCCAGGTCTCGTGCATTACCTCCATGATCAAGCACTATCATCAAAGGATCAAGCATCATCCTTTGATGCTCGAGCAATGACCCAGATGCTCGAGCATGGTACCTAGTGATCGAGCATATGAAGCTTAGATCGAGCAATGTTAAAGGAAAAAGACGCTTCGGAAAAACAGTCCAAGAAAATTGGCTAAGTGTCAATGTGGTGATCGAGCACCATTCACTGAAGCTCGAGTATCCATCCAGTATTGCTTGAGCATTTGTTCCTGAAGCTCGAGCATGAGCCTTAAAGCTTGAGCATTCGTTCCTGAAGCTTGAGCATTGCATGACATGTCAACTGATAAGCGCTGAATACTGTATATTCAAGCGCCCTAAATTACATTAACAAAGTCCATTAATTGATTATTTTATGTAGATTAATTCCATTTGCATGTTTTTATGCATTTTCAGGTTAAAGTGCAAAAAGGAAGCAAAAATGATGCCTTGTGGAATTTTGAACAAAAAGGGTGCCATTTCTGAATTTCTGGCAGCAGTGATCCTGACTTTTGTCGCCATTTTCGACCTAGAAAACTCAAGAACTGGACTTCCCTCATAACATGAAAGATTTAGACCTCTGAATCAGCTTTCCAAATCTTCAAACGGTTTGTCATTCGGAGCTCGGAGCAGAGAGTTATGGCCTTGTTACCAGAGGTGCGCAGAACTGCCTGGCAGCAATGCAATTCTGCCTTGATCTTCATTTTCGACCAACCAGACTTGAGAATTGGGTCTTCATCAAAACATGAAGTTTTTAAAGCACTGAATCAGCTCTCCAACTCTTCAAACGTTCATCATTCGGAGTTTGGCAAACAAAGTTATAGCAGTTTTACCAAAGTAGGTCAGCGCTGAGCAAGAAGAGCATGTTGCACATTGCACTAATTTAGAGTGCTCGAGACCACTTTTTGAGTGCTCGAAAATCAGGCAGATTGCACTTGGAAATGGCTCAATTTCAGCCACTTGCACATTGGTTTCCTCAATGCCATCTTCCTTCTTTATGAAGTGGTTGGAGGTGTTCCTTGGAGGAGAGAGAGAGGGTTTTGTTGGAGAATAAAAGGCTACCAAAGGCCACACATTTGCTATCCTTGAATTTTGGCAAGATAGAGGGGAGAAAAGAGAGCAAGGAGGAGAGTGTTCTTGAGTGCTACAGTAGAGCTCGAAAATGAAGTGGTATTCTTCTTCTTCTTCTTCCATTTTTGTATCAATGGAGAGCTAAACCTCCATCTAGGGAGGTGATGAAGCCTCCTCTTTTGATCATGTTCTAGATTAGGTTATACTTTTGGGGACTATAATGTATAATGTGTGGAAGTTTCATAGTCTAAGAGCATATTCCTTCTTGTAATGAATTTTAATGTGTAAATGGTTGATGTAAGTTCATTGTCATATCTTTGATGATTCTTGGATCAATCTTATTGCTTTTATTTTCATAGTGACAATGAAAATATAGACTATGAATGTTTTTCAAGGCATGTTGATTTTGAAACTTGATATTCCATTGCTTAGGTACCTCCTTTGATGGTTTATACTTGATTCCTGCCTTCATGTCCTTCACCATTTGATTGAGAGCTTGATGGTCTTTTGCTTGAGATAGTGTATTTGATTCTACACCTTAGTTTAAGTAGTTCAACTATGGTAGCTTTTGATGGATCATTCTTGTTTTGATTAAGTGAACTTCTTGATGATTATTAAGCAACGGAGTTGCTTCATATTTCTTGACCGTTACATATATGCTATTTATCCCCAAATGTAGACCTAATCTAGCATGTACTTAGGGTGTAGTGTGGATTCATCTCCCTAGTCGTTTCTATTTGTATCTCACTTCTTCAATTTCATTGCAATTTATTGCTTTATGCACTTTTAATTTCCTAGCTTAAGTGACATCCAACAAAACCTCTATAAACCCTTCATCATTCTAAGAATGATTCTAGACATTTAGGTTGTATTAGACTAACGCAGTCCCAGTGGTTCGACTAACCCGACCAATAGCCCTATTTTACAATGATTCGTGCTATTGCGAAGGTTGATGTATAGTTGATCAACCGATCAATTTTTGGCGCCGTTGCCGGGGACTTGCAAACGGTTTAGCAACCAAAGTTTAGGGTTAAATTTAGTTTGATTGTGCATATTGTGTCTTGTGAATATTCCTTGTATGTTTTGATCATCTTCGTGTTGTAAGATTCTAGGGACTCGAAGCTCGCCGTGGGATTGCTAGCAAATTGTAAGTCTAGAGGACCCCAGGTAAGTCTCGTGATTTCTAGTTTTGAATTGTGAATATCGTGCATGTGTTAAATTTAGTTTTAGTTTAGTTGTGAAGCCCTTGTTGAGGCTCTTATCCTGTTTTAATTTCGTGTTCAAGCATCGGTCTTTATCGTGGCCATTTATTTTCTGTCTTGATAATTGAGGAGAAAGGGAACATCGTATGTGGAGTTGTGGTTGATGAATTGCTTTGTTGAGTATATGCTTTGTTGTTGATGTTCGGTCATAGGTCACTTTCCTTACCCACAATCGATTCTCCCATTGATATTAACTCTCTTGAAAGAACTCTTAGACGGAACCCTAGGGAACCTACTCTTACACGGGATCTTGAATCTGAATTTACTACAATGGGGGATAATATAGGAAATCCGGGGAATGAAAGGGCTGAAATTCCTAATATCGAGCCAATGACTCTTAGAGATCATTTCATCCCTACCACCTATGCCTCTCCATCTTGCATAGTGATGCCAAACATCGATGCAGCTCAATATGAGATCAAATCTAGTACCATCCAAATGCTTCCTTCTTTTCATGGTTTTGATAATGAAGATCCATATAAGCATCTCGATGAGTTCCTTGAAATCTGTTCGACCATCCGGTTAAGAGGATTTCCTGACAATGCACTTCATCTCCATCTTTTCCCATTCTCCCTAAAGGATAGGGCAAAATATTGGTTGAACTCCCTCACTCCCAACTCTATTACTTCTTGGGCTCAATTGCAACAAGAATTTCTTAAGAAGTATTATCTAGTGAGTAAAACCAACCAAATGAGGCGTTCCATTCTAAGCTTTTCTCAAGTTGATGGAGAACAACTCCACGAGACTTGGGAAAGGCTACAAGATCTTCTTCGAAAATGTCCTCATCATTTGATCCCAAAATGGCAATTAGTGCAAGCTTTCTATGCTGGCTTGACCGAAACCCATAGATTCATGGTTGACTCTTCGTGTGGTGGGATGTTCATGTCCAAGAATGTGGATGAGGCTTGGACCTTACTTGAGAATTTGAGTGAAAATTCACTTCAACACAATTCTCGTAGGGCTCCGACCTCAACCACTCCAAACAACACCAACCCTTGTCAACCAAAATCAATAAGGGAGGAATCACCTCAAGTGGATGCCATCGCTCATAAATTCTACCAATTGATGGCACCACATCTTCCTCCTTCGTTGTCTTAAAATTCAGCAAGTTCAGTTTGTGCTTCGTGTACTAGTCCATTCCATCTCTCGGAAGATTGCCCCACACCAGAGCAATTTCCCAATCCCAACCAAGAGCAAGCTAATGCCATGTTCTCGCGGCCCGGGAACAATCCATATTCCAACACCTACAATCCGGGTTGGCGAGATCATCCGAATTTCTCGTGGCGGCAACAAGCCCCACAAAATTCCCAATTCCAAAACCAAGGGCGGCAAAATTAGCCCTCTTCTCAATATCAAGGTAGACCTTTCCAAGCCTCTTCAAGCTACCGTCCTCCTTACAATCCAAATGTCTCCAATCAACCTCCTGTGTGTCCGACTGACGAGATAGTAGCTGCAAACAAGCAAATGATGGAATCATTAAATAAGCAAATAATGGATGCCAACAAGCAACTCTTGACATCCTTGCAGCCTACTCTCCAAATGGTTCACTCTCATACTCAATCCATAGCCAATCTCGAAAATCAAGTGGGCCAAATAGCTAACTCGGTGAATTAATTGCTTCAAAAGGACAAGGGCAAGCTTCCCTCTCAACCTTTTGAAAATCCTAGAGGAATGCATGTGATTGACGAAACCCCTCCTCCGAGTGGGCTGACTCATGAACAAGTTCAAGCTATCACCACCCTTCGGAGTGGTAGAGTGGTTGACAACAAAGTCGATGGAGACAAAAGTGAGGAAGTTTCTCCTTTGAAAGATCCGAATCCAAGCTCTTCTAATCCAAATTCAAGCTCTTCTAATCCAAATTCTTGTCCAAATACTATTCACGGAACCCCCACACATGTCACCCCAAATGTGGAAACTACTTATGAGCCAAAAGCTCCGTTTCCACAACGTCTTTAAGCGTCGACACATTTTGGGAACAAGAATTGTAAAATTCAAGACATGTGGGAAGTTTTCAAGCAAGTGAAGATTAACTTGCCCCTCTTGGATGCTATCAAGCAAATCCCTCCCTATACAAAATTTCTCAAAGATTTTTGCACTCAAAAGCGCACTTCTAAAAATCATTTGCCAAAAAAAGTGAGGTTGACTGAAAATGTTAGTGCTATCATTCAGCACAACACTCCTCCGAAGTATAAGGATCCGGGTGCCCCCACAATCTCTTGCGTCATTGGTGACAGCAAAATCGAGAGGGCCCTCCTTGACTTAGGAGCTAGTGTGAATTTAATTCCATATTCAGTCTACCTACAACTTGGTTTGGGAGATCTTAAGCCAACTTCCGTGGTTTTGCAACTTGCCGATAGATCGGTCAAGCATCCACGAGGTATTCTCGAGGACGTTATCATCAAAGTGGACAAATTCTACTTCCCGGTAGATTTTGTGGTTCTTGATACGGAACTGGTCCATGACCTAAAAAAGCACATTCCCGTGATCCTTGGTAGGCCATTTTTAGCCACTGCTAATGCATCAATTAATTGTCGAACCGGGGTGATGGACATTGCTTTTGGAAACATGCAAGTCAAACTCCACATCTTTCATGCAACTCAACATCCCTCCAATGAGGATGATTGTTTTCTTGTGGATGTCATTGATGAAGTGGTCGAAGAATCTCTCCCCTTCATTCTAAGCAAAGATCCTCTTGAAACTTGCATGTCCTATTTTGACTTCTTAAACTTTGATGTTGATCAAGCCATTCAAGAAGTCAATTCCTTGCTTGATATTAGTGCTATCATGGATGTACCTCCTTGGAAAATTCTAAAAGAACCACTTCCCCAACTTTCCACCACTCCTCCGGTCCCATCATTGTTATCTCCACCACAACTTGAGCTTAAGCCGCTCCCGGCCCATCTCAAGTATGTATTCCTTGGTCCAAAGCAAACCCTTCCGGTCATTATTGCCTCGGACCTTCAAAAAGACCAAGAGACCAACCTTTTAGCGGTGCTCCAAGAGCATAAAGAAGCTATTGGTTGGACAGTGGCAGATTTGAAAGGAATTGACCCCTCCATTTGTATGCACCGCATTCATATGGAGGATGACGCAAAGCCTACTAGAGAGGTCCAGCGCCGGTTAAATCCAAATATGAAGGAAGTGGTCATGAAAGAGGTGATCAAATTGCTAGATGCGGGAATCATTTATCCTATCTCTGATAGCAAATTTGTGAGCCCCACGCAAGTTGTCCCCAAGAAATCCGGGCTCACCGTTGTTGAAAATTCAGCGGGTGAGCTCGTGCCACAACGAACCACCACCGGGTGGCGTGTGTGCATTGACTATCGGAAACTCAATTCATCAACTAGGAAGGATCATTTCCCACTCCCATTTATTGATCAAATCCTAGAAAGGTTAGCCGGCCAAAGCTTCTATTGTTTTCTTGATGGTTATTCCGGCTATAACCAAGTGGCAATCGCCCCCTAAGATCAAGAGAAAACAACATTCACCTGTCCATTTGGTACTTTTGCCTATCGACGCATGCCTTTTGGTCTATGCAATGCACGGGCAACGTTCCAAAGGTGCATGATGTCCATATTCTCTGATATGGTTGAAAGGTTCTTGGAAGTTTTCATGGGCGATTTTTCCGTATTTGGCTCCTCCTTTGACTCGTGTCTCAAAAATTTATCTCTTGTGCTCCAAAGATGCAAAGAGACGAATCTCATTCTAAGTTGGGAGAAAAGCCACTTCATAGTCCAAGAAGGCATTGTTTTAGGACATGTCATTTCTAAGCGGGGAATCGAGGTAGACAAGGCAAAAGTTGAGTTAATCTCTAATCTTCCTCCTTCGAATTCCGTCCGTCAAATCCGTTCTTTTCTTGGCCATGCCGGATTCTATCGTCGCTTCATCAAAGATTTTAGCAAAATCTCAAGGCCCTTGTGTAATCTCTTAGCCAAGGATGTTCCGTTCAATTTTGATGACGCTTGCATGGAAGCTTTCATCAAACTTCGCATTCTCCTCTCCTCCGCCCCAATCATGAAACCCCCTAATTGGTCTCTTCCCTTTGAGATCATGTGTGATGCATCCGACTATGCATTAGGGGCGGTTTTGGGCCAACGTGTGGATAAACTTCCGCATGTCATTTATTATGCTAGCAAAACTCTCTGCGATGCCCAATTGAACTACACCACCACTGAAAAAGAATTGCTAGCTGTGGTGTACGCCTTGGATAAATTTCGCTCTTATCTTCTTGGCTCCAAGGTCATCATCTTTTCAGATCATGCCGCTCTTAGGCATTTGTTAGCGAAAAAAGAGACAAAACCCCGTTTAATTCGATGGATCCTCTTACTTCAAGAGTTTGACATTGACATCCGGGACAAAAAAGGTACCGACAATGTTGTCGCCGATCATCTCTCTCGCTTACTTATTGAGAAATCTTCAGAATTCGCAGCCATCCGTGATTCCTTTCCGGATGAGCAACTTCTTCAAGTTTCACATTCTACTCTTCCATGGTTTGCAGATATTGTCAATTATCTTGCGGTTGGCAAAATTCCAGCTCATTGGTCCAAACAAGAGAGGGACCGATTTTTCTCCCAAGTCAAGCATTTCTTTTGGGAAGATCCGGAACTATTCAAGTATTGCCCGGACCAAATCATACGGCGATGCATTCCTGAAACCGAGGCCACAAGCATTCTAAATTTTTGCCATACTCTTGCTTGTGGAGGCCATTTTAGTGCCAAAAAGACCGCTAACAAAGTTCTTCAAAGCGGATTCTTTTGGCCTACCTTGTTTCGGGATGCATATAATTTTTGCAAATCGTGTGAACGATGTCAAAAACTTGGATCCATGTCCCGAAGAGACATGATGCCCCTCACCAACATTTTAATTGTTGAAATTTTTGATGTGTGGGGGATTGACTTCATGGGACCATTTCCATCTTCTTATGGCTATGAGTACATCCTTGTAGCGGTGGATTATGTGTCTAAATGGGTTGAAGCCGAGGCTACCAAAACCGATGATCATAAAGTCGTGATCCATTTCATTCAGTCTCACATCTTTAGTCGTTTTGGTACGCCCCGAGCAATCATTAGTGATGGCGGATCTCATTTCCGAAATCGTTATCTAAAATCCGTCCTTGCTAGGTTTTCCGTCATTCATAAGGTTGCTACACCTTACCACCCTCAAACGAGTGGTCAAGTAGCGATTTCTAACCGGGAGATTAAGCACATTTTGGAAAAAACGGTTAGACCGGACCGCAAAGATTGGTCAGTAAGGCTAAACGATGCGCTTTGGGCTTATCGGACAGCTTATAAGACACCCATTGGCATGTCACCATATCGACTTGTCTTTGGCAAAGCATGTCATCTCCCGGTAGAATTAGAGCACCGTGCTTATTGGGCCATAAAAAGGTTCAATTTTGATCTCAAACAAGCCGGCTCTAATCGTGCGTTGCAATTAAATGAACTTGAGGAATTGCGTAATGACGCGTATGAAAGCGCAAAAATTTACAAGGCAAAGACTAAAGCTTTTCATGACAAACACATCGTCAAGAAGTCTTTTGCCCCGGGACAAAAGGTCTGGCTTTTCAATTCCCGCTTGAAACTCTTTCCCGGTAAACTCCGGTCAAGATGGGATGGTCCATACATTGTCACTACCGTCTTTCCTCATGGAGCAATCGAACTTCATGATCCTGCAAGTGGATCACTCTTCAAGGTAAATGGCCAAAGGCTTAAGCCTTGCATTGACGGCACCATCCTAACCCGAAAAGTTGAGGAAGTCCTCTTGACGGATCCAATTTATGAGGATTAGTGCCTGCTCTAGCTTTGTCTAGCTATCGACAGTAAATTTAGCAAAGCAAGGGAAGCAATTCTTTCAATTTCCAAGCTTCGTTCTCTTAGAAATTGCTCGTGCCTTGCAAATTTTCTGGGAAACGGTGTAGAAATGCCAAAATTTAACTTTCTCTGGAACTATCTTAAGTTGTGTTCCACATTTTTAGACTGGCTTCTTAGACCTTCTTAATTCTTGTTTTCATTCCCGGAAGTTTTTGGCTCTATCAGGCAATTTTCTCGGACTTTCGACATGGCTCTCACATGCATAGCCTCTTATCTTCAATGCATTGTTGGATCATGGTTTCTCAAAATCATCCATGCGTTGGAAAGGTGCTACATTTTGAAATTTTTTCCAAATTGTCCATGCATTAAAAAGAAGTTGAAAAGTTTTCAAAATTTTCCATCCATGCATTACATTAGAATGAAATTGTAAAGTTCTAAAAAAAAAATTTTCTCCAGAAATTTCATTCATCCATGTTATATGTGATGTTGTACAAGTTGGAAATTTTTTCCATGCAATTGAAATTCATGCATGCATCATTAAAAAAAAAATTTCCATGAAAAATTTCAATTTTTCCATCCATGCAACATTTCAACTTTCAAGCCAATGCATCCAGGCAAATTGCAAATTGCATCATGTATACACAGTCTATCTATGCATAGTAATTTTGCATGCATTCACAATACATAAGAATAAAAAAATTCATGCATACATCCATGATGAAAAACTTTGCATTCAATGCATATGGATTCCTGCATGCATAAGAATACAAAATAAATAAATAAATAAATTTTTAAGGTTTAGATTTTGCATGCATGCATGTATGAGACTGAAAAAAAAAAAAAAAAATGTTTGCATTCTACAATATGTATGCATAAGATATGTATGCCTAAGTGCTCGGTTAGTCACTCATAATGTAAGGTTTAAATTTTGCATTCATACATGCATAAAAATAAAAAAATTTGCATGCATCCATGCATCCCTGTCAGATGAAAAATTCAACTTCTATGATGCTCAAAATTCCAGCTTTCTGTGCTCATTTCTAGCTTACTGTCCTAATTTTGAGCATTCAAGATCCAAGTTAGAGTGTTCGCAGTTGTGCACCAATGTCAGCACATCATCCTGAGGCTACTGTCTCTATTTCGCACACTCGAAGTCCATTTTCGAGTGCTCGAACACTTCATGCATCACAACCCGAGACACTGCCTTCAATTCGAGTGCTCGCAGGCTCAGTTCGAGCACTCGAATCTGCAACCCTCACCTCTCGGCACTTCTCTTTCCTCACACCTCTCAACCAAACCACCCCAACAAACCACCTCCTCACCAACCCAGCCTCAACCATGCCAACCAAGCATCTACCTCCCTCATCTCTCTTTCTCTCCCAACCCATCCCCAAGCTGCATGCATGCATGTAAGCTCCATGCATGCATGCAACTTCAGCTTTAATCCATCCACGAAAACACCACCTTCTCCCCACCAACTCCAACCAAACCATCCTCATCTTTCTCATCCAACCATCCCAACCACCTCTCATTCACCACCCAAGACATCCATGCATGCATGCAAGCTCCATGCATGCAAACCCACGCAACTCTCTCACCCAACTCATCACCACTCTCCACCATGCCCTTCAACCCCACACCACCAACCCCATCCATGCAAACCACAACCCACCTCCTTACCAACCCACCATCCACCACCCTCACTCTCGGCAACTCAACCCAACAAACCTCAGCTCACACTCCAACCACCCTCCTCTTCATTCCACCTCCCTCATCTCTCTTTCTCTCCCAACCCATCCCCAAGACATGCATGCATGCATGCAACTTCACCATCCAACCACCACCAACCTCACCACCCTCATACCCACTTCACCCCTCCCATGCATGCCCCCAACACCCAACCAACCCCCACTTCACTCACACACCATACCAATCCTCTCCACCAACCTTCAACCAACTAAACACACCCCATCTCCAAACCCACTTCTTTCAACCTCACCCACTGCTCCTATTTCGAGCACTCGAAGCCCAAGCTTCGAGTGCTCGACCTCTTCCTGCCCTTGGCCCGAGCCCTCTGTCCTTATTTCGAGTGCTCGAAGGGCCTCTTCGAGCACTCGAACCTAACCAACCCCTTACTCCTTTTAACCCCCAGCCCTCCTCTATTTCACTCCACCCCCAACAATCCCCACCCTCTTGGCTCATATCTCTCTCTCTCCCTTCACCCACAACAACTCCCCCAAACCTCACCTCTCTCTCTCTCTCAACCCTCACCACCTCCATCAACCATCATCACCTTTCCTCTCTCATCCATCCTCTCGGCAGCCACCCCCTCTCTGCAACCTCTCATCACCTCCCCCCACAACCATCACCTTTCTCTCCCCCATGCAATTCACCCTACTCACCCACCTACCCTCATCCACAACCACCACCCCATCATCTCCCCTTCCTCTTCCTACCATTCTTCTTCCTCTAGGATAGAGTGCAATTCAGGTTAGTCTCTTCTACCTTTGTTTTTCATGCCTTTGTTCATTCATGATGATTTTACAAGGAGGATGGGCTTGCAATGTTGGTGTTTTGTTGTGTTGATGGTTTGTTGATACTAGCTCTATGCTAGAGCTTCGTTGCTTGTCAAAATTTTTGGGTTTGCTTCATCCACCCCACTCATTTTCACCCTCTCCTTTTTGTGGTGCATGCCAGGTGTTCGCTGAAATTCCTCAACCAAGTCCACCTCTCTAAATGTCTCGTGCCGGTCCTTCTCGCCCTCCTAGACCCTCTTCGGGTGCCCGTGCTGTCAATCGTGAGCGACCACGTGATCCTTGGGATCGCAAACAACTCAACTACGAACTCTCATTTCCGCTCACGGATGCCTTTGACATTCTACCCACTACTTCGTGGGCTGTCGCTGAATTAACTAACCGGCGTCTGTAGCACATTTGCGCACCCCTTGCCAGGGTTGCCTACCCCCGTGTAGTACGCCTCTTCTACCAGAATCTCCAATGCCCTGAATAGCCACCCATTTCTCTCACTACATCCATTGATGGCACCACATATGCTTTCACTATGACTGACATCATTCAAGTTTCTGGTTGCCCCATTGAGTGCCCTGATGACATTGTCAATCGTGAGAATCTCCCTTTATATGAGGAGCCGGATACATTAACTGTGGAGCAGATTGCCGCTGCCATTTGCACTGTTGACGATCCTACTAGGCCCCGGTCTTTTATCCGCAAAACCAATCTTCCGGAACGCCTGTGGTTCATTGACACTGTCTTCAAGCACAATGTCTGCCCTTTGGTGCATAACACCGAGCGTCGGGGCCTCCTTTTGCAAGCCTTATATGCCATGGACCAAGGCCAATGGTTCTCCATCCCAGAGCTCATTTGGACCACATTTATGAAGTTTTGGCATGATGCTCATAATGCACGGGTTCCGCGAGTTGAAAATCGGAAATTGCCTTTGCCGTTTTTCATCACTCGGCTTCTTCAGCATAAGGGTTTCGTTGTTCCTCCTCATGAACCAAAAGGCGAAAAGATTAAAATTTTTACCCAACGCCGGTGGATCAATGTTCTTAGCCATTCTAGTACCCCTCAGCCTGCTGCCCCCCTGTTCATCCACGCTCCACCTCCTCCTCCTTCTGAGGATGCTTCCACCGCAGCAGCCGCTGCAAGGGTAGAGCCTCCGGTCGACTCTCACCAGGACCAGGCTTTCATCCGGGCTAGCTTTGCCGGTATTCATGAGCGACTGGATCGTTTTGAGAATTCTTTGTCCGCTTACACTCGGACTCTGTGTGAGACTTCTTTACGTGCTGAAGAAGATCGTTGTCTTGCTGCTGACGACCGCCGTGTCGCCACTGAGGAACTTTGTTTGGCCTCCGCTGAACGGCGTAAGACTCAATCTCTCCTCCATTCCATCCTCGCCCGTTTACCCTCAGGACTGTAGCTTGTAGCGAGTGTTGGACCTTATCTTTTTGTTTCATATGTACCTATTTCTCTTGTATCTTTTGTTTTCCTTTTGAACTGTAAGAATTTGCTATGTATAGGTTGCTCTAGTATACATGATCCCTGTACAGCTCTTTTTGTAATCATGTAAACTCTTTTTGCAATGCAAATTCTTTCTGTTCTGTTAACTTTCGGTACATTCTTTTTCTATATTTATGCTTGTGCTATTAATGCTGTTTGTGGTTGTTTCTTTTTGTTCTTCATGATGCTCTCCAGGTTGCGCAGTCCAATTCAAGTTTGGGGGTTTTTGTATCAAGATGCCGTTTCCTCCCCCTGGGTATTGTTGTTCCTTTTTATACTCTTTGTCATTTTTGTCTCTAACTTACATCCATGTCCCACATTGAGGACACTGTGTAGTTTAAGTTTGGGGGTGCATCAAAGCATTCTTGGCATAGTTTGGTATCATATTTTTGTAAAGCAATGATAGTGTAACTTGGAACTTGTCAGAGACAAAGCATATGTTTAATACCTTGTGTATAGAAGCAATTGAGAAATTTTTGAAAATAAAGAAATTTGAATTTGATGTGATCATGCAAATACAATGTAGTCTGTATAAATGCCTCAATTAGATTCTTGCTGGATTTACACTCTTATAAGCTTCACAATGCACAGATGCACATTGGAAACTTAACTGTGAGGCATGCAACTTGATTGACCTTGACCTTGGCCTAGTTAATCTGATTTGATGAGCCTGATAGATGGATACCTTTGGCATGTTTCTATTAAAAAAAAAACAAAAAACAAAAAAAAATTTGACCAGTTGACGTTCGTAGCCTTTCCAACTCGAGCTATTAAGCCCTACGAGTGTCTCTACACTTAGCACCCTAAAGCCGTCTGGTTTGGGAGTTGTTAGCCTAACGCTTGCTACAAGGGTTGGTTAGAGAGCTTAAGGGACTTAAACATTGCACGGTCATTCAAAAAAAAAAAAAAAAAAAATTGTAATAAACATGGTTCGTTGGAGTTCGTAGCCTTTCCAACTTGAGCTATTAAGCCCTAGGAGTGTCTCTACACTTAACACCCTAAAGCCATCTGGTTTGGGAGCTGTTGGCCTAATGCTTGCTACATAGGTTGGTTAGAAAGCTTAAGGGACTTCAGCATTGCACAAACATTCTATGTTTCGCTTATGAGTTGCAATAAATTGTCAACAAGCAACAAAAGTTGTCTTGTAAATAAAATCATGCCTTAGGGACCTCATTTAAAGGGGGATTCAATGATTTGAAAACTTGTGCTGTGGAATTGGAAAAGAAAGTAAAAGCCGCATGTTGAGAATCCAATTTACTTTCACTGGAGTTTGAGTTATTTCCATTTAAGAGATGACAATTGAATTATTTATATGGACTATGATGTTGATGCATGCATGTTGAAATGGTTTTTCCCAATTTTTGTATCAATGCTTCATATATGCAAGGTAGTCTTCCCAATGATCCCGTCTCCAGCTCTTTATCTGTTTCAAGTTGTTATTGAGCTATGTTTATGTTTATCTTTGCCATGGTGAATATTTTTGTAATAGCATTCCCATGTTTTCATTCCATTGAGCTTTGCATTTTGGTTTTGCTAAGGGACTAGCAAAATGTAAGTTTGGGGGTGTGATAAGCGCTGAATACTGTATATTCAAGCGCCCTAAATTACATTAACAAAGTCCATTAATTGATTATTTTATGTAGATTAATTCCATTTGCATGTTTTTATGCATTTTCAGGTTAAAGTGCAAAAAGGAAGCAAAAATGATGCCTTGTGGAATTTTGAACAAAAAGGGTGCCATTTCTGAATTTCTGGCAGCAGTGATCCTGACTTTTGTTGCCGTTTTTGTCCAAGAAAAATCAAGAACTGGACTTCCCTCATAACATGAAAGATTTAGAGCTCTTAATCAGCTTTCCAAATCTTCAAACGGTTTGTCATTCAGAGCTCGGAGCAGAGAGTTATGGCCTTGTTACCAGAGGTGCGCAGAACTGCCTGGCAGCAATGCAATTCTGCCTTGATCTTCATTTTCGACCAACCAGACTTGAGAATTGGGTCTTCATCAAAACATGAAGTTTTTAAAGCACTGAATCAGCTCTCCAACTTTTCAAACAGTTCATCATTCGGAGTTTGGCGAACAAAGTTATAGCAGTTTTACCAAAGTAGGTCAGCGCTGAGCAAGAAGAGCATGTTGCACATTGCACTAATTTAGAATGCTCGAGACCACTTTTTGAGTGCTCGAAAATCAGGCAGATTGCACTCGGAAATGGCTCAATTTCAGCCACTTGCACATTGGTTTCCTCAATGCCATCTTCCTTCTTTATGAAGTGGTTGGAGGTGTTCCTTGGAGGAGAGAGAGAGGGTTTTGTTGGAGAATAAAAGGCTACCAAAGGCCACACATTTGCTATCCTTGAATTTTGGCAAGATAGAGGGGAGAGAAGAGAGCAAGGAGGAGAGTGTTCTTGAGTGCTACAGTAGAGCTCGAAAATGAAGTGGTATTCTTCTTCTTCTTCTTCCATTTTTGTATCAATGGAGAGCTAAACCTCCATCTAGGGAGGTGATGAAGCCTCCTCTTTTGATCATGTTCTAGATTAGGTTATACTTTTGGGGACTATAATGTATAATGTGTGGAAGTTTCATAGTCTAAGAGCATATTCCTTCTTGTAATGAATTTTAATGTGTAAATGGTTGATGTAAGTTCATTGTCATATCTTTGATGATTCTTGGATCAATCTTATTGCTTTTATTTTCATAGTGACAATGAAAATATAGACTATGAATGTTTTTCAAGGCATGTTGATTTTGAAACTTGATATTCCATTGCTTAGGTACCTCATTTGATGGTTTATACTTGATTCTGCCTTCATGTGCTTCACCATTTGATTGGAAGCTTGCTGGTCTTTTGCTTGAGATAGTGTATTTGATTCTACACCTTAGTTTAAGTAGTTCAACTATGGTAGCTTTTGATGGATCATTCTTGTTTTGATTAAGTGAACTTCTTGATGATTATTAAGCAACGGAGTTGCTTCATATTTCTTGACCATTGCATACATGCTATTTATCCCCAAATGTAGACCTAATCTAGCATGTACTTAGTGTGTAGTGTGGATTCATCTCCCTAGTCGTTTCTACTTGTATCTCACTTCTTCAATTTCATTGCAATTTATTGTTTTATGCACTTTTAATTTCCTAGCTTAAGTGACATCCAACAAAACCTCTATAAACCCTTCATCATTCTAAGAATGATTCTAGACATTTAGGTTGTATTAGACTAGCGCAGTCCCAGTGGTTCGACTAACTCGACCAATAGCCCTATTTTACAATGATTCGTGCTATTGCGAAGGTTGATGTATAGTTGATCAACCGATCATCAACTTAAATCTGCGGGATTCTTTTCCTTAGGCGACGTATCTCATCCCAGTTGGGCCAGAAGACCTAAAAGCCCACCAAATACATATTTCTTCTATAAAAGAAGGTGTAAGCCTTGATAGAAGGGGTCCAAAATTTCAATCTCTTTTACGGTGTTATTCAGAAGGCTGAAGGTGTGGTGGCTTTTAGGGTTCTTACAACCTTAGAAGTGCAGATCCTAAGAGGAGAGGTGCCATTCGTGACAAAGAAGATGAACTCAACACAGATGCTATCCAACCATGTCATAAGTAGCTAATCCCTTTCTTAGAGCACTGATGTAACCCAACGTTATATTATGGTCTGATTGTTTTGACTCTGGATTTATTTTAATATACAATGTTTTCTTGATTATATGACTCTGAGCACTTGAGACAACTCAAGTTTTTTTTTTCATGCTGTAGTAGATTATAAATTGTTAGTACCTTGTCTTCAATATAATAATTTGTTATCAAGATGCCGTTTCCTCTATTGTCCAATTCAAGTTTGGGGGTTTTTGTATCAAGATGCCGTTTCCTCCCCCTGGGTATTGTTGTTCCTTTTTATACTCTTTGTCATTTTTGTCTCTAACTTACATCCATGTCCCACATTGAGGACACTGTGTAGTTTAAGTTTGGGGGTGCATCAAAGCATTCTTGGCATAGTTTTGGTATCATATTTTTGTAAAGCAATGATAGTGTAACTTGGAACTTATCAGAGACAAAGCATATGTTTAATACCTTGTGTATAGAAGCAATTGAGAAATTTTTGAAAATAAAGAAATTTAAATTTGATGTGATCATGCAAATACAATGTAGTCTGTATAAATGCCTCAATTAGATTCTTGCTGGATTTACACTCTTATAAGCTTCACAATGCACAGATGCACATTGGAAACTTAACTGTGAGGCATGCAACTTGATTGACCTTGACCTCTGCCTAGTTAATCTGATTTGATGAGCCTGATAGATGGACACCTTTGGCATGTTTCTATTAAAAAAAAAAAAAAAATTTTGACCAGTTGACGTTCGTAACCTTTCCAACTCGAGCTATTAAGCCCTAGGAGTGTCTCTACACTTAGCACCCTAAAGCCGTCTGGTTTGGGAGTTATTAGCCTAACGCTTGCTACAAGGGTTGGTTAGAAAGCTTAAGGGACTTAAACATTGCACGGTCATTAAAAAAAAAAAAAAAAATTGTAATAAACATGGTTCGTTGGAGTTCGTAGCCTTTCCAACTTGAGCTATTAAGCCCTAGGAGTGTCTCTACACTTAACACCCTAAAGCCATCTGGTTTGGGAGCTGTTGGCCTAACGCTTACTACATAGGTTGGTTAGAAAGCTTAAGGGACTTCAGCATTGCACAACCATTCTATGTTTCGCTTATGAGTTGCAATAAATTGTCAACAAGCAACAAAAGTTGTCTTGTAAATAAAATCATGCCTTAGGGACCTCATTTAAAGGGGAATTCAATGATTTGAAAACTTGTGCTGTGGAATTGGAAAAGAAAGTAAAAGCCGCATGTTGAGAATCCAATTTACTTTCACTGGAGTTTGAGTTATTTCCATTTAAGAGATGACAATTGAATTATTTATATGGACTATGATGTTGATGCATGCATGTTGAAATGGTTTTTCCCAATTTTTGTATCAATGCTTCATATATGCAAGGTAGTCTTCCCAATGATCCCGTCTCCAGCTCTTTATCTGTTTCAAGTTGTATTTGAGCTATGTTTATGTTTATCTTTGCCATGGTGAATATTTTTGTAATAGCATTCCCATGTTTTCATTCCATTGAGCTTTGCATTTTGGTTTTGCTAAGGGACTAGCAAAATGTAAGTTTGGGGGTGTGATAAGCGCTGAATACTGTATATTCAAGCGCCCTAAATTACATTAACAAAGTCCATTAATTGATTATTTTATGTAGATTAATTCCATTTGCATGTTTTTATGCATTTTTAGGTTAAAGTGCAAAAAGGAAGCAAAAATGATGCCTTGTGGAATTTTGAACAAAAAGGGTGCCATTTCTGAATTTCTGGCAGCAGTGATCCTGACTTTTGTCACCATTTTTGACCTAGAAAACTCAAGAACTGGACTTCCCTCATAACATAAAGATTTAGAGCTCTGAATCAGCTTTCCAAATCTTCAAACGGTTTGTCATTCAGAGATCGGAGCAGAGAGTTATGGCCTTGTTACCAGAGGTGCGCAGAACTGCCTGGCAGCAATGCAATTCTGCCTTGATCTTCATTTTCGACCAACCAGACTTGAGAATTGGGTCTTTATCAAAACATGAAGTTTTTAAAGCACTGAATGAGCTCCCCAAATCTTCAAACAGATCATCATTCGGAGTTCAGAGCACAAAGTTATAGCAGTTTTACCAAAGTAGGTCAGCGCTGAGCAAGAAGAGCATGTTGCACATTGCACTAATTTAGAGTGCTCGAGACCACTTTTCGAGTGCTCGAAAATCAGGCAGATTGCACTCGGAAATGGCTCAATTTCAGCCACTTGCACATTGGTTTCCTCAATGCCATCTTCCTTCTTTATGAAGTGGTTGGAGGTGTTCCTTGGAGGAGAGAGAGAGGGTTTTGTTGGAGAATAAAAGGCTACCAAAGGCCACACATTTGCTATCCTTGAATTTTGGCAAGATAGAGGGGAGAGAAGAGAGCAAAGAGGAGAGTGTTCTTGAGTGCTACAGTAGAGCTCGAAAATGAAGTGGTATTGTTCTTCTTCTTCTTCCATTTTTGTATCAATGGAGAGCTAAACCTCCATCTAGGGAGGTGATGAAGCCTCCTCTTTTGATCATGTTCTAGATTAGGTTATACTTTTGGGGACTATAATGTATAATGTGTGGAAGTTTCATAGTCTAAGAGCATATTCCTTCTTGTAATGAATTTTAATGTGTAAATGGTTGATGTAAGTTCATTGTCATATCTTTGATGATTCTTGGATCAATCTTATTGCTTTTATTTTCATAGTGACAATGAAAATATAGACTATGAATGTTTTTCAAGGCATGTTGACTTTGAAACTTGATATTCCATTGCTTAGGTACCTCCTTTGATGGTTTCTACTTGATTCCTGCCTTCATGTGCTTCACCATTTGATTGAAAGCTTGATGGTCTTTTGCTTGAGATAGTGTATTTGATTCTACACCTTAGTTTAAGTAGTTCAACTATGGTAGCTTTTGATGGATCATTCTTGTTTTGATTAAGTGAACTTCTTGATGATTATTAAGCAATGGAGTTGCTTCATATTTCTTGACCATTGCATATATGCTATTTATCCCCAAATGTAGACCTAATCTAGCATGTACTTAGGGTGTAGTGTGGATTCATCTCCCTAGTCGTTTCTACTTGTATCTCACTTCTTAAATTTCATTGCAATTTATTACTTTATGCACTTTTAATTTCCTAGCTTAAGTGACATCCAACAAAACCTCTATAAACCCTTCATCATTCTAAGAATGATTCTAGACATTTAGGTTGTATTAGACTAGCGCAGTCCCAGTGGTTCGACTAACTCGACCAATAGCCCTATTTTACAATGATTCGTGCTATTGCGAAGGTTGATGTATAGTTGATCAACCGATCATCAACTTAAATCTGCGGGATTCTTTTCCTTAGGCGACGTATCTCATCCCAGTTGGGCCAGAAGACCTAAAAGCCCACCAAATACATATTTCTTCTATAAAAGAAGGTGTAAGCCTTGATAGAAGGGGTCCAAAATTTCAATCTCTTTTACGGTGTTATTCAGAAGGCTGAAGGTGTGGTGGCTTTTAGGGTTCTTACAACCTTAGAAGTGCAGATCCTAAGAGGAGAGGTGCCATTCGTGACAAAGAAGATGAACTCAACACAGATGCTATCCAACCATGTCATAAGTAGCTAATCCCTTTCCTAGAGCACTGATGTAACCCAACGTTATATTATGGTTTGATTGTTTTGACTCTGGATTTATTTTAATATACAATGTTTTCTTGATTATATGACTCTGAGCACTTGAGACAACTCAAGTTTTTTTTTTTCATGCTGTAGTAGATTATAAATTGTTAGTACCTTGTCTTCAATATAATAATTTATATTCTATTCTCAACCTACCTTGTTGTATGGTTGATAAGCGCCGAATATTGTATATTCAAGCGCCCTAAATTGCATTAGTAAAGTACGTTGTATGTTAATTTATGTAGATTATCTTCATTTCTATGTTTTTATGCATTTTCAGGTTCCTTGGCCCAAAAGGAGCAAAAATAAGGTGTTGTGGATTTTTGATCAACAATGTGCTCAAAAGCTGAATTTCAGGTAGCAGTGGAACTCAATTTTGATTGCCACTTTAGACCCAGAAATCTCAAGATCTGGACTTCCATTATAAAATGGCATATTTAGAGCTCTGAATTAGCTTTCTAAATCTTCAAACAGTTTGTCATTCGGAGCTCGGAGCAGAGAGTTATGGCCTTGTTACCTGAGGTGCGCAGAACTGCCTGGCAGCAATGAAATTCTGCCTTGATCTTCATTTTCGACCAACCATCCTTGAGAATTGGATCTCCACCAAAACATAAAGTTTTTAGAGCTCTGAATTAGCTTTCCAAAGCTTCAAACGGTTTGTCATTATGAGTTCAGAGAACAAAGTTATGGCTGTTTTACCAAAGTAGGTCTGGGCGGAGCAAGTGAAGCATGGAGCTTTTTACACTAAATTCGAGCGCTCGAGGCCTTGCTTCGAGTGCCCAAATTTTGGGCAGATTGTTGTTCAGGAATAGCCCATTTCAGCCACTTGCACTCTACATTTACCAACTTTGGATTTCCCTATTGATGAGGTGGTTGAGGATGTCTTTTGGGGGAGAGAGAGAGGCCTTATCTATAAAAGAGAAGAGAAGGGAGGCCACACAAAGAAATTAATCTACATTTTTGCTAGATTCGTAGAGAGAGAAAGAGGAGCAAGAGAAGGAGAGTTCTTGGAGTTCTTGAAGGCAACAATGGAGTCTTCTTCTTCTTCTTCCATTTTTGTATCCATGGATAACTAAACCTCCATCTAGGGAGGTGATGAAACTCCTTCTTGTAAGCATGTCTAGTTTTTGATTTATTTTGGGGAATGAAATGTGTATTTGACTAGTTCCATAATCTAGAGCATGTTACATAATGTAATGGATGTTTTAATGTTCTAAAGATCATGTTGCATTAAATACTCTTGTCTTAGATGATTTAATCTCATGGTTGTATGGCTTGTAGTTTCGTAGTGACAATGGAGCTAAGACTATGGAATGGTTTTAATGGCATGATTTTGAGTAGCTTGTTAATTCATTGCTTAAGAATTTCTTTTGATGGATTAACCTTGTGACTTGTTATCATGTGCTCTCATCAATTGATTACTTGTTTGACAAATTCTAGCTTAGTGAGCATGTTGAGGATTGCACCATAGTTTAGGTAATTTAAGCATGTGGAGCTTTGATAGGTTGTTCTTACATTTTAATTAATTGAATTTCTTGAAGATGTTATAGTAGTCATGAATTGCTATTCATCAATGTCATTTCTACATTAATTCCCCAAATCAATCATATAATTAGCTTGTGTAAAGGTTTGGAGTGGATTCACTTCCCTAGACTTCCTTCTCTAAATCTTTTCTTTTAATCTCCTTCAATTTATTGTTTTATACATTCTGAATTTGTAGTTTAGTGACAAACAAAACAAACCCTCTATGAACACCCCTTATCACTCTAAAATAACTATAGACACTTAGGTTGCCATAGATTAGCGCAGTCCCAGTGGTTCGACTTACTCGACCAATAGCCCTATTTTACAATGATTCGTGCTATTGCGAAGGTTGATGTTTAATTGACCAACCGATCAATTTTTGGCGCCGTTGCCGGGGACTGCAAACGGTTTAGCAACCAAAGTTTAGGGTTAAATTCAGTTTGATTGTGCATATTGTGTTTTGTGTATATTTTTCGTGTGGTTTAACCATTTTCGTGTTGTAAGATTCTAGGGACTCGACTCTCGCCGTGGGAACGCTAGCAAAGTGCAAGTCTAGAGGACCCTAGGTAAGCTTCTTGACCTTTTAGTTTCGCATTTTTATATATTGTGCATGTGTTAAGCTTAGAAGTAGTTAATTTATTTGCAAGCCCTTGTTGAGGCTATATTATTGTTTTAATTTCGTGTTCAAGCATCGGTCCTTGTCGTGGCCATTTATTTTCTGTCTTGATAATTGAGGAGAAAGGGAACATCGTATGTGGAGTTGTGGATAATGAATTACTTTGTTGATTATATGCTGTGCTGTTGATGTTCGGTCGTAGGTCACTCTCTCTACCCACAATCGATTCACCCATTGATATCAATTATCTTGAAAGAACTCTTAGAAGAAACCTTAGGGAATCTACTCTTACAAGGGATCTTGAAACTAAATTTAATACAATGGGAGATAATATAGGAAATCCGGGGAATGAAAGGGCTGAAATTCCTAATATCGAGCCAATGACTCTTAGAGATCATTTCATCCCTACCACCTATGCTTCTCCTTCTTGCATAGTAATGCCAAACATCGATGCAGCTCAATATGAGATCAAATCAAGCACCATCCAAATGCTTCCATCCAAATGCTTCCATCATTTCATGGCTTTGATAATGAAGATCCATATAAGCATCTTGATGAGTTCCTTGAAATCTGTTCAACCATCCGGTTGAGAGGTTTTCCGAACAATGCACTCTATCTCCATCTTTTCCCATTCTCCCTAAAGGATAGGGCAAAATATTGGTTGAACTCCCTCGCTCCCAATTCCATTACTTCTTGGGCTCAATTGCAACAAGAATTCCTTAAGAAGTATTATCCGGTGAGTAAAACCAACCAAATGAGGCGTTCCATTCTAAGCTTTTCTCAAATTGATGGAGAACAACTCCATGAGATTTGGGAAAGGCTACAAGATCTTCTTCGGAAATGCCCTCATCATTTGATCCCAAAATGGCAATTAGTGCAAGCTTTCTATGCCGGCTTGACCGAAACCCATAGATTCATGGTTGATTCTTCTTGTGGTGGGATGTTCATGTCCAAGAATGCGGATGAGGCTTGGACCCTACTTGAGAATTTAAGCGAAAATTCACTTCAACATAATTCTCGTAGGGCTCCGACCTCAACCATTGCAAAGAACACCAACCCTTGTCAACCAAAATCAATAAGGGAGGAATCATCTCAAGTGGATGCCATAACTCATAAATTCTACCAATTGATGGCACCACATCTTCCTCCTTCATTGTCTCAAAATTCGGCAAGTTCGGTTTGTGCTTCATGTACTAGTCCATTCCATCTCTCGGAAGATTGCCCCACACTGGAGCAATTTCCCAATCCCAACCAAGAGCAAGGTAATGCCATGTTCTCAAGGCCTGGGCATAACCCGTATTCCAATACATATAATCCAGGTTGGAGGGACCATCCGAATTTTTCGTGGAGGCAACAAGCCCCACAAAATTCCCAACTTCAAAATCAAGGGCCTCAAAATCAGCCCTCTTCTCAATATCAAGGTAGGCCTTTCCAAGCCTCTTCAAGCTACCAACCTCTATACAATCCAAATGTCTCCACTCAACCTCCTGTGAATCCAATTGATGAGATAGTGGTTGCAAACAAGCAAATGATGGAATCATTAAATGTGCAAATGATGGAATCATTAAACAAGCAAATCATGGATTCCAACAAGCATCTCTTGACATCCTTGCAACCTACTCTCCAAATGGTTCACTCCCATACTCAATCCATAGCTAGGCTCGAAAATCAAATGGGACAAATAGCTAACCAAGTGAACCAACTTCTTCAAAAAGACAAGGGTAAGCTTCCCGCTCAACCATTTGAAAATCCTAGAGGGATACATGCAATTGATGAAACCCCTCTTCCGAGTGGGCCGAGTCTTGAGCATGTTCAAGCTATCACCACCCTTCGGAGTGGTAAAGTGGTTGACAACAAGGTCGATGGAGACAAAAGTGAACAAAATCCTCCTCTAAAAAATCCAAATTCAAGCTCTTCCAATCCAAATCCAAGTTCTTCTTATCCAAATACCATTCACGGAAATCCCACGCATGTCACCCCAATTGTGGAAACTACTTATAAGCCAAAAGCTCCGTTCCCTCAACGTCTTCAAGAGTCGACACATTTTGGGAATTAGAATTGCAAAATTCAAGACATGTGGGAGGTCTTTAGGCAAGTAAAGATCAATCTTCCTTTCTTGGATGCTATCAAGCAAATTCCTCCCTATGCAAAATTCCTTAAGGATTTGTGCACTCAAAAGCGCACTTCCAGAAGTCATTTACCAAAGAAAGTGAGGTTAACCAAAAATGTTAGTGCGATCATTTAGCACAACACTCCTCTGAAGTATAAGGATCCGGGTGCCCCCACAATCTCTTGTGTCATTGGTGACAAGAAAATCGAGAGGGCCCTCCTTGACTTAGGAGCTAGTGTGAATTTGATTCCATATTCGGTTTACCTACAACTTGGTTTGGGAGATCTTAAACCAACTCCGATAGTATTGCAACTTGCTGATAGATCTATTAAGCAACCACGGGGAATCATTGAAGATGTTATCATAAAGGTGGATAGGTTCTGCTTCCCGGTAGACTTCGTGGTTCTTGATACGGAACCAGTCCACTACCCAAGAAAACACATTCCCATAATTCTCGGACATCCTTTTCTAGCTACAACTAATGCTTCTATTAACTATAGAACTGGATTAATGGATATCTCTTTTGGGAATATGAATGTTAAGCTCAATATTTTCAATGCTGTGCATCTTTCTCTGGATGAGAGTGAGTGTTTTGCAATCACTATTGCTGATGAACTCACTGAAAATCCAATTCCACCTCCTTCAACGGAGGATCCCCAACAAGCTTGCTTGGTCCACTCTAATTTTGAGGATTTTGATGAGGAAAAATCCATTCGGAAAGTCAACTCCTTACTTGATATTCCATCACCATTTTCCTCTCCTTTATAGGTAGCACCAAACCCATCTCTATCTTGGGAATGTCCATCTCCTTCCATTTCTTCACCGGAGTTACCTCAACATTTTGAGGGTGAACCACCGGACAAAGGTAAGGAGAATGTTGACAAGTTGCTGGAAATTCTTCCAATCATTCCGGCCCAATCTAGAATCATTGTCCATGATACTCAACCTGTGAACAAACCATTTGAGTACAATGAGGTATATGACTTGGAGATTGCAAATATGAAAGGTCATGATCCTCCTATTGTTATTCAAGACAATGACATTCAACGAGCCTCCATAATCTCGAACAAGCAACACCTTTGCTTACATCTGAAAATAAAAGAAGTGAGATTAAAAGCGATGCTCAAATCCTCTAAGGCCAAACTTGTTTCTCTTCGGAAGGATCAATATCCCTCACCATTCATTGATCCAAGTTTGAGACCATATGAAGGAGGCAAGTTGCATACGGAGCGTTAAGGATCCATCTCTCCAATGGATCCTGATCCTGGTTCGTCTAGCTATCGACATTAAATTTAGCAAAGCAAGGGAAGAAATTCTTTCGATGTTCCAAGCTTCCCTACCTTCTCAAATTGCTCGTGCCTTGAAATTTTCTGGGAAATGGTTTAGAAAAGCCAAAAATTTGATTTTTCTGAAAGGGTCTTCAGTTGTGTTCCGCAATTTTAGACCGGCCTCTTAGACCTTCTCAGCTCTAATTTTCATTCCCGGAAATTTCCATCGCTTTCTAGCAATTTCATAGGATCTTTGGCATGCAACTCATGTGCATAACCTCTCATTTTCAATGCATTATTGGATCATGGTTCCCCAAAATTTCCTATGTATTGGAATGGAATGAATTTGCAAAGTTTAAAAATTTTTCTCCAGAAATTTCATTCATCCATGCTCTGTGTGATGTTATAAAAGTTGGAAATTTTTCCATGCAATTGACATTCATACATGCATCATTAAAGAAAAAAATTTCCATGAAAAAAATTTTCCATGAAAAATTTCCATGAAAATTTTTTATTTTCCATGAAAAATTTCAATTTTTCCATCCATGCAAAATTTCAATTTTTCCATCCATGCATATTTCTTAAAATTCAATCCATGCATAGGAAAAATGCATGCATTCCATGCATTTCTATATTGCATGCCTTCTTTCATATCCGAGCCATTGTGGGTTGCATGCATTCCTTCATCTTGCTTGCATGGCCTCACATTGCAACATTCATTTTCCATGTTGCCTTATGTTGAATAATGATGCCCATTGTCAACTAAGCTCTTCTTATAATGTTGCTCACACTGCATAATTCGAGTGCTCGTAGTTGCTCGACGCTTCATCCAACTCTTCTCACCTCACAGCCGAGCTCTCTGTCAACACTTTGAGCACTCCAATTTCCAGTTTGAGTGCTCGAAAATCCCTCCCATCATTCGGTTGCTTCTGCCTCCAGTTCGAGCAATCACAACTACCCTTTGGAGTGCTCGCGGTCCATGCATTAAACCACCGAACCTATTGCTCTCAATTCGAGCACTCGCAATACCATTTCGAGTGCTCGACATTGCTTACACCAAACACCCGAGACACTGCCTTCATTTCGAGTGCTCGCAGGCTCATTTTCGAGCACTCGAAGTTAACCTCATCTCCTCTCATCACCCTAACATCAACCATCTCTCTCTCGGCCACACAAACCCACACCTTAACTTCCCATGAAAACCTCTCCTCTTGGCAACCCAACTACACCCACACCACCCCACCATTCCAAACCCACAACCACCCTCCACTCTCATCCACTTCCTTAAACCATCTTTTTCTGTCTCTCACCACTCAACACTCCACCCTCTCGGCACTTCCACAAACCCACCACCAACCTTCAATCACCCCCACCCAGCGAGCAACAACCTACGCAAATCAACCTCAAACCATGCAAACCAATGCTTGCTCCCTCTCGGCTTCCTCTATCCCCCAACTTCACTCACCTCCTTCAACGTCTATCTTCTCCACTCTCCAACACTAATGCACCACCACACTAACTCTCTCTCTCTCTCGGCAACTTCAAGCCCCATCAACCAAACCCAACACCATCCCCAACCTCAACCCATAACCCAACACCACCATGCTTGAAGCTTCACCACCATACAAACCACCACTCTTCACACCATCCTCAACTCCAAACACCTCCCTCACACGAGCTACCAATATCCCTCCACTCTTGGCCATCACAACTCACAACACCATGCACCTCAACCCCACACAACCAACCTCATCCCTCTCGGCATCTCACCAAACCTACCCTCACCCTTCTCCTTCAACCAACATCCCACCCCAAACCAACCTCTCATGCATACTATTTACAAAAAAAAAAAAAAGAAAAAAAAAAAGAAAAAAAAAACAAAAACATAATACTATCTATATATATATATATATATAAATAATAATAATAATAATATTCCTATATATATATATATATATATACATAATAATAATAATACTAAATAAAAAAAAAGAGTTAATTTTTTAAAATTTAATATATATATATACACACACATATATATTTATATCTATATAGATATAATACTAATAATAATAATACTACATCAATAAATAAATACATAAATTTTTGGATTTTGTTTAGATTTTTATCTTGCCATATAATTCCTGTGACTGTTTTTATTTCTGTTTTGATTTTTCTTAAAAGTCTATGCTTTTACTTGTGTATAGTAGTTATGTTTTGACAGGTCTTCTTGTCCAAGTTTGGGGGACGTGTTTGCGCATTCACCTCGATGGATATTTTTGCATTCATTACTCCACTTGGTAATATTGTTCTTTTACCTTTTTTGCTCTTATTTTGTTTCACTTGTCTTCACACATTGAGGACAATGTGTTCTTCAAGTTTGGGGGTGCAATAGGACATTTTTGGTTTCACATTTTTGCTAAGCAATGATAGTATGATTTGAACTTGTCGGGGATGAAGCATATGTTTAATACCTTGTGTATAGAAGCAATTGACATTTTTGAAAATAAAGAAAAATTTGAGTTGAAATGATCATGTGGATTCAAATCAGTCTATATAAATGTCTCAATTAGATTCTCGCTGGATTTGACACTCTTTTAAGCTTCACAATGCACAGATGCACATTGGAAACTTAACTGTGAGGCATGCAACTTGATTGACCTTGACCTTGGCCTAGTTAATTTGATTTGATGAACCTGATAGATGAATATCTTTGGCATGATTTAAGTTGTCTAAAAAAAAAAAAAAAAACTGAGAAAGAAAGAAAAAAATGACCAGTTGACGTTCGTAGCCTTTCTAACTCGAGCTATTAAGCTCTAAGAGTGTCTCTACACTTAGCACCCTAAAGCCATCTGGTTTAGGAGTTGTTGGCCTAACGCTTGCAACAAGGGTTGGTTAGAAAGCTTAAAGGACTTAAACATTGCAGGGTCATTCAAAAAAATTGTAATAAACATGGTTCGCTAAAGTTCGTAGCCTTTCCAACTTGAGCTATTAAGCCCTTTGGAGTGTCTTTACACTTAACACCCTAAAGCCATCTGGTTTGGGAGTGTTGGCCTAACGCTTGCTACATAGGTTGGTTAGAAAGCTTAAGGGACTTCAGCATTGCATAACCATTCTATGTTTCGCTTATGAGTTATAATAAATTGTCAACAAGCAGCAAAAGTTGTCTTGTAAATAAAATCATGCCTTAGGGACCTCATTTAAAGGGGAATTCAATGATTTAAAAACTTGTGCTTAGAAATTGGAAAAGAAAGTAAAAGCCGCATGTTGAGAATCCAATCCACTTTCACTGAAGTTAGAGTTGATTTCCATTTAAGAGATGACAATTGAGTTCTTTATATGGACTATGATGTTGATACATGCATGTTGAAATGTGTTTAGTATCAATGCTTCATATATGCAAGGTAGTCTTCCCAATGACGCCATCTCCAGCTCTTTTTCTGTTTCAAGTTATTTTTGAGCTATGTATATATCTCATTTTACCATGGATGATATTTTTGTAGTAGCATGCCCATGGTTGTCATTTCATTAAGTTTTTCATTGTAGTTTTGCTAAGGGACTAGCAAAATGTAAGTTTGGGGGTGTGATAAGCGCCGAATATTGTATATTCAAGCGCCCTAAATTGCATTAGTAAAGTCCGTTGTATGTTAATTTATGTAGATTATCTTCATTTCTATGTTTTTATGCATTTTCAGGTTCCTTGGCCCAAAAGGAGCAAAAATAAGGTGTTGTGGATTTTTGATCAACAATGTGCTCAAAAGCTGAATTTCAGGCAGCAGTGGAACTCGATTTTGATTGCCACTTTTGACCCAGAAAGCTCGAGATCTGGACTTCCATTATAAAATGGCATATTTATAGCTCTGAATTAGCTTTCTAAATCTTCAAACATTTTATCATTCGGAGCTCTTAGCAGAGAGTTATGGCCTTGTTACCTGAGGTGCGCAGAACTGCCTGGCAGCAATGAAATTCTGCCTTGATCTTCATTTTCAACCAACCATCCTTGAGAATTGGATCTCTACCAAAACATAAAGTTTTTAGAGCTCTGAATTAGCTTTCTAAATCATCAAACAGTTTGTCATTAGAAGTTTGGAGCACAAAGTTATGGCCGTTTTACCAAAGTAGGTCTGGGCAGAGCAAGTGAAGCATGGAGCTTTTTACACTAAATTCGAGTGCTCGAGGCCTTGCTTCGAGTGCTCGAATTTTGGGCAGATTGTTGTTCGGGAATAGCCCATTTCAGCCACTTGCACTCTACATTTACCAACTTTGGATTTCCCTATTGATGAGGTGGTTGAGGATGTCTTTTGGGGGAGAGAGAGAGGCCTTATCTATAAAAGAGAAGAGAAGGGAGGCCACACAAAGAAATTAATCTACATTTTTGCTAGATTCGTAGAGAGAGAAAGATGAGCAAGAGAAGAGTTCTTGGAGTTCTTGAAGGCAACAATGGAGTCTTCTTCTTCTTCTTCCATTTTTGTATCCATGGATAACTAAACCTCCATCTAGGGAGGTGATGAAACTCCTTCTTGTAAGCATGTCTAGTTTTTGATTTATTTTGGGGAATGAAATGTGTATTTGACTAGTTCCATAATCTAGAGCATGTTACATAATGTAATGGATGTTTTAATGTTCTAAAGATCATGTTGCATTAAATACTCTTGTCTTAGATGATTTAATCTCATGGTTGTATGGCTTGTAGTTTCATAGTGACAATGGAGCTAAGACCATGGAATGGTTTTAATGGCATGATTTTGAGTAGCTTGTTAATTCATTGCTTAAGAATTTCTTTTGATGGATTAACCTTGTGACTTGTTATCATGTGCTCTCATCAATTGATTACTTGTTTGAAATCTCTAGCTTAGTGAGCATGTTGAGGATTGCACCATAGTTTAGGTAATTTAAGCATGTGGAGCTTTGATAGGTCGTTCTTACATTTTAATTAATTGAATTTCTTGAAGATGTTATAGTAGTCATGAATTGCTATTCATCAATGTCATTTCTACATTAATTCCCCAAATCAATCATATAATTAGCTTGTGTAAAGGTTTGGAGTGGATTCACTTCCCTAGACTTCCTTCTCTAAATCTTTTCTTTTAATCTCCTTCAATTTATTGTTTTATGCATTCTGAATTTGTAGTTTAGTGACAAACAAAACAAACCCTCTATGAACACCCCTTATCACTCTAAAATGACTCTAGACACTTAGGTTGCCATAGATTAGCGCAGTCCCAGTGGTTCGACTTACCTGACCAATAGCCCTATTTTACAATGATTCGTGCTATTGCGAAGGTTGATGTTTAATTGACCAACCGATCAATGGTATCTGGCGGAGCCCTGCCGGACACAAGGATAGAGGTCATATAATGGTATTCCAATGTATTTTGCAAAAGAACGTTTTCATAATCTATGCTTAGGAAAGGTGGTTCATTCATACAGTAGTTAAAGTAGGTAGAGTATGTAGGTGAATAGTCCATACTAATCGCAGATAGGTTATAGTTAGCTAAATTTGTAGAACATCTTTCTTTAAACTCCGAACTGAACAAATGTTATTGAGTTTAGTTCATTTGAAAACAAAATCAGTTAAAATCCCAGAGTTGATTCAATTGACTATAGTATAATGATTGTGGTGAAGTCAAAGCCTTAAGATTTCCCCTTTCTGATCATTTAATTTAGTTTAATTTGCTTTATTAATATATTGTTTAATTCAAGTTTGTTAAATCGTGACAACCAACAAACTCTACAACCAAGTTTTCTGTAAACCATGCGACTAATTTAAAGGCTAATGCAAACTCTATCTCTCTGTGGGTTCGACATCCTCTTTGCATAGAGCTATATCCTACACGATATCGTACGATTGCGAGAGACACATCATATACCATCATAAATATATTTTTATCTGATTTAACGTACATCATAGTGTTTTACTAACTAACATCACAAATACTTTTCATGTAGTTTAGGAATACATTTATTACAAAACATTTATATAAATAATATTATACATTTTCCCGATTTCGCGTACATCATAGTATTTTATAAATTAACATCATAAATACATTTCATGTAGTGTAGAAACACATCTATAACATAACAGTTATATAAATAATATTATACATTTCTCTTATTTATTTAATTTTGATACAAATAAATGTTTTATAATCATAATTCTCACTATATGTCAACTATTACATGTATATACCATCACAAATATATTTTTATCTGATTTAACGTACAACATAGTGTTTTACTGACTAATATCATAAATACTTTTCATGTAGTGTAGGAACACATTTTTAACAAAACATTTGTATAAATAATATTATACATTTTTCTTGTTTATTTAATTCTGATGTAGCGTATATCATAGTGTTTTACTAACTAACATCATAAATACAAATTAATGGTAACTAACTAATTCTAATTAATGTTGTACAGCCATCAATGGTAACATATAAATACAAATTGTTTTTGTTTTAGATTCATTCATGGAATAGATGCCAGCAAGTACAAATCTGATCTTCTTTCATTCCTATCGTTTAATCGGTCTCGTTGACTATCACAATTTATAATAATCACCCCTTTGCAATAACACAAATCATTGTAAAATAGGGCTATTGGATGGGTAAGTTGAACCACAGGGATTGCTCGTTTATGGCAACCAAGATTGTAAAATCACTTTTAGTTTGATGAAAGAGGTGTAGAGTTTTTGTTTGGTTTGTCACTTGGTGACTTTGAAATTACAATGTGCATTAAACCCTAAATTGAAGGAAAATAAGAGGAAGGAAATCTAGGTAGAGAGGACTAGGGAAGTGAATCCACTACCTTCCCTATAAACATGCTAGATTATGATTAACTTGGGGAAACAACATATATATGTGACCATGGAATGCAACAACACAAAATTGCTACATTACCTTCAAGAAATTCATGAAATCAATAGGCAAGAATAATCTATCAAAGTTTTACATGCTTGAACTACCTAAACTAGGGTGTAGCCTTAGACATGCTCACTAAGCTAGAGATTATCAAACCCTCAATCCAATGGTAAGAACACATGAAATCAAGAATCAAGATTAATCCATCAAAGGGAGGCCCTAAGCTATGGACTAAAAAGTTTCTCATAAATCATGCCATTAAAACCATTTCAAAACCTCATTTTCATTGTCACTATAAAAATGCAAGCCATACAACCATGAGAACATACAATCAAAGACAAGATAATAGATTCCACATGATCATTTATATAAATTTAGGTTCATTACATCAAGATGAGTGCTCTAGATTGCAAAACTACCACATATATACATCATTCCCCAAAATAAAATCAAAACTAGAGCATGCTTCCAAAGAAAGGCTTCATCACCTCCCTAGAAAGGGAGTTAGTTACCCATGGATGTAAAGGAACAAGGTGTGGATAAGATCCTCTGCTCCATTTTCACCCTTAGTAGCCAAGAATAACTCACGAGCTCTCTAGAACCAATATTTCTCTTTCTAGCAATATCCTACAATGTGAGATATCCCATTACATGATACAAGCCACCAAATATATCCTAAAAATCTTATCTATCTCCCCTAATTCGTGGCTCAGAAATCCCAAGAAGGAAGCCTAGCCATTCATTCAGTCAAAGGGGATAACTTAAGCAAAATCATGGAGTGGGTGAGCAGCTTTCTACAGATTGGCGGGCGCCCGCAGCGCTTGGCGGGGGTCCGTGCTGTACTGAGGAGGCTCGAGGATGGTATTTGGTGGGGGCCCGTAAGGCACGGCAGGCCCCCACGGTTTTCGAAGTAGTCTGCCTCATTTGGCGGGCGCCTGCAGGTGCATAGTGAGCTCCCGCGCAGTGTCAGGGGTAACCCTTGGTGAGGGCCTGCATTGCATTGCAGGTCCTTACAAAAATTAATACTCTTTGGACCATTTAGCAGGCGCTCGCAGGTCCTTGCGGGCGCCCGCAATGCTGCAACAATAATCTGAATTACTTTTTGAATTGGCTTCAGCTTGACCCGATGTCACGATAATTGTTCTTAGCACTTTTTATAGGGACACCGGGAGTTCAATGGGATACTGGCTTGGCCAACATAAAGGTCCCCAGCAACGGCATGCTTTGATTCTTCTAGAACTCATCAAAGCATCTCTTTTAACTCTTTTTGGGGAACCAACCTGAAAATAAACAAAAGCATGCTAATGAAGCTAATATATACAATATGATTAACTAATGGACTTAACTAATGCAAATAAGGGCGCTTGAATATGCAATATTCAGCACTTATCACACTCCCAAACTTACATTTTGCTAGTCCCATAGCAAAACCAAAAATTAAACTCTTGACAAAATGACAACATTTAAAATGCTATCAACATGAATCAACCATGGTACAAGAAAATACGCACAGCTCATTTGCAACTTAGAACATGCAGAACATTGGAGACAGAATCATTATGCAGACTACCTTGAGTATATGAAGCCTTGATTTAACATAATGGCTAAACACATTTCAATTCTCATGCATCAACATCATAGTTTATATAAATACTTTAATTGTCATCTCTTTAATAGAAATCAACTCTAACTTCAATGAAAGTGAACCGGATTCCCAATATGTGGCTTTTACCTTCTTTTTTCAATTAAAAAAAATAAGCTTCAAATCATTGAATTTCCCTTTTGAATGAAGTCTCTAAGGCATGAATTTATTCAAAATATAACTTTTGTTGCTTCTTGTTTTGTATTGTTTTGTTTTTTTTTTATTATTTTTTATTTTTTTTATGATACATATTATGTTTGTGCAATGCCGAAGCCCCTTAAGCTTTCTAACCGACCCATGTAGCAAGTGTTAGGCCAGCAACTCCCAAACCGGATGGCTTTAGGGTGCTAAGTGTAAAGACACTCTAAGGGCTTAATAACTCGAGTTGGCAAGGCTACGAACTCCAACGAACCATATTTAATTATTTTTATTTTTGTGAATGACCGTGCAATGCCTAAGTCCCTTAAGCTTTCTAACCAACCCATGTAGCAAGTGTTAGGCCAGCAACTCCCAAACCGGATGGCTTTAGGGTGCTAAGTGTAAGGACATTCCAAGGGCTTAATAACTCGACTTAGCAAGGCTACGAACTTAAACTAGTCATTATCCTTATATATATATTTTGGATTCAATGCCAAAGATATCCATTCATTAGGGTCTTCAATTCAAATCAACTGAGTCAAGGTCAAGGTCAATCAGGTTGTATGCCTCACAATTGAGTTTCCGGTGTGCATCTGTGCAGTGTAAAGCATGGAAGAGTATGAAATCCAACGAAAATCTAATTAAAGCATTTATACAAACCGGTTTGAATCAACAAGATCATTTCAGATTTTTCTTTATTTTCAAAACTATCATTTGCTTCTATACACAAAGTATTAAACATATGCTTCCATCTCCAACAAGTTCCAAATTACAGAATCAATGCTTTCAAAAAAAAAAATGATTTTCTTACTTTACATGAACAATTAGCGCATGCAAACAAAAATGTAATACCAAAAATGCAATAATGTACCCCCAAACTTGAATGTCACATTGTCGTCAATGTGAGAAGACAAAGAATGGAATTGGAATTAAAAAAGGAGGGTACAAAGAGTAATAATACCAAGTGGAGGAAAAATCAGTGGCGGTATAAACAGACCACCATGCGAATTCCAAAAGTAGCGCCCCCAAACTTGATTCTATAAACCTGTCAAAACACATCTATGCACAACAAGCATCATATAAATCCTGACAAAGAGAAAAATAAACAACTGCAATTTATTTAACTAAAAACGAAGGGTGCAAAATAGTAAAAACAATTGCAGTTAAGAGTTCAAAATAGGAACTAAAAAGCATGCCAAAAGCGGCCCAAAAGAAATCCAAATAGTATTACTAAAAAGTAAAATAGATAATGAAAGCATAAAATCACTCCATCATCGGAGTGGAGGATGAGCCACCGGCACCGCCTGGGGCTCGGTCAATCAGAGTCTGGAGCATCACTTGTAGTGCCTGCTATCCCTCCTTAGTCTCATTACGGAAGTCCGTAAGGGAGCCCTCAATAGTGTTGGCTTATAGCTGAATGGTATCAAGACAAGTGCTGAGCGAGTCGTAGTCAGCACGGGACATAGCGGGAGGTGGTGGCGCAACTGGTGCGGGAGCAGTCGGTGTAGGAGCAACAGGGACAGCTGGACCTTCCCAATCAAACCAATCAAACACATCACCAATGCATGCTTGTTGAGACGTCTTAAGCTGGACGGTACTCGACTTCTATGCACCACTATCAAAAAGGAAAACGTCCGTGCTCTTTTCTTCTCCTTGGGGGGCCTTGAATTGTTTATTCTTGAGGAGCCTGGTGACCAAGTACGGAAAAGGAAGGGCCCGAGTGAGGGCATTGTCCAATTATGTCACAAAAAGGTCATTGTAAACCTTGAGAAGTTGGTCCCAGATGAGTTTTGGGATAAAAAACCAACAGTCTGTCTCAGCGGCATAAAGGGTTTGTAGAAAAACCTCTTTATGCTCAAAATGCTTGGGAATGGGAATGACATTTTTAGCAATGACGGGGTCCACGAACTAGAGCCGGTACGGAACGAATGATTTATTTGTGCTTGCTTTTCGACTGCTGGTAAACATGTTATGGCAAATTTCCTCTACAATGTCGAACAATTTCAGATTAAGTAGAGGCTCAACGTACAAAGGCAGGCCCGCCTCATCCACCGGAGATTCCAATGGACATGCCAAAGCCATGGCATGGTCTTGAATGTTGAATTCAAAAGCCGCTCCACCGATGGTGGTCTTAATGACGTCCGGCTCCACACATGAATAGAACATGTTGGAATAGAACTAGCGGACGATGCAAGGATAGAAAGCGCTAGCGCGTGGCTTGAATAGAGATTTTAGGACACGGTCCGTCAATTCTTTGACCGCCCACGCCATTTCCGGATTGTCTTCGAAGCCGTCTTGGATGACAAATTTGGCCTTGATTTTGATGGGCCATTCCACCCAATTTGGCGTGGGAGGTTCATTGGATGGACCCTCGGATGAGCGAGCACGCTTGGCGGAAAGTTTGGGCGCCATTTGGGAAGAAGAAGTTGGTTCGAGCAATTTATCAAACACCTAGCGTGCAAGACAAAATGGAAGAGAGCCAAAGGTTGATTAGAACTTGAAAACCCAAAAATTTTGGACCTGCAATCAAAAAGACACAACCCCAAATAATTGCAAATCCTCCACATAATCAATCCCATCCTCCATTGTTCAAAAATTTAGAGAAATAGAGGGAAATAGAAGCTTACCCAATAATGGAAGAAACCAAAGGAAACCCCTCTTGCTTGGCACAAAAATGGAGATGATGAGGATAATGGAAGAAGGTTGATGGAGATGGATGAGGGAGAGAGAAAAGAGAGGTAGAATGATGGAGAAAGGAATAGAAAGCGAGGGGTTGGGGTCGGCTAGAGAGAAAAGGGAATGATAAAAGGGGAAATAGGCCATGAAATGGGTTTTAAAAAGAATCTGCGAATGTTAGCGGGCGCCCGCGCAGTGTCCTGGCGTGCAGTTAGAAGGCCCCGTGGGCACTTGGCGGGCCCTCTCAAGGATTAGCGGGGCCCCGCGACCTTGCAAAATCAACTGCCTGTTTTGGAGGGCGCCCGTGCTGCTTCTGGGCAGAAAACCTCCTCTTGATGATGGAGTGATTTTTTTGGCCTAACGGAGGCAGGGCCGAGGTCGAAAAATTCCTAAATTTGAAAATTAAGCTTGTATGGACCTTAGAGACTGTGTATAGTTCCCGAAACGGGAATCGGAGCTCAATTGCAAAAGTGATATTTTTAGAGGCCCAACTTTCTCGTGATTTTTGGATTAGTCGAGAAAATTGCCGGAATGACCTTGAAAAATTCCGAAAATGGTACCGAGACCTTAAAATGAGTAAGACAACCGAATGTGACTTTTGGGATGCAATCCGAGACAATTCCAGAAAAGGTCACACTTTGGCTATACTTAACGAATTTCTGGAAAATTCTTGGCTAAGGCAACTTGGAAGAGGGGAGCTTGGAAGTTGAAAGAATTTCTTCTCATGAGTGCTAAATTTAATGTCGATAGCTAGATGACCATGATTTTGCATCAGTCCTCGTAAATTGGGTCCGTCAATAGGACTTTCTCTACTTTGCGGATTGGGACTATGCCATCAACATAAGGCTTAAGCCGTAGGCCATTAACCTTAAAGAGAGATCCATTGGTAGGATCATGAAGTTCAATTTCACCATGAGGAAAAACGGATGAGATAACATATGGACCATCCCATCACGAACGGAGTTTACCGGGAAAGAGTCTCAAGCTAGAATTGAAGAGCCAAACTTTCTATCTAGGGGAAAAAGACTTGTTAACAACGTGTTTGTCATGAAATGCTTTAGTGTTTGCCTTATAGATTATACGCATCATTTTGAATTTCCTTAAGCTCATTGAGCTGCAATTTGCGATTAGAGCCGGCTTGCTTAAGATCAAAGTTGAACCGTTTTATGGCCCAATAAGTGCGGTGCTCTAACTCTACCGGGAGATGACAAGCTTTACCAAAGACAAGTCGACATGGTGACATGCCGATGGGCGTCTTATACGCTTTCCGGTAGGCCTAAAGTGCATCATTTAGTCTTAATGACCAATCTTTACGGTCCGGTTGAACCGTTTTTTCCAGAATATGCTTGATCTCATGATTAGATACTTTAACTTGACCACTCGTTTGAGGGTGGTAAGGTGTGGCAACCTTTTGGGTAACAAAGTACTTGAGAAGGACGGATTTGAGATAGCGATTACAGAAATGAGAACCTCCATCACTGATGAGGGCTCTTGGCGTACCAAACTAACTAAAGATGTTCGATTGAATGAACTTGACCACAGCTTTATGATCGTTGGTTTTGGTAGCCTTCGCCTCAACCCACTTGACACGTAATCCACCGCTACAAGAATGTACTCATAGCCATAAGGGGATGGAAACGGTCCCATGAAGTCAATTCCCCACACATCAAAATTTTCTATGATTAAGATGGGGGTAAGGGGCATCATGTCTCTTCTGGACATGGATCCGAGCTTTTGGCAATGCTCACATGACTTGCAAAAATTGTAAGCATCCCAAAACAAAGATGGCCAATAAAATCCGCTTTGAAGGACTTTCTCAGCAGTTTTGTTGGCACTGAAGTGTCTTCCACATGCAAGTGTGTGGCAGAAATTTAGGACACTTGAGAATTCAGATTCGAGAATGCATCGCCGGATGATTTGATCCGGGTAATACTTGAATAGTTCCGAATCTTCCCAAAAGAAAATTTTAACTTGGGAGAAGAACCGGTCTTTTTCTTGTTTTGACCATTTGGATGAAATTTTTCCTACCACAAGGTAGTTGACAATATCCGCAAACCATGGGAGATTTGAATGAGAAATCTGAAATAGTTGCTTATCCGGAAAGGAATCACGAACTGTAGCAAATTTAGAAGATTTCTCTATGAGTAAGTGAGACAGATGGTCTGCGATAACATTGTCTAACCCCTTTTTATCCCGGATTTCAATGTCAAACTCTTGGAGTAAGAGTATCCATTGAATTAGGCGGGGTTTGGTCCCTTTTTTAGCGAGTAAATGCCTAAGAGTGGCATGGTCCGAAAAGACAATGACCTTGGATCCAAGAAGGTAAGAACGGAATTTATCCAAGACATAAACCACAGCTAGCAACTCTTTTTCAGTGGTGGTGTAATTCAATTGAGCATCAAATAGAGTTTTGCTAGCGTAATAGATGGCATGCAGAAGCTTGTCCACACGATGGCCCAAAACCGCACCCAATGCATAATCAGATACATCACACATAATCTTAAATGGAAGACACCAGTTAGGCGGGTTCATAATTGGGGCTAATGAGAGAAGAGTACGGAGCTTCTTGAAAGCTTCCAAACGGGCTTCATCAAAATTGAAGGGAATATCCTTGGTACGTAGATTACACAAGGGCCGAGATATTTTGCTAAAATCTTTGATGAAGCGGCGATAAAAGCCGGCATGACCAAGAAAGGAATGGATTTGTTGGACAGAATTTGGAGGAGGAAGATTAGAGATCAATTCGACTTTGGCCTTATTGACCTCAATTCCCCTTTTAGAAATGACATGTCCCAAGACAATGCCTTCTTGGACCATAAAATGACTCTTTTCTTAACTTAGAATAAGATTTGTCTCCTTGCATCTTTGAAGCACAAGGGATAAATTGTGGAGACAGGAGTTAAAGGAAGATCCAAAGACGGAGAAATCATCCATGAATACTTCCAAAATTTTTTCAATCATATCGAAAAATATGGACATCATGCACCTTTGGAAAGTTGCCGGTGCATTGCATAGCCCAAAAGGCATGCGTCTATAGTCAAATGTTCCAAAGGGACATGTGAATGTGGTCTTCTCTTGATCTTGAGGATCAATTACCACTTGGTTATAGCCAGAATTACCATCAAGAAAACAGTAGTAGCTTTGGCCAGCTAGCCTTTCTAGGATTTAATCAATGAATGGGAGTGGGAAATGATCCTTCCTAATGGTAGAATTTAGCTTCCGGTAGTCAATGCACACACGCCACTCGGTGGTGGTGCGTTGTGGCATGAGCCCACCCGCTAAATTTTCAACAACTGTGAGACCGGATTTCTTGGGAACAACTTGGGTGGGGCTTACCCACTTGCTATCAAAGATGGGGTAGATGATTCCCGCATCTAGTAGCTTGATCACTGCTTTCATAACCACTTCCTTTATGTTGGAATTCAACTAGCGCTGAACTTTTCTAGAAGGTTTTGCGTCGTCCTCCATATAGATGCGATACATACAAATAGAAGGGTCGATTCCTTTCAAATCAGCCACTACCCAGCCAATAGCTTCTTTGTGCTCTTGTAGCACCGCTAAAAGGCTATTTTCTTGGTCCTTTAAAAGGTCCGATGCAATGATGACCGAAAGAGTTTGATTTGCACCAAGAAACACATACTTGAGGTGAGTCGGGAACGGCTTTAACTCAAGTTGGGGTGGGGATTTCAAGGAAGGGACCAGACGAGTAGTGGAAAGTTGAGGAAGTAGTTCTCTTGGCACTTTCTAAGGAGGAAATTCCATGATAGCACCAATGTCGAGCAAATAATTCACTTCTTGGATGGATTGATCGATATCAAAGTTTGCGAAATCAAAGTGAGACATGCAAGTTTCAAGAGGATCCTTGCTTAGAATGAAGGGGAGAGATTATTTGACCACTTTATCTACCACATCAATGAGAAAACAATCATCCTCGTCAGAAGGATGTTGAGTTGCATGAAAAAAGTGGAGTTTGACTTGCATATTTCCAAAGGCAATATCCATCACCCCGGTTCGGCAATTTATCGAAGCATTAGCCGTAGCTAAGAAAGGCCTACCGAGGATCACGGGAATATATTTTTTTGGATCATGGACTGGTTCCGTGTTAAGAACCACAAAGTCTACTGGGAAGTAGAATTTGTCCACTTTGATTATGACATCTTCAAGAATGCCTCGTGGGTGCTTAACTGATCTGTCGGCAAGCTGTAAGACCATGGAGGTTGGCTTAAAATCTCTTAATGAGCGCTGAAAAGTGCGCATTTAAACCCCTTAAGCTTAGGTATTCTAGAATCTTTATCTATCTTATTTTCCCATCTTAGACTAATTTCATGTTATTGCCCTTTTTAGGTGCTTCTCCTAAAAATAAGTTAATTCAGCCAAATAAGAGCCTTAAAGAAGCTAACTTAAGCTGAATGGAAGAAATGAGCAAAGTGGAAGCAAAATGAAGCAAAGTGTGGAAAAACAACAAGTTCGATCGATCTCAACATTCCTTCGATCAATCTGAAGGTGATCGATCTGGCCAGTTCAAGATGGATCCGAGCCTTTGTCCTTATCCAAAAGAATCCACCACCTTCGATCGATCTAACTTTCCTCAGATCGATCGAAAATATTCAATCTTCCTACCACCCTGCCTACCACTTTTGTCTTTTTCCCAAAATATCTCAAAATATCTCAGAGATTTGTCTTTATTCAAAAAGGCGCCGCCATGGATTGATCGATCTCTGTAGCATTCGATGGATCTCACCTAAGTTCAATCGATCTCTCCACAGTTTGATCAATCGAACTTCCTCAAGTCCGAAATAAAATAAATTCTAGCTCATTAAAAGTTGGCTCTTAGTGCAATCATTGCAAGGACCCTAGTGCACGAATCCAGACCATTGGGTGTGACACTTGACCTACCTATATAAGAATTTTGAGCCACTTTTACATCATAACTTGTAATAACTTGAATATTTCATTTTCACATATCTTGGAGAGGAGGCTAGAGACTAAAGAGCTTTTACACATCTTTGGGAGTTCTTCCATTCTTCTAGGGTTTCCATCAAGAAGGAGGTCATGCCTTCCATTGAGATAGCCCTTGAGGGTTGGATGACTACTTCAATGAGTGGCTAGACATCTACTTGGGGTTAGAGTAGCCCCTAAATTTGCTTCCTAGACTTAGTGTTTTGTATATTTTTAGGGATTTACTTGTAACAAATGTTTTGATCTTGGGTTTATATATATATATCTTGAAATTTCTACTTGATGTGTATGGATTAATGCTTTCAATTGATTATCTATTTCTAACCATATGTCTATGTATGCTAGAATGGATGAGTCATGTGTTTTTCTCTAGATCTAGTGGAGTTTATGCATGTTTATGTGTATGGATAAAGTAAATCTAGAGATGGTCAAAACATGGTGCTTAATTGAACACTCTAGTAATTTATTTGATGGTTCACACTTGTTTCTTGATGGATTGTGCCACACCTTTAGCTTACTTAGTTTAATTTCCATGTCTTTAGTGTAGATGTAGTGTAGTTGCTTCAGATTCATAGATGGTTGGACAATCTATTCTTATTCCTTAGTATTCCATATTTATGAATGCAAAAGCTGTATATTTCTAGATAGTTGTATGTGTATAAATTGTGGTTTTATTGAATGGATTTTGGTCTCATTTGATAGGTTGTGCTTTCCATATGAATTGGCTAGACAATCTATACTTATTTGCCTTCCATGCTTAGTTTCAATTAATGTCACACACACACACAAGTTACAATTCAATTTCCCCATTAATGTACAATTGCTAATGTCTAGTGAAGTCAAGCTTAGTGGTGAGCTCTAGTACCCCAAGTCCTCTCCTCTATATCTTTTTCCCTACATTCTAAATTGTTACTTTTAGCTTGTTCTAATTTGAATTGCATTGTAGTTAATAAACCGAACAAACCACATTTGGATCACTTGACCTACTAACCCTACCTTGTTTCCATTGCAAGTTCGCCTAAAATCCCTTGGGATGATTCCTACTCACCCTAGCTATATTTGTAGTTAGAGTTAGTAGTGGCTTCTTATAAATTTAAAACTTGGCCACACTTTCACCAAATTTGGGGGGTACGCCCCGATCGACACCAAGTTTTTGGCGCCGTTGCCAGGGATTTGAATTGGCAACATCGTGCTTTGGAAACAAATATGAATTAATACTCTTTTGATCATGTCTTTACTTTATTTTCTTTCTAGTTACTTATTGTGTTGGTTCTTGATTGACTAAGAGCATTGAGCAATGAAATCAAGCAAGGGAACAATCAAAGAAAGAAAGCCAAGTGGAGCTAAGCTAAACCAAAGCAAAAAGGCTAAAATCTAAAAAGTTTACAAAACATAGCAAGGCTTGAAAATTGAAAATGAATTGAAGTTGCTAAAGGACCCGTTGTGAGATCTTTCTAACTCAACCTCTAGTTAAATCGTCGGCCTGCGTGGAGGCATGTTTTTACTTTTTTAGATAGATCGTGAACCCGCATGAAGGCAATTTACTTTTCTTTGCATGTTGTTCAAGCATGGGAGTATGGGATCATTGTATGTGGAGAGTTGATTATTGAATTGTTGTGGGGGCGAAGTGATTGTTACTTGTTTTATTTCTTGTTATTTGATTTGTTAGTGCATGCATGGTCGTATGTCATTGAATCATACTCTTGTCCTCTCGATTTTTATCTTGAATCGGTTGTTCGTAATCTTAAGGGAAGAGGTAGTTTTAGTCATTCCCTTTCATCAATGGAAGACATCAATGACGACTACGTGGAGGACCTTGGTCACATAGACCAACAAGGCATCCTCCAACCCAATGTGCATCATGAAAACATCCAAGTACCATTGGCATGCCTAAACCATTCATTCCACCATAACAATAAGGCCAAATTCCATTGGGAATGCCTCAGCCAATTTTTGTTCCACAACCTCCCATTATACAAGCTAACCAAGGTGTTCATGTAGCACCGCCGGTTATGAATCCTCCCATTGCTTTAAGAGATCATTATGTGCCTATTAAGTATAATGCACCCACTTGCTTTCAATTGCCCCCATTTAGAGCACATCACTATGAGATTAAACCACAAACTATTCAAATGCTTCCCAACTATCATGGACTTCCAAGTGAAGGACCCTATAAGCATTTGGATGAGTTTTTTGAAGTGTGTTCCACCGTAAAATACACGGACATGCCAGAAGAAGTGTTAAGGCTTAAACTTTTTCCTTTTACCCTTAAAGACAAGGCAAAATATTGGTTTAACAATCTTAGGTCTTTTTCGATAACCTCTTGGGAAGAAATGCAACAAGAGTTCTTGAAGAAGTACTATCCGGTATCGAAGACCAATGCCATGAGAACTTCTATTCGTGAATTTTCTCAAGGGGACGGGGAAATGTTTCATGAGGCATGGAAAAGGTTTAATGACTTGCTTAGGAAATGCCCACATCATGACATACCTAAATGGCAATTAGTTCAATATTCCTTTGAAAGTTTACCGGATAATTATAAGGGTATGGTTGATGCATCTATGGGTGGTTCTTATCTTGACAAGCATGAAAATGATGTGTGGCAATTGTATGAGAGTATGGGTGAAAATTCAATGCATAGATCCTTATCCTCTAAAAATGGTAGAAATCTAGGTGGAAGGAAAAATGTTGGCTTATATCAAGTCGACAATTCTAATGACATAGACGCCGAGATGAAATCCTTATCTCAAAGGTTTGATCAATTCTTGATCAACCAAAACTCGGTGAACCAACTATCTTCCTCACCTAATATGTTCATCATCGTGCATCTAATGAATCATGTATGACTTGTTCGAGTGTATTGCATTCTACTTCTAATTGTCCTCATGGACATGTGCAAAGTGAAAACCATGAGCTAGTCAATGCTACATTTGTTAACCAAGGAAATAATCCCTATAGCACTCACTATAATCCAGGGTGGAGGAACCATCCAAATTTCTCTTGGAAAAGCCAAGGGAAAGGCTCAAACCCTCCCCAAGGTGGTTTTCAAAACAAGTATATTCCAACTCCAATGCAAGGCCAAGGTTCCCAAGGTTTTAGATCATCATCATTTCAATCACATGGTAATCAATTCTCTAATTCTCATTTTCCTAACCAATCATCGTATTCTCAAGGAAATTCTAGGAGTCCCGCTTTTGAAGAGAAAGTGTTGGCTGTTTTAGACACTCTAGAGGCGAACACTCAATTGCTTCACTCCCATTCTCAATCCATTGCTAAGCTAGAAACCCAAGTCGGGCAAATAGCAAGTACTTTGAATGCTAGAGAGAAAGGGAAAATGCCTCTTAATGCCCCACCAAAGCAACAATGTGTTGTGGAGACTCATTCCACGTCTGAAGGTCACATAATTAAGTATGTCAATGCGGTGACAACCTTGAGGAGTGGGAGAATTTTTGACAACCAAGTGAGTATGTCCAATGAAGAGAGTGAACTGGTGCAACCTAAAGTTGATACCCGTCCCGTTTCACATTTTATTCCTTCTTCATTGCATATGCATGATCATCATGTTGAGAAAGTGTTGAAAAATGATTTGAAAGATGATTTTAAAAATTCTTGTGTTAATGATTCTTCATAGAAAGATTTTGAAAAAGCTTTTGAGCCAAGAGCTCCATTTCCGGATGCCTTGAAAGGATCCATTTATCTTAACAAACAAAAGACAAAGACTAATGAAATTATTGAAATATTTAGGCAAGTGAAGATTAATCTTCCGCTTTTGGATGCAATTAAGCAAATTCTGGCTTATGCCAAGTTCTTGAAAGATCTTTGCACCCAAAAGATGAAGAACAAGAGCCAAGCACTAAGAAAAGTGGTCTTAACCGAGCAAGTGAGCTCCATTTTGCAGCATAACACTCTCCCAAACTTTAAGGACCCCGATTCACCTACTACTTCTTGCATTATTGGTGACCATGTCATTAATCAGGATCTCTTAGATTTAGGGGCTAGTGTTAATCTTCTTCCATATTCAGTGTATGTCAAATTAGGCTTAGGAGACTTGAAACCGACGTCGGTGGTTTTACAACTTGCCGACCGATCCATTAAAAAGCCCTGGGGTATCATTGAGGATGTGTTGATTAAAATTGATAAGTTCTTCTTCCCAGTTGATTTCATTGTCATAGACACGAAACTGGTCCCAAATCCTAAGAGCTAAATTCCCGTTATCCTTGGTTGCCCCTTCTTGGTAACTTCAAATGCCAACATCAATTGTAGGACGGGGATAATGAAAATCTCATTTGGCTACATGAAGGTGAAGTTGAACATCTTTAATCTAACCCCGAATTCAATGGACCAACATGAAGAAGTGTGTGTTGTAGAAAAATGCATTGACAACGAATTTAATAAAGTTGAATCTTTACTTGAGGTTGAACATTCCCATGGCTTGTCTACCAAAAAGAAAGCAAAGAAAGTTGCATTGAAACCAAGTGTTCCAAGGGCATGAAAGCCTAAAAGTTGTTTTAACCAAGGACTATCAATTTCTTTTGAGTCAAATCCAACAAGTTCTCTAGAGAACCATTTGTTGGGTGGGATTCAAAAATCCATTCACCCCGTCAAGGAGGGGATGCACAACAAGATATTTGATCCGGGCTAAAAGAGCCCAACGTCTTGCTAGAGACGTTAAAGACTAGTAAAAATGCTTCGTAGGGTTTACGACCCTATTCCTTCCCCATTTCAATTTTACCTTTCATTTTTTGCGTCGTCTAGATATCTTCTGGGTTTATACACATTGCTTGGAACTATGATTGAGAATGCATGCACTTTCATTTCTAGAATTAAACATCTTGTGCTTGTGCGATCAATTTCGAAAGAGGTTCGATCGATCGAACCTTCATCTCTACATCCAATCACCTCTCAGTTCCATTGATCGAGAATTTCCTGCATACTTCAGCTCTCTGTGTATCAAGCGAACTTCAGTTCAAATCGATCTGAGTGTCCCAAGATTGATCGAGATCTTCCTCAGATTGATCTTCATTCTATACTTAGAATTTTTTTTGAAACCAATGAAAAAGAGCTCTCTGTGCATCGTTCGAACTTGTCTGCAGCTTTTCATCTGTTCGATCGATCGAAGTATCTTCCAGATCGATCTTGGACTGATCGATCTGTGTTCCTTTGTTGACTTTGATTTTAACTGCCCTTTTTAATTTTGAATATATATATTTATATATATTAAAAAAAAAAAATTCTCCAAAAACATTTCATTTTAATTTAATTTTATTTTTATTTTCAAAAATTCCAAAACGATTTTTTTAAATTTTCAAATTTTTTCAAAAGTTTTCAAAAATACTGTGTCGTTTTGAGGCATAGATCGATCTGCATTCCTTCAAGATCGATCTATATTCGATCGATCTGAGATCTTTCCAGATCGATCGAACATATCCAAGATCGTTTTTAAAAACAGAACCTAAGGGTCATTTGGATCGATTTCAAGATCGATCTAAGACCCCAGCTCTCTCCCGTCGCTGTTTTTCATCTCTTCCACCTCCGGCGTGTCTCCGACGACCTTCCAGAGCTTCGAATCTCCATCTCTCATCTCAGATCTCGTCATCCTTCCTTCATTTCCACTTCTCTCATTGAGTTTTGGTTAGTTTGGGTTTTATATCCATTTTTGAGTTTCAATCTATGTATTCTTGATGTTGCCATGTTAGATCTGAGCTTCCTATGTTTGATTCTTGCCATTTTTGAGTTGATGAAGCATATGTATATATATGTAAATATATATGTATATTTTTATATATATTTTTGAATCCGAATTCGATTTTGTGGGTCACGTGCCTATTCAAGTGACCATGGTTGTGTTGTTGAGATGTCGAGGGACCCACAAGCTTGCTCGGGTATCCTTCGTGTCGCCCACATCACAGATCTGTGACTTTTTAATTTCTTTTTAGCAGTTCTATCGATCTCAGTAATTCTCAGATCGATCTGAGTGAGATTGATCTCAATCAAGTCTTGATCGATCGAACATCACAGATTTGCATGCACACTTCACACACAATCACAGATTTGCATGCACACTTCACTAACGAACCGGGTTGAAAAACTCGGGTCGCTATAGGTGGTATCAGAGCTCCTTGGTTTGAATACATTGGACGACGGGTTTTAGGTGCATATCATGCTTTCGTTACCATGTTCTATGTGTTTATATGCTTCATGATAACATGTTTTGGTTGATAACATGTTTATGTACTTACGTGCTACATGTTGTATGCCGTTTGTTTAGTATTATTTTATTCGAATGTAAAGAGCATGACATATGATGTATGCTAGATTAGATTTGTATATGCATAACTGTGTTGTATATTTGGTATGACACGAGGTTGGTCATTGAGGCACGAGTTTGGGTTGATGGTGATTGTAGACACAGTCTTGTGGTGGTTCAGGTTGTTGTCGACCTAGTATTGGTTTTGAGGTGGGTGGTGAGTCACCTTTTGTTTAGGCTCTTGTGAGATGAGTCATTTAGTGTTGCCGTAGTACTAGATTTGTTGGTTTTGGCCCATGATGAGGTTATGGACCTCTTAGGATCTTTGATTGTTCAGGGTGATTCCTCTGGAACTTGCGTTTTTTGTGGGGGGTACATTTGTGGGCGGGTGCATGGCACTGTCATGCTACCGTGCTGGCAAGCTGCAAGTGTAGTTCGGATGGAATCAATGTTGGTTTTGTTTTGATAGACGTTGTCCTTTTGATTGATGATGATGGTGTTTGTTTTGGGGATCAGTCTTGGTGATTGATTTGGTTGTTGTTGGCATGGCTATAGTTGCCATTTTCTTTGAGGAGTCCTTGCTTGATGACGCTTTTGGGATCAAGTCGATTAATTGATGTTTTGGGTAGAGAAAGCATTGCACTATAGTGTCACTAGTAGTGTCACCTTTAGATTCGCAGTTGGATTGTTAGAGTCTTACCATCGTGGTAAGGGCTCACGTTGGTTTTGAGACAGGTTGTTGTCGCACTAATATTTTTCGGAGTCAGTTTATGGCTAGGATTTGCTTTCCCTTTTCCTAGACACTCTAGGACACGATGTCTATAGGATTCATTATTGCATCATTTTTATCTTCTGCAGTTTTGTTTGCTACCATGTTAGTAGTGTCACTTAGGATATTGTGATGCATGAGTGATAAGCGCCGAATATTGCATATTCAAGCGCCCTTAATTGCATTATTTAAGTCCATTGTTTGTTTAATTATGTAGAATACCTTCATATGCACGTTTTTACGTATTTATAGGTTCATTGGCCAAAAAGAAGCAAGAAGGATGCTTTGTGGAGTTTTGAACATCAAAGGTCACAATGCTGAATTTCTGGCAGCAGTGGAACCTGGACTTTGCTCGCCATTTTGACCTTGAAAACTCAAGAACTGGACTTCCCTCATAACATGACATATTTAGAGCTCTGAATCAGCTTTCCAAATCTTCAAGCGGTTCATCATTCAGAGTTCAGAGCAGAGAGTTATGATCTTCTTATCATAGGTGCTCAGAACTGCCTGGCAGCAATGAATTTCTGCCTTCCTCTTCAATTTCGACCAACCATCCTTGAGAATTGGATCTCCACCAAAACATAAAGTTTTTAGAGCTCTGAATTAGCTTTCCAAATCTTCAAACGGTTCATCATTTGGAGTTCAGAGCGCAAAGTTATGGCCATTTTACCAAATTAGGTCTGGGCTGAGCAAACCAAGCATAAGGCATTCTGGCCAATTTTCGAGTGCTCGAGGCCTTATTTCGAGTGCTCGAAATTAGGGCAGATTGCTTCATGAGATCAGCAGTGGAGTCAGGACTTTGCTTGCCATTTTGACCTAGAAAGCTCGAGAACTGGACTTCCATCATAACATGAAAGATTTAGAGCTCTGAATTAACTTTCTAAATCTTCAAACGGTTCATCATTTGGAGCTCAGAGCAGAGAGTTATAGCCTTGTTACCAGAGGTGCACAGAACTGCCTGGCAGCACTGAAGTATTGCCTTTCTCCCCATTTTCGACCAACCAGACTTGAGATTTGGGTCTTCATCAAAACATGAATTTTTTAAAGCTCTGAATCAGCTCTCCAAATCTTTAAACGGTTTGTCATTCGGAGTTTGGAACGCAAAGTTATGGCTGTTTAACCGAATTAGGTCTGGGCGGAGCAAGGCAAGAATGGAGCATTCTGCTCCAATTTCGAGTGCTCGAGCCCTTATTTCGAGTGCTCAAAATTAAGGCAGAATTGCATCCGGAAATGGCCCATTTTCAGCCACTTGCATCTTGGGTTCCTCAATTCTAATTTCCCTCTTTAATGGTTGGTTGGAGATGTTGGTTGGTGGGGATTTTTTGAGCCTTATCTCTAGAAGATAAGAGAGGGAAGCCACACAATACATTAAGCTACATTTCTACAAGGTTAGAGGAGAGAGAAGAGAGCAAGAAAAGAGGAGTTCTTCAAGCCAACACAAGGGAGCACGAAAATGGAGTTGGATGCCTTGCTTCCTCCTTTATCGAGAGCTACCATGGGTAACTAAACCTCTTCTTAGGGAGTTGATGTAACCCTTGTCAAGTAAATATGTATTAATTGTGTTTATATTTGGGGAACTTTGCATTTATGTAACAAGTTGTTTAATCTAGAGATACACTTTGATGTATTTGTGTTTCATTCCATATTTAATCTTGTAGAGACTCTTTTCTTGTCTTAAAAATTGTTTCTTCATGATTATGCTACTTACATCTTTATAGTGAGAATGAAGATGAGATTATACAATGGTTTTAATGGCATGTTGTTTAAGAAATTTGATATTCCATGGCTTAGGGAAACCGTTGATGGATTATGGCTTAGTTCTAGACTTCATGTGCACTTATCACACAAATTGAGGACTTTGATAGTTCATAGCTTAGGAAGGATACTTCATTCTATACCCTAGTTTAGATAGATGACTTATGCCAACCTTGGATGGATTATACTTAATTCTTGAATGTGTGAACTTCTTGAAGATATTGTAGTTGTCTTGCATTTCTACATATCATGGTTGCATGTATACTTTGTTCCCCAAGTTAATTGCAATTAGGCATGTTTATATGGCTTGTGGTGAAGTCAATTCCCTAGTCTCTTCTCTATTGTTCTATCTCTTTACTTCCTAGCACACTATTGTTTTATGCACTTTGAATTCCTAGTTTAGTGACCATAAAACAAACCCTCTATGAACACCCCTTATCACTCTAAAATAACTCTAGACACTTAGGTTGCCATAGATTAGCGCAGTCCCAGTGGTTCGACTTACCCGACCAATAGCCCTATTTTACAATGATTCGTGCTATTGCGAAGGTTGATGTTAATTGACCAACCGATCAATTTTTGGCGCCGTTGCCGGGGACTGCAAACTGTTTAGCGACCAAAGTTCTAGGGTTAATTTAGCTTGATTGTGCATATTGTGTTTTGTGAATATTTCTTATGTGTTTTAACCATCTTTGTGTTGTAAGTGAGATCCTAGGGACTCGAAGCTTGCCGTGGGAATGCTAGCAAATTGTGAGTCTAGAGGACCCCAGGTAAGTCTTGTGACTTCTAGTTTCGAATTGTGGATATTGTGCATGTGTTAAGCTTAGAAGTAGTTAATTTATTTGTGAAGCCCTTGTCGAGGCTATTTTTGTTTTACTATATTGCAAAGCATCGGTCCTTGTCGTGGCCATTTATTTCCTATCTTGTTGATAATTGAGGAGAAAGGGATCATTGTATGTGGAGTTGATGATAAAGAATTGTTGTGTTGATTATGTTGTGTGTTGTTGATGTTTAACTCCTAGATGGAGAATAATTATCTCCCAACTCAATTCTACGCACCACATGCGTTTTGTGATTTTTGCTCTAGTAATTCACATCATACAAGAGATTGTCTTCCAACGAGACAATTCTCGGATTTTTATCTAGAGCAACCAAATGAAAATTTCTTTGAACCGGGTAGTGATCCATACTTCAATGGTTACAACTCAGGTTAGGGAGACCAACAAAACTTCTTGTGGCATGACATAGGAAATTCAACCCCACAATCTCATATGCAACCTTTTCAACCCAATGATCATTCTTTCCCGCCCTCTTCTCCTTTTCCACCGTCTCCATTGGATGAGCTGATTGTTGCTAACAAACAAATGATGGAGTCTATGCACACGCAAATGATGGACTCCAACAATCAACTATTGGCTTCCCTTGCTAGCATGCAATCCACAGTAGAGTCTATCAATCAAGTGGTACCATATCACCAGTCCCAAGTTAGTGCAATGATAGATGACCAAATATCTCAAATTCAACAAAGGATTAATGCTAAAAATCATGAAGAGGAGGAAACATTTTCATTTGAATTTATGGCCAATCCAAAAGAAAATTCTATGAATGATGAGATTACTCCTAGTAACTTTCATCATATGAATGATCAAGTGGTTATTACATATGAAAATGATGAAATGGTGGTTGAAGATCAAATTGTTACCCCACATCAAAATGAAGCAATTGTGGTTCAAAATGGGAAAAATAATGATGTAGAGATTGTCTACCCTACTCCAAAACAGCCCCTACATAATCCTTTGCTTGATGCACCTCCTTCAATGGAGGATCCTCTAAAAGCTTGTTTGGCTCATTTCAATTGTGAGGATTTTAATGTTGACAATTCCATTTCGGAGGTGAATTCTTTGCTTAATATTCATCCACCTATTCATTCTCTTCCTTGGTCAACATCAAATGTATCTCTTTCTTGGGAGCTTGCATCTCATCCCATTCCCTCACTTGAGTTGTCTCAAGTTGTTGAGCCCGAACTGCCAGATAAGTGTGAGGAGGATGTTGAAATTTTGAAGGATAAGTTGTCGAGCATTCCCGTGCTCAATGTGACCCTTCAAAAGCCTTTGCTAGGTGCACTCTCACCTACTCCATCTTCCTATAATCCAAATCAGCCCCATAGTCTAAAGTACTTCATTGAGGATGAAGAGTGGATTGAGGTCTTTCCATTACCTCTTTCCAACTTTTGTCTTCAAGCTCTTTTTCTTCCGCTTCCAAACGAACTTTTTTACTTAGGGAAGCTTGAATCTCTAGAGAGACATGGTATAGGGTAAGGAGGACTAACCTGATCTCGGTGCGTCTAGCTATCGACGCTAAATTTAGCACTCATGGGAAGCAATTATTTCAATTTCCAAGCTTCCCTCCTTTCAATTGCCTGAGCCTTGAAATTTTCTGGGAAATGGTTTCGAAAAGCCAAAAATTTGATTTTCCTGGAATGCTCTTCAGTTGTGTTCCACAATTTTAGACCGGCTTCTTAGACCTTCTCAACTCTTGTTTTCATTCCCGGAAGTTTCCGGCTCTATCAGGCAATTTTCTCGGACTTTCGACATGGCACTCACATGCATAACCTCTCATCTTCAATGCATTGTTGAAATGTTCTTAATCTCATCCATGCATTGAAGAGATGTTCCAAAGTTTAAAAAATTTCTCAAAATCATCCATGCATTGTGTGAGGTTGCAAAAGTTGGGAAATCTTCTTGAAATCATCCATGCACTCATTGAAAAAAAAAAAAAAAAATTTGCACAATTTGAAAAATTTTCTAAATTTTCCATGCATTACAATGAAGTGTAGAGTTTGACAATTTTCCCTCCTTGCATTAGAATGGATTGAAGTTCAAAAGTTGAAAGTTCATCCATGCAATATTGCATTTTTGCATGCATAGACACCTTGCTTGCATGCATTCCATTCATTTCTATGTTGCATGCATTTTTTTTTATGTTGCATGCATTTCTATGTTGCATGCATTCCATGCACTTCTTTGTTGCAATCTTACATGATGGATGGATGGTTGGAAGCACCATGCATGGCAATCCATCCATGCAAGATCATCCATGCATTCAAGTTGGCTGAAACATTCCATCTCCAAGTGCCAATTCATTTCCAAGCTACTGAGCCAATTTCGTGCCCTCCAAATCCCATTCAGATTGCTCCAAATTACCACACCAATTTTGCATGCTCACTGCCCAAGTTTGGAGCGCTCTAGCTTCCATTTGGATTGCTCCAATTGTGAACCAAACTTCCATGAGCCTACTGCCTTCATTTAGAGCACTCTAGCTCCCATTTGGAGTGCTCCAAATTTTCAGCCCAACTTCCGTAACCTTCTGAGCCATTTTAGAGCACTCTAAATTCTGGTTTGAGTGCTCGAACTCCATGCACCAACCAACCCTCACTCTCTGCCAAAATCTCGAGCACTTGCAATACCATTTCGATTGCTCGAAATTGCTTGCACCATCCACCCTCTCGGCATCATCCTCAACCTTCTCTCTCTCTCTCTTACCACTCTCGGCTTCTCACTCTCGGCCACCTCAACTCCAACCCACCAACCTCTCACCATGCATGCCCTCAAGCACACCACCCACACCCATGCACACCTCCATGCATGCACACCATGCAAGCCACCACCATCCCTCATCAACTCTCTCTCATTCCACAACCCACCATCACCAATCTACACCCCTTCAACCTTTCCCTCACTCACTGCCAAGACTTCGAGCCCTCGAAGTCCCATTTCAAGTGCTCGAAGTGTGTAGCACAATACACCATCCTCACATTCCGAGCCCACGCAACCAACCTCCCAACCTCATGCATCTCCTTCCTCTCGGCTTCTCTCCATTCCCTTCCCTCCCTCGGCTTCAAACACCAAACCAACCTTCCTCATCTCATTTCTCTCTCTCCACAGCACAACCACCCCCTCAACACCATGCACACACCACCCCCAAGCAACCAACCTCCATTCCCCAAACCAACCACTCTCGGTATACCTCTCTGCAACCCAAAACACCAACCCCACAACCTCATCTCCATAAACCATGCATGTATTTCAACACCACCCCATCAACCACAAACCAACCTCTCGCAGCCAACCATGCAAACCAACTTCTCTCTCTTCCACCATCCTTCCTCAACCCCAACATCAACCAACCAAACCCACAACCCAACACCACCATGCTCAGGCACCAATCCTGCATGCACACATCTCTCGGCATCTTCCACCATTTGTCTTCCTACAGAAATTAATAGTACTAATAATAATAATAATACTAAATAAATAAATAAATTTTTTGGCATTATTTTGTTTTGCATTTTACGCTTATGGCTAATGTTAGCATTTGTCGTTTGTTTGGATTTTTTATCTTGCACTAAAATTTAGGTTAGTGTTTTAATTTCTGTTTTGGTTTTTCTTACGAGACCTATGCTTTTACCTGTGTACATTAGTTGTGTTTTGATAGGTCTTTATATCCAAGTTTGGGGGACGCCGTTGCGTACTCACATGGCTGAACATCTACGTCGTCGTCACTCCACTTGGTATTATTGTTCCTTTCCCCCCTTTTTGCTCTTATTTTGATTTACTTGTCTTCTCACATTGAGGACAATGTGACATTTAAGTTTGGGGGTGCATTTATGCATTTTTGTTTCATAATTTTTGCTAAGCAATGATAGTATAACTTGGAACTTATCGAAGACAAAGCATATGTTTAATACCTTGTGTATAGAAGCAATGGACATTTTTGAAAATAAAGAAAAATTTGAGTTAAAATGATCATGTGGATTCAAATTAGTCTGTATAAATGTCTCAATTAGATTCTTGCTGGATTTGACACTCTTTTAAGCTTCACAATGCACAGATGCACATTGGAAACTTAACTGTGAGGCATGCAACTTAATCGACCTTGACCTTGGCCTAGTGAATCTGATTTGATGAACCTAATAGATGAATATCTTTGGCATGATTTAAGTTGTCTAAAAAAAAAAAAAAAAAACTAAGAAAGAAAGAAAAAATGACCAGTTGACGTTCGTAGCCTTTCTAACTCGAGCTATTAAGCCCTTTGGAGTGTCTCTTCACTTAACACCCTGAAGCCATTTGGTTTGGGAGTTGTTGGCCTAACGCTTGCTACAAGGGTTGGTTAGAAAGCTTAAAGGACTTTAACATTGCACGGTCAGTCAAAAAAATTGTAATAAACATGGTTCGCTAGAGTTCGTAGCCTTTCCAACTTGAGCTATTAAGCCCTTTGGAGTGTCTCTACACTTAACACCCTAAAGCTATCTGGTTTGGGAGTTGTTGGCCTAACGCTTGCTATATAGGTTGGTTAGAAAGCTTAAGGGACTTCAGCATTGCACAACCATCTTATGTTTCACTTCTGAGTTACAATAAATTGTCAACAAGCAACAAAAGTTGTCTTGTAAATAAAATCATGCCTTAGGGACCTCATTTAAAGGGGAATTCAATGATTTGAAAACTTGTGTTTTGAAATTGGAAAAGAAAGTAAAAGCCGCATGTTGAGAATCCAATTCACTTTTACTGAAGTTAGAGTTGATTTCCATTCAAGAGATGATAATTGAGTTATTTATATAGTCTATGATGTTGATACATACATGTTGAAATGTGTTTAGTATCAATGCTTCATATATGCAAGGTAGTCTTCCCAATGACCCCATCTCTAGTTCTTTGTTGTTTCAAATTATATTTGAGCTATGTTTGCACTTCATTTCACCATGGATGATATTTTTGTGGTAGCATGCCCATGGTTGTATTTTCATTGAAGTATTCATTTTGGTTTTGCTAAGGGACTAGCAAAATGTAAGTTTGGGGGTGTGATAAGCGCCGAATATTGCATATTCAAGCACCCTTAATTGCATTATTTAAGTCCATTGTTTGTTTAATTATGTAGATTACCTTTATATGCACGTTTTTGCGTATTTTCAGGTTCATTGGCCAAAAAGAAGCAAGAAGGATGCTTTGTGGAGTTTTGAACATCAAAGGTCACAATGCTGAATTTCTGGCAGCAGTGGAACCTGGACTTTGCTCGCCATTTTGACCTTGAAAACTCGAGAACTGGACTTCTCTCATAACATGAAATATTTAGAGCTCTGAATCAGCTTTCCAAATCTTCAAGTGGTTTGTCATTCGGAGTTCGGAGCAGAGAGTTATGATCTTCTTATCATAGGTGCTCAGAACTGCCTGGCAGCAATGAATTTCTGCTTTCCTCTTCAATTTCGACCAAACGTCCTTGAGAATTGGATCTCCACCAAAACATCAAGTTTTTAGAGCTCTGAATTAGCTTTCCAAATCCTCAAACGGTTCATCATTTGGAGTTCAGAGCGCAAAGTTATGGCCGTTTTACCAAAGTAGGTCCGGGCGGAGCAAACCAAGCATAAGGCATTCTGGCCAATTTTCGAGTGCTCGAGGCCTTATTTCAAGTGCTCGAAATTAGGGCAGATTGCTTCACGAGATCAGCAGTGGAGTCAGGACTTTGCTTGCCATTTTGACCTAGAAAGCTCGAGAACTGGACTTCCATCATAACATGAAAGATTTAGAGCTCTGAATTAGCTTTCTAAATCTTCAAACAGTTCATCATTCGGAGCTCGGAGCAGAGAGTTATGGCCTTGTTACCAGAGGTGCACAGAACTGCCTGGCAGCACTGAAGTACTGCCTTTCTCCCCATTTTCGGCCAACCAGACTTGAGATTTGGGTCTTCATCAAAACATGAAGTTTTTAAAGCTTTGAATCAGCTCTCCAAATCTTTAAACGGTTCGTCATTCGGAGTTCGGAGACCAAAGTTATGGCTGTTTAACCGAAGTAGGTCTGGGCGGAGCATGGCAAGAATGGAGCATTCTGCTCCAATTTCGAGTGCTCGAGCCCTTATTTCGAGTGCTCGAAATTAGGGCAGAATTGCATCCGGAAATGGCCCATTTTCAGCCACTTGCATCTTGAGTTCCTCAATTCTAATTTCCCTCTTTAATGGTTGGTTGGAAATATTGGTTGGTGGGGATTTTTTGAGCCTTATCTCTAGAAGATAAGAGAGGGAAGCCACACAATACATTAAGCTACATTTCTACAAGATTAGAGGAGAGAGAAGAGAGCAAGAAAAGAGGAGTTCTTCAAGCCAACACAAGGGAGCACGAAAATGGAGTTGGATGCCTTGCTTCCTCCTTCATCGAGAGCTACCATGGGTAACTAAACCTCTTCTTAGGGAGTTGATGTAACCCTTGTCAAGTAAATATGTATTAATTGTGTTTATATTTGGGGAACTTTGCATTTATGTAACAAGTTGTTTAATCTAGAGATACACTTTGATGTATTTGTGTTTCATTCCATATTTAATCTTGTAGAGACTCTTTTCTTGTCTTAAAAATTGTTTCTTCATGATTATGCTACTTACATCTTTATAGTGAGAATGAAGATGAGATTATACAATGGTTTTAATGGCATGTTGTTTAAGAAATTTGATATTCCATGGCTTAGGGAAACCGTTGATGGATTATGGCTTAGTTCTAGACTTCATGTGCACTTATCACACAAATTGAGGACTTTGATAGTTCATAGCTTAGGAAGGATACTTCATTCTATACCCTAGTTTAGATAGATGACTTATGCCAACCTTGGATGGATTATACTTAATTCTTGAATGTGTGAACTTCTTGAAGATATTGTAGTTGTCTTGCATTTCTACATATCATGGTTGCATGTATACTTTGTTCCCCAAGTTAATTGCAATTAGGCATGTTTATATGGCTTGTGGTGAAGTCAATTCCCTAGTCTCTTCTCTATTGTTCTATCTCTTTACTTCCTAGCACACTATTGTTTTATGCACTTTGAATTCCTAGTTTAGTGACCATAAAACAAACCCTCTATGAACACCCCTTATCACTCTAAAATAACTCTAGACACTTAGGTTGCCATAGATTAGCGCAGTCCCAGTGGTTCGACTTACCCGACCAATAGCCCTATTTTACAATGATTCGTGCTATTGCGAAGGTTGATGTTAATTGACCAACCGATTAATTTTTGGCGCCGTTGCCGGGGACTGCAAACTGTTTAGCGACCAAAGTTCTAGGGTTAATTTAGCTTGATTGTGCATATTGTGTTTTGTGAATATTTCTTATGTGTTTTAACCATCTTTGTGTTGTAAGTGAGATCCTAGGGACTCGAAGCTTGCCGTGGGAATGCTAGCAAATTGTGAGTCTAGAGGACCCCAGGTAAGTCTTGTGACTTCTAGTTTCGAATTGTGGATATTGTGCATGTGTTAAGCTTAGCAGTAGTTAATTTATTTGTGAAGCCCTTGTCGAGGCTATTTTTGTTTTACTATATTGCAAAGCATCGGTCCTTGTCGTGGCCATTTATTTCATATCTTGTTGATAATTGAGGAGAAAGGGATCATTGTATGTGGAGTTGATGATAAAGAATTGTTGTGTTGATTATGTTGTGTGTTGTTGATGTTTAACTCCTAGATGGAGAATAATTATCTCCCAACTCAATTCTACGCACCACATGCGTTTTGTGATTTTTGCTCTAGTAATTCACATCATACAAGAGATTGTCTTCCAACGAGACAATTCTCGGATTTTTATCTAGAGCAACCAAATGAAAATTTCTTTGAACCGGGTAGTGATCCATACTTCAATGGTTACAACTCAGGTTAGGGAGACCAACAAAACTTCTTGTGGCATGACATAGGAAATTCAACCCCACAATCATAGTGGGTGAAGTCTTTGACCTTGTTGTCTTTCATTTCAGAGATGGATTCGTAGTGTTGTCTTTCTTAGGACTGGTGGTTTCCTTTCTTTCTTGTTTTCCCTTGGGGAGTTTTTGCCGTGGTTGTTGGCAAAGTTGTAGTGCTCAGAGTGAGTTAACCGGTGTGAGGTCATTTTTTGGGGACTTATGTCCATATCATTGAGGATTTATTTGATTCGAGAGGTGAGCTTGATGCCCTTTTGAGAATGTCTTTCGGAGGCTTGTTCCAGTTTTGGAGGCCTAGATGTAGTTGACTCTTAGGAGAAGTTTTGGAGGATCGTTGTTGTATATGGTTTATTATGAAGTTTCTCGTCCTAGTTATGACTAGGCATAGTTTTGAGGAATTATAGTTCCAGTGATTGTTTTTGGATTGAAATTGAGGAATTTTGATTTGGCTTGGTGATGCCAAGCACAGTTTTGAGAGACTCATTTTGTGATTTTGATTGTCAGGATTTTGATGTATGTGCCACTTGGTGGACTTGTATTTTGAGGATTTAGTTATCCATGATAGGGATATGGATTTGATGTTTGATTACGGTGTAGTCTTGTAGTTGATCCGTTTCAGGGAGAAATGTGAAGGACTTTCGATGAAATGTCTTATTGTGAGGTTCGTTTTGATTTCTATAGGCATTGATTTGCTTGTTAGGTTTTGGATTCCTGATTAATGTTGTTAATAGGGGTATTTTGAGACATTGGAGATGTTGGTTTTGCTGTATTGAGGATTTGGGGCCTTAAGCATACCGGTACCTATAGCATTGTTGTCAGAGTTTTGGGATTGGCCAGGATGGTCTGATAGGACATCTTTGGACCATATCTCAACTCTCACAAAATGTTGGTCCCCGTAGTGCTTTTGGTAATGATCATTTTTGACATTGATGTCATTGGTATTGAGAGGTTTCATGGGTAGATCTAGTGGGGGGGTAGGTTATAAACTAGTGCCTTATACTGTTATGATACTGTACAAGTTATGTGTTGTAGGCGAGTGCTAGTTGTCGTCGATGCTACCTTACTGACGAGTAAGTGTGGGCGGGCACTAGGTACTATCATTGCTACCACACATTTGAGTACGTCGTGGGCGGGTTTTGGTCACTATTCATACTGCCACATTGTGTTTGTTCTGTACCCTGATTTGATATGTGGTTATCTTGGAGATCTTTTGGTGGTCGTTTTTGGATCGGTATGATGGTTCATCTGGAGGGATGTTTACAGTTGTTGTCTTCTGTTCCTTTGTCTCACCTTGGGTTCTGTGTGTGAGTTTCGACTTGTTGGGTGGCCATGTAGTCACTTTCCTTTTGAGAGGTTGTCCTATCGTTAGCACGTGGGTGCGAATGACATTGGTCTGTGCGTTGTCTTTCAGTTTTGGGATTGCTTTTGTATCGCGTTGTGTGGGATACTCGGAGGTGTACTCCATAGTTATCCTGGTTTCACCTTTTGTTTTGTTGGGGCTGGATTTTTGGGACGAAATCCCTTTAAGGTGGGAAGGTTGTAATGACCCGGATTTTAACGGATAATTTTTTTCCGTTGTCTTTCCTTTTTGAGTTCGGTTTCTTGTCACTTAGTGTCATCTTGAGTGCTCTGGAATGATTTCTGAGACTCTTTCCTATGGATTGACAACTTCCTTTGAGGACCGAGTCGTTTCCACATTTTTCGTTTTTCGACACTATTCACTTTTTGTCCTTTTCCCTATTTTGTCTTTTTTCCCATTTGTCACTTTGTTGGCATAACCACACTTCTTGTGTTCGGAGTTGGTTTCTGACTTCACGTATCTTCATTCTCAGTGGTTTCCATGAAATACGTATCCTTACTTTTATAGTAAAGTACTCTAGTTGCTCCCGGTGTCCATAGAGGCATGGATGCACAGTTCTTTGGAATCTTTTTCTCTTCTTGGGGTGTTTTTCATAAATATCTTTTGAAGATATTTATTTCAGGGGTTTCTAAGAAAATATATTTTTGGAAGATATTTTCATTCTGGGGCAGTTTCGCAGTTTTCACTTTTTGGAGGGACTATTGTGCAATTAATGAAAGTTATTGCTCAATGTCTTATTTTGAGCCTGGATCCTCGTACGGGATTCATTTTCACTTTTCATCGAGTCGTGTACTCTTGGAATTTCCTCTTGGTCGATGTTTTCCAGTTTTAGGGTTTCTGACCCCAGTTTGCGCCAAACTTGTTTGGGGCATAACTTTCTGCTCGGGACTCGGTTTTTGACGCCGTTTCTTCCGTTGTTCATATTTTCATATTTTAAATCTTTTTTATTCATGGAGTTTTTCCATATGAGCGCGTCTACTCAAATTTTACTTTTTCAGACCTGGTAGGGCCCGTTCAGGGCACTTTTTGAGATTTTCTATAAATAGGGTGTGAGACAAGAGAATATCAGATTTTTCGCTCTCTCCTCTCTCTTGGCCGGATCTCATGGCAGCCATGGCTGCCATGCTTCTATCTCTTCTTTTGGTTCACTTTTCCTTGATGGAAAGTCTTCGCCCTTAACGTTTATTGTTCCCCTCGTCGTGCTCTACCTTTCAACCTTATTAGAATCCATTTCTGACCAATTTTTGAGTTCAGGTTTGAAGTCAAGTTGTGATTTTGATGGGGCTTTTTGGAGATTCATGTTCATGGCGTTGTCCCCGACAAAACCTAAGAGTTTCGTTGGATTCGGAGCACTTTCATTTTGGTGGGGATTTGAGATTTCATCTCAAATTGAGGTAGGGAATGTTTTAGGATTTTTGCGTGTTGTATTATGTGTTTTCCATGATTATACAACATATATGTATGCCTTGAATCAAATCTAGAAAGTTAGTAATTTTTATTTCTTTGTATAATATTTAAAATTCAAAGGTGTATATAACTTGGATTTGAATTGTGGCATGCTAGAAAGCTTAGTTTTATTATGTTTGTTTACATATGTTTAATTGGGATTATTTGAATAAAAGTTGCATCTTTTAGTTACTATTTATCTTTTGTGAAAGATTTATTCCCATGGCCATAACTTGCATGAAATTGACATGTGATATGCTTTTAAATTAAGTCTTGGCATGTTATTTAACATATTTTAATTTGAGAGCATTTGGTTGAGTTTGAAATTCTAGAGGCTTTAATTAAATGAATTAATTAAAATCTATTTTGTGGTTTCATTGGCCTAATTAAGCTTTTGAATGCATATATGTAATGACCATGATTTGTCCTTTACATATATTAAACTGAGGCCATTTGGAAATGATGTGAAATCTAGAGAGTTTAATTATTTTGATTTAATTAAATTCTATCTTGTTTATCCATGGATTTAATCATGTTTTCGAAGTTGCTTCTATGTTGAGATCATGGATTTGGACTTATTGAGTATTCACTTGATTGTGTTTTAAGCATTGAAGAGCATTGTTGCTAAATTTATATTCATGAGAACATGTTTCTAATATGAATATTGTAACACCCCCACATTTTCCACGCATAAGTTGATCAGGCTTATACACGAAAAACGAGGGATATCAAAAACAATTGGCAATATACAAGCATGGAATATAAAAATGATGATAATAAAAGAATTTAGACAGGAAATGAACACTAAATAATACAACATCCATCCATCCTTTATTTAATACCGTACTTCATTACAACTTGGAAATCCTATGTCAAGGATCCCTAAATATAACCCTGAGAGTTCAACGTCAAAAGTAAATAAAAACTGAAACTGAAGTATTACATAAACTTCTACCCTGCACTGGATCGTAAGAGTAGATGAGTTCGGATGGTGGTCCCCCACTGCTAACCTCAACCTTGAAACGGATACTGACCGTATCCTGAAATAACAACAATGGTGGGTCAACCCCACGAGCAAGTCCTCTCTACTATGACCCAAATCAGAGAATCAAATAAATTAATCATTATGAATCGGATGAGTACTATATCTGTATACATCCTACGGGAACTATCCGATGTATAACATGACCTCAACCAGAATAGACGGTGATCACTTAGACTCACACTAGGTGGTCAAGTGTCGCCTTTCCCTACCCGGGAAATCAGCTATTATACATGGTGCACGGTACTGACAACACAGACTATAACGAACTACACATTGATAACACCTCGCAAAGTACTGATGAATTAGGCAACACATGCCAACAATATTAATAAATATACCGAGAATGTCAATTAGGCAACACATGCCAATAATATTAAACCACATACCCCGACAGCCACACATCTGTCTATCGCAACGAATGCATAAGGTATAAATGAGTCTAAACTTATTAGCCAGCTCATATGGTTCTATATGGCAACACATCCATATAATATAAATGCGACATAATTAAACAGTCCATTTATTTCCTGAAATGCACACAGCATAATAATCATGGTTTAAATATCAATTAACAGTATAAACATCTCATAAGATATCATGGATAATTTATCTGACTAAAACCATGGCCTTCTTTAATTTAACAGTAATGTTTGATACCATTTAATACGATAATAACACTATTTATATTTAACAATGTCGTTAAATAAATCACATTAGTATCCGTACTGCGAACGAGCCAATAAATGCTTAGAAAAGATTAATCGGTCATAAGAATAAGTAACGGGTGTTAAAATAATAATTTCGTGGCCCGTTAAACCCGTAAATACCAACACAGTACCTAAAAATCCAAGTTTAAGGTTCTGGAATTTACAAAACAGGCTTCCAGCAGCTGTAGGGACCCCACACGCGCCCTCACGCGCCTCCCAGAGCCTCCCCACGCGCAGCCCAACCTTCCCCACTCTCCCACGCGCCTCCACGCGCGTCTGGCATCAGCCACGCGCCCGCACGCGCTCCCATGCGCGTCTGGAGCGTTCCACGCGCGCGCACGCGCTGCCACGCGCGTACTAAGGTTACCTTGCTGACGCGGCGTGTGCTGGTTGGTCGGTTGCATCATCCTACTATGGGTGCGCTACACTGAATCAGCTCACCCTCTCATCACTCAATCCTGTGCTTATGGATCCGGGTGTACCGCGGTAACATGGACCGCGATGCACCGGATCAATCAGACTCCACTAATGGCCAGGATGCGCGCGCGCACTAACCTACCATGCGCCGCATCACACCGGATCACTCCGGTCACCTTCTTCACTGCCGGTGGCCGGAATCCTTGCCGGAGGCTCGCCGGAAATTGCAGAAAAGCCCCGGAAAATTCCTAAAAATTCTAAAAAAAATCCCAAAGGCCATAATAATTATTTTTAGCTATATTTTGATTACATAGGCCATAAAATAATTGTTGACCACCTTTAATAATTAAAATTCCTTTCTTTAATAAATAAAAAAAAATTTAATTTAATAATTTCCTAGCATGATCTCTAAGCTCTATAATTATTTAAATAATCTAAACAATTAATTTATGGATTCAAAGGGGAAAAGTAGATAATAACTTGCCTTTTTGGATTTAAAATAAATCCGCCAGTCTGCGCGTAGTCGGGTAAATTCCCTACACCGGTCCAAGCTCCTTTCTTTCTCTCTCTTCCTTTCCACACTTTTACAATGGCTCACTAGAATTTTGCTCTTCTACTTACGTGAGTTTCTTTCAAATTGTAACTAACTAACTAATATATACTAATTTATATAATATATATAATACAAATATCTAACTTAAACATTAACTTTCAACATTCCCACCTATATGGCTTTAAGACAATGCAATCTTAATCAAGATATTTGATCCACCATTCTACCATAGTAAATGAAATTCTATCCTAATATTTAATTTTCCATCATTACATTGATTTAATATTCTTATTATTATAACTATTATTATTATTAATAAACTTTTATAATAATTATTATATTATTATTATTATTATTATTAAACTAATATAATTATTATTATTACAAAATAATACATTATATCATCATAATACTATATAACACAAATATAATACTTTACTTAACTAATAATGATTAATATAAGCATAACCAACAAATAAAATTATTAATAATAATACATGCATAATTACATGAACAAATTTACTATTTTAACATACACAATTAATTTACATGCACAATTAAATGAACTTAATATAATAATGTAGTATGCACAAATAAATAAAATTAATTAACCTAACACAAAATTAATTTAAATACATTCTTTAAAATTACGGGGTATTACATTCTCCCCCCCTAATAAAGGAATTTCGTCCCCGAAATTCACTACATACCTGTATTAAAAAGTTCTGGATACTTGGCACGGATAATATCTTCCCGTTCCCAAGTAGACTCTGTAGCACTATGATGACTCCACTGTACACGTACTAATGGAATAGTCTTCGTGCGCAGTATCTGATTCCTACGATCGAGAATACAGTAAGGTTGTTCCAAATAGGTTGCATCGGGTTGCAACTCAATCTCACCCACATCAATGTGTTGATATCGATCTTCTTCCCGTAGAAATTTTCGCAGCATAGATACATGAAAAACATTATGTACTCTATGAAGATTATCTGGTAGAGCCAGACGATAAGCTACTGCCCCAATCCGATCTGTAATCATAAAAGGACCCACAAACCGAGGCGATAACTTACCCTTTGACCCAAACCGCATTACTCCCTTCATAGGAGAAACCTTAAGCAAAACCTGATCACCAACCTTAAACTCCAAAGCACGAGTTCGACGGTCAGCATAACTTTTCTATCTGCTTTGAGCTGTACGCATCCGATCCCTAATGATAGCGATCTTTTCTGACGTGTCCTTAATAAATTCAGGACCCAGAAAGCTGTTCTCACCAACTCCAAGCCAACAGACAGGAGACCTACACGGTCTGCCGTACAAAGCCTCAAATGGTGCCATACCAATAGTTTTCTGATAACTATTGTTATAAGCAAACTCTGAAAGCGGCAAATATTCCTCCCAATTGCCCTTAAAACCAAGAACACATGCCCGCAACATGTCTTCTAAAATCTGATTAACTCGCTCAGTCTGTCCATCTGTTTGAGGATGATAAGCAGTGCTAAGATAAAGTTCTGTACCCAAAGCCTGCTGAAAGCTCCTCCAAAATCCTGATACAAACTTCGGATCTCTATCTGATACGATGGACAATGGTACTCCATGAAGTTTCACCATTTCTGCAATATACAGCTTAACATACTGTTCTGACATAAAGTTTGACCGAACAGGCAGAAAATGAGCGGACTTGGTCAGTCTATCAACAATGACCCAAATAGAGTTGTGATTATGCTGTGAAGTAGGTAATCCCTCTATGAAGTCCATGGAAATACTCTCCCATTTCCACTCTGGTATGGGAAGTGGCTGTAACGATCCTGGCGGTCTCTGATGATCAATTTTAATCATCTGATAGGTGCTACATTTAGAGACAAAGATAGCTATATCTCTTTTCATGCCGGCCCACCAAAACTGGCGTTTCATGTCCTGATACATCTTGTCTCCCCCTGGATGTACAGAGAACTTAGAAGTGTGTGTGTCTCTCATCACAACATTTCTCAAATTATCAGCTGAAGGCACAATTAAACGTCCCTTGTACCTCAATCCTCCATCAGTCCCTATAGAATAAAAAGGAACATCTCCGGAGGCTAACTCCGAAACCCGATCAATACACTGTTGATCTGAGAGTTGCGCTTGAATGACCTGATGGATGATAAAAGGAGTTACTACCACACATGCCATAAAAGCATCTGCTAACTCATCAACAGTCTTCAAAGCATCCCACTCTGTTGTAAACAAAGCTGAAAGGCTGACATAGGGTCGGCGGCTGAGTGCGTCTGCTACAACATTCGCTTTCCCTGGATGATACTGAATAGAGAAATGATAGTCTTTCACGAACTCCAACCATCTGCGCTGTCTCATATTCAGTTCCCTCTGTGTGAACAAATACTGTAGACTTTTATGATCGCTAAACAATCGAAAAGTCTCCCCCAAAAGATAATGTCTCCAAATACGCAAGGCAAAAACCACTGCTGCGAGCTCTAGATCGTGAGTCGGGTAATTAAGCTCATGAGGCTTAAGCTTCCTAGACCCATAAGAAACTGGTCGCTCTTCTTGCATCAACACACAACCCAAACCCTTCAGAGAAGCGTCGGTAAATACTAAATACTCGATTCCACTCTGAGGTGTGGCTAAGACAGGTGCAGAAGTTAACTTACTCTTCAATTCAGCAAAAGCAGTCTGACAAGAATCATCCCATACAAATGGTACATTCTTCTTAGTCAGATGAGTAAGTGGACCCGCAATTTTGGAAAATCCCTGGATGAACCTGCGATAATACCCCGCCAATCCCAGAAAACTGCGAATCTCTGTCGGTGAGGTAGGCTGTCCCCACTCCATAACGGCCGCAACCTTGGCTGGATCTACTGCTAACCCTTCTTCTGACACTACATGTCCCAGAAATTTGACCTCTTTCTGCCAAAATTCACACTTCTCAAACTTCGCAAACAACTGATGTTCTCGAAGTGTCTGCAATACTGTGCGTAAATGTCTGGCATGGTCCTTCTCCGACTTAGAGTAAACCAGAATATCATCAATGAAAACAATGACAAACTGATCTAAGTATTCTCTGAATACTCTATTCATCAAGTCCATAAAGACAGCTGGAGCGTTCGTTAAACCAAAAGGCATAACACGAAACTCATAAGATCCGTACCTTGTGAGAAATGCTGTCTTTGGAACATCTTGTTCTCTGACTCGTAGCTGATGATAACCAGACCTCAAATCGATCTTTGAGAAGTAAGTAGCTCCCTTCAACTGATCAAACAGGTCATCAATTCTGGGCAACGGGTACTTGTTGCGAACAGTGACCTTGTTCAGTTCTCTGTAATCAATACAAAGACGAAGAGATCCATCCTTCTTCTTTACAAATAGTACTGGTGCTCCCCATGGTGAAGTACTCCTGCGAATAAATCCCTGGCTGAGCAACTGCTGAATTTGATCTTTCAACTCTCGCATCTCCACTGGTGCCATTCTGTACGGCGCCTTAGCAATAGGCGTAGTGCCTGGAGCTAAATCAATGACGAAGTCTATCTCTCGACTCGGTGGCAAGCCTGGAATTTCCCGGAATACATCCTGGAATTCCTGTACTACCGGGATACTGTCAAGAGATACCGCAGTCGCTTCCTGGGAGTCCTCCTCAAGAACGAATAAATAAGTGCTAGGCCCTCTATCAGGTTGTGGTACAACAAGAAGATACATCTCCTGTCCTGGTATAGCAAATACAATAGACTTTTCGTAACAGTTAACCTGAGCATGGTACTGAGATAACCAGTCCATCCCAAGTATAACATCATACGAATGCATATCTAACACTAACAAATTTGCAAGAAATCGAAGCCGGCCCATATCTATAAGGATATCACCGCTATACTCTCGTAAAATTGCGCCAACTCCCAATGGTGTATAAATATTAAGAGGTTGGTCACATAACTGAGTCGTCATACCAGATAAGATAACAAAAGATCTAGACACAAAAGAATGTGATGCACCAGTGTTAAACAGTATACAAGCAGTTCTACCATGTATAGAAAACATACCCTCAATAGCCTGAGGAGCCTGCGCATTATGTGGCATGAAGTTATAAACTCTGCCATGATGCAACTGCTGTGGAGGTTGTCCCGGAGGAAATGGTGGTGCTGGAAGTGCCGGAAAATTCTGAACTTGCCCACGTGGCATCGGTGGGGCCGGTAGAGGTAATGGCTGATTAGGTCTCGGCTGCCCATACTGTCCCTGCTTAGCTTTGGGACACATCTTGGCCGGATGCCCAATCTCTCTACAGTGATAGCAACGTCCCGTAAAAGGACCTGCCTGCCTCCTCTGTTGACTTCCTGACCACTGTTCCTGTCCGGTCTGAGGTATCCCACCTTGTCTACCCTGATTAGGGACTCCATCCCTCTGCACATCTGGGTTTCCTTTGTTTTTCTTCCAAGGTTGATGTCCTTGAAATCTGCCTCGATCATTGGACTTGGTACCACTGCTGCTTCCTTTCTCCACTATCTGGTAGTCTCGGTTAGTCCGCTTATCTCCCTTGGACTTTTGGTAATCACTCCTCATCTGGCAGTGCTGTAAAGTGGCATTAACCACCTGGATATAAGTAGTATATGCAGGACTACCTATGATCACCACTTTAATCGGCCATATCAACCCTTTCACAAAGCGGTCTCTCTTCTTTTCTTCCGTATTGACCTCCTCTGGTGCAAATAATGACAAGTTAATGAACTTCTATTCATACTCAGCCACAGTCATATCCTCCTGTTGCAGATCCAGAAATTCAGTCTTCATCGCTGATCTTACTGACATAGGAAAATACTTGTCGTCAAAGCGAGTCTGAAATTCAGCATACGTCAATCTGGTCCTCTCATCGACAGTAGTAATAGACTCCCACCACTGCAATGCATTGCCTATCAGCATAAACGTAGCCAGCATCTGTTTCTGCACTTCGGTACAGATTACCATCCGAAGATGACGCTCGCTCTCCTGTTTCCACTGATATGCTAACAAGACATCTGTGGACCCCGCAAATGTCGGTGGATTTCCCCGGATGAACGAGTGACGAACTTTGTCCCATGACATTGGCTGTGCCACTGGTTCAGGAACAGGTACTATCGGAGGAGGTTGCTGGTTTCGTAGAGCAGATGCTACTCCTGCTGCTACAGCTCATGCAATGATATCAGCAACTTGAGGAGAAAATTCCTGATTCTCATTTTGAGTTGGGGAAATACTGCGATGCTGGTTCGCATTCCTTGTCCCACGCCGAGACATCCTTCTTTTAAATTCAAAAAAATCTAACGTCAGTACATTATAATAGACCGACTAAAAGAATACAAAGAACCCTAATATTTAGGCTCTAATTATCAGAATACACAACGCGGAAGTATAGTAATCACAGATCCCTAAGACACTCGAACCTGGAATGCTCTGATACCAACTGTAACACCCCCACATTTTCCACGCATAAGTTGATCAGGCTTATACACGAAAAACGAGGGATATCAAAAACAATTGGCAATATACAAGCATGGAATATAAAAATGATGATAATAAAAGAATTTAGACAGGAAATGAACACTAAATAATACAACATCCATCCATCCTTTATTTAATACCGTACTTCATTACAACTTGGAAATCCTATGTCAAGGATCCTTAAATATAACCCTGAGAGTTCAACGTCAAAAGTAAATAAAAACTGAAACTGAAGTATTACATAAAACTTCTACCCTGCACTGGATCGTAAGAGTAGATGAGTTCGGATGGTGGTCCCCCACTGCTAACCTCAATCTTGAAACGGATACTAACCGTATCCTGAAATAACAACAATGGTGGGTCAACCCCACGAGCAAGTCCTCTCTACTATGACCCAAATCAGAGAATCAAATAAACTAATCATTATGAATCAGATGAGTACTATATCTGTATACATCCTACGGGAACTATCCGATGTATAACATGACCTCAACCAGAATAGACGGTGATCACTTAGACTCACACTAGGTGGTCAAGTGTCGCCTTTCCCTACCCGGGAAATCAGCTATTATACATGGTGCACGGTACTGACAACACAGACTATAACGAACTACACATTGATAACACCTCGCAAAGTACTGATGAATTAGGCAACACATGCCAACAATATTAATAAATATACCGAGAATGTCAATTAGGCAACACATGCCAATAATATTAAACCACATACCCCGACAGCCACACATCTGTCTATCGCAACGAATGCATAAGGTATAAATGAGTCTAAACTTATTAGCCAGCTCATATGGTTCTATATGGCAACACATCCATATAATATAAATGCGACATAATTAAACAGTCCATTTATTTCCTGAAATGCACACAGCATAATAATCATGGTTTAAATATCAATTAACAGTATAAACATCTCATAAGATATCATGGATAATTTATCTGACTAAAACCATGGCCTTCTTTAATTTAACAGTAATGTTTGATACCATTTAATACGATAATAACACTATTTATATTTAACAATGTCGTTAAATAAATCACATTAGTATCCGTATTGCGAACGAGCCAATAAATGCTTAGAAAAGATTAATCGGTCATAAGAATAAGTAACGGGTGTTAAAATAATAATTTCGTGGCCCGTTAAACCCGTAAATACCAACACAGTACCTAAAAATCCAAGTTTAAGGTTCTGGAATTTACAAAACAGGCTTCCAGCAGCTGTAGGGACCCCACACGCGCCCTCACGCGCCTCCCAGAGCCTCCCCACGCGCAGCCCAACCTTCCCCACTCTCCCACGCGCCTCCACGCGCGTCTGGCATCAGCCACGCGCCCGCACGCGCTCCCACGCGCGTCTAGAGCGTTCCACGCGCGCGCACGCGCTGCCACGCGCGTACTAAGGGTACCTTGCTGACGCGGCGTGTGCTGGTTGGTCGGTTGCATCATCCTACTATGGGTGCGCTACACTGAATCAGCTCACCCTCTCATCACTCAATCCTGTGCTTATGGATCCGCGTGTACCGCGGTAACATGGACCGCGATGCACCGGATCAATCAGACTCCACTAATGGCCAGGATGCGCGCGCGCACTAACCTACCATGCGCCGCATCACACCGGATCACTCCGGTCACCTTCTTCACTGCCGGTGGCCGGAATCCTTGCCGGAGGCTCGCCGGAAATTGCAGAAAAGCCCCAGAAAATTCCTAAAAATTCTAAAAAAAATCCCAAAGGCCATAATAATTATTTTTAGCTATATTTTGATTACATAGGCCATAAAATAATTGTTGACCACCTTTAATAATTAAAATTCCTTTCTTTAATAAATAAAAAAAAATTTAATTTAATAATTTCCTAGCATGATCTCTAAGCTCTATAATTATTTAAATAATCTAAACAATTAATTTATGGATTCAAAGGGGAAAAGTAGATAATAACTTGCCTTTTTGGATTTAAAATAAATCCGCCGGTCTGCGCGTAGTCGGGTAAATTCCCTACACCGGTCCAAGCTCCTTTCTTTCTCTCTCTTCCTTTCCACACTTTTACAATGGCTCACTAGAATTTTGCTCTTCTACTTACGTGAGTTTCTTTCAAATTGTAACTAACTAACTAATATATACTAATTTATATAATATATATAATACAAATATCTAACTTAAACATTAACTTTCAACATTCCCACCTATATGGCTTTAAGACAATGCAATCTTAATCAAGATATTTGATCCACCATTCTACCATAGTAAATGAAATTCTATCCTAATATTTAATTTTCCATCATTACATTGATTTAATATTCTTATTATTATAACTATTATTATTATTAATAAACTTTTATAATAATTATTATATTATTATTATTATTATTATTATTAAACTAATATAATTATTATTATTACAAAATAATACATTATATCATCATGATACTATATAACACAAATATAATACTTTACTTAACTAATAATGATTAATATAAGCATAACCAACAAATAAAATTATTAATAATAATACATGCATAATTACATGAACAAATTTACTATTTTAACATACACAATTAATTTACATGCACAATTAAATGAACTTAATATAATAATGTAGTATGCACAAATAAATAAAATTAATTAACCTAACATAAAATTAATTTAAATACATTCTTTAAAATTACGGGGTATTACAAATATATTGTTGACTTGTGATTTCATAGTATTATGAATATGAAATGCTTATTATGCACTACTGGGAGTTAAATTGCTAACTTGTTACTGTGTAGTAGTAATATGTATAAGTTGTGAACTTATTTAGCTTATTTTGGGATCTTGGGACATCGTTGAGTTGAAATGGCATGGGTTTGGCTCTAGTACGGGGACGTGAGTCCTCTAAGTCGTTGAGATAGTGCGCACTAGGGTGGTCTTCCCAGCGGGTTAGTGCCTGGAATAACCATTGAAGTCTCGGCAGAATTCCGAGCGTGATGTCCAAGTCTTCCACTATTTGTTTTCGCATTCAATTCTAAGTTGACAATCATGTTTATCTTGTTGACTTGTGGTTTTGGCTATTGGCGATTTTGATGTTGTTAAGTACATCCATGTTAAATTGTTATATTTAGTTTATTGCACACTTTTTGATTTCTAGTAGATAATCTAGAGAATCTATGTCTTGAGGTGTGGTATTAGATATTCTAATTATACTAAATTGCTATATTTAGTTGATTCGCATTTTAGATTTCAAGTTGATAACCTTGAGAATCTATATCTTGTTGCTTTGTATAGCATGCTTCTATGTTGGTTAAATTGCATAGATATTGTGACTTGTGCTATATTGTTCAAATATAGCTTAGGAATGATCCCTATAGGTTCATTTGGAACATAGATGTTAGGTGGCATGACCACTTTTGTCGTTTTCGCATTTTAGATTTCAAATTGATGACTTTGAGAATCTAAGTTTTGTTGATTTGAGTAACATGCTTCCATGTTACTTAAATTGCATAAATGATGTGATTTAAGCTAGAAATGATCTTAGGTAGCTTAGGATGCTCCTTGGGTCTCACATTGACATAGACGTTAGGTGGAATGAACCACAATAATTAAATCATGCAAACTTGTAAAACGTAGGTCGATGCATGCTCATTTCCTATGAGTAGCTTTATGTTGCTCACCCCTACATTACTGGGACATATTTCAGGTACAGGATTCAAGATATGGAGATTGGCATTTATCTTTGATGATTCGGAGATTTGAAGTTTCTTTCAAAGCATTCTTGTTCACATGCAAGTGTTGGCATGTTTAAGTTTTACTTTTGATGTTGTAACACTTAGTTAGGTTCAACATGCCTATTTTGTCTTATTGTGTGTAAAGTGTACTTAAGTATGTTATTTGGAACCTATTTGATATGTATGATTTATGGCCAAGGGCCACCAACCTTAAAGTACAAGTGTATGCATTCAAGTTGCAAGTTTTGTCATTGAAATGTAATCTTTTCTAACTTGAGGTTTAGCATATGATTTTGAGAAAATGTCATGTAATGAGGCCATGGGCCATTGTAATACATTTCAATATGTAAAGTACACTTGCGAGCATGTTTATATAGCTTAGAAACATGTTTTTGGTTCATATCGTGTTGGGGTTTGAGACTTGGGTGAAGTCTTAACAATTCTTGATCATAGCAGGCCTTAGAGCCGGTTTTCGTGGTGTTTCGGTTGTCCGAAACTTCATTTCGGTCGACTGAAGTCCTTTGGTTTTAGTTTGAGCTTCAAATACATCATTTCCAGTAGGCTTTTGCACTGTTTGGAGTCATTTCGGTCGACCGAAGGCTCATTTCGGTCGACCGAAGCAGCCAACACCTTCCTTCATGTTTTTCAGCTCTCAGCATGTCCATTTCGGTCGACCGAAATAGGTAGATCCCGAGAGTGGCTTCAGTTCAGTTTCAGCACTATTCTTCTGACTTTGAATGGTCATAACTCCTTTGTTTTAAATCCAAATGAGGTGATTCTTGAGCCTAAATTCATGGATTTTGAGTCAGCTTTCCAATGGTACTAATCCCATCCTCAGATTCCAAACACAGTGGGAGTTATTCATGTTTTAGTGAGGTAGTGTCAGTTTTCACTTTAATCGGGATAGGGCATTTTGTGAGATTCTTGTCCAATGTTCATGGAACCTCTTAGAATGTTGTGAAATGACTAGATTAGGTTTCTTTTCCACCTTATTTGACTTGTTTAGAGTCAAGTTTCTCCATTTAAATGGTGAGTTAACCATTTTACCCTTAGGTTCACGGTTTTTGCCCGTTTTGACCCTTGTTTTCGCTTTCATTCTCTTTGAGCTTTGTGACTTCATGGAAAGTCACATTGGTGTCTTAGAGATGGTTTATATCTCTAAGGACTTTGGTTTCATCTTTTGCTTCCGCATTTTGGATCCGTTATCGGGTCAACTTTCGGTTCATCACTAACGAACCGGGTTGAAAAACTCGGGTCGTTACACATAGGACATCTGGGTCCTGATAGGTCTAGGTATACATGCCCACTTGATGTACAATTTTCAAGTTACCTTCTATTCAGGTTGAGACAGACCTATGATCTAGTGAGCGTCCTATAGTGTGTATTTATACATATATAGATTATTTAGCTATTGTTGGATTGACTAGGATATATACATGCATCAAATCTATGCCTGGACTGTAATAGAGTAGAACTTGCTTGTGGGCCTGACCCACCATTATTTTTTAGGTGTTCGTCAGGAGTAGAGGTCATTCGTGCTGAGCAGGGATCAGTCTACTTCATTCTTTCGATTCTACATATGAGATTCTTTTATGCTTCGTTCTTTAGTTATAAACAGTTATTACTGTCACTTGTTCAGATTGGTTTTTAGGGGTCCACACAGTATGTGTAATGACCCGGTCATTTCCTTCCTTTTCTTTTTCCTTAGAATTTCATGGATGAATTTTTTTCGTTGAAATTTCTTTTCTGAGTTCAGTTTCTCGTCGCTTAGTGTCATCTCGAGTGCTTAGAAATGACTTCTGAGACTCTTTCGTGTGGATTGACAACTTCCTTTGAGAACCGAGTCATTTTCGCATTTTCACTTTTCAGACACTATTCACTATTTTGTCTTTTTCCCTGTTTCGTCTTTTCCCCGTTTGTCACGTTATTGGCAAAACCTCACTTCTTGTGTTCGGAGTTGGTTTTTGACTTCATGTGTCTTCATCTTGAGTGGTTTCCACAAAATACGTATCTTTACTTTTGTAAGAAAGTACTCTGGTTGCTCCCGATGTCCATAGGGGCATGGATGCACAGTTCTTCAGAATCTTTTTCTTTTCTTGGGGTGTTTTTCATAAATATCTTTTGAAGATATTTTATTTCAGGGGTATCTAAGAAAATATCTTTTGGAAGATATTTTCATTTAGGGACAGTTTTGCAGTTAACCCCTTTTGTAGGGGCCATTGTGCAATTAATGAAAGTTATTGCAAAATATCTCGTCTGGAGCCTGGATCCTCGTATGGGATTCATTTTCACATTTCGTCGAGTCGTGTACTCTTACAATTCCGTTCTGGTCATTTTTCTCCAGTTTCAGGGTTTCTGGACCCGGTTGTTACCAAACTTGTTTGGGTTATATCTCTCTATCCGGGACTCAGTTTTTGACGCCGTTTCTTCCGTTGTTCATATTTTCTCATTTTGAATCTTTTTTGTTCATAGAGTTTTTCCGTTTGAGCACGTCTGCTCAAATTTCACTTTTCCGGACCCAGCGGGGCCCTTTCGGGGCACTTTTAGGGTTTTTCTATGAATAGGGTGAGAGACAAGATAAATCAGATATTTTGCTTTCTCTCTCCTCTCTTCTGGCCGAAAACCATGGCAGCCATGGCTGCCATCTTTTCTCTCCTCTTTTGGTCCTCTTTTCTTTGATGAAAAGTCTTCGGCCTTAACGTTTGTTGCTCCCTTTGACGACGCGCATCTTTTACCCTTATTTGAACCCGTTTTTGGCCAAATTTTGAGTTTTGTTTTGAGGTCAAGTTGTGATTTTCATGGGGCTTCTTAGGGATTCTTGTCCACGGCGTTGTCCCCGACAAAACCTAGGAGTATCGTCGGATTCGGAGCACTTTTCTTTTGGTGGGGATTTGAGTTTTCATCTCAAATTGAGGTAGGAGATGTCTTAGGTTTATATTAATGTTGTATTGAATGTTTTATGAGCATATACAACTTGTTAGCATGCCTTGTTCAAGTTTTAGTGATTTAATCTAATTTTTTCTTTGTATAAGATTTAATTCACATGGATGTATGTTGTTTAGAATTAAATTGTGGCATGCTAGTAAATTAGGCCTTGGTATGATAGTTAACATATATTAAATTTGGAGCATTTGCATAAGAATTGCAAAACTTATTTAATATTTATCTTTGGTGAAAGATTAATTCACATAGTTGTATCAACCATGAAATCAACTTGTAATGTGATATTAAAGTAGGCCTTGATGAATTCTTTAGCATATATTAAATTGAGGACATTTAGATATGTTTGGAAATCTAGAGGAAAATTAATTAATTAGTTTAATTAATTTTATTTTAATAATTAATTAGTTTAATTAATTTTATTTTAAGTGTTGTTGTCACTTAAATTGATTTTGGGTATGAAATATGTAAAGACTATGTTATAAGCTTTCACATATGTTAATTTGAGCCTATTTGGAATTGAATTGAAATCTAGGGACTTTCATGTTAAGGTGATAATTTCATGAAATGTAGTTTAATTAATTACCTTGTGAGCATGCTACTAACTTATTGTAGAATTAGTACTTGTGGTCTCTAAAGATGGTAATTTGACCTAGCATGACATGTGATATCATTGTCTTGAATAGCTTGTTTAAATATATCTTGTGTAGGTATATAGTATGTTAGAATATTACAATTATTTACCTTGAAAGCTTGATACTAAATTGTGACCTATTTAGTACTTGTGGCTTAGGATGGTAATGTGGCTCAATTGTTGTAAAATATTCTTGCTTTGTGTATAAATTGCATATTGAGGACATGACTTGTCATATGCCATTTAGACTTGAATTCTAGGACATGAGTTGTGTGAATTCAATCTTACTTGTGCATAGAATGTGGTAACTTGCATTTGATTTTGTATAAGTTTTGAACTTATTGGTTTTGGAAAGCTTGTGAGGACATACTTTATGTGATGGCTAGGGTTTAGCTCTAGTACGAAGATAAGAGTCTTTTAAGTCATAAGTGCGCACTAGGTAGTACCTTGTGGGTCGTAATTACCCGAAAATACTTGCTTGGTCTAGCGACCACATGTCCTAGTCTTTCCACTATTTGTTTTTGCATTTAATTTCAAGTTGTTAATCATGGATTACTTGTAGCTTGAGAATTGATGTTTGCTTTGGATATTTGAATCCTGTTTAGTATACTTAAACTTGTATAATTGCTTCATGAGTTAAACTTCATTTAGTATATTTGTGTTATGTATACTTATCATATGCAAAATCCTATTAATTTAGTATACTTGTGTTGTGTACTTGGTTTATGAGTTTTTTCCATGTTAAATGCATACTTGTGTAGAGATGCTTAGACATTGCCTGACTTATCTCAATATAGTTTAGTATACTGAAGCATGTATACTTGTATGCCGTTGTTCAATTGAATTGCATGAGTAGCTTAGGATGCTCCTTGAGTCTCATTGTGATATAGACGTTAGGTGGCATGAGCCTCTTTGACATGTTTCACCTTAAGGTGATATAATTGTAAAATGCTAGGTCGATGCATGCTCATCTCCTATAAGTAGCTTTATGTTACTCACCCACGTTGTGGGGACATTTTTCAGGTTTAAAGACTTGGTTCATGGTGGTCATTGCTCTTTGGATGGCTTATAGCTTTTAAGTTTCCATTTCATGCAAGTGTTCGCATGAAATGCCCTTTTTGTAACCTTATGTATCAAAATTTGTATTCTTTGATTCCATGTATGTAAAGTGTATCTAAGTACACGCCTTTCAATGTATTTGACATGTATGAGTTAAGGCCATGGACCAATGACATGTAACTTGAAATTTTTACACTTTTGTTTTCAAGGCTTATTATGAAAATGTTAAAAATACTAAGTCATTGTTTCATAACTTTTGCATCGGGTGTGGGAGATTCATTCTATTTCTTTCATAGGGTTTCTATGATCATTCTTGAGGTGTGGCCAAGGGCCAAACACCATTTCATTTTAAGTCTCACATTTTAGTTCCATTTTATGAAATTTTAGGCATTTTTGGCCATTGAGAGGTCATATTTTGCATTTGGGATCTTTTGAGGTCGTGGACCATTGGAACGTGTCTCAAATGTCATTTTACGTTTACGTGCATGCTCACATCTCACAAAACTCTTAAGCATTGACTTTTGAACTATCTATGGATAAATTATGAGTTTTTATAAAGAAATTCACGCATTAAAGCATGTTTTAAGTTTTCATTTGCTTTAGTATGTTGTGGATGCTCTTTTGAGGCTAAGGGATGTTTTTAAGCATGCATGGATCATGTGGGATGCTTGCACCACTTTAGAAATGAACCTAGGTCCTTTTTCAAGCTTGGTAGCAGCTTTTCGAGTCATTTCGGTCGTCTGAAACTTCATTTTGGTCGACCAATGGCTTTTGGTGTTTGAGTGAGCATCAAAAACTCACTTTCCAGTAGCCATTTTCAGCTTTCAGGGTCATTTCAGTTGACCGATGGCTCATTTTGGTCTCTTGAACCAACCAAGCCTTAAAAACATGTTTTTAGCTGAAATTTTGTCCATTTCGGTCATCCGATGGGTCATTTCGGTCGACTGAAATAGCTAGATCCCGAGACTAGCTTCTATTGAGTTTCAGCACTATTGTTCCAACTTCAAACGGCCATAACTTCTTCGTTTCTAATCCAAATGGGGGTGATTCTTGAGCCTAAATTCATGAGCTTGAAGTCAGCTTTCCAATGAAACCAACCATGCATTAAAAATCCAATTTTGGTGGGAGTTATTCATGTTTTAGTGAGAGGATGTCAGTTTTTGTTTAAACCGGGAAGGGGCATTTCGTGGGATTCTCATCCAATGTTCTTAGAACCTCTTGGAATGTTTTGAAATGAATAGATTAGGTTTTTTCACCTTATTTGACTTCTTTAGAGTCAAGTCTCTCCTTTTAATGGTGAGTTGACCATTTCGCCCCTTAGTTCACGGTTTTTGGCCGTTTTGACCTTTGTTTCCGCTTTCGTCCTCTCTGAGCTTCGTGGCTTCATGGAAGGTCACATTGATGTCTTAAAGATGGTTTATGTCTCTAAAGACTTTGGTTTCTTCTTTTGCTTCCGCATTTTAGATCCGTTGCCGGGTCAACTTTCGGTTCATCACTGACGCACCGGGTTGAAAAACTTGGGCCGTCATAGTACGGATTCTTGAGTTGTACTAATGGAGGATTTATTGTATCAAAATGAGTTTTATTATTAATGGAAATTTATTAAGAGGTTTTATTATTGGATTATTCTTTTAGTTTTCTTTCAACAAATTATTTATTTCTATTTATTCTTTTGTACTCCGTGTTCGTTTATTGCCGATTTGTTTTTGATATCCCCAGGCGTTCGAGCGTGGGCCTGGCCAACCCACATCCGGAAATCCGGGGGTATCACAAACCCATTTTTTAAAACAAGAAAAATTATTTACATGAAATTCCTTTTTATAAAATCGGCTTATTTTTTTTTAATCTTTCCACCTTCTGTTGATTTTACTAATCTCATAAATGTTGAATTAAATAAGTTGTGATTTATATTTAGAATCAGTTCCTAGACTACATAAAATTTATTTGTGAGTACCCTTATGAAATTATTGTGATATTATTCTAAACACATGTTAGGTTTTTCCTTAACTTTGGTTAATTTTACGAATCTCATATATATTTTTAATAAAATAATTTATGATTTATGTTGAAAATGTGTTCATACACTATATGAAATTCAATTGAGATGGTAGTTATTAAATCATTATGATATTATTCTAAATACGTACTTGGTTTCTCCTTGGACAACTCAAGTTTTAAACATAAAAACAACTAAAAACATTTAACACAACCTATATAATCAAATAATTTTTAAAAGCCCTATATCTTAAATTTAATGTGAATGTGGATACTGAACTAGAGGGAAATAAATTAACGTCTAAAACATATAAATTTATATAAAGTTGTTCATCTAAAATTCTATATTTTTTATATGTGTTATGAAAATATTCTGATACAATATTCAATTCATACATGATACATATTGTAAGGACTTGTAATTCTTATTTATTGTAATCTAAAATTCTAAATTTACCTGTCCATTATGCATCTCAAATATTTTGGTTACCAAATGTCACTTCCAGGTTGGTGCAAAATAAGAAAAACTTGCTTATCATTTCGAATAAAATTACAAGAAATTCTAAACCACAATCTATCACTTAAAATGATAAAAGATTTAGCTTACTGCCGGAATGTATTGAGTTTTTTCAGAATAGATCTCAATGACCAGAAACTTGCTATTATGTTCTTTTATAAAAAAAAATTTTCTTTATGTTTTTTTCTTAAGTCCCACGGTCAAAGTAAGCAACAAAATTTATTATCCAAGTCTTCAATCCATCACAAACAATGTATAGCTTGAGGACCATATATTCTGATGCCATCCGACTAGAGGTTTTCAAAATGAATCTGCCAACAATCTCATCAGAGTCAACCCAGACCCAATTCAACCATCCAAAGTCCTCTTTACCCAATTCCTTATAATGTCAATTGAATTTTCTTATTTCCATAATATTCTTGGGGGAAAATTATTTTAGACTTTTGGTTTCGAAAAGGGACAATACTGATTTGGAGAGAAGAAGAAGAAGAAAGAACAAGAACCAGAGGAGGAAAAATGAAAAATAAAGGGAAGATGAATAAGTTAAACAAGAACCAAAGGAGGAAAAATGACATAGCGTAAGGGAAGATGAATAAGTTAAAAGTAATTTGATTTTGACAAAAGATAAAGGTAATTAGGTGCCGCATATAAGTAAATAAAATAATATTGTATATCACTTGTGTATACGTACATAGTAAAAGAAAATTTAACAAAGTAACTTTCTTACTTCAGTTGCTGAGTTGGCACTTAGTGGGCAGTGATATGGCAAGTGTGGCTGAGTTGGCTTCAACCAGTGAGAGGTGTTATGGAGAGGATTTTTGCCCTTGGTTGCGAGAGAGAGAGAGAAGATCCAACAGTCAAATGGGTGAATTTTGTGAAGGAATAGAGCACGCCGTTGCTGCTTAGATTCTGAATGATCATGACCCCTTCCGAATTCTCCTGGGGATGTAAATCGCGAGATAGGTTGGGTGTAACGTGTTTTTGAATTTATTTAGCAAATACTTATGTTAACATTTCACATAGTAAAATGAGTGTGTCAGCGATGTGTGTGAGATTTTTATCAATGATTAAAAAAAACAAACAAAAAAAATAAAATATAAATATATGCACCTTTAGTTTTTTTAATAACTAAAAATTAACTCACTCACTAGCCTTTTGAACTTTTTGATTTCTTTTGTAGACTTTGAATACATGTAACATGCAATTAACTTTGCTTTTGTAAGCTATCCGGTGCCTGGTCATACAAGAACTCAAGATATCCAATAAGCATGAAGACCTCAGAGATGCCATGAAGGGCGAACTGTGGCACGAGCTAGAAGACAGTGACAGGAATTGTGGCATGTTTATACTTCGCTTCATTGAAGCCAACAACTAGGGTGGCTAGTATGGAAATGAAACAGCCAATACCCATCCGCACCAGAAAGGAGATGCTCCGGTCTACACTCGTGAATCTACAGATAATAGGGACGAACACATAGACATAGAAGATTACTGTGACAAGCATGGAGGTGACTGTGAAGATGGTCATGGAGCTTTCAGGAATTTGAAATGACCTTGTCAGGTGTCTATCCATGGTGTGGGCTTGTTTGATTGAGAATGTGATTTGTTGGGTATAGGCTGCATTGAGGATGATTCCAGCTGCCCATATCGGTCACATTCGAATAAACGTTTTTAGTTCTTCAACTCTATGGATGGTGTCTAGCCTCCACAGGTTGGGTGATTGGAAGTTGTCTTCTTCAGTGACAATGGTTGCCTTATCAAGAAATCTGCATCACACCACGAGCAAAAATTAAACTCATCTAACATTTATTAATAACCAATTTTATCTTCAAATAAATTTTTTATTTTTGAGAAGAAAATTTGATCATGTTTAACCAATGACAAATTGAACCAAGCTTTACAATATAAATGTACTAAATACCAGGTGGCCTAACAGTTCAACAAACTGATAAACCAATGCAATGAATAAAACAAAAGTGATTGATATAAGATGTCAAAGTTAATTCTTCTAGTACAAGTGGAGTGGGGATAATCTAATGAAGGACCAGAATGCTTAGAATTATGAAATGACCTTGTATAAGGCTTAGAATTATGAATATGAGGCACAAATAATTCATAATTTTCCTTTTCGAACAAGCAAGAATGCTTGGAATGTCCATTCTCACACATCCAGTTATCTATATAAAGGGAAATGGTTGAATCATAAGGACTCTCTCATATAACGATCATGACGACAAAGGATACAGTGGTCTTCATCACTCTAAATTCTACTATACACACATGTTTTTGCCAAATGTAATTGAATAATGTTATTAATAAGCAGTTCATATTAAATACGAAATTACATTAAAAAAATTAATAAACTTTAAATTGTTGATTTTAAAAGTAACTTCATATTGCCTTTCAGAATTTTCTTGAAGCGAAAAGAGATCCAAAATTTATAAGTTTTCCCAAAGAGTAAGAAAGTCATTCGTTATTAAAAATACTATCTTTGTGTTTCAATTCACACAATAGTGGCCATAATACTGTGAGATATATATATAAATAAAACTTCAAATTTTGCATAAAATAGAATAGATATTAATATGCAAGTTGATGAGAGGTCCAAAGGCTAAAGCTTACTATCTGTAATTGTGTGATGTCCTTAAAGTCCTCAGAAAAAAATAATAATAAATAAAATAAAAACACTTATAGAAAACTACTTAATCCTATAGAAAAAAGCAGCAGCTAAAGGTTTTTCAAAATTGGAAGAAGAAAAGAAAAGAAAAGAAAATTGTGGTGAACATCTATCTTTGATTCTATTAAGTAAAAACAATTGTAGTTTTAACAACTGTTGGCATGAATATCTACCCATATTCTCATATGCTCAGTGTACTTCATAACATCTACACAAAACAAACGGATAGCGGCAGAGGGACTTACTTCATATGTTGAGTGTGAAGAAGCCTCCGATTGCCAGCTATAGAAGCATCAAGCTCCTCATTCTCATACAACCCTCTAGGATCTGAAACCATGGTTAGACTTCTTTTCCTTATTGCAGCAAAGGAGACTTGTAATAACTGTGTATATGGGCTCCCTACGGGTCTAGTTTTCAGTACAGAGGATATCCGGAAATGAAGGCAATGATGGATACGAACATTGTTATGGTTGGGACTCCAAATCCCTATCCCCATCCAAAATTGTGTTGAATATACACCACTATTATTGTTGATAACACGGTAGGTAACCCCATGAAGAAGTAGTACCAATTGAAGAAGTTCCGCGTCTTAGTCTTTTCTTGAGGGTCTATTTCTTCAAATTGATCTGCCCCTAATGCTAATACGCAAGCCCGAATTCCACCAGACCCCAAAGCGGTCAGTAGGAGAGAGATGTTAATGGTTGCTAATTGGCCAAAATTGGCCTGTTGGCACACTTGCTCACCCTCACCTTGACATGGCGGAGGCCTCAATCCCGGTAATGTTGATGATGATATTAAACATATCACCCCTTGATTACAAAAATATGGTAAGAGTTAAATTTTAGATTCAAACAACAAATAGAAGCTCAATAATTTGACAAAAATTTGGTTTGCTAAAATTAATGTACGCATGCATTAATTTGTACAATTTGTTTTGATAATTTATATTTGATTGTACCATAAAATATATATAAATATATATATTTGATTCATAAGCACTGAATGCATATGTAAATAACCTACCACATGCATCAGTGACATGTGAAAATATTTTTGAGGACTTTCTAAAATACAGATGATGAATAGACTACTGTATATACAACGTTATTTATATTTTGTCTACTATTCATTCATGTACTCATTTGAATTCTCCCATGATGTAAACTAACCATCTCATCCAATGTGGAAAACAAAGGCATTGGGCATAAATAAACTAGCATGAACACTTTGGAGGGTGCAGGGGTATGAATATGCAAAGTATTGAAATTCGATCGATCATGCAAAAGATGGGATTGATCCAAGTTGGATCGATCAGGACATGGTTGAGATCGATCTTTCTCTGATCGTTCAGAGAAAGAGTGTGATCGATCAAACTCTATAGAAAACTCGAACAGTCACAGATCTGTGACGTGGACAACACGAGGGCACCCAAATGTGCTCAAGGACCCCTCTACACCTCAACAAGTCAATATTGGTCACTTAAATTGGCATGTGACTCCCGAAATCGAAATCGGAACAAAATATATACAAAAATATATACATATATATATACATACTTCGAAGCTTCAAAAACGGCAACAATCAACATGGAAGTTTGATATCTAAACATGGAAAACATGGAAAACTCGAGATTGAAGCTCATAATTGAAAACAAAACCCAAAACTTACCAAATCAAGAAGAGAGAAGTGGAGACCGAGAGAGAAAGAAGATCGGGATCGAGTTTGGAGTTTTGAAGTCGTGGGATGTCGCCGGAGGTTCGCTGGAGGTAGGGAAGAAGATGGAACAATGGTGGGAGAGAAGGAGGGTCTGAGATCGATGTTAAAATCGATCCAAATGACCCATGGGTCATATTTTTAAAAACAATCTCTGATGAGTTCGATCGATCACTTGGAAATCAGATCGATCTAACTCCGATCAATCATAAAGGAACTCAGATCGATCGAACCCACAAAACGACACAGTATTTTTGAAATTTTTTGAATATTTGAAAATTAAAACAAAATATTTTTGGATTTTTTTTTTGAAAATAAAAATAAAACAGAATTCTTTTTTTTTTGTAAATTCAAAAAGAAGTCAAAGTCAACAGGAAGCACACAGATCGATCGAAACTTAATCGATCCAACAAGTGAAAACCTACAGACATGTTCGAACGATACACAGAAAGGTGATTTTTTCATGGTTTCAAAATTTTTCTAATTATGGGACACAGATCGATCTGAGGAAAGTCTAGATCGATCTTAGAACACTTAGATCGATCGAAAATAAAGTTCGTACGATACACAGAGAGGTGAAATATGCAGAAAATTTACGCACGATGGGACAGAGAGATGATTGGATGCAGAGATGATTGTTCGATCAATCTTACTTCTTCTCAGATCGATCGAACAGACACTAAATGTCTAGTTCAAAACTGAAAGTGCAAGCATTCTCAATCAAAGTTCTTAACAATGTGTATGAACCCAGACATATCTAGACGTCGTAAGAAATGAAAGGTAAAATAGAAATGAGGGAGGAATAGGGTTGTAAACTACGAAGCACTAGTCTTTAATGTCTCTAACAAGACATTGGGCTCTTTTAGCCCGGATCAAAAATCTTGTTGTGCATCCCCTCCTTAACAGGGTGAAAAGCACTTTGAATCCCACCCAACAAATGGTTCCCTAAAGAACTTGTTGGATTTGAAGCAAAGGAGATTGACGGTCCTTTGTCTATGCAATTCTTGGGCTTCATTGCCCTTTCAACACTTGTTTTCAAAACAACATTCTTTGAAATCATCTTGGAAGGTGAACTTTTGGAAATTTCATTTTCAAGCAAAGATTCATGTTTTTCAAGTTTATTTTCAATGCATTTTTCAACAACACAAACCTCTTCGTGTTTATCCATTGAATTTGGGGTTGGGTTTAAAATGTTTAACTTCACTTTCGTGTGGCCAAATGAGATTTTCATTATCCCCATCCTACAATTTATGTTGACATTAATTTATGTTGGCATTTGAGGTTGCCAAGAAAAGACAGCCAAGGATAACGGGAATTGGCTCTTGGGATTCGTGACCGATTCCGTGTCTATGACTACAAAATCGACTGGGAAGAAGAACTTGTCAATTTTGATTAACACATCTTCAATAATAGCCCAGGGCTTTTTGATGGATCGGTTGGCTAGTTGCAAAACTACCGACGTTGGTTTTAAATCTCCTAAGCCCAATTTAACATATACCGAGTATGGAAGGAGGTTTACACTTGCTCTTAAATCAAGAAAAGCCCAATTAATGACATAGTCACCAATGATGCAAGAAGTAGTAGGTGAACCGGGGTCTTTAAACTTTGGAAGTGTATTACGCTGTAAAATGGAGCTCACTTGCTCGGTTAAAACCACTTTCTTTGGTGTTTGGCTCTTGTTCTTCCTCTTTTGGGTGCAAAGATCTTTCAAGAACTTGGCATAAGTCAGAATTTGTTTAATTGCATCCAAGAGTGGAAGGTTAATCTTCACTTGCCTAAACATTTCAATGATTTTATTGGCTTTGCCTTGTTGTTTTTCAATAGAGATAGATCTTTTCAAGGCATCCGGAAATGGAGCTATTGGCTTAAAATCTTTTTCAAAATCTTTCTTCACAAAATTTTCACCACAAGAATTTTTCAAATCATTTTTCAAATCATGTTTAACAATTTTCTCAACAAGATGATCATGCACATGCAATGAAGAAGGAATATGATGTGAAACGGGACGGGTGTCAACTTTTGGTTGCACCGGTTCACTCACTTCATTTTGGACACCAACTTGATTGTCAATAATTTTTCCATTTCTCAAGGTTGTCACCGTTGACATGTTCAATTGTGGGACTTTCCAATGAGGAATTGGTTTCCATAACAAATTGTTGCTTTGGTGGAGTATTTAGAGGCATCTTCCCTTTTCCCTTAGCATTCAATGTGCTAGCTATTTGTCCGACTTGGGTTTCTAGCTTAGCAATAGATTAAGAATAAGAGTGAAGCAATTTAGTGTTTGCCTCTAGAGTACCCAAAGCGGTCAACACTTTCTCCTCAAAAGCGGGACTCTTAGAATTTCCTTGAGAAAAAGATGATTGATTAGGAAAATGGAAGTTAGAAAATTGGTTTTCATGTGATGATTGAAAAGAAGATCTATAACCTTGGGAACCTTGGCTTTGCATTGGGGGTGGAACATACTTGCCTTGAAAACCACCTTGGGGAGGGTTTAAGCCTTCCCCTTGGCTTTTCCAAGAGAAGTTTGGATGGTTTATCCACCCAGGATTATAGTGTGTGCCATAGGGATTATTTCCTTGGTTGACAAATGTAGCATTCACTTGTTCATGGTTCTCACTTTGCACATGTCCATGGGGATAATTGGAAGTAGAATGTAAGACACTAGAACAAGTCATGCAAGATTCATTAGATGAATGATGAATATGATTGGGGGAGGAAGGTACTTGATTTGCCGAATTTTGGTTGATCAAAAATTGATCAAACTTTTGAGATAAAGATTTCACCTCGGCGGCTATGCCATTGGAATTGTCAACTTGATATAGGCCGACATTCTTCCTTCCACCTAGATTTCTACCATTTTTAGAGAACAAGGATCTATGCATTGAATTCTTACTCATGCTCTCATATAGACGCCACACATCATCCTCATGCCTATCAAGATAAGAACCATTCATGGAAGCATCAACCATTCCTTTAAAATTATCCGACCAACTTTCGAAGAAAAATTATACCAATTGCCATTTAGGAATGTCATGATGTGGACACTTCCTAAATAAGTCATTGAGGCGCTCCCATGCCTTGTGAAACAACTCCCCTTCCCCTTGAGAAAACTCTCTAATTGAAGTTCTCATTGCATTAGTCTTTGAAACCGAATAGTACTTTTTCAAGAACTCTTGTTACCTTTTTGCCCAAGAAGTTATCGAAAAAGGCCAAGATTGTTGAACCAATATTTCGGCTTGTCTTTAATGGTAAAAGTAAAAAGTTTGAGTCTTAAGACCTCTTCTGGCATGTCCGTGTATTTCACGGTGGAACACACTTCAAGAAACTCATCCAAATGCTTGTAAGGTTCTTCACTTGGAAGTCCATGATAATTGGGAAGCATTTGAATGGTTTGTGGTTTAATTTCATAATGATATGCTCTAAATGGGGGCAACTGAATGCATGTAGGTGCATTATATTCATTTGGCATGTAATGATCACGCAAAGCAAGAGGAGGATTCACAACCGGTGGTGCTACAAGAACACCTTGATTTACTTGAGCAATAGGAGGTGGGGGTGGAGCAAAAATTGGCCGAGGCATTCCCAATGGAACTTGGCTTTATTGTTGTGGTGGAATGAATAGTCTTGGCACGCCTAATGGTACTTGAATATTGTCATGATGCACATTAGGGTGGAGGATACCTTGTTGGTCTATGTAACCAAGGTCCTCCATATGGTCGTTATTTTGCTCCTCCATTGGAAAAATGGAGTGATGAGAGCTACCTCTTCCCCTAGGATTACGAACAATGGATTCAAGAGTCAAATTAAGTGGGACAAAAGTAGGATTTAACGACCTATGACCATGCATGCACAAACAAAACAAAAACAAGCAACAAGCAACAAGCAAGAAGCAAGCACCAATCACTTTGCCTCCGCAACAAATCAATAATCAACAATCCTCCATATACGATGATCCTATACTCCCATGCTTGAACAATATGCAAGAAAAATTAAATTACCTCCACGCGGACCCACGATCTATCTAAGAAACTAAAAACATGGACAATTTAACTAGAGATTGAGTTTAGAAAAGCTTACAAAGTGTCCTTAAGCAACTTCAATTTAGTTTTCAATTTTGAAGTTTTGCTATGCCTTGCAATTTTTTAGATTTTAGCCTTTTTATGCTTAGCTTAGCTCCTTGCTTTTCAATTCTACCTTGCTTCACTTGCTTTGCTCAATTCACCTAGCCAATCAAGAACAAACACAATAAGTAACCAAAACAAAATAAAGTAAAAACACTATCAAAAGAGTACTAATGCCTAATTGTTTTCAAAATACTGCGTTGCCAAATCCCCGGCAACGGCGCTAAAACTTGTTGTGTCGCTTGCCGAAGCAACCAAATTGTGTGTAGTGTGACCAAGTTTAAATTTATGAAATGCCACTACCACTTCTAACTAAAATATAGTTAGGGTGAGTAGGGATCGTCCCAAAGGATCGGATGCGTATTTGAAATCGAAACAAGGTCGGATTAGTAGGTCAAATGATTAAAAGGTGGTTTGATTGGTTAATTAAACTACAATGTAAACAAATTAAATACAAATCAATTAAAGTAAATAAAGGGTAGAGAACAAGAGAGAGGGATCTTGGGATTTAGAGGTCACCATTAAACATCACCTTTCTAGATACTCAATGTGTAATAAATGAGGGGAAATATGTGTTGCAATACTAAAAGGTGTGATTGATATCAACAAGCATGGATGACTAATTAAGTATACATTATCTAGACAATTGTCCTGACATATAAGAAAGTAAGGCAACTACACTACAATTAAGCTAAGGACATGAAAATTAAACTAATTAAACTAAGGTAGAGGCACAATCCATCAAAAATGAGTATAAACCATCAAACAAACCACAAGAGGATTCCATTAAAGCACCATGCCTTGACAATCTTTAGATTCATAGCATCAACACACATAGACATGTATCAATAACACAAAACCTAAAGATAAACACGTGAACATCTATTCTAGCATACATAGACATATGAGTAGAATGAAATGATCAATTGGAAGTATTAAACAACACAAATCATTGTAGAAACAAGATTCATATATAAATCAAATGTCAAGACAAGATTACAATACAAATCCCCTCAAAATACCAAACATCAAAATCTAGAAGGCATGCTTAGGGCTAACTCTAACCCCAAGAAGATGTTTAGCCACTCATTGATGTAGTCATCCAACCCTCAAGGGCCATCTCCATGGTAGGAATGATCTTCTTCTTGATGGAAACCCTAGATGAATGGAAGAACTCCCAAATGGTGTATATCTCTCTAATTTCTAGACTCCTCTCCAAGATTGTGTATCTCTGTGATTGTATATGTGTAAAAATGGCTCAAAATCCTTATATAGGTAGCTCAAGTGTCACACCCAATGGTCAGGTCTTGTGCACTAGGGCCCCTTCAATGATTGCACCACGCGCCATCTTTTAATGAGCTGAACTCTGGTTTTTTTCGAACTTGAGGGAGTTCGATTGGTCGAATTCTGATGAGATCGATTGAACTATGGCGGTGCCTTTTTACAAATCTGAGATATTTTTGGGATATTTTGAGAAAGAGACAAAAGTGGTAGGTAGGGATAAGATCAAAGAAGCTCAATCGATCAGAGAATAATTGGATCAATCGAAGAAGGTACTTTGATGAGGAAAATGACAAAAGGCTCGATCCATCTTGAAATGGTTGGAACGATCACTGTGAGATTGATCTGGGCTTGGTCCGATCGATCGAACATTGCTGTTTTCCACCACTTTGCTTCCACTTTGCTCATTTCTTCCATTTAGCTTGAGATTGCTTCTTTTATGCTCTAATTTGGCTGAATTGACTTATTTTGGGGATAAGCGCTTGAAAAGGTTCTAGAATACTCGAGCTTAAGGAGTTTAAATGCGAACTTTTCAGCGCTCATTAGTTCACTTTAACAATTCCATAGGGTCTCATTAATTTTTGAATGAAGTGTGGCCAAGGGCCAAACGCTAATTTGAAACCATTTCAAAATTTTGAGTTCTAAGTTTTCATTTCAAGCTTCATTTTTGCCATTTTTGGCCGTCGGGGGGTCGTATTTTACTTCGGCCATTTTTGGGAGCTGCAGACCATTCCCGCGTACTTAATATCACTTATTACGTTTGCATGCATATTTGTTTTAGCCTAGAATTGCATTTGGGGGTTGAATGTACACGTGGTACAAAGTTGCAATTTCATAGTTTTTGACCTAAACTGATCTAGGGGTATTATGGGCATTTCACAGCATTTTTATTTTTTTGTTTCAACATGGTCGGGTAAAAAACGTGATTTTAGGGGTGGTTTCTTCTTCATGTTTTTCCAGAAAATGTCATCTTGGTACCAGAAATCCCTCGCGAAGTTCAGTTTTCTGTTATTCATTTTAGCAGCTTTTTAACCCT